>NC_091246.1:122485000-123110000 GCF_042477335.2 Ovis canadensis
CGCCGCAGCCCTCTGGACCGCCTCCTTACCTCTGGGCGCCCGAGCCCGCAGTCCGTCTGCCGCGGCCCGCTGTGCTCCCCGCGCTCGCATGCCCCCTCTCCCCGCGTGCTCGGCACCTCTTTACTTTTCCCCACCACCCGCCGGGCCGCGCGGCGTCTGGGCTTCCCGGGGTCACCGCCCCCTGCCCGCGGGCTGTCCCCTGTCAGGCCTCAGCTCTGCGTCCAGGCTGGCCTGTGTCGTCGGGCGGGATTGCGGGTTTCTGTGCGCGTGTAGCCCACCTGGCTTCCCCGCGCGGCTGTCGCGCCCAAATCGAAAGTGAGAGAAGTGAGGGGCCTCTCCCCTGCACCTGCGGGCCACCCGCCCCACCCCCGGCCCGCCAGCCTGCCTGGAGAGGGCTGGGGAGGAGCTGCCGAGCCCAGGTGTGCAGGTAGAACAAAGGCCCGATTGTCACCTGGGGCTGGAGGCGGGGAAGAAGCGGTGCTGCCCGCCCCGCCCCTGCGAGCTGGGCCCTGACTAGGGGCAAACTCGCTCTGAAAGAGGAGCAGAAGCAGGCCAAGGGCAGGCTGAGGGGAGCTGAGCTGGCTGGAGGCACCTGGGCACCCAGACACCTCCCCTGAGAGATTGGGGACACAGGGCTGACCTGTCGCAGGGACAGCTTTCATGGGAAGGACTTTTTAGCTGGAAACACCCTCCCTCCCCACGGTGCAGGGTTTCCAAGGGTTAAAGTTGGGTCTCTTTTTCTCTGGTTTGTGTTCATGCCCTGTGGGGCCGTCTCCCTAGGACGTTTAGAGCGGGAAGGGCCAGAAGGGAGGTCCTCTTGCCTGCCTTTTGTTTATGTCCCATGTTTGCCTTAAGATTGAGGTCGTGCGAGGGCTGGGCTTCGGGCGCTGTGTGACCTGGGTAGCTGTTTGTTAGCACTCCTGGGTTGAAAGTGCAAGGTCTTGGGTGTGTTTGGAAGATGAAGGTCTGGTATCTGGCCAGCTCTGGATTCCCTGCCCGACTCAGTCCCTCTCCTGTAGCGTTTCCTAGGCTGTCAGAGTTGAGGGGAAGAGAAGGGATCTTGCCGCTTTCCCTTGGCTGTCCCCACACTAGTAGCAGCTCTCAGCTTGAGAAGTGTCCTGCTGGGTCATGTAAGGCTACGTGAATTACCGGTCAGCCTGTCTGGGGTCTTGAAAGCACTGATGGCTGCCCAGCACTTGGTCTGATGTGTACAGGTGCGCTTTCCCGGCCTTGTACCACCTCCTTGCCCCCCGCTGCTGCCCAGGGTCCAGCCGCTCTGTGCTAGATTGAGCTGAGCACAGGGGCTTGCAGCTACCTGCCCATCCATCCTGTTCGCCAGAACCGTAGGCCCCCAGAACTGGACACTGAGCAGCCCAAATAGTCCTGGGTAGGCACCTCTCACCCTGGAGAAGGGAATGGCTACTCACTCCAGTATTCTTGCCTGGACAGTTCCATGGACAGAAGAGCCTGGTAGGCTGTATTCCATGAGGTCCCAAGGAGTCGGACATGACTGAGCGATTAACACACACACACAGGCACCTCTCTGCCTGTAGCAGTCAGGAGTGGGAGTCAGAAGAGTCCCATCTGCCAGAGGGAATTAGCTAGAGAGAGCCCTGGAGGGGAGAGTGTGCCGGCCTCCCTCTGGGCACTGTCGAGAGGCTTGAGTCGAGCTTGCCCAGCAGATATATCCCTCGGCCCTAGTTGGCCACCAGGACGCTTTCCTACAGCCCCATCTTCTGAGGCTGATTTTCTCTTTGGCTCATCAGGGTGAAAGGCCCCTGGTCTCTCTTCTCCAGAGCCTGTCCACCAGAGCAACAGGCCGAGCCACCCCACAGACAGGAGTGGGGGGAGTGGGGCAGCCAGCTAGAGTCTCCAGGTGCTGCAGGAGGGAGGGATGCCTGGCGCCCCCTCCTCCAGGTGGACTCGAGGAGCAGGAATGGAAGACTCCGTGCGCGGTTGGCCTGCTGCCTGCCACACTGGGAAGTTGCTGAGCTCAGCAGCTTCCGGCTGGCCGTGGAGGAGGGGTTTCCAGGGTCCTGGCGCGGCCCGCCCTCTGCTGTCTGCTCTGGGAGTGGGCTGTGCCTCCAGGCAGGTGACGGAGCCTTGCCGGCAATCTTTGTCACTCTCTCCCACCACTCCCTTCAGTTCCGGTCCAGGTGCTAGGTAGATGGCTTTCTTAACAAGCTTCCTGGAGAAGCCAGGGAAATCTCTGCTTTGTGTGTTTACAAGCCTCTGTGTTCCCCGAGTCTGGGGCTGGGCCAGAGAGCTCGGGGGTCAAGGTGCAGCTCCCTCATCTGCCCAGGGACCCAGCACCCAGAAGGGCAGTGGCAGTGCCCAACCTCCAAGGAGTGCCTGGTGTTGAGCGGTGCCTGGTTTCAGGAGTCTCAGATGTCACCCTGTGCTTGGAATGACCACCTGACTGCTGAACTGAGGAGTGACCGGGCACTTTGGGGTCTGGCCCTGGGCAAGCGCCCTTCTTTCCTCCTCTCTAGCCCCAAGAGCCAAGCACTGTGCACCGGGCCGAGGGCGGAGGGGTCAGGGGCGGGGTGGAGGGTGGCCAGATGTCTCATCGCTGTGAGGTGTGCTTCTAGGAGCTCTCCCCCAGCCTCTCCCAGTTCCTGGTGCCAGTGTCTGCGGTGTTTGGGGCTTGTGGTGCAGGGAAGTGAGGGTTTTCACGGCTCCCGTGCCTCATTGCCGCACGTCATCGGCCTGGGTGCCTCTGAGCTGGGCATGCGTCGAGGTGACAAATGGAGATGGATGGGTTTCCAGCGCTTTGCTGGAATATGGTGTGGCACTTGCAGCATCTGTGAGTGCTTCCTGACTTGGCAGAGAGGCACAGGTGTGGGAACAAGCATTGGCAGCTCCCTCTTTGGTCTTGTGTCCACGGTGGGAACTGCCACACCTGCTGGCGCCTGCCAGGAATGTTTGTGAGGCCCCCAGGGAGGGCTGGCCTCAGAGGTGTGGCTGTCTATGGCAGCAGGCTGGTGGCGAAGCGCTGCCGAGGCCCACGCTGGTTAGAGCGTCTCGGCACCCCTTGCTCCCCTGTCACCTTGTAGGGTCAGGAGGGCGCTCCTAAGGGCCAGAGTGACCCCAGAGGAGATGGAAGAGGAGCCGTGGTCAGGATCTCACCTGAGTTGCCCTGGACGTGTCCCTAAAGTTGGGCAGGTTTCATTTGGAGCCAGAGGGCACTGGGGACCCGAGTGTGGCTTCTGGGCCACCTTCATGGGGTCTCTGCAGTAGGGACCGCCCCCCCCCCCCCCCTCCGCCCTGGAGTCCCCGGTTGAGCTCCCACCACCCTCCCCGGCAGAAGCTGTGCTTCCGGGCAGGAAGGAGGCATCTCCGTGTCACTGCTGCAGCCTCGTTCTGGCCACTCACACTGCCTCCACCGTCCCAGAGGCCTCTCTGGGTTCAGAGACCTGCTGGTGCTGGCAGCTGGCTCTGTGCGGCCCTCTGCCCAGCACACCCCCCTCCCTGCCACTGTCCTGTGGCTCTGCCTCCCCCCCAGCCTCCGTTCTGCTGCCCCTTCCTCCAAGAAGCCTTCCCTGGCTGCGCCGTTGTTTCCTTAGGTGCCCTGGGCCGCTCTCCATCTGCCATCCTGGCATGTCCATGGCATTTGAGCACCGGCCAGAGGCCAGATCGGTGCTGCCCAATCTGACAAGAAGAAAGTTCACCGCCTGGTCCTGCAGGCACTCCGGGGGCTGCACTCAGCCTGCCCCTCCCCGAAGTGTCCTCTGGCGAGTCAGGTTCAAGGAGTCAGCCTCGAGTGCACTGCGGTTCCCGGGGAACCTCGATGGCCCCACACAGGCTAGCTTGGAGCATTGCCGTGGCACCCGACAGTTTGCAGCTTGCCTTCACATAGCCTTAGTGCAGTCAAAAGACGACGTCTGCGTTTGCCTGCAGGGGAGCAGAAGGCACCCGAGCACGCGGCAGGGACTGGCCCCCGGGGGAGTCGCCCAGACAGGTCTGGGGTTGACACAAAAGGAATCTAAGGTCAAGACATTCAGAGCTAGATTTTCCTCGGGAAAAGAAACCTCTTCTTTTTAAGCAAATGTGTAAGACAAACTTTTAAATGACTTCCTGGCAGTCATTTTAAGTAGTGCCCGGCCCGCGAAGCCATTGGGCTCAGCAGCTCCTATTGCCACTGAAGCACCGTAGAGCGTGTAGGACCAGGGTTTTCTGTTCTCCCAGCTGCTTCCCCTGAGCAGTGCAGAGTGGGCTGGACACAGGGTGGGGGGCTTATTTGCCCCCCCCAGCTCAGAGAACCTTCCCAGTGGGCACGGTCCTGGGGCCCAGGCACTGGTGAAGCCCCTGGTCTTTGTGGAGTCAGGGTCTCTTTCTCAGCGGCAGGACTGAGAAGTTTGCTGTCGCCCTTGGAGAGTGGCGGGCTGTCGGTTGGGGCCTGGTCTCATCATCCTTAGCTTCCCTGGGGGCTCAGACAGTAAAGAGTCTGCCTGCAATGCAGGAGACCAGGGTTCGATCCCTGTGTCAGGAAGATCCCCTGGATAAGGAAATGGCAACCCACTCCAGTATTCTTGCCTGGGAAACCCCACATTCTCTCATTTTTTTGTTCTTTTTATACAGTAATGATTATGGTAGACAATCAGGAGGAAAGTGAAAAAAGGAAAATGACTATTGTCTATGCATGTGCGTGTGCTGTCCTGTCCGACTCTGCGACCCCATGGACTACAGCCTGCCGGGCTCCTCTGCCCGTGTAATATTCCAGGCAAGAATACTGGAGTGAGTTGCCATTCACTTCAGGGGATCTTTCCAACCCAGGGATTATAGCTGCGGTCTCCTGCTTATCAGGCCGATTCTTTACCACTGAGCCACCTGGAAAGCCCATTCTCTATGCATACCTATTGTTTTCATTATAATTAAAACCGTAGTGTGAATTGTCTGTAGACAATATCCCGTGCCGTTACAATCTTAGTGACTTACCGGCTGCCGGTGACTCACCTCTGGGTGCACCGTGGTTGGCTCTCTGGTGCTGAGTGCGCAGATTTCCCATCTCTGGCTCCCTAAGTAATGCTGCAGTGGACACCCCTGTCCATAAAATAAAATATCTCGCATAGCCCTGATTTCCTTTGGAATTTCCTAGGAGTGGAATTTCTGAGTTGAACGGTGTGAATGTTTAAATGCTCTCAACGTATTTGTTAAATTACTTCTCAGAAAGGCTATATCTTGTAGCCACGAATGGTATTTGAGTGCCCATCTCGTTGATATTAAATACGTTCTGGGTTTAAAGAGTTGACTTTCTTAAATGACTAAACTGTGCCTAGTTTTTATTGAGAAGTCCTGCCTGACAAGTGTACCCTTGAGGGTGGTGCATCACTGTGGAGGTGGAGGGTGTGGACACCCCAAATGCCAGTCTGTATGGTCACAGATGTCTGCATTTCACCCCTGCCCAGAGCAAGGGTGCAGCTGTCTGCCACGTAGGGCTAAAGGGGAGGGTGATGGGCCATAAGGGCCCAAGTCTGGGAAGCCAGGGTCAGCAGATGGATGGGTATAGACGAGACGTTGGCTCTTGTCCCCTGAGTGCTCAGTGGGTATTTGGAACGGGGCGGGGGGGTCATCTTGTTTAGCTCCCCCACTCCCACAAAGCAAGTGCATAATGGTTGCCCCTATATTCCCTCGCAAGGAAGTCGAGACCCAGAAGAGTTAGGGAGCTGGCGTCCCAATGTCTGTCTGTTCTGAGGCCTGTGTGCCCTGCGCACCGCCCCCCGCCGTGGTGCCCCGACCCGGAAAGGCTGACTGCGGTGAGAATCACTGCCCGCTGTCGGGCATCCCACCCAGGCAGAAGGTGTGGGCTCCCCAAACCCTGGGCGGACACAGGCAGTTTACAGTGCAGATCTGGGCTGTCCGTTTATCGGAGGACGTCTGGCAGCCTTGACTTGTGTAGCAGCAAGGAGGGAATCAGGCCACATGCTCCTGTCTCTGGCAGGCAGCTAAGACCAGGCGCAGCGCAGGGGCTCGCAGCCCAGTGAAGCCAGTGCCCCACCACCTGTCCTGGGGACCAGGTCCTCCCCGCGCGGTCCTGGGCCTGCAGCCGCAGGAAGGGTCTGCTGGAAGGGCTGTGGCATTCAGGCCAGGACCTCATTGAGCGGGCCTGTGGGGCAGACAGGACGGGAAGGGGCTGTGGGCCCTCCAGACAGCGGTCTCCCTGGCGGGGGTTTACAGCGAGATCCATCTCGCGGCCACCCACTCTCCTCTTTGGGGGCCTGTCCTTTGGCCTCACTGGCCTGCGCTCACAGGCAGAAGGCACGTTTGCAGGGTTTCCGTCTCTCAAGACTCTTAGTCCTGAGTGTTCCAGAGTTCAGTTCACTCTTTCTCTTGCTGTTACATTTTTGCTGTCAGTTTGATTTCTCTTATTTTTTTGGTTTGGGTGGGGCGGGGTGTTGGTATTTGGACCTTTTTTTCTGCATAACAGAAAAAATTACTCCTGATCACAAAAATAGGAATGTGAGTCGTGACAACAGGAGGTGTGACCTGCAGTGTCTGAGGGGTTGAGAGGAGGCACCTCTGCACGGGGCTTTGCAGAAGGGCCACTAGGAGAACAGACCAAAGCAGTGCTCTAGAACCAAGGTTACTTGCATTGTCTGAGACCCACAGAAGCAGTCCCAGAAGCAGGTGGTAAGGAAAGAGGGCACTGGGG
The DNA here is from genome assembly GCF_042477335.2 of Ovis canadensis. Lineage (NCBI taxonomy): Eukaryota > Metazoa > Chordata > Mammalia > Artiodactyla > Bovidae > Ovis > Ovis canadensis. Next base: position 122,491,653 of record NC_091246.1, read on the forward strand.
ACAGGGAGGCGGTGTGCGTGGAGAAGGGCCCTGTCACGTCTGGCTACGGGATATGCGGCCTGAACTCTCTGTCCCTCCCTGGTGAAGTGTCCCCTTCCTGGTGTGGCACTGTCCCAAGTCCCCAGCTTACAGGGCCTGTTATTTTGGAAAGGTGTTGTGTGAACATACCCCCACCGCTGCTCCCGGACTGCCCCTCCCCACCCACCCAGGTGGGTATCATGGGAGAATCTCAGGGTCAGCAGGTGGGCCCAGGAAGGACGCATTCAGCCCCTGAGGACCACAGACACCCTGTCCCAGCCTCCGTATCGACCCGGGGCCTGTTTTCCTTGATGGGGACGCAGAAACTATCCCGACCCGGGGCCTGTTTTCCTTGATGGGGACGCAGAAACTATCCCGAGCAGCCCTGTGCTCCCACCACCATCAACAGCCCTCAGCCAGGCTCCCAGCTGGCTCTGGGTGCTGGGAGCCTTGCTAAGGCCATGCAGCTCCCCAGCTGGCCAGCGGCCTTTCCTGTAGCACTGCCCATGTGCATCTCTCTCAAGGCTTCCCCGGGACAGCTGGACCATTTGGAGGCTCTGTCCCCACCCAGGCTGTTGGCCTGTTCAGTCACTCAGCCAGCTACCCAGGGTCCGGAACCTTGGCTCACCAGGGCTACCTGCAGGGACTGACACACCCCGAGTTCTGCAAGGCCGCCCTCTCTGTGTGCCCCGAGGCTCAGGCTCCAGGGCCTGAGGTATGTGGGGACTCAGCCCTCGGGTTCCTTTCAGGAAGCTCAGCCCATAGCTCTGGGCCCCAGCAGCCCAGACTGGGACCCAGAGGAGGAGAGAGGATCCCCTGGATCCTCTCTAACCTTGTGCCTGGAGCTGGTGGGTCTTGTGGGCACAGAGAAACAACCATCTGAGGCTCAGTTTCCCCATCTCTAAAATAGGGATGGGAAGCTTATCATTTGAGTCTGTAGAGGAACCAGTAGCCTGTCGCCCATGGCCCCTGGGCCCTCCAGCCCTAGACTGTGTGTGTCCTGTTGAAGCCACAGCCACTGGTAACCCCACAGAATTCTTCAGCCCAGGGATGCATGCAAGCCTCAGTGCCCGGGAGCAAGGTCCAGGCCCTCAGTTGTGCAGGGGGCTGTCAGAGGCTTCCCGCTGCACGAATGTGGAAGGAGGGTGGGCCTGGGGCCCTGTGGGAGCATCCGGCTGTCTGTGAGAGTCCCCTGTGAGCAGCGCAGAAGCCTCTTTTAAGTGGAGAACTTTAAAAGGCCCCAAGGGGCCTGGGGCGGGGGATCACAGCAAATCAGTAATTGTCTGGAAATGTGTTAATTGTAACTAAAAAAATAAAAACTCTGGAGTTACCGGTTTATAAAGGTGTAGAGTTGAAGCGGGTCAGTGGTGTGGGAGATGCACATTGCCTGTTGGTCACAGGCAGGAGCTGGGCCCCGGGCCTCTCTGCAAGCCATGCCTCTCCACAGAAGTCTGTGCTGGCCCCAGCGCGCCAGGTGGACACGACCTGAGTCAGACCAGTCTGGGCTCCAGGTCTGGCCCCACTCCCCACCTGGATCCTCATGCGGCTCTGAGCATCATTTTCTTGACCCGCCTAGTGGAGGACTCAGTGGAGTGTGCTGTTCCCCAGCAGGCTGTCAACTCCATCAGCTTATCTCTGCCCTCCAGGACAAGGAAGGACACAGGTCATCCCTGAGCTGCCCACCAGTGGGGGAGCGGGAGCAGCCGGAGGCCAGGCCCTGCCTCCACCAGGGAACTCCAGCTCCATACCAGGGGTGGCAGCAGAGCCAGGCTGGGGGCCCAGGCTTGGAGCCACAGCAGCTAGGTTGAATTCCCAGTTCTGTCACCTGCCAACTCTGACTTCTGTGCCTTGATTTTCCCATCTGTAACATGGGTCTGCCGACAGTGCCTGCCTCATAGGTAAGGACTTGGAACTGTGCCCATTGCTGGGGGCTCTGTTATATTTTACAAGAGGCTATAGCATATCCCTTCTCTCTGGGGACAGGAAAGAGCCCTTCAGAAGCGGCTGAGAACTTGGCTCCTGTCCCCATCGGGGACAGCTTAGGGGCCAGCTGCTAAAGTCTGGGCAGTTGTCTGGGCTGTCCACAGGCATCAGTGGCCTTCTAACAGGATGACCTAGGCGTGCTCTGCTTCTGCCATAGGGGTCTCCTGCCTACCCAGGCTGTGGCACTGGGCACCTCCCTGCCTGTGCCCGCTTAACAAAAAGGTTTGTTCGTTCCCTGGATCGCCACAGAGCCCCCACCTGTCTGTAATGATGGCCTGTGGGGACAGTGCAGGTTAGGCCTGGTGTCTGGTCTGTGTTGGCAGCAACTTTCCTGCCTGCCCCCCTGAAACCCCTAGAGACCCAGCCAGGAAGAGCTCAGTGGAGAGTGCAGGCAGAGGCAGAAAGGCCAGCTGGGCCCCCAGGTCTTGCTCCTCTCCCCGTTGGCCCGCAGGAGCCCAGGGGTTCGGTGGTCCGTCCCCCTCCCTGGCCCCCGTCTGCTCTGGGCGCGGTCGTTGACAGGAGCGGAGCGACGGGCTTGTGCGTTCCCCTGGCGACCGCCGCGTGCAGTGCTGTGCCCCGCCGCTGCCTTCCGCCGCTCTGCGGCCGGCGTCCCGTGTCGTACCTGCGCCCCTCCCACATGTTCACTCAGTGTGGACACGGCCCTGTGGCGAGCGCTCGGCACCGCGGGCTGTTACACACCCTGGAGCCTGTGTCAGGCTGTGCTCGGCCTGCCCCTCCTCCCTTCGCGCAGCCTTGCTGGGGCGGCTTGTCTGTGCGGCCCCATGACGGCGTGTGTGGTGCGTCGACTCCCGGCTTTGTCTAGACACATCCTCTTCCTTGTGCTTTGCTCCAAGAGGAGATGGGGGCCGCGTTTCGCAGGCCAGGTGACAGTGACCAGACTTGCCCACCCTCCGTGTCCCCAGGAGTGAGGCAAGGGAAGGCGGCCCATCCTCGGCGCTGCTGGACGTGGCCAGCGCTCCCCAGACGGGCTCCGCGGACACACCACCCCACTCCCTACCCCAGCCGTGCCAGAGGCCCGCACCATTTGGCTTGTGAGGAGTTGCCAAACCGGTGAGATGGTCCACTGTGTTCTCAGCACACACTTCTTCTCCCGTGACAGGCGAGATGGGCATCCCCTTGTGTGGTTCCTGGCCGCAGAGGTTCCCTCCAGCCGCTCACCTACTCACGTCTCTGGGCTGTATCTCCCCAGGAGGTGGCTCGTCCCCTTTGTGTGTCCTGGTACGAAGTCCTGTGTGTGCTCTGCTTGCCGGGGCTCTCCTCCTGACCAGCCTGTGGGCCTGGCCGTTGGTTTACTGGTGCCTGGACCCGGAGGGGCCCAATGGACCAGACGTGTCCTTGTCCTCGTGCCGACGGCCCCAAGTTCCCCTGCCGGGGAGGGAGGAGCATGTTCCTGCCGACCTCGGAACTCCTCCAGGACCCCTTTGTGGCGGGGAGCCAGCCAGAGGCCTGGAAGGGTGAGTGGGCAGACAGGTGCCCGGCTGACCAGCCGTCCCCTCTGCAGCAGGGAGGCCCCAGACCCTCATCTGAGTCTGTCCTCAGCAGCACCCAGAGCAGCAGCTGTACAAGCCCAGAAAGCCAAACAGGCGGTCTTCCTGCCGTATCTCACACCCATCAGCTCTGCTTTGTGAGGGCCCGGTGAGAACTGGCTAGAAGAAGGATCCTGCCGCCAGAACCAGAGCTGGAGCCCAGTGCTCTGAGGCTGTGGCACCTCCCGCCCCTCCTGATGGAACTGGGCAGGGCTTTCCCAGAGGCCTTACTCCAGCACCCCCCAGCCTGCGATACCTCCAGCTGGGTCCCCCATCTGCAGCAGCCGCACCCCAGGACCTAACCCCAGCATGAACCTCTATGACAGAGCTTCCCACATCCTCCTGTAAAGGCACCTGGGGCAGGGCAGCCTTGGCATGCAACCCCCAACTTGGCCACCGCCTGGACCACCTCCCACACCGTTCATCTAAGAGTTAGCTCCAGCCACCACAGAGCTCTTAGGCCCCGCGAACAAGCACAGCAGGCATTTGCGGCCCGTGGGCAGTGGGCGAGCATCTCCCCTCGGAGTTATGCGCTTGAAAGGCTCACATGTAAATATTTACCTTCCTGGAGCGTTGGTGTCCTTGGAAAACGAGGGCCTGTGCACATGGAGGCTTTGTGTTTGCATCACTGCTGCAGGAGGTGGGGTCGGCTGGCTCACTGTCTCAAAGCAGTGAGAGTTTCCTCCAAGCCCTTGGTGAAGTAGGATCCTCGGGGATCCTACTCAGCGGGAGGAAGTCCTCCAGCCCGACCATGGTTGGGGAGGCAGGGGCTGGGGAAAGCCCAGTTCCCTGTGTGCCCCGCTTATTCAGGGTGCTGTGCTCGTGCTGGGAGCAGGCAGAGCAGGTGTCCTCGCCCAGAGGGCACAGTCCGGGGACAGAGAGTGGCTGTGATGACAGGCAGCCTGGGCGCCAGGCCTGCCTCCCTCCCGCCTCACCGTTAGGGCCCTCCCCTTGCAGATGAGGAAACCAAGGCACCAAGAGCCTAAATGACTCATCGCCCACGGTCACACATCACAGGGCTGGGACTCATGCTTGGCCTGTGGCCCCAGGGTTTCCTCTTAACCTCTCCCCAGTGGCAGGGAGAGGGGAGGGTCCCCCGAGAGGGGAGAGCCAGGCATCACCCAGGCCTATAGGGCTCAAACTCACCACATTGCCTGCCTGTCATGGAGGGAGACGTGGCTGCTTTGAGGGTGGGCTTTCTCAGCAGCCCAAGATGCTACAGGGTCCTGGGGGAGTCCTCTGGTGACTTTTGAGCCCCCTCCTCTGGCCCAGCCGGGCGAGTAGCCACCCTCTGGAAGCAGCTGAGCCGTGAAGTCTGATGTGTTGCTCCCCAAAGGTTGCAGGCAGGTGGAACCAGGGCAAGCAGAACACATGGGCTCCAGGGGTTTGGAGGTTTCTGATGTCACCTGTGAGGAGGGGCCCTGCCAGGCAAGTACACAGCGTGGGCGCACAGTTCCCGCCTGCCTGGGCACCGCAGCCTCGCCTATGCAGCCTCCCAGCCTTGCCACTCTGAGTCCTCTTCCCCCAGTTGCTATAGCCCCCCAGCCTTTGTCCCAAAGGAGAGACCACAGGTTGGGCACAGGTTCCACCCCCCATTAGCAAGCAGGTCGGCAGCGAGGCAGGTCCAGGCAGCGTGTTCCACTCAGACAAGCCCAGACAGAAGGCTGCTCATTGGCCCGCAGTCTGAACCCTGCAGAAATTCAAGGCCTCCTGCTTTCAGACCATCCCTCAGGAAGCCCAGGCCTGTAAGGAGAGGTCTGTCCTTTGCTTTCCTGGAAGCCTGGCTGGCAGAGTGCCCAGCGGAGAATACTGTTTTTATCAAGTCAAATGCGGTCACATTTCAGACAAGTGGGTCAGAGACAGGCAACGGGATGGTGGGGGGTGGGAGGGCTGCCCCAGAGCCGAAGTGGACCCCCAATCACTGGATCAAAAGGGGGCCCAGTGGGCATCAGACAGGACTTGCCACAGGGCACGGGCTGCACCCCACATGGCAGGGCCAAGGCGGTGTGCCAGCCTCTGTCACCCTCCCCCCGCCAGAGCCCTGCTGTCTTTGGCCAGAGGCAGCCTGAGGTGGTGCCAGGCATGGAGGGGCAGTCGCAGAGCTGCTGGGCGGGGAGGGGGGCTGACAGCCCAGCCCCCACCGTGGGCCAGAGGGGGCGGCAGGCAGGGGTGGGCCTCCTGCAGAGCGGCCGGTGCAGCCAGTGCAACACGAGCAGAGCGTTTGCAGAGGAACTGCCCTTCAGAGGGTCGGTGTTAGCACAGAGCCCAGGGGACAGCCTGCGCTGCGTGTGGCACTCGGTCGCTCTCCCCGCCCCGTCCACCCCAGCTCTGACCCCTGACCCCAGAGTCAGCTGGCACAGGAGTCTGAGATTTGCGGGCCCCCGGCTGTCGCCTCGACCACCTGGGGCTCTGTGCATGGACCTCTTTGAGTCCTTAAATTCGTTTAGGAAGTTTTGACTGAACGCTCACTCCATGCAGTCTCCAGAAGGGTGCCGGTGTGGAATCCTGGCCCCCAGCCGTCCCTGCCAGGGCTGCCCAGCTGTGTCTGACGGGCATCCAGAAGTAGGAGGCCCCAGGCTTCACGGCATCCAGCACCACCGTCGGATAGTGCTCGCAGCCCCCTCGAGTTCCCGGGCAGCACAAGGGCCTTGGCCCCTCAGGTGGTGACTGCCAGCCCGCACTCTGGTTTTCTCCAAGTGACACCCAGTCAGGGTCCCTGCACACGCACACCCTGCACCCCCAGTGGCTCTGCTGGACTCTGGGCACTTGGCCCTGGCCTGCAGGGACCCACGGGCACTGCCCCAGGTAGACCGTGAGATGCCTCTGCAGTTCTCCTGTTACCAGTGGGGAAGCGGAGGCACAGAACAGTCAGGGAGCTGCCGAGGGCCCCCAGGCTCAGACCCAGTGTCCAGATAGGTGTGATCCCATCTTTCCCATCCATGCCCATGGCTGCAGCCCCTTAGCAGCTGTCACTCAGCAGGGGCCGTGCTCAGATGGCCTGCCGGGCCTGCCCAGGTAGCAGCGAGCAAGAAAGAGGCCATCACAGGGAGGCAGCCGGCGTCCTGGTGGCATCTGAGGGTGCCTGGAGCCAGTCCACTCTGTCCCACATACAGCAAAAGGGAAGCTCAGGGTTGTGGATAATTTTGTGTTGGTTTTTTTAATATTTGCTTTCCATTTTTCTCCCTAAAACAGCAATACATATCATAGCTCAGGAATTGCCTGGGAGTCGTGGGGCCCGGACAGGGCCTCCTCCTCACGCTGCCTCTCTGGGGAGGCCTCAGCACTCTGGCCACACTGCGTGCTGCAAGGGGCCAGGCGAGAGTCTTTTCTGACTGACTGGGAATCGACTTTACCCAGGGAGAGGATGGTGGGCACATGGACGGGCTGGCACTCTGCCCCGCCTCCACCCTCAGGCCCAGCTGGGACCTCGGTGGGTCTGGCTGGGGAGACGCAGGGAGCTGAATCCCGAGGGCACTCAGCACCAAAGTTCCCACAGGTGCTGCAGGACGCTGGGGGGCCAGGCTCTCGTTGGCAGGGCCACAGCCTTGGGCCTGCACACTGGTGTTCCTGAGGTCAGAGCCAGCACCTCCCCCTACATCCTGTGCACACACCCGGCAGCTCCTGGGCTGATCCTTCTGGGTCTGCACCCAGCTCCCAGCCCCATGCCTGCCCTGCACACTTCCAGGGTAAGCCCTGACAGGCGCAGCTGTGGGGAGCATGGCATGCCCTGCTCTAGTTCAGAAGCCCTTTTTGTGATGTCTGCTCCAACTCATGGAGCAGCGACCTCGGGCTGGGGCCGGAATTCCTCAAGGACACGCGCCCCTCCCCAGGGAGAGGGCAGGGTAAGGGGCTGGGAGCCTCCCAGGACTGACCACAGGCTGTGCAGGGCGCCCGAACACTCAGGTAGTCACACAGCCGCACACGCGCCTGGCCGCAGCTTGTGCTGCAGGGCCAGTGGTGACTCAGAAACACCCTGGAACAAGAATTCCTCTTTCCTTCCAAGTGGTTGGCACTTTGAGACATTTTCTCCCATTTGATTCCTTCCCGCTAGCCATGTTTAAGAGCTGAGTGGTTTTTCCACTCCGTGGCTGGGCCACCCCTTCGTCCCTGCCACCTCAGAACAGGCCGGGACATTAAGGAAATAGTGTGTTCATGGAAAATTCGCTCTTGTCGTAAAAGTAGGGCCTAGCCCTCAGCCCCCTGCCCCCAGAGACCTGGGCCTGGGCTCTGCAGGAGGCCCTCTAGGGGTGAAAGGCCAGACTCCTCAACAGCTGGGCCCCGGAGCTGCCTGCCTCTCTCCTGCCTCCCAGGAGTAGGGCCCCTGGCTGACGGCATCTGTCCTGGTTTCAGGCAAGTGTGACTGGGGTGAGGGGCCTGTGAATTAGCTGTGAGAAATCAGGGTCACAGTTTACTCGAAGGGGCCCTAGAGTCCATTTGCCAGGCAGAGCCGGGCAGCCCCCGCCTGGCTGGGGCCTGATATCCCTCGCTGCCCTGGCCTGGTTCATGATGAAATGGAAATGTGGTCGCTGCGTGTGGAGGGCATGAAGAGGCCAGCAGGACTGCTGGCCCCAAGGTGGGGTGTGCAGCCCCCTGCAACAGCCCCCCAGCCTCTGCCTGGCAGATGGACAGTGTTTGCAGAGCCGGAGGTCGGGAATAGGCCATGGGCTTCTCTCCACCATAGCCCCCTGCCTGTTGGCCTCTGTCCCACGACAGTCGGGGTTCCTCAAGTCAGGCCCAGGCCACCGGAACTCTTCTGTGGGTCCCAGCTCTTGGTTGAGGACCTGAGCATGGAGTAGGTCGTGACCTCAGAGGCACCCTAGCTCAAGGGCTCTGTGTTCTCACCAGGTGCACTCTCGGGGAAATGTGATGAGTCTGTGCCACAGCTTCTCCATCTGTCCATCGGGGCCAGGGCTGCTCTTCGGTACCCCTGAGGGCAGGAGGCATGGCCTGCTGGGGTACCTGGCACCCAGGGGGGGTCCCAGAGGAGCGGGCACTGCCCACCATCCCCTCTGTCCACCCCTGTGTCATAGGTTTGAGACCAGGGGACCCTGAAAGGGCTACCAGTTGTCTCCCTGCCGCCCTGGGCTGAGCTTGAGGTCTGTGCCGCGTTGGCTTTGAGAGTGCTGGGCCGCCCAGCAGGGCAGAGGCCTGGAGCCCCAGTTAGTTAGTTTGTCAGGAGGGTGGGACAGCAGAGCCCCACCTCACAGGCAGTCGGGGTTAGGGACCCCATCGTTGGCGTGGTGTGCAGAGGGTGGCTGTGTGCCCCTGTCCCCACCAGACGAGGCAGGTGCTTGCTGCCCCCTAACTCTGTTCAGCCAAAGAGCAGAAGCGGGATTCTCAGCAAGGTCACGCTCTGGGCTCATCTTGGTGCTGTGCACCCCCCGCCAGGAGAGCTGAGGATGTGCCCCGTCAACCGTGGTTGGGGGCAGATTTAGACGGGGCGAGTTCCACTTGTCACCTCGTCGCTGAGGCTTTCTGGAGTGGCTGTACAGAGAGCAGACACTCCACTGGAGGAGAGGGGTGGGGGGGCGGGTGTGTGTGTGTGTGTGTGTGTGTGTGTGTGTGGTGATATACACGTCACATAAAATTTACCATTTTAACAGTTGTTAAGTGTGGACTCAGCGGCATTAAGTGCAGTGACACTCTTGTACAGCCATCAGCACCCCCATTCGCCTCCAGAACTTGCCTGGCTCCCCCAGCTGAAGCTCCACCCATTAAGCAGACTCCCCGCTCCCGTCCACCAGCCCTGACGGCCCCCCTTCTGCTCTCTGTTTCTGTGAACTTGACTCCTCAAGGGTCTTCATGTAAGTGGAATCGGATGGCATCTGTCCTTTTGTGACTGGCTTATTTTGCTGAAGATGATGTCCTCGAGGTCCATCCATGTGTGGCAGGTGACAGAATTTCTCTCGTTTTTTCAGGTTGACCAGCACACCATTGCGTGTGTATACCATGCTTTGCTTTTCCACTTACTGTTTGATGGACACTTGGCTTACTTCCACCTCTTGTTCCTGGGAATGGTTGCAGAAGTATCTGTCCGCATCTCTGCTTTCCGTTGTTTCGGTGGAACTACTGGGCCGCAGGATAACTATGCGTCTAATATTTTTCGGGAACCGCCATCCTGCCTCACTTTCCCATCAAGAATGCACATACGTAAAGGTTCAGTTTCTCACATTCTTGCCAACATGTCTTCTGCTGCTGCTTGGTGACTGGCTGGTCGTGACCTAGGGCAGGACAGTCTAGAATGTGGTCCAGAATGATGGCACGGGAGTTGCTTACGGCCTCAGGAGGAGTCTGGCAAAGCCAAGTTCAAACTCCATGTGCCTGGAAGTTGGGGAAGGCCAGAGGGTGGGGGGGACAGTGCTGTGTGGAGTTGGGGGCAGGTGTTTAGTGGAGGGTCTGGGTAGGTGCAGAGAGGAGGGGGTACGTCCCCCCACGCTGGCTCCAGCTCTGAGCTGACGACTGGCAGCTGTGTGGTGTGCTTGGCCCTGTGGTGATCTCCGTGTGGACCCACGGCGGGGCCAGGCGCACACCCTGGGAATCCCAGCCTGGCTACTCTGCTTCTGCCGGGCTCAGCGTGGCCGTCTGGTCGTCTAAGGACAGCTGGAAGACTAAGCAGGCCCCGTCCTGGCCAGGGACCCCTGCCCTGTGTGGCAGGCAGGCCCCAGCCCATGCCGGGCCGCGGCTGTGTCTCTGCTCCAGTGGGTGGCCTGCACTCTCCCAGTGACCTGTGTCTTTGCTCCGGTGGGTGGCCTGCACTCTCCCTGTGACCTGCGGTCGCACACACGTGGGCTTCTTGAGTCAGGCCACCCCAGTGTCCTCTCTGCCCGTCTGTCCCTTGGACGCCATGCTGGGCAGGCTCGAGGGTGCTGGGGACCCTGGGCTCACGCAGCGTCACTGCATCGGGCTGTCCGTGGCTCGGGGGCCTCAGGCCACCGCGCTGTCGCTGCCCCTCTCCTGGGCGCAGGGCTCAGAATACTTACGGCGCCGCTCCCGCAGGCTTGTTGCCTTCACATTCCTGCTTCCTGATCCCCACCAGGACTCACGCCCCATCAGGGCAGCGCAGTGGCCTTTGCCTCGGAGGCTGTCACTCGGCAGCCGAGGCCCTGGGTGCACAGAGGCGGGATGGCAGCGCCCTGGAGGCCTGGAGGCCGCAGCCCTTTGGCTAACCGTCCAGACACAGTTCGGGCCATGGTTCTCTCCTTCCTCATGAGACGTTTCCAAAGTGCGCATACCCACTTCCCAGTCCTCCTGGGGCCTGGCAAGCTTGCCGGGCAGTGCAGCCCCCTAATGGGTCCCCAGCCCTCCCTGCAGAGCCCCTGTGGGGTCCACTGTCATGTACAGAAGGCGGGGGTACCAGAGCCCGTGCAGGGGCCGTGGTCCTGCCCTTCAGGACGCACTCAGACCCCATCTTGCAGCGCCCTCGTCTGGGTCCCATGGGTGCCGTCCACCCCCAGGCCCACCCTGCTTCTCCACGCAGGCTACACACAGCCTGACATGTGCTCTTGGCCAGCAGGGAGTCCACCCCCAGGGCCTGGGGGCCCATGGTTTTCCTGCTGCTGACGCTCTTCAGCCTCCAGGACCCTTCCTCTCTAGGAGTCGGAGAGCGTGGTTTCTGGGAAGTCTGGGATCCACTGTCCTAACCGCCTCCTCTGTGCACAGAAGCTACCTGATGGGTGAACGATGGTGGCCGAGCCCACCCCAGCTCACTGCTCTTGCTCGGGGCCTCAGGGAGTGAGCGTCAGGCTCCCTGATCACTTTCATCTCCAGCCTCGGAGCCTGAGTTATTCTCCGAATCCTTGCTCTGCCCAGGCCCCGTGCTGGCCCTGGGGACTAGGGCAGATGGGCCAGGCTAGTGGGAGACAGGCCAGGAGAAGGAAAAAACCACCCCATGGCTGAGAGGTGGGCGAGGGCAGGGAGGGTCTGAGGGGAAAGAAGGGGAGAAGGAGGGTCCCTGGAACAGGACTGGGGAGCAGCGCTTCTTGGCACGGAGGTGCACGTGCAGCTGGGGGCTGGGTGCCTGGTTCACACGGGGTCCCTGCTGCACACAGAGGGCTTGCCTCCTGGGGCAGAAGGAGCAGCCTGGAGGGTTACTGAGCAGGGGAGCAGTTCAGCCAGGGCCTCTGAGACAGAAAACCAGGCCGCACATGCACAGCTAGGAACCTGCAGCCACACAGAGGACCCCAGACTTGGGCCTGGTTGTCCCCAGGCTCATCTAGGGTAGTCTCCAGGGACTGTTTGGGGCAGGAGTGGGGTCAGAGCTGGGAAGGAGAAGCAGGTAGTGTCACAGTGGGTGAAGAGCACGGGGCCAGAGAGGAAGGAGGCGAGTCTGCACTCAGATCCCTGAGGGAGCCCCCTCCCCAGGGCCCTGGCACAAAGAAGCCAGCCATCAGCCATGCTCGTTGCGGCAGGCGTGTGGGACCTGCCCTCCATCTGTCAGCCCAGCTCCGAGGGTATTGATGGGCTGAGTGGGCTCCGACGGCACAGGGACCCCGGTCCTTAAAAAGACCTGTGTCCTTTGGAAGGGCTGGGAAGACCTGGGCTGGGATGGGCCTAGGTCAGCAGCAATGGGGGTGGCTCCCCATAGCCCCGCCTCAAGCGCCCAGCAGGCCAGGCCCACACGGAGCCCAACAGGCAGGCCTTGGCCATGGGCTTTGCCCGCCCTGAACCTTGGGGAGACAGACATGACCAGAGGGGAACACTGGGACGACCATGCGTGTCTGGGGGAAGCAGATAAGGTGGCCTGCCCTCCGGAGGGGGTGGATAACCGTGTGCTGCAGCCCCTTGGACTTGTCTAGAGAGGCCCTGAAGGGGTGGGCGCCCCGCCGTCGGGGCCCCCAGTGCCCTGATCTCTAGGCCTGAGCTGTGACCTCTCCCTCCTCACATCCGTCGTGCTAGCCGCACCCTGCCTCTGAGCCAGGAGGGGGCCCCAGGTCCTGCCTGCTGCCACAGTGGGGCGGTGGGCAGCCTGTCAGTGCTGGGACGTGTCCTCTACCGCGGAAGTGGAGCACCGGTGACCAGAGGCGTTGGCGGGCCAGGCAGAGCCCTGACCACAGCCCCGCTGCCAGGCTGCCTCCCTCGCACACTCTTTATTGGGATCTGTGTCTGGCATTGTCCCACATGAGTCAAGCTGTCCTTTGCAGATGGAGCCTGTGGGCTGACTGTACCCCACCCACCACTGCCCCCCACCCCACCCCCATGCCCAGTGAGTCACACGCCATGCCCTGACCCACAGCCCTGGGAGATCCCTGAACCCGGGGCCCTGCTCGCTTACTCAGACGCTGCTCCCTGTGTTGCAGGACAGCCTGGGCCTTTGCCTAGTGCCCACAGCCCGGAGGGACCCATGTTCTGCTACTGCCCGTTCACGTTGGCATCATACCAAGGGGTTTCTGGGCAGACTGGCAGTGCCCCCACCAGGGATAGGGTGCTAGATCAGGTGCTGGCATCCGCCCTGTCCTGCCCCATCGCCAGACCTAGAGAGCCCTGCTGGTGGGCGGTTTGGCCTGGCTTCTCCTCGGAAGCAGGCCCCTGAGCTTCTAGACACCGAACACTCTTTGCCTTTAGTACAAGGCTCCAACCCTGGGTGGTTCTGTATCCAGGCTCGTGTGGGCCTGGGCCCAGCGCTTCCTCGTCAGCACGTGGTGTGGGTGTCCCCGCCTCAGTTGCTGGGCCTGAGTGTGTGGTTGTAGGGGAGCCATAATCCCTCCAGGCTCGGCCTCTAGGGCAGGACAGACGTGAGTGACTGGGGACAGCCCTTCTGAGGCCTCACCCCTCTCACCTGAGCTCGTCCTTGTGCGGGGGGAGGACCTGGGGCCTGCTCGGCCCAGCCTGCCGGCTTCCTGCCCGGCTCTTCCTGTGCGGCTCTTTCCCCCAAGTGCTGCCCAGGGCAGCCTCCCTTAGCTGATTCCCTCCACCCCAGAGAGACAGGGCTCCTCTGCTAGGGCATGCAGGGGCCTTCTGGGTCAGAGCCTCTCCCTGCCGCCACCCTGGGATCAAGGAGCTTGGCGGGGGTTCGCCTGGGCAGGTCGAGGGGAGTGATCCAGGTGACCCTGGGCGATGATGAAGTTAGATGGAGGGAAGGGAGCGCTGAGAACTGTCCCCTAGGAGGCACAGTTCTACTTGGGCAGGACGGCATCTGTGGGCCCCTCAGCCAAACCAGATGGAGTGCAGGCAGGCCCCAGGGCCAGAGCCTTTTGAGCTTAGGGCAGAGCAGCTGGGACTCATCCTCGCAGGGGCTGTCCCCTCCAGTCGGTCCATGTGCCTCCTGTGCTTCCTGAGTACACCCATCCCTCCCGCAAATGGAGAAAGGGCCGGCCGATTGAGGCAGTGAGGGCCGGCGCCAGGAAGCAGGAAATGGGCTTGGAGAGGCCTGGCCCCACATCCTGCTGCCGTAGGGGCACTCCTGGGCCACTTGCTCCAGATGACACAGCAGTCTCTGGAGACCCCAGGTCATACAGCCAGGGGCTCCGGGCCAGAAGCCAGCCCACTGAGCTCACTCGGAAGCGGGCGCTCAGGCAGCTGACGCATCTGCTGAGCTCACCTGGGGCAGGGGCCCTCCTTGCCCAAGGTCCAGGCCCCAGGAGGCTCAGCACTGGGAGCATGCAGAGCTGCCCCAAGTCTCCAGAACCCTCAGCCCTCCAAGAGCAACCCAGACCCTACCTGTGGGTCAATCCAGGTCCCAGCAGAGAGAATTGGACGTGCAAAGCAGCCCCCTCCCCGAGCCGGGTTCTGAGGGTGAAGCCTGCACACAGGTGCTCAGCAGAGACACGGTAGACAGACTCCTTCCTGTCATTTCATCATTAGACTGGAGAGATGCAGCGAGGAGAGGAGGGGCCTCTTTGCCCCATTTCTTGTCGTAGAGAAAATGCATCGGACTCTTTCCCCACTGGGACCATGTTTATTCTAGGTTCTTTTGGATACTTTCTCAGGTTATAGGAATTCTCTTCTAATCATGAATAATAATTTAACCTCCAGTACTCTTGCCTGGAAAATCCCATGGGCAGAGGAGCCTGGTAGGCTGCAGTCCATGGGGTTGTGAAGAGTCGGACACGACTGAGCGACTTCACTTTCACTTTTCACTTTCATGCATTGGAGAAGGAAATGGCAGCCCACTCCAGTGTTCTTGCCTGGAGAATCCCAGGGACGCGGGAGCCTGGTGGGCTGCCTCCTATGGGGTCGCACAGAGTTGGACACGACTGAAGCAACTTAGCAGCAGCAGCAACATAATTTTACGTAACTTCTTACATATCTGTTGATGTCTGTAATCTGCTGGTGTGAAAATCCATGTGTGGATTTTCTCATGTTAAATCATCCTTACATACCTGGGATTACCTGATTTAGTCATAGTGTCGTATTTTATATGCTCTACTGGATTTGATTTGACAAGATTTTTGTTTACAGTTTTTTTTTACATCTATATTGAGAATGAAAAGAGTTTCCATTTTCCTTTCTTCTCCTGTGTATGTTTGATTTTGATATTGGGGTTGTGTTGGCCTCATAGAATGAGCTGGGGGTGGAAGTGTGCATTTCCTTACTATTATCTGTGAGAGTTTGCATAAAGTTGAGTAATCTGCTTGTAAAATTTGGTAGAAATTTTCTGTGTAGGAATTGTCCCTTCACTTTTTATTTTGAGAAATGTCAGACCTACAAAGTAGTAAAATAGTAGTGAAACTTTAAACCTTTCCCCTAGAAAGACACTGCTGTTAGTGTCTGGCATTTCGGCCCACGTGTGGATGTGTGTACTGCCCCTGCTCTCTTGTGTGTGCGTCTGTGTGTGCCTGTGCTGGGTCTGTGTGTATCCATGCACTTGTGTGCATGTCTGCATGTACGTGTGTCTACATGTGTGTGTGTGTGTCTGTGCTTGGTTTTGTTCTGTTGCGTTTTGGCAGAACTGTGTGAAACTAGGCTGCAAACATTCCTCGGGACTCGAAAACCTGTAGGAAGATTTTTAACTACTGCTTTGATTTTTTTTTTTAAGCTTATGGGGCTGCTTGTGAGTTTTCTATTTCTGACTGACGGCTTCTCTCTCTCTCTCACACACGTTCTCCTGGCGCCCCTACCCACGGATGGCAAGAGCAGGTGAGTTCATTCTGGCTGTTTCCTCTCCTGTGGCCCTCCTCTCCTGCCTTCTGGCCAGGTGGGGGTCCTTGGGACGGCGTGGAGTCTGTGTTGCACGGTGAGGAAATGGGTACAGAGATGTTCCTCGGGTTGCCTATCAGGGCCACATAGCAGTTAAGGGGTTGAGCTCCCGGCAGGCAGGGACCCCTTTTCCTGGTGCATCCTGCCCCAGCTCCTGGAGACCCTGCATCTGGGGTCAGTGGCAGACACACACACCAGTTATCGCTCTCATGACTGAGGGACTTTGGTTGAGGACCCCCTGAGCCTCAGGTTGCCTGTCTGACAGTGGTGCCCACCCTGGAGGTCATGGGAATAAAGCAAGTGAGTGCCAGGTGGGGCCCGGCCACAGAAGCCCTTGGAGGGGCTCCTGAGGTGGCCCAGGGGGTCCCTGTTCTGTAAAGGACCAGGGACCAAGGTTCATTGCTGAGGTGGCCACCCTCCCAGCTACCGGGTGGTCGCCCCCCCTGGGAGCACACAGACCACACCGCAGGGGAAAACAGGACGCTGAGTCAGTGTGGGCATCACGTGGATTCTGTCTGGAGCACGTGCCGCTTAGCCTCTGAGCTTCTGTATCAGGGAAGAGCAGTTCCTATCCAAAGAGACTGTCAGTCCTGCTCCACCCTGTGCCTCTGTGCTCCTGTGGGAGAACGTGTGTGCACAGAGCAGGGGCCACAGGCCAGCCCCTCGTCTCTGCTCAAAGCCCTCGTGCAGCCACAAGGGAGGGGACCAGGGGGATTCATCTGGGAAGAGGGGTATCGTGGAGCCTGGAGCCAGCTGCCAGCTGTGGGGTCAGAAGGCTGAGCCTGGAGGGAGTATCGGGCTGCCCCCAGTGGTCCCCCGATGAGTGCTGGCGCTGCTGGCCCCCAGATAAGCAGTAACTGCTGGTCTCAGGGCTTTGGAGACGTTTGCACAGCCGCCGGGAAGGCCCAGATCTTCCTAGGCCTCTGACTTCACACCTCTAGTGAGAGAATCAGATTAGATCAGGCGCACAAAGGGCCTTTAATCTTTCTGTTTGTTTGCTCTGTAATACATGCTTGGTTATATAAAACAGGGAAAATAACAAAACATTGGAAGCAGAAGAAAAAGTTGCCTGGAGCTCCAGCCTGGGGCCAGGCCCCCTCCACACTTGGCGTGTGTTGTGTCTCTGCCCTGCCTTTCCTCTGTGCCCAGTTTGTGTGCTGTCCAGAGCTGGCGTCAGGTCGTAACAGACTCTGATGCGGCGCCTTTGCTCATCATGCGTATGTTAAGTGGGCCCCTGTGCCATTGCAGGGTCCCCGGGAAGGCTGTCCCGCTTGGCATGGGGTCATCAGATGTAGGTTTCAAGCTCCCTGAGCTCTCTTTGGGCCCTGAACTGTTTGTGACCTGGCAGAGCCGGTGTCCGCTGAGCTGGGCCCTACTGCGTGCGCCTTCTGTGCTGCTCTTGGCTGCTGTGGGGTTTGTTCCTGGCACAGAGGCACAGAGGCTGGTGTGGTTGGCAGATCATGGGAGCAGGTGGAGCCGGGCATGCGTGCTGCACGCCCTGGCAGGGCCCGACACTGCCAGGGAGAGTGTCCCCAGGGAGTGTGCCCCCAGGCCACACTCTGCATCCTTCACGCCGCCCTCTTCAGGCCGCAGCGGGTCTGCAGGTAGCGTTTCAGAGGACACGGGAGGACCAGCAGAGGCCGAGGAGCGCAGAAAGTGGCCCCGAGACTCAAGCTGACGGCAGGAGGCGAAGGCTCTGCAGCAGGCCTTAGGCCCCATCACTGGGCACACAGCCCCTCCTGGGGAAGGAGCAGGCTGGCCACCTGCACTTCACCCTGAGGTGGGCACATACGGTGTTCAGGTGGGAGTGAATAGAAGCCAGAAAGTGCCAGGGGGCAGGCGTGTGTGAACGGCAGCCCCGTGGGGCCCTGCCGGTGCCAGGCTGGTCACCTCCTGAGCAGCACCTCCCTGGCCAGAGCCCTGCTCAGGAGCCGCGGATGGAAGCCTGGTGGAGTTGGAGGGCAGGGGAGGCTCCCTACTCCCTTTGGATGGCCCCGGATGGAGCACCGCTTCTGATGATCTGCTGACCGATCCAGGCCTGGGACTGACCCTCACCGTGGGGGCTTTGGGGACAGCAGACAAGCTCCCAAAAAGCCGTCAGTCAGTCAGTCAGTTCTTTGCTTGGTAGAGAGGACATCCCTGGAGAGACCTGTGCTTGGGCAGGTGGAGTGTAACCCCAGGCTTGGCCACAACTGGGAGGGCAGGACCGATGGACCCTCTGGTGACCTCAGGCAGGTCAGCCACAGCCTCTCCAATCAGCTGCCTGGAGTGGGGGTCAGGGCTGGGCATCGACGCTGGGTCCCTCAGTGTCAGGGTTGGCAGGACGTGCATCCACAGCGGGAGGCCTGCTGTGGGTCTGTGCAGCCCTGCCCCACACAGCAGGGTCTGTTCCTGCTTGCCTCTGCAGGCAGCCTCACCTGCAGAGCACCCAAGCCCCCAGCGCTGGCCGTGTTGCCTGAGAGGTTCTTGAAGGGTGATCGCCCTGACCAAGACTCGAGAGCGACTGGCACCACAGGCTAGAAGCAGAAGGGCAGACTGAGCCGGGGGCCTGACTGGAGGCGGGCCGCTCGCAGCACCCAGCTCTCGCTGTGGGTCTCTCCTCCCCCCTGCATGTGCCCAGGGCTGTGCCCCCCCACAGTGTGTGTTGGCCTGGGGGTTAAGTCACACACACCCCTGCCCCATGAGTGTCCTGAGGGGGCCTTGTGAGGGTCCAGTGGGATCATGAAGGTCAGGGGGCGTGGGAGAAAAGGGCCAGGCTTCGTGGGGATCCCTCTTCCTGGTCACTTGCCTCGGGGGAGTCAGGGCTGCAGGCCCGGGAGCGCACTCAGGAGTGTTCCCTGCCTTCAGGGCCACCTTGCTGTCCCCGCGCGGTCAGCAATTCTTGGATCCTCTGTGCCACAGAGCTGGGGGCTGAGATAGCCTGCTCTGCTTCCCCGAAACTGTGCTAACCTTGTGTATAAACCGAGGGAAGATGTTCACATGCCTGTGAAACTCTGGATGTCGTCAGGGAAGGAGGAAGGGACTACTGGGATATTTCCTCCACCTCAGCTAGGAAGACTTGTTTTTCTTCATACGTGTTTTTCAGCAACTTGGGATTTTGAAATAAGGACGAAAATTTCCTTTTTTCTCAGTGATAACAAAGTCCTTGCCTTGTTGAAACCACAGCCTCCTTTCCGCTCCCCGCCGCCCGTGCACTTGGTGAGCCGCTCTGCGCTCTTGGTGTGCCCATCCCGACCTGGCTGGACCTCTCCTCTCTACCCTCTGTGGTCTGGGGGCTCGTGAGGAGTGCTGCCTCCCACCCCTCATGCTCCTGCCTGTCCTTCAGATCCCAGGTCAGGTGCCACCCGCTGGCGGCCCAGCTGACCCTGCCCTGGCATCAGGCACCTGACCACTTGGTGGGTGTTCATCCGGGCGTCTCACAGGCACAGGTCCAGCCCTTCCAATGCTGCCTGAGGGCGGGGCTGCCTTGGTCCTGCAGGTGCTTCTGTGACAGAGGAGAAGAGCAGTCCTACCCGAGGGAGCCGTGGGCTCCTGCAGAGGGCGCCGCTCCCAGACACAGACGGATGCGGTCTCAGAGCTCACACACCCATACCTGCCTGGGCTGCGAGGTCCGTTACATATAGCCTTTCGCCAGATCCTTGAAGGGACCTGGGAGGTGCTGGACACAGTCACAGGCTCAGAGGGGCCGGTGACCCTCCCCAGGCCACATGGGTGGAGGTGGGGGTCTGCCCGAGTCTGATGCCTCGGATCGCAGCGCCAGGACACAGAGCCGCCGTTGCTCACCCTCCTGTCTCTTGCACACACAGCCTCCTTGCCGGGACAGCTGTTTGGGCGCCGGCAGTGCCTGTGTCTGTGCTGGCCCAGGGAGTGAGTTGGAGCTCTTAGCTCCCAGCACCGCCCCTCTGAGCCAGCACTGGGCGTCATTGACGGCCTGGGTGCCCACAGGGGTAGGAAGACAATGTATGAGCCTCCAGGCGGAGGCGTGAGGCACAGGGTGCCTGAGGAGGGCCTTCTGCTCCTGTGGACTTGCGGGACGGCCCCATCCCTGGTCCCGCAGCCTGGAGGCCAACAGCCCCCCTCCCCTGTTCCCCTTTCAGGCAGCCCCACACAGCCTGTCAGCCCCCTCCCAACAGCCTGAACATACCAGCCCTGGCCGGTAGGGGGCGCACTGCGCGCCAGGGCCATACTGGCCCGCCCCCGCAAGTCGTCCCATCCCTTGAGACGCAGAACCCTAGAGGCTCTGGAAGCCAGATGCTCAGAGAGGCCTGCGTCTAGAGCTGTGGACTCACGTGTCGCCGGCCACACTTAGGCCTCCAGCCAGGCCCGCCTCCTTCAAGCGGAAGCTCCTGGGGGCTTCTCCCTGGAGTAGGGAGCGAGGGCCTAGGGGCAGAGCCGCTGAAGCACTGAGGTGAGGGCTCAGGCTGCCTGGCTCTCAGCCCTACCCCTCCTGCCTTAGCAGGGGCACGCGACCCTCGTGAGAGTCAAGCCCTGCCCCCGCCCAGGCTCTGCACCTGCATCAGGGTCACTAGCCAGCAAGAGGCAGGGCTGAAGCAGGCTGTGACCAGAGTAAACCTGTCTGGAGGCCTCCCCAGCTCCCGTGGCGAGGCACCCAAGGCCAGGGCCTCGGCTCTTCCCCATCCGGGACAGCTGTCAGGAGGATGGCCCCGCTGCTGGGGAAAGGGGTTGCGCTCAGCACTGCTAGTTCATCGTCTCTGTGGGCCTGGATGTGTTTTACCTTTATGCAGACCATTCTGACTCTTCATTAACTCACTCTTCTTTAAAGAAAATGGATCATAAATTGCGCCCATGGTTTAGTTTAAAATGCCACCACTGCTGACTGTTGTTTGGCAAGTGGTCAGCAGGTGGCCAGGACCAGCCACGCCAGGTTATATGATTGTGTGCCTTCTAGGAGAGAGTAGCTCAACAGGTGAACAGTTCTCACCAGGCGGTGACAGGGTTCAGGGGCTGGAGAAGTGCCACCAGCCAGCTCTGTGGCTGGGTCTTCTATTTAACCTTCCTGGACCTCAGTTTCTGCATCTGCAAAATGGGAATATTTCCTTCCTAAAGAGTGTCTGGGAGTGTCCAGAATGACCAGGGTAAAGCATTGAGAGTTCACTTAAGTAATGCAAGTTGTTATTGGACTTCTGACACTCGGACCTGGCTGGCCTCACCTCTGATCATGCCCGGGTTCTCATGCATTGGTCCTAGAGTAGATGGATAAGGTTCAGAGACCAAGGTAGGGTGGCAGTTTTTTTTTTGTTTTTTTTTTTGTTTGTTTGTTTGTTTTGTCTTTGAAAAGGAGCCCAGTGTAGGCAGGCCAGGCAGGTGGTGCAGCCACAGGAAACACCAGGAACCCAGGCTTTTTCTCTTGCCCAACCATCCCCAGAAAGCAATGTTCTGCCTCATGGCTCAAGGCGGCTGCTGGCACTCTGCAGTCACATCCACATTCCAGCCAGCAGGAGCCAAACAATGGGGAGGTGTCTCTTAAGGACATCCTGATGGCCAGGCTGAGTCACACAGCCACACCTGGCTACAAGACACTTCGTGAGCGTCTTCCTCCTCAGGGATTTCCATGTTGTTTCCAAAGCCTGTGGAGTCATCTGCAGGCCCACGTGAGCACCACTCCCTATAGCTGGACTTTCCCCATTGTCTGTAAGAATTCAGCTCACTGGGTGAACCGAGGAGGGCTTCCCCACTTTGCTGGAGGTAGGTGGGGCAGGGAGCAGAGTTGTGAGACCGGCTGGGCACCAGCCTGCAGGAGGCCACGTGCCTCCAGGTGTCCCTGCTGCTGGAGAAGGAAGACTGGTGGGCTCCCATGCCCAGGTGGCCTTGGGCCATCATTTACCTCCCCACCCATCCAGCTAGGATGACCAGTGAAGGGCCAGGCCTGTCTCAGAGCTTCCATTCTGGTTCTGCCATAGATGGTATCAGCTTTAGGTTCTGTCTGCCCTGGGCATCCAGGGCATAGGGGCTCTGGGAGGAGGGCGGGAACTGGCCTGCCTGCCTGCACACAGCACCCAGCCACTGATGCTGTGGGGCCACTCTCCCACCCCAGGTATTTTGGGAAGCAGAGTCAGTGAACTGACTAAAATAACAGCTGTGAGTTCACAGCTGCTGTGCAGACACGTGGGCCAGGAAGGACGGCCTTGGGCCAGCCTTTCCTGCATATGGAAGGGGGCTCCCCACCTGTGCTGCCAGCCCAGCAGTTAGGACGGGGGCATGCTCTGGTGCAGGGAGGTGAGTGCTAGTCCGAGCCAGTTTAGGCTGGCCGTTCACCCATCAGCTGGTTCACTCTAGTGCTCCTGGGAATGGTCCAGTGCCCAATCCTTGCCGCTCTGATCAGAGTGGGGCCCACCGCTTCTCCCACCAGACTCCACTCGCTTGAGCCCGTGCTGCCTGCTCAGTCGTGGTGAGGAGAGGGAGGTGACATGCCCCCAGGGAGCTATGCCCTTGGCCCCTTCCCGTGACAGGAAGGGGAGGGGGCAGCCAGCCCCGCACCTCAGCTGCTTCCACCTGGCCATGGAAATCAGAGCTAGGTCAGGCTTGGGCTTTTTTTAAGGCACCAAACCCCTCGTGAGTTCTGCACTGCATTGTTTTATGGCATGAATGCACTCCTTGGAGCTGGCTGGACCCACATGCGGCATTTTCCAAAGCCAGGGGACCGCAGGAAGGGGTACTGCCAGGCGCAAGCCCTGGGGAGCGCCTGGCCTGAGGTCAGCAGTGCTGACTGCCAGCCGGAGCTCAGCTCGGTGAGCTAATTAACTCAGGTGGTTCATGCCATGATCCCCTGAAGGTTGTCGTTTTCTTGCTGGGAGCTCCCCCAAGCAGGCCCCGTGGCAAATTCTCCCCTGGATCCTCCCTCTGAAGTTCTAGAGACTTCTCAGAGTGTGGTTTAAAAACAACTAACCGTCTGGATCCTGGCTTCACGGTGTGGCCTTTGTCCTCATGAAGAGACTTCTGGGCCCTGAAAGACCACAGTCTGCAGCTGGGTGCCCCTCAGAGTTTCCCTCGCTGCTCTGGAGCCCCAAAGCCCGTCCTGGGGGGGGAAAGTGGCAGTGAAGCCATTCCCCCTATACGTTAATTTTTTTTTTCACTGACTGTGTATCTGGAAGTAATACGCAGTGTTGTTTTGTTTTTTTTTTAAGGGGGGGGGGTGGTGTTATCATTCTAATCCTAAATAACAGTGTCCTCACGTGCAATTAGGGAGCTACAGCTCTGTTAGTACAGGTAGAAAAATCCACCTTTGTTTCAGGGTCTGAGTTTGTTTCTGTGAGTTAGACCTTGTTCACAAACGCCTGCCCGCAGAGCCCACCACCCAGGAGGGGAGAGGGCGGCTGGCATCCTGTCACAGAGCACACAGGAGCACAGACCTTGCAAAGCTGGCCCTTTTTGATGGCCTCTTTGCACCCCAAGCAACAGAGATGTTTTATAACCTTTATTACTTGTTTCAGTTACTTAAGTAATGTGTGCTCACTGCGGGCAATGCCAAAGTATAAAAAAGAAAATTTTTAAATCACCTATTTGGGCATATGAGTGTTCACTTTTCTTTGAGTTTGAAGTTTTTCATTATAAAATGTTAGAGAAGATCCATAGTCTCACCATCCTGAGAGCCTCTTTGCAGTGCCTTCCCATCCTGGGTGGGGGTCACGGGTCACAGGTGTCACCACACAGGTGGGCACAGGCCCTGCTCCATGCCAGCAGCCTTGTGCCTTGTGCCCTTGGCTGCGGGACTGTCTGCCATGTGAGTCTGCCCTCAACGTATGCATCCATATCTCCCATGCTGCCAACATGTCACCAACATGCAACAACCTCACCATTACTCAGCCTTTCTCTTTAGGGCAGATTACCTTCTAGAAGTGTAATTACTCATCCAGCCACAGAATTGTGTACCCACATCGGCTCTGGGCTCCCAGAAGGAGGGTCAGGAGTGGGGTTTGGGTCAAACCCACACTTGGGCAGACGAGAGAAAGTAAAGCCCCTTCACTGCAGGTATGACCTGTGGAAGGGGAGGGGCTGTTTCTGCTTCAGAACACAGGTGCTGGCTCTGGTTTCCTCCTCATTGATAAAGTGCAAGGGACACAAAGCCAACCTCCCAACTGGGACGTGGGCTCCAGCTTGCCTGATGCCCGCTGCAGGTGCAGGAGGGGGCAGGCTTATGAGGACAGACTGAAAAAGGTCTACTCCCTGACCCCAGCCCTGCAGCTGGGTCGGCTCCCCAGCGCCTGCCATTCAGCCACTTCGAAGCTGTCACCTTCCAAAGAAGGATCACAAAGCTGCATCTTGCAGAATTTTCCCAGAGCCCATCACTCAGGCTTTGTTGTTGTTGAACCGAGCAGCAAGAGATGTCTTAGTCCCCCCACCAAGAATTGAACCCACGCCCTCTGCAGTGGAAGCAGAGTCTTAACCAGCAGACCTCTAGGGTGGTCCCAGAACTCAGACTCTTAAAACTGTAGAGCTAGCCCGTCCTTG
The DNA here is from genome assembly GCF_042477335.2 of Ovis canadensis. Lineage (NCBI taxonomy): Eukaryota > Metazoa > Chordata > Mammalia > Artiodactyla > Bovidae > Ovis > Ovis canadensis. The sequence continues at coordinate 122,515,805 of NC_091246.1, forward strand.
TTAGCGGTGTTTGCACCCAAGAAAACACACTGCTTGTCCACTAGGACGTCTGTGACTGTGGGATGCACTGAACCAGGGCACACAAAAATGTCAGCACAGCCAGGGTTGCAGAAAGCATTAAACAGAGCGTAATTAAACGCAAGGAAGCATGACACGAGGTGCGTGTTCGGGCTGTCGGCTGCTTGCAGCCCATGCAGGCTAGAATTATTTCACAGCCTGAAGTTTCTCTGAAGTCCCATGTTCTGTCTTTGAAGTCCATGTGAATTTTGCACGCTATGCCATTTCCCATCTGAGCTTGTTTTCCTGTAAATGAACAAGACCCTTCTCTGTCTGGCCCTGCCTGCGCCTCAAGCCTGTACTGCCCCCTTCTCAAGTCACGAAAGGCCACGTCCCCACCGTCTCTGAGAAGTCCTCCTGACCTCCCCCTTGGTGAGCTGCACCATTCATCAGTTCCTCCCATGCTTGTTGGTTCTGCCCCTCCCAGCCCAGAGCACTCTGAGAGCCCTGCCCCCTCTGAGCCTGAAAGGGGGAAAGTGTCTGGGTTTGGGCTGTGCCTGGCTTGTGGTGGGCATGGCGGTCGGGGCTGTCTTTGGGGCCCTGGCGACGCTGCTGGTTCATGCCCTTTGCCGCGCATTGATGGAGTGCCTTGGGGCCTGAGTGCCAGGGCAGGGCCACGGGCTTCCACCGCCTCCTCTTCCTCACTTCCCCACCCAGCTGCAGTGGATCCTCCCACTGTGGATCCTCCCAGTTCCCAGGAGACCAGCCCCGGCCCACTGAGTTCCATGGGCAGCTTCAGTGTTGGAGGCAGAGAGGCTGAGCGTGAGGCCCTGTCCCTTTGCTCCAGGGAGTGGAGTGCACTGTTTGCTGGCCCTGTCTGCACCCCAAAGCTCTCTTCGACAGGAAGCCAGCCAGCAGCCAGACCCTCAGCTCCAGAGGAGCTGTGGTTCTTCCCCGAGTCAGGAACAGCTGGCTGATCCTGTAGTTAGTTCACAAGCCTCAGGGCAGCCCCGACTGACCCAGAATGCTGGCCACCCTCACGGTCCCCAGAGGTGGTGCCCTGAGGGGTCCTCCCCTCCCTGTGGCGCCTCTGCCTGTTCCCTTTAGCAGGTGTGGCTGAGTGGGTGAGGGAGGAGCCACAGACTCCTGGAGTTGGCTGGCACAGGAGTGGAGGGGAACCAGCACGCTGACAAAGCCCTCTAGGGCCTTCGCAGGTTGCCCTGGAGAACTTTGGTTTTAAAGCCAATTTCCTTATCATAAAGTGTTTGGGACACACAAAAGAAATATGTCCCAAACATACGATGCCTGAATGTATGTAAGGAATAAAGTATAAAGATAAGCCCCTCGCTGCCTGTCTTAAGCCCGAGGACGTGAGCAGTGCCGTGGGAGCCACCGTGCCCACCTCCCCCCAGCAGACCAAAGCTGACCTCTGGCTTGAGCTTTCCTGTGTCTCACATCATCTCATCTTGTTAATATTTTAGCATCACCTTTTCCTGTGCCCCTAAACAGTATTTTTCTTGGTTTTACCTTTAGAAGCTTGATAAACCACAGGGCTTCTCTGGTGGCTCAGACGGTAGTACTCTTCTGTGTTTTCTTGATTTGCCTTTTTTCCTGCGACATCTTACTCATCGCATTGACCTGCGCTGCTGTGAGTAGCTGCAGTTTGTTCCTTCTGTCACTGAGCCGTGCTCTGTCGGAAGAATGCACCCCGTTTGTGGATGCATGCCTCTGCGGGGGATGTCTGGGGCCGTCAGCAGCAGTGTGCTGTGGTGGTCTTGTCCACGTCTCCCAGAGCTCACGGACAAGGGTTGCCCAGCCTGTGTGCCTAGGAGGGGACTCGAGGGTCATGGGGTGGTTGTGTGTGCTGTCAGCCTTCCTGTGAAGTCACTCCATGTCCGCTGTCCCCAGTAAACATCCCAGAAGCAGTGGTTGAAAGTTGTCATTGCCCCACTTCTGATGTGCCATTCCAGCAGGTACCCCACTGTGGTTGAGGGTGCTGTTTCCTCGATGCCTAATGAAGGGGAGCATCTCTCCATATGTCTTTATAGCCAGTTTCCTCATTGTTTTACTTTTAATGGTTTTAGTTATAAGAATTCACACACATGCTTAAAGACAAATAGCTCCAGGAGGTTTATGATAAAAACCAACAGGTCTGCTTTTCCTTTCCACCTTCCCCAAAGGACCTCTTGCAGCTCTCTTCACTAGTCTCCTGTCAGACTCCCCTTGTGGTAAAGAGGTTAGAAATCCACCTGCCGATGCAGGGGACACAGGTTTGATTCCCCGTCTGGGAAGATTGCACATGCCGCAGGGTAGCTGAGCCCATTCGCCACAGGTGCCAGCCCACGCGCCCAGAGCCTGTGCTCGGCAGCGAGAGAAGCGACTGCAGCGAGAAGCGTGCACACTGCCGTGCGAGAGGAGCCCCACCCCTTCAACCACAGAAAACCTGAGCACAGCAGCGAAGACCAAGTGCAACCGAAAATAAATGAGTAGACAGAGAATGGCCTGCACGTTTTTACTCTCATGCTTCTAAATAATGTTTAGTGCGGTTTCTTTTTTTTAATATTTATTTGTTTAGCTGCTCTTGGTCACAGGGCCTTCCATGTTCATTGCGGCACGCAGGATGTTCAGTTGCAGCATGCAGGATCTTTGTCGCAGCATGTAAAATCTTTAGTTGTGGCACGTGGGATCTAGTTCCCTGACCAGAGATCAAACCCAGGCCTCCCGCATTGGGAGTTCGGCGTCTTCGCCACTGGACCGCCCAGGAAGTCCTGTAATGCTGTTTCTTGATTGGTTACTTTAGACATTATCGGTGCGCTTTCTGTTCTGGTGAATGAGGTAGGTTCTTACGCCTTATCCTTCTCCATACCCCCACCCATCCTCCAAGGAGAGTTAAAGCTCAAGTTTTTATTAAATTAGTAACCACCGTTTACATCCTAATATCTCAAAAACCAGTGTTTTTCTTCTGAGTCCAGTTGTACACTTAGTTTTCTTTTTTATGTAACTTTTCATTTTTCCTGGATGTAATGATTGCCCTACTTTTTACCTAGTTTGTCTTCCATCTTCATAGACTTGGTTTTGTCCGAATGATCTCAAAGACCTGCCCTGTATCTACCATACCATGTGTTTTTTTCCACAAGTGCTCTGTGGTGTGAGGCGATCTGTCCGTGCCCCTGTTTCTAGAACCCCGTCCCTCTACTCCTGACAGGCCGAGCAGGACGCCCAGGGGATATCTAGGATCTCCCTGGGTTCCAGCTCCTGTCTCCTACACTTTTTTTTTAATTTACTAAATGAACTACTCATTCCAGTGTCTTCTTAGAGCAGGAGTCACAGAAAATACATTTCCCAAGCCTTCATTGGTGTGACAATGGCTTGGCTAGACCTGAGATTTGGTCATTTCCTGCCAGCATTTTGAAGCCATTGTTCCGTTGACTCAGCATCTGGTGGTCCACAGAGAAACTGAGTGCCATTCTGACAGCCAGTCCTCTCTACGTATTCTGGTTTTCTGAACACGTGCTTCATGGGTCGTCTCTGTGATCCTGGGTCTGGTCTCCACATTCATTCGCAAGGCAGTGGGTGAGCCATTTCTCTCGAGATGGATTGAGTGCTCTACTTCTCGCTGGTCCTCTCGTCACCTCCTCCACTGTGTCCTTTCTCCCCTCCTCTGAACTCTTACAGGCTAGCGCTTGGACGGCCTGGATGGGCAGATCCTGCTGGCGGGTGAGAGGCAGGATGCCCCGTTTGTGAGGGACCCCAGATGTGAGTGCAAGAGGACCTTCTCTCTGGGCAGAGACTCCACAGTTTCCTCCAGTGTGGGGCTGGGGCAGGGCCGGCTTAGCCTGGGCACTCAGCGGCAGGGGCTGGCCTCCCATGAACGTGTGGCCTGCCCAGTTCCTCGTGTCTCTGAGCCATGAGCACCTCCAGAAAACACACATCCAGTCTCATCCTGGGCAGGCAGCTGCCTGGATGTAGGGGGTGGGTCATCTGGGGGTCTTCTGCCCTCTGCTCACTTTGATCAGTGCCCTCGCTCCCCCTTTCCGAAGATGGTGAGCCAGCACATAAATAGCTGACGTGTCTGCTGATAGGTATAATGGGCAAAGGAGGGCAGAGATGGGAGTGGGGGCTCAGGACAGCAGGTGGCCAGGCACGGGCCTGTGGCACAGATGCCCCTTCCTTCCAGTTTGGGCAGATGGCATCTTGAAGGACGTGGGGGTTGCAACAGTTGCTGGGAGATGATACAAATGATAAGTTATGGCTCACCCAGTGGGTCCTGAGCTGGGTGATCTCCTGGTAACCCTCCCCCACTGGACCGCTGCAGGAGCCAAATGGAGTGGGCACAATGGGAGCCCCTGACCTAGGGGGTCTGTGAGTGACTTCTGAGTGGCCCTCCGTGTGGCGCCAAGCCTGCCCCCATGAACAGCTCCTTTAAACTGCTGGATCCACATGGCTTTGGGACCACGCTCCACCCCCTGGGGGGCAGAGTCAGGTTGTCCCTAGCAAGGCATGATGCCTGGGGCTCAGGAGAAGGTCCTAGAGAGGACCCTGGACCAAGGTTCAAGAGGGCACCAGGGCTGGGCTCTACAAGACGCTGCGGTGGTCACACTCTGCATCAGAGGTGGTGGTCCATAATCTTTCCAGGTCATGCCACATTTCACACCTGGGTTTCTCATCTGGCCGTGGCCCTTAGAGAAGTGAGATGTGGGGGCCGGCACTCCCTGGAGGTCCTACGGTATAGACGCCGAGCAGTCAGACTCAGGGCTGCAGCCTGCCCCCTCCTTCACCCCCAGACGGTGTCTGTGTTCCCAGCGCCTGCCGGGCACCCCAGCCTCACCTCCCCGTCCCCGTCTCGTTGCAGGAAGTTCTACTACATCACCTTGCTGCGTGACCCTGTGTCGCGCTACCTGAGCGAGTGGCGGCACGTGCAGCGGGGGGCCACGTGGAAGACGTCGCTGCACATGTGCGACGGGCGCACGCCCACGCCCGAGGAGCTGCCGCCCTGCTACGAGGGCACGGACTGGTCGGGCTGCACGCTGCAGGAGTTCATGGACTGCCCCTACAACCTGGCCAACAACCGCCAAGTGCGCATGCTGGCCGACCTGAGCCTGGTGGGCTGCTACAACCTGTCTTTCATCCCCGAGGGCAAGCGGGCCCAGCTGCTGCTGGACAGCGCCAAGAAGAACCTGCGGGGCATGGCCTTCTTCGGCCTGACCGAGTTCCAGCGCAAGACGCAGTACCTGTTCGAGCGGACGTTCAACCTCAAGTTCATCCGGCCCTTCATGCAGTACAACAGCACGCGGGCGGGCGGCGTGGAGGTGGGCGAGGACACCATCCGGCGCATCGAGGAGCTCAACGACCTGGACATGCAGCTGTACGACTATGCGCGGGACCTCTTCCAGCAGCGCTACCAGTACAAGCGGCAGCTGGAGCGCCGGCAGCAGCGCCTCCGCAGCCGCGAGGAGCGCCTGCTGCACCGGGCCAAGGAGGCGCCGCCGCGGGGGGACGCCGAGGAGCCCGGCCGCGTGCCCACGGAGGACTACATGAGCCACATCCTGGAGAAGTGGTAGTGGCGGCTGGCGGGCGCAGCGGGGCTGGGCAGGCTGGCCGGCGCGCACGGCCCCCGGAACGCGGGGAGGAGGACCGCATCCGCTAGCCGGAGGGCAGAGGCGCCCTGAGCGGCGCGGGGTAAGCCAGGCGGGCGGGTTCTTCCCGCTCTGCCAGGCTGGGGTCGGCGAAATCAGCGTGGGAAGTGTGTGGAAGGACACCCCACCTGGCCTGCAGGGCTGGGAGCGAGCGGGGACCCACTCTCCTGACCCCCACCTCATGGTGACAAAAGCCACACGTTTGAAGACTAGAAAAGGCCCGTGTGGTGGTGGAAGGCGGCCCTGCTAGGTCAGGTGTGTGGCATGCCCGCCAGGCACACGGCCGCCTCCCCCAGCCTCAGGCCACCCAGCAGCCCCTCAGCCTCCAGGGAAACCCTTGCCTGAGGGCCTTCAAGGGACACAGGCAGCCCTCTGAAGTGGCCTCAGGAATGGAGCTCTCAGCTCACCCGTCTTCAAGGTCAGGGCCCACCTCGTGTAAAGCCAAGACATTTCTAGTCTAGCCCCTGGGCAGCCCACTCCCCTCTCTAGCCCAAGGTCAAAACCCAGTGTGGCCTCATGCTTTAGGTGAGGAGATCAAAGCACATCTCCTGGGGTCCCCCACCCCACTGTCCACAGTCCCTAGACTGAGGGGAGCTGCGGGGAGATAGCCCCACACTGCAGTGCCCCCTCGCACGGGCAGAGGGCATCCCAGGAGTAGGAAGGCCGTGGCTGAGGACGGTGCTGCCTGTGACTGAGCAGACCACCCAGCCTGCAGCTCAGACAGGAAGCGGGTAGAAATCCGGAGATCCACCTAACCCCGGTCTCCCTCCTGACCCTCTGGGCTTTGTTAGTGGACTGCCCCTGGCTCCAAGCCCACCACTTGGACATTTATTTGAGGTTACACCCTGCAACCCTGTGTGTAAATTTCAGTCAGAGCTCCATTGGCTAGAACACTGCAAGCAGTGGCCGTGCCCACAAGCACTAGCTTGGGGCCGTGGTGGCTCAGCACAGCCAGGATAGGGTACATAGTTCTTCCAGATTCTCAGCCAAGAGCTGGAAGAAACAGTTCTGGGTGGCTTCCTTGTGCCCGGATACACAAACCCCCATCCCAGCCTCTCCCCGCATTTTCCTGCGCCCTTGCCCACACCAGCTGGTCAGGCCCGTCCCCACGGCCCTGCCGATTGGAGAAGCCATGTTCAGTCCGTTGCAAATGCTTGCCCCATTCCCATCCCTCCAATACTCGAGGGGGCCAGGCCAGCGTCACCTCTGGATGTACCCCTGTCCATGTAAGACATGAGGTCTGGGGAGCTGAGTGTGAGCCCCATACCTGAGGTGGACAGGCTCCTCTTCTGTCCAATAGAGGACTCATACGGGACTCTAGGAGGTGAGGGCCACGGGCCACCGCAGCCTCCTGGGCAGATCCCCTGGGGTTCTCCACCCCAGGCTCCCCTAGCCGCCCTACTGTGGAGTGAGAGAGTGGGAGCGGGGACCCTTCCAGAGCACCGGGAAAGTTAGGGTGTTGTCAAATGAGGTGGCTACCCAGGAGGCAGAATCGTTACCGCTTGTCTGGCACAGGGGCTTCCTATGCCACTGGCCACTTCGTCCTGCAGTTCAAGGGCAGAGCAGTCAGCAGCCCCCCAGAGTGGACACATCATGCTGAGGAGGTGAGCGCCAGGTGACTCAGTGGCTCTTCTGAAGGGATGTGAGGTCAGCGTGGGGATCTGCTGATACTTACATGCGGTGGGCCTACTCCAGGTTCACAAGCGCCCTGAGGCTCACACAAGCCTGCGCAGTGGCCTCCCACTAGGAGGAGAGCTCAGCCCTGTTCTGCCTGAGCCCCTGGCACCCAGCCAGTAACCTGGCTGCATCAACCCTCCTCAAGGCGGGCTCCTGAGTGTGAGGGCCTGAGTGCAGGATCTGTTTGTACATAATGGAACGTTGTAGCTTATGGCCTGTTGTCGCAAGTCATACGGTCTCCTCGGCTTCCCCGCTGCATCCAGGAGGTGGTCCCGGCTCCGGCCAACACCTTGATGGGTGCCAGTGAGGGTCCCAGCTGGCATCACCCTCAGCTGCTGGGGTCTCCCGTCCATCGCTGCCTGCTCAGGACACCCGCTCTGAGGCGAAGGCTTCTCATGCCTGCAGCATCTCCTCCGACGCCATGGGCTGGGGCTTCAGGAAAGGGTGGCCCCTGGCCTCTTCCCAGGGCCGAGGAACAGAGGCAAGCATGCAGTGCGCGGACAGCTGCCCCATGCCAGCCTGCAGCACCCTTTCTCGGAGGAGGACTCAGGGACAGCAGTACTGTCCAAGCAGTGAGTCTGTGAACTCTTTTGGGAACTGGAAGTCTTTAACTTGAACCCAGGAGCGTTTAAAGCTTTATTTATTTATAGCTTCTTATTAAAAAAAAAAAAGTGTTGAGAAGAAGCCTTTTGGTGACTCATACAAAACAATGAGTTGATGGAAACGCAAGTCATAATCATCTAACTGTTTTTGTCTAGGTCAAGATGAATGTTAGCAGATGAAATAAACCCTGAAAAGGAGCACGGTATGTGTGGTCTGTGGTCACATAGCCGCGCACGTGGCGTGGTGCCCGTCCCAGTTTGATTTTTGAAATGTGTCTGTGAGCCAGGAATCACAGGAGCAGACGGGCTTCCCTCGGGGGCAGGAGGCCCAGTAAGAGGAGTTAACACACTGCGTCACGACGCCTCGCTTTGTGAAAGTAAGAGAGGTGACTGTCATCACCGCAAAGAATAACTTGGGGAATTCCCTGGGGTCCAGTGGTTAGGACTCAACACTCTCACTGCCAAGGGCTCAGAGTTGTTCTCTGGTTGGAGAACTAAGATTCCACAAGCCTCGCAACATGGCCAAAAAAAGCTCATTAATTATAGGACTTGAAAAGCTGCTGCTGCTAAGTCGCTTCAGTCATGTCCAATTCTGCGACGGCAGCCCCCCAGGCTCCTCTGCCCCTGGGATTCTCCAGGCAAGAATACTGGGGTGGGTTGCCATTTCCTTCTCCATTGAAAAGATGAGCCCAGCTTAAAGGAAGGCCCGCACCGTGCGTTTATTTCCCCGTGTGTTTATTTCTCAGTACCTATTTCCCCTCAACTTTTAATTTTAAAAGATTGCAAGTGACAGATTGAAAAAGTGGTTCATGGACATCATGAAGCCTTGCCCGAGATTCGCCTGGGTTAACACTGTGTCATGTCTTATTACCCTGCGCTCCCACTCACCTTCTGTGTGACAGGCATCACAGGGACGTTTTTTCAAAACATTAGAAAATAAAATTTAACGTTATAACATACACTTTAACATTATAAAATACCCCCAGAATATTTCTAAATTCTTCAGTATGTACCTCCTAAAAATGACATTCTTCCACACATACACAGACATCATATTCCTAAAATTGAACATACAGTAATATTAGCTGATATGCCGGCCACATCCAGATTTTCTGATTATCCCCACGCTGTGTCCAGAATGTTTGTGTGATCCTTATGGTGCTGTCTGTCTTGCCTCTCCTGTGTCCTTAAACTGGGCAGAGTCCCACCCAGCCCTCTTCTGCATCTGTCTCAGCCTTGACGTTTTAACATAGGCCAGTTGTCTCTTCCAAGGTCTGAGCGTGTTTTCTCACGATCAGATTGAGTGAAAGGTTTGGGGCATCACTGCTGCACAGATGTGGTGACTCCCTGGCTGCCAGCATGGGTAAATGTTAGTTCTCAATCCCACAGGATGGGGAGGAAGGCCCTTGCTGCATCTCTGGGTCCCAATGTGCTCACAGGCCCCACTGGCTTTTTCTCCGTGGACATGGATCCGTTGGGTTTAGATGTGGGGCTGGCTGTTGCCGGAGGGCGTAGGGCCAGGAAACCAGCCCCTGCACTTTCCCCCGCAGGCGTAACCACATGCAGACTCTAGAAGGGCTGTGTCCTGACCCCTGGCCAGGACCCCCCTCCCTCCCCTTTCCCCAGTCTGTATCTGGGTACTCCTGCCTTGTGCGTGCAGGAGAAAGGCCGGTGGCCCAGGCTTCCTCCCCACCCCTGCCGGCAGCGAGGAGAACAAGACAGTCACAGCTGAGACCACGGAGGTGCCAGTGGGCACAGGTGGCCACCTCCTGGCCCCCCGAGCTCCCTCTCCTACATGGGAGAGGCAGAGAGGGGAGCAGACACAGCTGTGCCTTAAGACCCAAATACAGCGTGTGCTCTCAGCCACCTGAGCCTGCGAGGAAGTGTCCTCTTGGAGCAAAGCACAGAGTGTTGGGGAGGGGCAGAGCCTGCCGCCCCCCGCCCACCCATAGGAAGCCCAGAGTGGATGGCCTGTGTAGCCCCAGCTTCAGCCCACCCGGATACCTCCCTCAGCAAACCCAAGGGGCTCCTCCCACTGCGGCAGCTCCAGCAGCCCCGCAGGGCCAGAGTGTGAAAAGACAGAGGCCGGATCAGTCCTAAAGACACCTCCCCACAGAGGTATCTTCACTTTCTGTTTGAAGGTGAAGGCCACGCCCAGGTCTTCCTGCACTGGCTGCAGCCTGCAAGTCCCTCCACCTCTCTGGTCCCCCAACCCTCCCCTCTGACCTTGCTCCTCCTCAGTCTCACCCCCCGACATTCTCCCCTTCCCTCACCCCCACAGCCCACTGCCCCCCAGCCCAGCCTCCCACCCCTGCATCCCTTGCTGTTTCCTCTTCACATCAGACACCCCAGCTGTGGATCCTCAGCCCCAACCTCGGGGCAAGCTCACTCCGAGCGAGGTTCCTGCTGGGGAGGAAGTGCTGACTGACCTGCCCAGGCAATTTGCATGGGAATGAGAGGGGCACCCCACTCCAGTACTCTTGCCTGGAGAATCCCATGGACGGAGGAGCCTGGTGGGCTACAGTCCATGGGGTCGCAAAGAGTCGGACATGACTGAGTCACTTCACTTCTTCCCTGCCCAGAGCACCGGGGGTCCTTGGGAGCCATCACCAACCCTGAGAGACCCCTCCCAGAGCGCGCACCTGGTCTTGGGAACCTCCAAGACCAGAGGCCTTGGGAAGATCACAGGGAGCCTTGGCCAGCACCCCTGACTAACACCTCTGTAGGCCAGGCCCCCTACGCACAAGCTCCTGCCCTAGCAGGTGTGGCTCAGAGGGCCTGCCCTTGGCATGGGGACTGGGTCTGGCTCCCCTCCGTGCTGCAGCAGCCTGTTGTCAGGCCAGGTTTAGATTCAAGTGGCCGCTGTCGGCCACTCTCCATACAGGGAGGGTTGCTGAAAGGGTTCACCTGCTTCTGGAAGAGAAGACACCAGAGTGGGGCCACGCCGAACCACAAGTCAGCCCTGACCAGCGGCCAGCCACTGGGGACTCCTGACCCTCCCCAGGACCAACTCAGTCTCACCCACTACACTGCCCCCACAAGGAGTGAAGCCACGTGGGCTGAGGGTCTGCTCCAGAAACATCCAAGGATGGTCCTCTTGCTTTCTTCCACTCAAAGGACCAAGATGAGTTTCCAGGTCCCCTGCCCACAGCACCATCCATCTGTACCTTGTCAGCGCCACCTGGACTCCTGGCCCCACCCCTGCTGGGCGCCCCACTTCCTGCACCTCCAGCCCAGCCCACCCAGCCCCTGGGCTCCTCTGCTCGGGCTGCAGGTGGGACCCAGTTTCCTGGTAGGCCCAGAGGAGGGGTCTGAATACACAGCACTGCCCAACTTGCTCCCAAACAGGCCCTTTTTAAAGAAATTGTTCATATACTCACTTTAAATTCCCATTCCCTTCGAAGTATGATTGAATTTTTTAAATATGTCCATTCAAGTTAACAGACTCTCCCAGTTAGAACCAGTGCGTAGGGATCCTCTCCTGCTTTCCCGCCCTTCTGGGAAGCGTCTAGGCACAGGGGACTTTCCTATCCCCCAGTGATGGGTGGCAAGGTGCTCACGCATGCCCCCTGCTGTCCCCACAACACCTTGTCAAGAAGGCCATCGGGGCCCGGCCAGGACCACCAGCTTCTGTCCTCACCAGCTCCACTGTGAGGTGTCCAGAGCAGCCTGAACTTGGGGTGATCCCCTTAGCTTGGACAAGGCACAGAGATCTCCCCCAAGTCTGGCCCTCTAGCCCCTCCCCCCTGCCACAGGGACCCCTACACCAGCAGGAACAGGGTTCTTAAACTCCCCCAGACAGGTATCCCCAGCCCACCAGTCATGGGAGGCCAGCTCACTGCCCTGGCTATCCCGCCAGGCCACCTCAGCTGACCCGTCCAGCAAACACAGCGCCAAGGCCCCAGGCAGGTCACACAAGGCCCCCTTTCCTTCTCCTCCCTCTCAGCCCGGCCACTCCGTCTCCAGTACCTGGCCCGGCCTAGGCCACGGGCGTGGGGCACTGAGGCCCACTGGGCCTCCCCTTTATCTCCAGCGAAGAGGACCCCCACCCCGGGCCCCAGCAGCTTCTCCCTTTGAAGGGCCTGTCCTCACCTACCCCCCCTCCCCACCCCACCTTCCACCCCACCCCTCTTCGACCTGTCACGGGACCCTGAGATTTCTCTGTGAAAGGAAGAGACTGTAAAACACTTCTTTAGCAAACAAAAAGCCAAGCATTCAAGGCACAGCCTCTCCGAGACTCGAGGGAGCCGGCCTGGAGCCTCGTGGCTGGGGCTCCGCGGGTCGCGGGCCTGGAGCCTCGTGGCTGGGGCTCCGCGGGTCACTTTGTTCTGTGTGGCGCGTGCCCTTCCCCAGAAGCCACAGGCCCAGATTCAGGACTCAGGGCTCCAGACGATATTGTGTGCTGAAGCGTCAGCTTGGCACTTTCTCAATGCCGTCTCCAGGGGGGTGCCTCAAGGGGGCTCTGGCCAGAGGGCTTTCCATGCAGTGGAAGCTGGCTTGTGCAACTCACACATTGCTCTCTAAGAAGGACTTTAAGGTGCGGCGTGCCCTTGCGCTTCCTACACCTGCCACGGCCTGGACTTTGCCCCTTGTCAGCTGGCACTCGGCATAGGAAGTGATCTCCACACCATAAGATTTTCAGACACGGTCATCAGAGCCTGCTGGTTACCCCTTAATATTTGTGCTCCTCCCCTCCTTCCTAAGCAAGACAGCCTCCATGGATCAGTGGGAGCATAACCAGCCAGGGTCAAGACTACACCTCCCAGCCCTTTACGATGACACGTGGCTCTACCACGTCATGCTGACTGATGGTATGCAAGAGGAGACGACGTGCGCAGTTTTAGGAAATAATACTGGAGGAAGCAGTGGACCCTTCCTCCTACAGATTGGCTACGATGAAGATACGATGTCTGGAGGTCAAGCAGCCATCTTAGCCCATGAGGGAGAAGCCTGTGCTGAAGACAAAAGAGCAACAAGGCTGGTCTCTGATGATTACAGAACTGCCCTACAAGCTCTGAGCTGCCCACTCCATGTAAGAGAGAGATGGAACTCCTCCACCCTCGACTGAACCTGGTCCTATCTACAGCAGGCCACACGGCATGACCACTGAAGGTGGTATTCCTGCAGAGGGAGCCAGCTGAAGCCACCAGCCAAGGGCAACACAGCCACTTCACCAGCAGCTGAGGGTGTGCCACCCCAAGGCTGCCCTGCCTTCACCCACGTGGATCTGTTCCGCAGGTGGAGCGGGCCTCTTTCCTGTATATACTTTGGTACCTTCTGAATTTTGAAACGTGTGAATGAATTACCTAGTCAAAATAGAGATGGCTGAAATAAAAACAAAAGTGAAATGAGAGATAAACAATTCAAAACTGTGATTTTCTCAGAGTTGACAGAGCAGGGAGCAGGTAGGACTCTGGAGGAATAAGGGAATTTCAAGTTTGTCTGTAAGATTTTATGTGTTACAGATAGAAAACAAGGCACATCAAAGAATACCAGTTGTCACTTCTGGGTGGTGGGCACAGGGCAGGGAGGTTGTCAAGCTATTCCCTGGTATTCTCTGAATGATTTATGTCTCAAAATGAAGTCATCATCGTGAAAAGCCTACACTCAAGCAGGCACCGAGCTCAGGTAACTCAGGCTTCAGACTCCTGATGCAGGAAGGAGCCAGGGAGACAGGCAAGGCCGAGGACTCCCAGCTGAGATGTGGGGCTGAGGGATGTGGGGCTTGGAAACTTTGCTTCACATCATCTTGCTGGATGATTCACGGAGCGGTCGCGATGGCCCCTGGTGTGGGCCCAGCCTGCCCACACATCCGTTTGTCCCTTTCACTGAAGCGCCAAGTGTCCCCCCACTGGCCTCGCTTGACACTTGGAGTCAGGGGGCTCCTCACTACTGACCCTCGTGAGGGGGCTTATCACCAGCCTATGGGGATAAAAACAGTCCTGGCTCCCTGCGTGGCCTTCCTTTTCTCCTGCCTCCCGGCAGGGGCCTTGAGTAAACTAGGATCCCCACTTGGCCTTGGCCAGTGGTGGCGGGGGCAGGGCCGCAGGTTCTTCCGTGAGGATTGGCCGGAACGGGGTGGTTATCGCCTGAGGGTTTTCCCTTCTGCGAGGCTGCCGCTTTCCTGGCCTTTTGACTATAACAGCAGGTTTCCTTAGGACTTTGCTGCCTATGCCCAGTGGTATTTCTGGGTTCCTGGCGGTTTCTGCTCCAACTCTGGGATATGTGAGGCAAAAAGGAAATTCAGGAACTCACTACCATGTCACTCCTTGGGTTTCAAAGTCCTTAGCTCTTGTGTCTTCTTTTATTGGCCATTTAGAGCCTCGATAGATAGAAACATATGGGAGACAGACGCGCTTCCCCACTGGCTCAGTGATGAAGAATCTGCCTGCAAAGCAGGAGCCACAGGCGATGCGGGTTTAATCCCTGGGTTGAGAAGATCCCCTGCAAGGGGACAAGGCAACCAACTCCAGTATTCCTGCCTGGAGAATTCCATGGACAGAGGAGCCTGGCAGGCTACAGTCCATGGGGTCACAAAAAGCAACTTAGCATGCATGCATGATAGCTAGATATAATAGAAAGAAACATAGATGATGTATGTTGTGTATAATATATACTATAGATAGATTTTTCCATATATACACGTAGATATGGTTTAACTTAGCAGGAGGAATAGGGGAAAGCATGTCTGCTCCATATTCCCAGAGCAGAAGCTTCCTGTCTAGAAGACATAACCGTAACCAAGCTGCCTTTGGAAGTGATTATTTTTAACCCAGAACAGGCATCGGTGTTTCCTCTGGCCGGTGTTCAGAGGGGCTCCACAAGAAGGGCCTCGGGCCCTGAGAAAGTGGGTATGAGGGCAGAGCAGCGACCACCTGGCACCCTTGCTGCCCAGACCTAGGTCGGCGCCGGGAGCCAGCTTGGCTCAGGCCCTCCTGAGCTGAGTGTTTTTCACTTTCCCAAGCACAAGAGAGACCTGACTCCCTCCCAAGTCAGCTCTGCCCTCAGCAGGCCCAGGTGAGAAGCAGAACCTGCCCAGTTACCTCTGCTTCCCGCTGGTTTGGCTGCCCGTCCCTGACGAGGGGAGCTGCACACGCCGGGCCTCCCTGCAGAGGCCCTGGCTCCCCTTCAGGGCTGGGCAGGACCAAGTGACGGGAGAGGGCACTAAGCCAGGACGTGGGCATGACAGGCTCACCCCTCAGCTCCAGCTCAACTCACCTGCTCACAGGTTGGTAAGAAAGGGGCTCCCCTGAGTGTGCCCCTATCCTCCCACCCCCGGCCTCTCCTCACACGCCCCCCTTCCATGCCTACCCTTGCCCATGACTCTGGTTCTGAACCCACCAGCCTAGGAAACAGTATAGACATTGCCTGCCAGCTTTGGGGCAGAACGCTGCTCTCACTGGGCTTCCAAGGAAGCACTGGTGGCAAAGAACCTGCCCGCCAAAGCAGGGGACATAAAGACCCAAGTTCAATCCCTGGGTCGGGAGATCCCCTGGAGGAGGGCATGGCAACCCACTCCAGTATTCTTGCCCAGAGAACCCCGTGGACATCGGAGTCCACAGGGTCGCAAAGAAGCAGACACGACTGAAGCTCTCACTGTGCCTGTCCTTTTGCTCTAAGATGAGGGCTCAGAGTGGCGCTGGGACGCAGGCAGGCAGTGGCTGCCCGGAGCTCCCTGTGAGATGCTGTTTGCAGCTGGAGAACCAGTGGCTCTGGGACAGAGAAGATCAGCCCCGAGGCCCCAGCGGGCCCATAGCCCATTCTCTGTCCAGGCCACGCCCTCCTCCACATACTGGGGCTTCCTGGGAGCACCTGCTGGCCACGCTGCTTGCACTGGAATCCTTGCTTCGGGCCTGCCTCTTCATGCCGAGACCCTGCTTCCAGGGCCCTCCGCCAAAGGCCTCTCTCCACGTTGCTTCTCCCTGGGTGGAACCCCAAGGGGGCTGGGGGAGGAGGCCAGCCCGGGGGGTGCAGTCTGCAAGGCAGCCAGAGGTCTGGCACTTCTGAGAGTGACCACCTCACACGGCTTCAGGGACTAGGACAGACGTGCCTCCCTTGCTTGTAGCCACGTTACAGATGC
Source organism: Ovis canadensis (assembly GCF_042477335.2). NCBI lineage: Eukaryota > Metazoa > Chordata > Mammalia > Artiodactyla > Bovidae > Ovis > Ovis canadensis. The sequence goes on from NC_091246.1 coordinate 122,531,797, forward strand.
CCCCTTCTTTATCCCAGCTTATTCGGGCCAGGGCAAAATAAAGGGTAGAGGGTGAGCAGTGGGGCAAAACAAGCCTAGTTACCCCCAACAGAAACGTGACTCTGCCTTAGGCCAGACCCCCAGGGGAGGTACCTCGTGGGGGGCAAGCCACATGGGGGGCTGTGCCAGGTGCCTCGCACGCCGTGTGTGCGTGCGGTTTCTGCTATAGGCCGAGTGGTTCGTGCCACGTACGTTACATGCTGTACGTGGCATATGCCATGCATCCTGGATGCCCTCTGTTGCATGTTAAACACGTGAGCACGTGTGTTTGCTGCATGCTGCGTGTGTTTGTCGCATGCCATGTGTTACACCCGAGGCGTGTTGTACACCGTGTGTGCTGTGCAGCATGTACGGTAATGTGTGTCATGTGCTACGCCCTATGTGCTATAGATGCTGCTGCTGCTGCTGCTGCTGCTGCTGCTGCTGCGTCGCTCAGCCGTGTCCGACTCTGTGCGACCTCGTAGAAGGCAGCCCTCCAGGCTCCGCCGTTCCTGGGATTCTCCAGGCAAGAACACTGGAGTGGGCTGCCCATTTCCTTCTCCAATGCATGAAAGTGAAAAGTGAAAGTGAAGTCGCTCAGTGGTGTCCGACTCTGTGCGACCCCATGGACTGCAGCCCACCAGGCTCCTCCGCCATGGGATTTTCCAGCCAGGTGTACTGGAGTGGAGTGCCATCGCCTTCTCCGGCTATATATGTTACATGTTATGAAAAGTAAAACTGTGAGTCGCTCAGCCATGTCTGACTTTTTTTGGCCCCATGGACTGTAGCCCCCAGGCTCCTCTGTCCATGGAATTCTCCAGGCAAGAATACCGGATTAGGCTGCCGTTCCGTCTCCAGAGGATCTTCCCAACCCAGGGACTGAACCCAGGACTCCTGCACTGCAGGCAGGTTCGTTACCACCTGAGCCGCAGGGGAGCCCCACGCATGGCCGCTCTGTGTGTTTCCTGCCGCGTATTGCTCACTGTGTTCCACCCCACATGTCACGTGCTATACACCATACCCTGCTACATGTTCCGTGTTGCGTGCTCCACATATGCACACACTGAGCCGCACATTATGCATGATTACAGCATGTGTGGCATGGCACGTGTTTTTCTGGTTTTTGCTGGAGCATAGCTGATTTACAGTGTCCTGTCAGCTTCGGGCGTACAGCAAGGTGAGTCAGTTACGCGTATGCATATGCCCATTCTCTTTCAGGCTCTCTTCCCAGGCAGGTCATTACATACCATTAAGTAGAGCTCCCTGTGCTCTACAGGAGGTCCTTATCAGTCACCTATTTTACATACATAGGGGCATGTTACGTCTTACACATGCGCATGTGCGGCTCTGCATGTTTTCACTGTGTGTTATATGTGACGTGTGCTGTGTGATCTGCACATTGTACACCATGTGTGTTAATATGCAACTCCTCACAGACACTGGTAGTGTCCTCCAGTCTCCCCGGAGGAGGGGCCACAGGCTGCTGCCTACCGTGCCCTCCCTGACGCTGAGATCCCTTTACTCCCAACTCTGCCGGCCAAGGTACTGTCACATGACAACCGCTCAGGCCCGCAGGGGCTGCCTGCTGCTAGCTGGGCCTGGGGAGACCCCGGCCCACAGCAAGTCCCCGCTCTGCTTTTGTAGATCAGTGACAAAGGAAAGTACATCATTTCTTCATCCATTCTCCTGTTTTAGAACACTGAGTTGTTTCTAAGCTTTAATTATTTATAAATGCACTTGCTGTTAAATTACTTACGTGATTCTATTTCTCTTGGGTAAATACGAAAGAGTGGTATTTCTGAGCCATATAAAAGTGCATTTTAACTTTATAACAAACTTCCAGTTTCTTTTCTTAAAAAAGCTTTCAGTTTTCAAAATTTTTGAACTAATTTCCCCCACACATTCCACATCTTGCCAACCTTTGTTGATGTCAATCATTTCCATTTTGATCATTTTAGCAGCGGAATAGTGATATCTCATGTGGCTTTTAATTTTTATTACCCAGATAAAAAATGATGTGGAGTACCTTTTCATATGCTTGTGGGATGGGAATCTTCTTTTGTAAAATGTCTCTTTTGCTCATTTTTAAAATTTGTGTTGCCTTTTTCTTTTTAATCTGTCAGAATTATTTATGTCTTCTTGATAGGAATCCTTTGCCAGATGTATGAATTCTGGATATCTTCTCTAAGCCTTTGGCTTGACTGTTCACTCTTTTGCTGACAACAACATCTCAATTTTAATGAATCTAAATCATTAAATTTTTGTTGGTTTTGTGGTTAGTGATTTTTGGCCAAATAAATGTAAGCATAAATGTTATACGTGACTTCCAGGAAGCCTCCTTTTAAAGGACAGAGCCCTTCATCTTTCTTTCCTCTAGAAAGGTTGTATCTAGAACACAAATGTGATGGCTGGAGCCCCAGCCGCCATCTCAGACAATGAAGCAATTTTGAGAATAGGAGCCACAGAGAGACGGAGCCTGAGACACCACGAAAGCACCACACTGGCCCCAAACCTGTCTACTTCCTGACTTCTGTATGAGATAGACTGTGAGAGTCCTGACTGTCTGCTAGGAGAGCAAGCCTTGCAGCACCATAGCTATGATTTTGTTGTTGAGTTGCTCCGTTGTGTCTGACTCTTTGCAACCCCATGCACTGCAACATGACAGGCCTCCCTGTCTTTCTCCATCTCCTAGAGTTTGCTCAGACTCATGTCCGTTGAGTCAATGATATCCTCCAACCATCTCATCCTCTGTCACCCCCTTCTCTTCTTGCCCTCAATCTTTCCCAGCATCAGAGTCTTTTCCAACAAACTGGCTTTTCACATCAGGTGGCCAAAGCACTGGAGCTTCAGCTTCAGCATCAGTCCTTCCAGTGAACATTCAGGCCTGATTTCCTTTAGGATGGACTGGTTGGATCTCCTTGCTGTCAGAGAAACTCTCAAGAGTCTTCTCCAGCGCCACAGTTCAAAAGCATCGATTGTCACTCAACCTTCTTTATGGTCCAACTCTCACAATACATGACTACTGGAAAAGATAAGATAGGGGAAGACTCTTGAGACTGTTGAGCCCCTGGGGGAGGTCAGGCCAACCAAGCCCCAGGCTTAACAACATTCCAAGTTGTACATGACAAAACAAGCAGCATTAACGTGAAACCAGAGCGGCAATTTGCTCACAGATTGATGATGATATCAGTTTGAGTCCTGGTCCTAGAATTATAAGAGGAACCCTGAACCGTACTTTCTGAAGTGTCTTCAAAAGAGACGTGCTGAGAGTGGACGTGCTGCCTAGGATGTTCCTCCAGTTATACCAGGACACCAGACTTCCCAGCGCTGTTGAAGTCTGGATGCTGGTCAAAAATTTGCTGATGTATCCTCTGCTGTTTCTACTTACCTTTTCTTTTAATGTTAGTATGTTGGAAGTTAGCTAAATAATTCTCTAGTGAATATTGGTATTATTTATTTGTACATAACAAGTGGCTTATTTTGTTAACAAATCCTTTGAGCATGAGATGAAAGTGAAAACTTTCTGCAAAACGCTCCTGTCAAATAACACCTCCCTCGTGCCCGAATTGTTGTGAGAACCAAATAAGACCATGGACTTCAAAGGGATTGACCCTTGCATCCAGCCACACTTCGGGCACCGCTGTGGCGCAGCATGGAGATTCTGTCCCCCCTCAAGGCCAGATGCACAGCCCTGGCCCTCAGAGCCTCACACTGAGCCCAGATCAAGGCCGAGGCCCCCTCACCACCTGGAGCTTGTATGTTGAAACCGTAGCGCCACACTGTATTTGGGAAAGGGTCTTTAAGGAGATAACTAAGGGGAAATGAGGTCACACACGTGGGGCCCTAACCCAATAGAACTGGTGTCCTTGAAGAAGGGAAGACACACCAGGGATGCGCACCCACAGAGCAAAGGCCCACACCAGAAACGGTGAGAAGACGGCCGTCTGCAATTACGGAGAGAGGCCTCAGGACAAAGCAAACCTGCACACACCTTGATCTTGGACTTCTAACCCCTGGAACTGTGAGAAAGAAGTTTCTACTGCTCAAGTCACAGTCTGTAGCATTTTGCTGCCAACCCTCGCAGACTGAGGCAGTGCCTATGCAGCCTGAGCTCTGAACTGTTGGGGTGGCCGGCATGGCAGTGAGTGAGGCGTCCCCAGAGCATAGCCTCATTCATGCCCAACAATTTGGGCACAGGTCATCTGGGGTCACCCTAAATGTTGTCATGAAGACACTCAATTAGCCCCATGGAGAAGCACACTCGGAAGGACCAAGACCCCCAGCCAACAGCCAGCCCCACACTTCCAGCCGTATTAGGTCACCATGTGCAATGGGGATCCTCCAGCCCAGGTAGCCTGCGGATGACTGTGGCCCCAGCCGTCCGCTGACATCAGGTGGAAACTACCCAGCTGAGCTTTCCCCAAATACCTGATGCACAGAGTCTGTGAGCATGAAATACTGTTGTTTTACACCATTTATATCAGGCCTGTTGATAGTCCCATCTGCCATTCTGCCATGATCATATGGTAAGCACGCCTTGAATTACATAAAAAGTCTATATGTATGTGTGTGTGTAAATATATATGTGTGTGTGTGTTTAAAATACTTTACAGAAATGCATAAGACAGGGTTTCTTTTAATTTAATCATTTTTCTTCTTTGCTTGACTCCACATATGGCCCTCTTGTCCCATCTCATCTCCCACCTGTCCTATATTATAATTTGATTCCATCTAGTCTCCATATTCCCCCCTTGTTTGTGTGTAATAATAATCAAGCATACTTACACATTTTCATACATATAGACATCTGTATATCTGTACAGTTCATGCCCTACTCTCTGGATCCCCACGGACTGCAACATGCCAGGCCTCCCTGTCTATCATCAACTCCCAGAGCTTACTCAGACTCACGTCCATCAAGTCGGTGATGCCATCCAACCATCTCATGCTCTGTCGTCCCCTTCTTCTCCTGCCTTCAACCTTTCCCAGCATCAAGGTCTTTTCCAGTGGTAGAGGATTTGGGTAAACTTCTTTTACAAAGAGGGACCCGGTTTCACACTTTACTGCATCTTGATTTTTCTCACTCAGTGGTATCCTGTACAAATCTCTGTGAAACCTTCTGTTAGAGCATTCACTGGATCTTTCCCATGGCTGCTTCATGTTCCGCATGAGGAAGCATAACTTCTCTGTGCACAGCCTTCACCTGCTGCACACCCACTATCATGATGGCCCAGAATGGCTGCTGGGCTTGACGTAGTTTACATTTGAACAGATGCAGCCCAGCTGTTTTTCAGGAGGCCTGATATCCAGTAAGACCTGTGCTTTTTCTTGCTGTGGACACTAGCACCCAGTGTGCAGGGCTGTCACAACCACACAGGACCAGCCTGCTCCAGCTCCCCGCATGTTCCACAGGTAGGTGTGCACAAAGCCTTCAGCAAAACCACATCCCATTGTTTCTTCAACTTTCCTCATGCATGCATGCTCAATTTCTCATTCATGTCCGACTCTCTGTGACCCCATGGGCTGTAGCCCACCAGGCTCCGCTGTCCATGGAATTTTCCAGGCAAGAATACTGGCGTGGGTTGCCATTTCCTACTCCAGGGGATCTTCCCCACCCGGGGACTGAATCCAAGTCTTTGGCATCACCTGCACTGGTGGGCAGATTCTTTACCACTGCGCCACCTGGGAAGCCCCTCAGCTGTCCTCAGGCCCAGCTAAACTTCATCAGAGGATCAACACCACTTCAGTTCAGTTCAGTTCAGTTGCCCAGTCGTGTCCAGCTGTTTGCGACCCCATGAATCACAGCACGCCAGGCCTCCCCGTCCATCACCAACTCCCGGAGTTGACTCAAACTCACTTCCATCTAGTCAGTGGTGCCATCCAGCCATCTCATCCTCTGTCGTCCCCTCCTCATCCTGCCCCCAATCCCTCCCAGCATCAGAGTCTTTTCCAATGAGTCAACTCTTCGCATGAGGTGGCCAAAGTACTGGAGTTTCAGCTTCAGTATCATCCCCTTCAAAGAAATCCCAGGGCTGATCTTCTTCAGAATGGACTCGTTGGATCTCCTTGCAGTCCAAGGGACTCTCAAGAGTAAAAATCATACCCAAATTCCTCTGTACAGTTTTACTCTCAGAGAAGAAATGTTGCCCATCAATGGTCTAGGGGACAAGGGCAGCTTGGGCCTCTCCCCCTGCCCTTCCCCTCTCACTGTATCCAGGCCCCTCTGATGTCTTGCTTGTCCAGAGGGAGCTGGTAAACCACACCTGTGGCCACCCCTTCTGAGGGCCGATGTCAATTGTCAGAGGCAGAACCATCTAAACCAGACGTCTCTATACGCTCTCAAATCAGAGAGATCTTGGCTCTCGGAAATACCTAAGCGGTCCATTTATCAAGCAGGTCAAAACACTTAGCAAGTATGTATATACTAATATCTTAGCTATCTAAAAGCTATATACATAAATTCCAAAGGGGACTATTTTTCTTTCATTTTTGCACAATTTCCACTAGTTACTAACGGGGTATGTGGGCTTGTTGGACGCTGCATAGGCGCTCAGTCCTCGCAGATTGTTCGCCGCCTGCCCCACGATGACTTCCACGTGGCACGGAAACGCATCTTTAGGATGAAAGTGCCGCAGTGTCACCTGCTGCGGCCACGACCTCGAGCCAGCAGCTTCGCCCGCGTCCAGCAGAGGGCGCTACGTGTCCCCAGAACTGAGCATGCGCGGCCCAGCAGCTCCTCCTCCGGGGTCGTGGAGTCCACGCCACTCATCGCTCCGCTGTGCCCACAGAAATGAGGTAGGGTCTGGAAGCAGAGGCGGGTCCTGGGCTGGCACGTCGCCTACCCAGGCAGGAGTCTGGCTCAGGAGTCGTCGCCAGCAGAGAGTACAGGCGCCGGGGCCTCTGCACCCGGGACCCCATCTGGGCGCGGCTTGTCCCCAGGCGCTTGTCCCCAGGCACCAGCGCTGGGGCGGGAGCGGGACGCGCACTGCGTTCGGAAGGGTCCTGGGTGATAGGAGCACGACTGTCCCGGCCACCGCCGAGAGCGCGCCGGAGGGACTTTGGGGACTGCGGGCAGCCGTATCCTGGGCCATGTGACGACAAACCAAGACCAGAGTCTCTCTGACAGTGAGCCAGGCATGGTCCACCGTCCGGTCCCCACAAACCAGGACTGGCCCGGGTGTGTCCGCGGCCTCTCCTGTCTCAGGAGCCATCCAGGGCTGGAGCCCGGGCCACGAACACGGCTGGGGACACAGAAGACGCTCTATAGACGTTTAAAAGAACGGCCTACACAGAGTGCGCGAGGGCTTCGCTGCTGGCTCAGCCGGTAAAGAGTCTGCCTGCAGTGTGGGAGACCCTGGTTCAATCCTTGGACCTGGAAGATCCCTTGGAGAAGCAAACGGCAACCCACTCCTGTGTTCTTGCTTGGAAAATCCCATGGACGGAGGAACCCGGCAGGCTACAGTCTATGGGGCCGGGAAGAGTCGGGCAGGACTGAGGCAGTAACACGCAGGATGAAGACAAAAAACGCACACGCAGTATTCACAGTATTACTTTGGAAGTGAGAACATAAGCGGTTTTTCTGCACCTCTCTAAACGTTATAAATTACATAGGTATCACCAGAATAAACTTTTTAAAGCAATGGTTCTCTCACAAAGCCGGGCATTCCTCTCCATCTAGAAGGGCTAAAGTCTGAAAAAGGGGATCCCAAACTCAGATGTTTTCAGGTGCCTGGTGAGTTGGGTAAATGAGAAGGCAGAACTGAGCATGAGGCAATAGGGAGGTGTGAGGACTGCAGAGAACCAGCTGCTCTGCAGGGAGCAGGCTTCTCCAGCTCAAGCTCACCTTTAATCTTCATGAAAACCCTGAGGGCAGGCCCGCTTTGAAGACAGGAAAAGGGGAAACCGGCCAAGAGGACAAAGCAAGAAGCAGAGCGCTCGTTGGAGGGGGCGGGCAGTGTAGAGGCGTGGGCACCATCTGCCAGGCTGTGGTTGCGCCTTCACACCCCACGCCCATGGCCCCGACTGGTGCAGTGACCCTGGCCCGTGAAGGAGTGACCGGGGACAGGAGTGACAGGCGTTCCCTGGCCTCGTTTCACCCACACGACAAAACCAGTTGTCTGACCACTCAGAGGCAGGTTGTAAGAGGAGTGAGGGGGGCCGTGGGTGGAAACACTCGGAGAGTGTGCACACCTCCAAGCATCAATATGAAAGACACACCAGGGCAACTTAAAACGGGCATAGAGAGGAGGGTCTTCACAGCCTTGGGTCAAAGAAAGATTTCTTAAGACAAAAAAAGAACATAAAAAGGAAAAGATTGATATTTAAAACTTATCTACATTAAAATGAATAAATTCTGGTCCTTAAAAGATACTGTAAAGAAAATGAAAAGAAAGCAACAAACCAGAAAAAAGAAAGAGATATTTGTGATACATATACTTGAAAAATGATTCAAACCCAGAATATATGTAATTTTTTTTAATCTATGACGCAAGAGGAAAAAGACAACTCAACAGCTTAAAACCTAAAACGTCCTACTTCCTAAGAAAGGAGGGCCAGAATATGTGTGAGAAATGTCCAACCTATGTTCAAGGAAACTTAAAAACAATGATATGCAAGTCCACATTCCCTAGATTAGCAAAAATTAAAATCTCTGTCAATATAGAGAAGACTTAGATTTAAAAAAAAGTTCATACACAGCTGCTGCTGCTGCTGCTAAGTCGCTTCAGTCGTGTCCGACTCTGTGCGACCCCATAGACGGCAGCCCACCAGGCTCCCCCGTCCCTGGGATTCTCCAGGCAAGAACACTGGAGTGGGTTGCCATTTCCTTCTCCAATGCAGGAAAGTGAAAAGTGAAAGTGAAGTTGCTCAGTCTAGTGGAACTGTAAACTGGAGCAATCGCTGTGACACGGCGTCTGGGAAAGGTGGGCATACAGCAGTGGTGCCTCCGTATGGCCCAGGATTCCACTCTTCACATTGTTTTTGCAGTTCAGTCACTCAGTCATGTCGGACTCTGCAACCCCATGGACTGCAGCATGCCAGGCTTCCCTGTCCTTCACCATCTCCTGGAGTTTGCTCAAACTCATGTCCATTGAGTCAGTCCATCTCATCCCCTATCGTCTCCTGCTCCTGCCCTCAATCTTTCCCAGCATCAGAGTCTTCCAATGAGTCAGCTCTTCACATCAGGTGGCCAAAGTGTTAGAGCTTCAGCTTCAGCATCCTTCCTTCCAATGAATGTTCGGGACTGATTTCCTTTACAATTGACTGGTTTGATCTCCTTGCTGTCCTAGGGACTCTCAAGAGTCTTCTCCAACACCACGGTTCAGAAGCATCAATTCTTCAGCATTCAGCCTTTTTTATTGTCCAGCTCTCACATCCATACATGATTACTGGAAAAATCATAGCTTTGACTATATGGACCTTTGTTGGCAAAGTGATCTCTGCTTTTAAATATGTTGTCTAGGTTTGTCGTTGCTTTTCTTCCAAGGAGGAAGCATCTTTTAATTTCATGGCAGCAATCACTATCTGCAGTGATTTTGGAGCCCAAGAAATAAGTCTGTCACTGTTTCCATTGTTTCCCCATCTATTTGTCATGAAGTGATGGGACCAGATGCCATGATCTTCGTTTTCTGAATGTTGAGTTTTTAGCCAGCTTTTTCACTCTCCTCTTTCACTTTCATCAAGAGGCTCTTTAGTTCTTCTTCACTCTCTGCCATAAGGGTGGTGTCATCTGCATATCTGAGGTTATCGATATTTCTCCCAGCAATCCTGATTCCAGCTTGTGCTTCTTCCAGGCCAGCATTTCTCATGATGTGCTCTGCATATAAGTTAAATAAGCAGGGTGACAATATACAGCCTTGACGGACTCCTTTTCCTATTTGGAACCAGTCTGTTGTTCCATGTCCAGTTCTAACTGTTGCTTCCTGACCTGCATACAGATTTCTCAAGAGGCAGGTCAGGTGGTCTGGGATTCCCATCTCCTTCAGAATTTTCCACAGTTTATTGTGATCCACACAGTCAAAAGCTTTGGCATAGTCAATAAAGCACAAATAGATATTTCTCTGGAACTCTCTTGCTTTTTTGATGATCCAACAGATGTTGGCAATTTGATCTCTGGTTCCTCTGCCTTTTCTAAAACCAGCTTGAACATCAGGGAGTTCATGGTTCATGTATTGCTGAAGCCTGGCTTGAAAAACTTTGAGCATTACTTTACTAGCATGTGAGATGAGTGCAATTGTGTGGTAGTTTGAGCGTTCTTTGGCATTGCCTTTCTTTGGGATTGGAATGAAAACAGACCTTTTTCAGTCCTGTGGCCACTGCTGAGTTTTCCAAATTTGCTGGCATGTTGAGTGCAGCACTTTCACAGCATCATATTTTAGGATTTGAAATAGCGCTACTGGAATTCCATCACCTCCACTAGCTTTGTTCATAGTGATGCTTCCTAAGGCCTGCTTGACTTCACATGCCAGGATGTCTGGCTCTAGGTGAGTGATCACACCATCATGATTATCTGGGTCATGAAGATCTTTTTTGTATAGTTCTTCTGTGTATTCTTGCCACCTCTTCTTAATATCTTCTGCTTCTGTTAGGTCCATACCATTTCTGTCCTTTATTGTGCCCATCTTTGCCGGGAGCCAGCGTGAGGAATCCCACCCATGACAAGGTCATGCGGCAGAGGCCTGATGGGTAAGGCGAGTCAGGCCTCAGGGTTTCCCCCTGGTATTTCCTGAGCATGTACCCCCAAAATAAGAATCTGCCTGCCTTATTGTATTGTACTTTTCCACTCTTCTGACACTCTCTGGGAAAAGTTAATTCAGGGCTTCAGTCTCCTGCAATACAATGTCTCTGCTTTAAACCCCCTCTGATAGCTCTCTAACTTGCCTAACAGGTTCCCCCGGACCTCTTACAGCTTGTGAATTGTTTACAGCCCCTCATCCACAAGAGGCACAAAGCTTAAAGCATCTTAAAGATACAGAGCCTTTTCTAAAGAGCTAAAAATCATATTGGTGACAGGATTTCCCTGTTGACTCAATGATTGCTGCCAGGCCTGCATATTCTTTATCTTTTAAGCACCTGGGGGGATGTTAATCTATGTAAATAGGATATGGAAAAAGATGTATAATAGTTTTGACGTTAGCAACACTAGACTTTTGAGTTAATTACTTTTCTTTTGTTATAAATCAATGTACTCCTTTTACTTGTTATAAATTGCTATATCTTTGCTATGAATGTAACTTTATTTAGTGTTTTCTGAGAGTGGCACCAGACTTTGGGAAGATCAACACAAATAAGTCTTCTGGTTGACAAACCCTTATCAGAAAAAAGGCTGTAAAATGTTAATTGGCCCTTTCCCCCGGAAGATGATGTAAATTACCTAAGACAGGTATGCAGGGAGAAAAGCCTGGTTTTGATAAGAGTCTGGGCTGCTAACGCTGCATAATTTTGTATTACCCATTGATCTCTATGTACAATCAAAAAGGTATAAAAGGCCTTTCTAGACAATAGAGACCGGGCCAGTCATTGGAAGGACTGGTTTCCCCCGTGTCTCCTCTTTATTCTATTTTCTGGCTGAATTCCCATCTGGGGCGTGGAGGCTCGCCATGTCCACTAACTTGCCCCGGCTTCTAAGATCCATGTGAGAGGGAGCCCAAGCTGGGGCACCCCCCACTATTCAAGAGGATGCTGGTGGCCTAACGTAGATGGTGCAAGCTCCTTGTCTGGAACTTTATTGGCTTTCCACATAAACCAAGTTATTCAGCCTCTTTTCTCCACTAAATTTTCCTACTACACTATTTCTTCCTAATCTAATCTTCTATTTATAAATAGATAAGTCTTTTCCTCGCCTATTCATCTCCCCTTCGAATCACCCTGGATCCACCGGCTCTGGACCCCGGCACATCTTCTCTTGGTATCTCTAATTTACTTGAAGAACTCTCTAGTCTTTCCCATTCTATTGTTTTCCTTTATTTCTTTGGACTGATCAATGAGGAAGGCTTTCTTATTTCTCTTTGCTATTCTTTGGACCTCTGTGTACCTGGACCCATGTAAAAGAATATTTGTAGTAGCAATGTTTAAAAAAAAACTGTAACCAACAAAATGGCCTTACTGAAGAGGAAGTGGATGGCCTATGTTCAATTTCAAGTGGTCTGACCTAATATCTTGTTTTAAATTACATATGCAGGTGGGAAAACTGTTAAGAAAAGTAAGGGAATTTGGGGGCCTTCCCAGGTGGCGCTAGTGATAAAGAACTCGCCTGCCAATGCAGGGGACTGAAGAGAGTGCGTTCAATCCCTGGGTCAGGAGGATCGCCTGGAGGAGGGCATGGCAACCCACTCGTCTTCTTACCTGGAGAATCCCAAGGACAGAGGAGCCTGGTGGGCTACAGTCCATAGAGTTGCAAAGAGTTGGACATGACTGAAACAATTTAGCACACACACACAGGGAATAATTAATACAAATTTTAGAAATATGATAACATCTAGTAGGGGGACAATATCAGAGTGGGGCATGTGGGATGGGGAGAGGAGAGGCATTGCTTCTAAAGTACCTCAAATAGACTTCCCTGGTGGTCCGGCGGTTAAGAATCCACCTACCAATGCTGAGGACACAGGTTCAGTCCCTGGTCCGGGAAGATCCCACACACTGTGGAGCAACAAGGCCCATGAGCCACAACTACTGAACCCGTGTGCATAGCGCCCTTGCTTCACGACAGGAGAAGCCACTGCAATGAGAAGCCCGTGCCCCTCAGCACGGAGCAGCCCCCGCTCAACACAAATAGAGAAAGCCCGCACAGCAACGAAGACCCACCACGGCCAGTAAATAAATCTTTAAAACAGAAAAGAAAATACAGGAGGAAAGCTAAGTGACTGTGGTGGTTTTGTTGCTTTTTTCTCTTTTCTTCATTTGCATTTATTTAAACATAGTTCTCAAAACATTTGAGTGAAATTGGGTCTCCTTCGGTAAGTAAAGGACCTGAAAATAACATTTTAAAAATGAACAGGCAGACTTCAGGCTCTACTACAAAGCCACAGTCATCAAGACAGTATGGTACTGGCACAAAGACAGACATATAGATCAATGGAACAAAATAGAAAGCCCAGAGATAAATCCACACACATATGGACACCTTATCTTTGACAAAGGAGGCAAGAATATACAATGGAGTAAAGACAATCTCTTTAACAAGTGGTGCTGGGAAAACTGGTTAACCACTTGTAAAAGAATGAAACTAGATCACTTTCTAACACTGCACACAAAAATAAACTCAAAATGGATTAAAGATCTAAATGTAAGATCAGAAACTATAAAACTCCTAGAGGAGAACATAGGCAAAACACTCTCCGACATAAATCACAGCAGGATCCTCTATGATCCACCTCCCAGAATTCTGGAAATAAAAGCAAAAATAAACAAATGGGATCTAATTAAAATTAAAAGCTTCTGCACAACAAAGGAAAATATAAGCAAGGTGAAAAGACAGTCTTCTGAATGGGAGAAAATAATAGCAAATGAAGCAACTGACAAACAACTAATCTCAAAAATATACAAGCAACTTATGCAGCTCAATTCCAGAAAAATAAACGACCCAATCAAAAAATGGGTCAAAGAACTAAATAGACATTTCTCCAAAGAAGACATACGGATGGCTAACAAACACATGAAAAGATGCTCAACATCACTCATTATTAGAGAAATACAAATCAAAACCACAATGAGGTACCACTTCACACCAGTCAGAATGGCTGCAGTCCAAAAATCTGCAAGCAATAAATGCTGGAGAGGGTGTGGGGAAAAGGGAACCCTCCTACACTGTTGGTGGGAATGCAAACTAGTACAGCCACTATGGAGAACAGTGTGGAGATTCCTTTAAAAATTGCAAATAGAACTACCTTATGACCCAGCAATCCCACTGCTGGGCATACACACCAAGGAAACCAGAATTGAAAGAGACACATGTACCCCAATGTTCATCGCAGCACTGTTTATAATAGCCAGGACATGGAAACAACCTAGATGTCCATCAGCAGATGAATGGATAAGAAAGCGGTGGTACATATACACAATGGAGTATTACTCAGCCGTTAAAAAGAATTCATTTGAATCAGTTCTGATGAGATGGATGAAACTGGAGCCGATTATACAGAGTGAAGTAAGCCAGAAAGAAAAACACCAATACAGTATACTAACACATATATATGGAATTTAGGAAGATGGCAATGACGACCCTGTATGCAAGACAGGAAAAAAGACACAGATGTGTATAACGGACTTTGGACTCAGAGGGAGAGGGAGAGGGTGGGATGATTTGGGAGAATGGCATTCTAACATGTATACTATCATGTAAGAATTGAATCGCCAGTCTGTCTGACGCAGGATACAGCATGCTTGGGGCTGGTGCATGGGGATGACCCAGAGAGATGTTATGGGGAGGGAGGTGGGAGGGGGGTTCATGTTTGGGAACGCATGTAAGAATTAAAGATTTTAAAATTTAAAAAATAAAAAACTATTAAAAAAATAAAATTAAAAAAATATATATAATAAAAATGAACAGGCAAAGTCTTTAGATCATCCACAACACAGATGTAGTGTTCCCTTCTTTTTCTCAAACTCTGAAGCACCCAGTTTTTCCATACAGCCTTAAAAGCTTCCCAGGGAACAGGACTTCCCTGGTGGTCAAGTGGTTAAGACTACACCCTTCCATTGCAGGGGGCCTGAGTTCAATTCCTGGTCAGGGAACTAGATCCTGCATGCCACAACTAAGCCCCAGCACAGCCAGATAAATAAATTTAAAAAAAAAAAAAGCTAGAAGAACAGAGTATATTTGTGATGGAATGTATTGTCACTTGTTGATAATTGAGAGACCATTATCCCCTTGTAACAGCTTTAAGAAATAGCCTTTTTAAGGCATACATTGTGTAGCTCTTATCTTATTCCCTGCTATATATAGTACAGATGACATAAAGGCTGACAAATTCACATTTATATAAGTATTAAGCATTTGCTGTATTGAAAGTTCTTTAGTTCTAATACTAGCAGTATAGTTACAGCACATAATTTTTAACATCTAATTGCAGGTACAGGCTTCCTTGGTGGCTCAGCTGGTAAGGAATCCACCTGCAGTGCAGGAGACCTGGGTTCAATCCCTGGGTTGGGAAGATCCCCTGGAGAAGGGAACGATTACCCACTCCAGTATTCTGGCCTGGAGAATTCCATGGAAGAGAAAGTCCATGGGGTCTCAAAGAGTCAGACACAACTGAGCCGCTTTCACTTTCGCATATATTAAGTATGGTATGTTTCATGGACTGCAGGAAATTGGCCATTCTTGTCTTGAATTTACTACTGACAGTCTAATCTAAACAGTTCTGCTAAGCGCTGATATGTTAGAAAGCAAAGTAAAAGCCTAACTTTATTGTTGCTTTTTGCCATTTGGTAGCATTTTACACACCAGCTTCAATCTTCAGAAACCCTGGATTCAGTAGAAAACCATTTAAATGAAGTTTTATGCAATAAAAACTTCTCAGCAGTCAAAATTTATACAGTAAAAAAATCCATGCAAAGCATACTTTTCTGAAAACACTTAACTCTGAACAAAGCAGCAAACTACACAAATGCAAAATGAAAACAGCATTTCAATTCCACCAAAAGTAGTCATCAAATTCATGTCAGTGTACGGCAAAAACCTCCACAATATTGTAAAGTAATTAACCTCCAATTAAAATAAAGAATTGATTTAAAAGAAAACGTAGTCATCATAAAAGATGTAAAAGTCACCTAACTTCTCTAAGCACTATTCACTTTTTAAATGGAAGATGATAAAAACTATTGTCCACAAACAATATCCCAACTCTAGGGCAAGTTTTAGAAAGTCTTCAACCTCTGGCTTTAATGGCGACTAAGTGAGTAGGATGGAGATCTGGAACGTGGTCTGTGTCCTCCAGGACTACAGTAAGGAGGAGGTGACCGTCCCCTGCATATCCGATCCCTGTCTTGAGCGGCTCTCCGCCTCCTCCTCCACCTCCTCCTCTGGATGTCTGCTACAATAGTCCCGATCATCAGCGCCTCCATCCTCCCCTCTGCCGTAGTAATCCCAACTGCCAGAGCTGCCACAGGGAGGTCGCCCCATGTGAACTCCTGGTGTTGGAGTATGTGGCCTTTTTGTTATAGAGAAATCAGCTGTGATCCTGTGTCCATCGAGCTCCATTCTGTCTCACACTTTGTCGCTTTCTTGGCATCATCTGCATTTTCAAAGTAACACAGGCAAATCCCTATTGAACATCTAGACTGCTGGTCACATACAACAAACCCGTCAGAAATTAGGCCATGTTTAGAGGACACTTCTTTAGGTCTCTTTCTGTAGCGTATAAGCACAGTCCAACACACCAGGACAACAGATGGGATCAGGATTTGCTGGGTTCCCAGCCTGACCCCTGCGAGTGGGCCTGGGAGGTGACTGTGGCTATGCCACCTTCCCTAGGCTCTGCCGTAAAATCCGCTAGGGGCTCGTCTGTGGGAGCGGGAGCGAGAGCGTGGCCTCGCGCAACGCCTTTGAGGACTTCTTCTGGATCGAGGCCTGCTCGCCGCTGTCATGTATGACTTCTGCTGCCGTCACCACTTGGCGTGCTTCAGTGGGAGCGCCAGCCTCTCGCACCTCCTTTGCAGAGGCTCCGCCACAGCCTTGAATCACAAACCACGCACTGGTTCGCACACACTGGTTCCCCCGCACAGGTCCCCAAGGTGCTGAGAGCCAGAACGCCCTGCACGGCCTCTGCTTCAGCCACTGTGGTGCTTCACAGGTGCTCACAGATGAAGGGATGTTCACGGCCTCTGATATTCCTTCTTTCTAGATGTGGAACTTAATTCCACCCCAGCCTTCACCACGAATGAGAGCTGGACCATGAATGTGGTACAGACTTAATAAATGGCGAGGGGAATTTGGCAGAAGTGACGGGACATCACTTCCAAGATCACGCTGTCGAAACGCTGCAGCTTCCGTCTTGGTCTGGCGCTGTCTCTCCACTGGCCCCCACCCCTTCCTCTCTCTCCTTCCCCTCCTCCTTCCAGACTCCCTCCCTCCTCCCCGCCCCCTCTCATTATTCACTTTGAGGGCAGTCAGCTGCCACGTTATGAGGAGAGGCCCATATGCTGAGGAACAGAAGGCCTGTCATCAATCCCTGGAGTGACCTCTGAAGCAGATACTCATTTCATCAGAGCCTTAAGATGACTGCTGCCCAACTATTAATAATGACTGTCAACTGACTGCAGCCTCATGAGACACTGAGCCACACCTACCCAGTTAAGCTGCTCCCAAATTCCTGACTCCTATAAAAATAATAAATGTTTGTTTTTTTAATCTACTAAGTTTGGGGATAATTTATCATGCAGCAAGAGATAACTAATACAGTGATCTTCAGTTTGGCAAAAATGCCTTAAAAATGACACAAAGAATATGAACTATAACAGAAAAAAATTCATAAATCAGATTTTCTAAAACTTAGAAACTTCTGCTCTTTTAAAGACGCTACAACAGGGTTCCAAACAAGATGATGCAGACATCATTTTTGCTGTTCCTTACTCTAAGTACAACTAAAACCCTGGACATAATACAATCAACAACCATAAGAGGACAGTCTTAGCTTAGGCTACTACAATAAAATACCATGGATGGGGTGGCTTAAACAACAGACATTTGTCACAGTTCTGGAGGCTGGGAAGTCCAAGATCAAGGTACTGGCAGATTCAGTGTCTGGTGAGAGTTGGTGGAGAGACTGAGGGTGAGAGTGAGCTCTGGTATCTCCTCCTGATCTACTTAGGGCACTTCCCACCCCACCATCATGAGCTCCTCTAAACCTAATCACTTCCCCAAAGCCCCGCCTTCAGATATTACCATGCTGGAGATTAGGATTTCAACATTTGAATTTGGGGATAACACAGACACTTACTCCAAAGCAAGGACTCGGAAAGACAGAAGGCAGACAGGCTACCAGATGGTAGCAGACAACTCAGAACAACCCAGAAATGGCACTTTCCTGCCTCACCAACACGTGGTCAATGTAGAATGAATAGAGAGAATTCCCCCCGGTAGCAGCAGGTGGCCCAGACTGAATTGCCTTGTAGCTGTGGTACCAGCAGAGACCAAGTGGCAATTTCTGACTCTAGTCCCCCACCCAACGGTAGCAGAAAGCCTACAGGGCAGCCCAGCAACAACAGAATGCCTGGGGGCACTTTCTTCCCCCACTGCAGTCTGGGTACCCACCTAAACCCAGCAGCAGCTGAGGCCACAGAGCTTTCCTCCCATTTGGTTAGCATCAGTGAAAAATGAGTACGAAGTTTGGTCTTCCGACTCAGCAGTAGCAGGCAGTACCCCTCACCCTCCAAACTAGAGAACGGTGCGAGGAATTTGGAGAGAAGAGAACCAGAGAAAGGGTGTCTTTAACCTGTATGGGATATTCTAGGCAGACAGTTTGTTTACCAAATGAGACACTGGCCAGAATGAATTCACCAAAAGGTTTGAGACCCGGGCTTCCACAGCAACCTTTGAATAGCACACAAAGCAAACCAGAATAGCATTGCAAGAACTCAGAAAGAAGCTGACATTGAAATCTCAGTCACAAAAATAGGGCAGGACCAGCATGCATCCTAAACAGGATGACTGCTCGAAAAGACTATTTAAACAGGACCCAGAGTCTTATAACGTAATATCCACAATGTCCAGGACACAGTAAATTGAAAAAGAAAAAATCATTTGTCACACCAAAAACCAGGACCAGGGAAACCACAACTGGCCCAACAATGCCAACCCTGATATGGCTCAGAGGTTGGAGTTGTCCAGCAAGGATCTTGAAGCAGCCATCAAAAAAATGCTGCAGTGAGCAATTATGAATATTCTTGAAACGTATACAAATAGAAAATCTGAGTAAAGAAGTAGAAGATACAAAAAGAACCAAATGAGAATTACAGAATTTTTAAAAAAAAGTAATCAAGATTAAAACTCGCTGGATGGGCTCAATAATAGATTAGAGGAGAGATATGAAGAAACATTGAAGACAGAGCAATAGAACTTATCCAGTCTGACCTACAAAGAGAAAATAGATGGGAAAAAAATACAAACAGACTTCAGAGACTTGTGGAACAGCAACAGCTCTAACATCTGTGTCACTGAAGTCCCAGAAAGGGAGGAGAAAGTGTGAAACGGGAAAAAAATTTTTTGAAGAAATAATGGCTGAATACTTCTAAATTTGGTGAAAAGCATAAACTTATATATTCAAGATGTTGGACAAACCCTCAACAGGGTAGACTGAAAGAAATCTGCCCCAAGACATAATCAAGCTTCTGAAAGCTAAAGACAAAGGAAAAAGCTCTGAAAGCACCTAGAAAGAAATAATGTGTCACATATAGAAAAACTATTCAAATTACAACAGATTTCTCATTTGAATCCAAGGAGACCAAAAGTAAATGGCACAAGATTTTCAAGTGCTGAAAGAAAAGAAGCTGTCAATGCCAAACGATATCCAATGAAAATTAAAAAAAAAACCCTTTAGAAACGAGGAGAAATGAAGTCTTTCTTAGGCAGAAAAACACTGAGAGACTTTGTCAGTAGCGGGTCTACTCCAGAAAACTGGCTAAAGACATTCTCTACACTGAAAGGAGACAACAACAGAAGGGATCTTGGAGCCAGAAAGAGCGGCAGGACAGCGAAACGAGAAGGAAAAAAACTGGGGGGTTAAATATCATTTTATCTCTCTCCTTATAAGTTTTAAAAGCTGTGTTTGATGGTTGAAGTAAACATTATAACATGATTCGAGATGATGCTCAATATACAGAGAGGGAATACTTTTTGTTTGTTTTGTTTTTTTCATTTATTTATTTTAATTGGAGGCTAATTACTTTACAATGTTGTTGTTTTTGCCATATGACATGAATCAGCCATGGGTGTACATGCGTCTCCCCATCCTGAACCCCCCTCCCACCTCCCTCCCCATCCCATCCCTCTGGGTCATCCCAGTGCACCAGCCCTGAGCACCCTGTCTCATGCATCAAAGCTAGACTGGCGATCTATTTCACATATGATAATATACATGTTTCAATGCTATTCTCTCAAATCATCCCACCCTCGCCTTCTCCCATTGAGTCCAAAAGACTGTTCTATACATCTGTGTCTCTTCTGCTGTCTTGCATATAGGGTCATCATTAACATCTGCCTAAATTCCATATATACGCATTAGTATACTGTATTGGTGTTTTTCTTTCTGACTTACTTCACTCTGTATAATACGCTCTATTTTCATCCACCTCATTAGAACGGATTCAAATGCATTCTTTTTAATAGCTGAGTAATACTCCATTGTGTATATGTACCACAGCTTTCTTATCCATTCGTCTGCTGATGGACATCTAGGTTGCTTCCATGTCCTGGCTATTATAAACAGTGCTGCGATGAACATTGGGGTACACGTGTCTCTTTCAATTCTGATTTCCTCAGTGTGTATGCCCAGCAGTGGGATTGCTGGGTCATATGACAGTTCTTTCCAATTTTTTAAGAACTCTCCACACTGTTCTCCATAATGGCTGTTCTAATTTGCATTCCCACCAACAGTGTAAGAGGGTTTCCTTTTCTCTGCACCCTCTCCAGCACTTATTGTTTGTAGACTTTTTGATAGTAGCCATTCTGACTGGCGTGAGATGGTACCTCATTGTGGTTTTGATGCATTTCAGAGAAGGCATACTTAAGACAATTATATTTTTTTAATGAAGAAGGTAAAAGAAACCAAGTGGAAGTAAGTTTTCTATGGTTTTATTGCAGTAGTAAAAAAAAGCATCAGCACCAGTGGCCTCTGGCAATTTGTGTATACATATTGTTATACCTAAGTGAAGTGAAGTCACTCAGTCGTGTCCGACTCTTTGTGACCCCATGGACTGTAGCCCACCAGGCTCCTCCGTCCATGGGATTTTCCAGGCAAGAGTGCTGGAGTAGGGTGCCATTTCCTTCTCCAGGGGATCTTCCCAACCCAGGGATCGAACCCGGGTCTCCCGCATTGAAGGCAGACACTTTTACCATCTGAGCTACCAGGGAAGTCCTTGTTATACCTAAAGTAACCACCAAATAAAAGTATACATGGAGACTTAAATCTATGATGAAATTATATTTTAGCTCCCCCTAAATGTTCAAATAACCCAGAGAAATGTATGAAAAACAGAACAGAGGACCAAGACACAGAAAAATATTAGAAATATTGAGATCCCTATGCCTCTTATTTGAATATGTACATAATACCTCCTCTTAGTGAAGTCTCTTGACTATTAAAGTAAGCTTTAAAATCACATTTATATAAACAAATCAAGATGAGATTCTAAAAAAATACCCAAGCAGTCCAGGGGAAGCAAGAAAAGAGAAACAAAGCAATGAGAAACCCAGAAACGAGCATAAAACAAATAATGATGTGGCAAATTTAAGCCTTAAAGTTTTGATAATTATTTTAAATATAAATGATTGAAGTAGACCCATTAAAATAGGTTGACAAAGTGGATTATACAAAACACAACTCATTCATCTGTTTGACATTTAGTTTATTTCCATGTGCTGGCTATTGTAAATAGTGCTGCAATGAACATTCAAAATTGGATCACTTGTAGAGATGTGGATGGACCTGGAGTCTGTCATACAGAGCAAAATAATTCATAAAGAGAAAAACAAATACTGTATATTAGTGCATAAATGTGTAATCTAGAAAAACAGTACAAAAATTATAAAAAAATAGTACAAAAAAATAGTAAAGAAAAAAAAAAGATGAACTTATTTCCAAGGTAGGAATAGAGACACAGATGTAGAGAACATACATGTGGACACCAGGGTGAGGAGTGTGGGATGGATTGACGCATATGGATCGCTCCGTGTAAAACAGTCATCTAGTGGGAACTGGCATACAGCAGAGGGAGCTCACAGCTCAGTTCTCTGTGATGACCTAGAGGGCAGGGATGGGCGGGGGTCGGAGGGAGGCCCAGGAAAGAAGAGGTATATGTATACGTATGGCACCGAAGAACTGATGCTTTTGAACTGTGGTGTTGGAGAAGACTCTTGAGAGTCCCTTGGACTGCAAGGAGATCCACCCAGTCCATTCTGAAGGAGATCAGCCCTGGGATTTCTTTGGAAGGAATGAGGCTAAAGCTGAAACTCCAGTACTTTGGCCACCTCATACGAAGAGTTGACTCATTGGAAAAGACTCTGATGCTGGGAGGTATTGGGGGCAGGAGGAGAAGGGGACGACAGAGGATGAGATGGCTGGATGGCATCACTGACTCGATGGACGTGAGTCTGAGTGAACTCCGGGAGTTGGTGATGGACAGGGAGGCCTGGTGTGCTGCGGTTCATGGGGTCGCAAAGAGTCGGACATGACTGAGCGACTGAACTGAACTGATAGCTGATTCACTTCATTATCCAGCAGAAACTAACATAACATTGTAAAGCAGCTATACTCTAATTAAAAGAAAAAACACCACAATTCAACTGCATGCTATCTGCAAGACACTCACTTGAAACATGACAATGCAGGTAGGTTGGAAGGTAAAAGATAAGAAAAGATACCTCATGCAAACATTAGCAGAAAAACTTAATAGAGACAAAGAGAAATATTACAAATTTAAACGGAATCAATTAACCAGGAAGATATAATGATTCTAAGTATGTATGCACCAAACATCAGAGGGCTTCCCTGGTGGCTCAGACGGTAAAGAATCCGCCTGCAATGCAGGAGACCTGGGTTCAGTCCCTGGGTTGGGAAGATCCCCTGGAGGAGGGCATGACAACCTACTGCAGTATTCTTGCCTGGAGAATCCCATGGACAGAGGAGCCTGGTGGGGTCGCAAAGAGTCTGACGCAAGTGAGCAGCTAAGCACAGCACAGCACAAACATCGGAATCTTGAAATACATGGAGTTGAAAAAAGAATCAGAAATATCCACAACCATAGTTAGGGACTTTAACATCCTGCTTTTGGCAATTGATTAAAAAAAAAAAAAAAAACTAAACAGGCGGTCCAGTGGTTAGGACTCTGCACTTTCACTGCTGAGGGCCTAGGTTGAACTTGATTGGGGAATTGATATCCCACAAGCCATGAGGTGTGGCAAAAAGAAAAATGAGTAGACGAAATCAGTAAAGACAAGGACAAACTGAGCAATGTATCAAACAGGATTTAACTGACATTTATAGAACATTCTAGCCAACAACAGCAGAGTACACATTCTTTTTTCAAGTGTCCACAGTATAGTCACGAAGACTAACCATATCCTGGATCATACAGCAAACCTTAACAAATTTAAAAAAAGTGAAATCCTATAGCATATACCCCCTTACTGTAAAGGAATTAAACTAAAAATCAGTAACAACAGGAAAATCTCCAAATACTTGGGAACTAAACTACAGACTTCTAAACAATTGTTGAGTCAATGAAGCAGCCTCGAATGAAATTTAAAAACATAGAACTGAACAAAACTAAAATACAACATATAAAAATTGGTGAGGTGTGGCTAAAGCAGTGCTAACAGGGAAATATATAGTATTAAATGCTTACATTAGGGAAGAGGAAAGGTTCATATCAATAACCTTAGTTCCTACCTAAAGAAACTAGGGAAGGAAGAGCAAAATAAACCCAAAGCAAAAGGAAAGAAGGAAAGAATAAAAACAGAAATCGATGAAATTGAAAATGGGGAGAAAAATCAATGAAGCAAAAAGCAAGTCTTCAGAAGATTAATAAAATTGACAAACCTTGAGTTAAATTGATAAAACTAAAAAGATGCAAGTCACCAATATCAAGATTAAGGAGGGGATATTGCTACAGATCCTGTAGCCATTAAAAGGATAGAAGGGAAGTATTATAAAAACTCTACACACCTAAGTCCAACAAAGTAGATGAACTGCACCGATTCCTAGAGTGTCATAAACTACTTAAACATACCCAAAATGAAATAGATAACTTGAATAAATTCTATTATCTATTAAAGACATTGAGTCTATAAATTAAAAGCTTCCCCCCAAAAAGAAATCTTCATGCTTCTATAGATTCCCTGGAGAAGTTTGTCAAAAATTTAAAGAACTAATTCTACACATTCTCTTCTAGAAAAAAGAAGAGGAAGGAGTACTTTCCAACTCATTTTATGAGGCCCTGAAACCCAAAGCAGACAAAAACCATACTAAAAAAAGAAAGCTATAGACCAATATCACTCACAGATTTAGATCTAAAACTTTTCAACAAAATATTATCAAAATGAACAATATCAATAGTACATGAACTGAGAACTTCCAGATGTCCAACCTGGATTTAGAAAAAGCAGAGAAACCAGAGATCAAACTGCCATTTGTTGGATCACAGAAAAAGCAAGAGAGTTCCAGAAAAACATCTACTTCTGCTTTATTGACTACACCAAAGACTTTGACTGCGGATCACAAAAAACTGTGGAAAATTCTTAAAGAGATGGGAATACCAGACCACCTTACCTGTCTCCCAAGAAACTTGTATGTAGGTCAAGAAGCAACCGTTAGAACTAGACATGGAGCAACAGACTGGTTTAAAATTAGGAAAGGAGTATGTCAAGATTGTATACTGTCACTCTGCTTATTTAACTTATATGCAGAGCATATCACTCGAAATGCTGGGCTGGATGAAGCACAAGCTAGAATCAAGATTGTCAGGAGAAATATCAATAACCTCAGATATGCAGATAACACCCTTATGGCAGAAAGTGAAGAGGAACTAAAGAGCCTCTTGATGAAGGTGAAAGAGGAGAGTGAAAAAGCTGGCTTAAAACACAACATTCAAGAAACTAAAATCATGGCATCTGCTCCCATAGCTTCATGACACAGATGGGGAAACAATGGAAACAGTGAGAGACTTTATTTCCTTGTGCTCCAAAATCACTGCGGATGGTGAGTGCAGCCATGAAATTAAAAGATGCTTGCTCCTTGGAAGGAAAGTTATGACCAACATAGACAGCATATTTAAAAGCAGAGACATTACTTTGCCAACAAAGGTCCATCTAGTCAAAGCTATGGTTTTTCCAGCAGTCATGTATGGATATGAGAGTTAGACCATAAAGAAAGCTGAGCACTGAATAATTGATGCTTTTGAACTGTGGTGTTGGAGAAGACTCTTGAGAGTCCCTTGGACAGCAAGATCAAATCAGTTGATCCTAAAGGAAATCAATCCTGAATATTCATTGGAAGGACTGATGATGAAGCTGAAGCTCCAAGACTCTGGCCAGCTGATGCAAATAAGTGACTCATGGAAGAACTGACCCTGATGCTGGGAAAGATTGAAGGCAGGAGAAGGAGACTACAGATAACGATTTGGTTGGATGGCATCACAGACTCGATGGACATGAGTCTGAGCAAGCTCCAGGAGTTGATAATGGACAGGCAAGCATGGCATGCTGCAATCCATGGGGTCAAAAGAATTGGACAGGACTGAGTGACTGAACTGAACTGAACCAAGTAGGATTTACTCCAGGGATGCCAGGTTGGTTCGATGTTTGAGAATCAGTAAATATCATTGATCAATAGGCTAAAAAAGAAAGCTTACCTGATCATATTGATTGATGCAGCAAAAAGAATTTTAAATAATTCAACACCACTTCATGGCAGGAAAAAATTCTTAGAAAACTAGAAATAAAGGGGAACATACTTTTTATCAGCTTGATAAAAAGTGTCTACAAAAAAATCTTACAGCTAACATCAGATTTAACAATAAGACATCTGCCCTCTTAAATCTTATGCAACATAATTCTGGAAGTTCTAGCCAAAAAATAAAGCTAGAAAGAAAATAAAAGGCATACATATTGGAAATGAAAAAATAAAAGGGTCCCAATTTGCAGACAACTTGTTTATCTACATAGAAATCCTATGAAAAATAAAATTCCTACAATAAATGAGTTTAGCAAGCTTACAGAATACCAGATAAACATTTATAAATCATTTGTATTTCCTATATACTAGCAACAAACAAACAGGTGAAAACCAGAGTTAAAAACAGAAAACCATTTACAATTTCTTCAAAAAATTAAGTATGTTATAAATGTAACAAAACACACACAGGACTTGTATGCTGAAGAATACAAAACTGATGACAGAAGTCAAAGAGGCTTATAGCAAATAGAGAGATACTTTACATTCATGAATTAGAAGATTTACATGGTAAAGTTGTCAGTTCTCCCTGATATTTCTCCCCAAACAGGATTAACCTAAATGCCAGAAAGATTTTATTTTGGTTGCTGTAAAGAAGATCATTTTAAAATTTACATGGAAAGTTAAAAGAACAAGAATAGCTAAGATCATTTAAAAAAAAAAAAAAACAGAGCGAGGAACCACCTACTTGATGCTGAAACTGTGCAGCTACAGTAATCCAGACTGAGTGGTGTTGGCAGAGGGGCAGACCCAGCAATTCTCCCAAGTGACTTTTGACAAACTGCAAAACCAATTCAGCAGAGGTAGGACACATCTTTCAGGATATGGTGCTGAACAATTGGACATCCATTGGCAAAAACATGAACATCAACAAAAATCTCACATCTTGTTGTTACTCAGTTGCTCAGTCGTGTCCAACTCTTGGCGACCCCATGGTTTGCAGCACGCCAGGCTTCCGTGTCTATCACCAACTCCCGGAGATTGCTCAAACTCGTGTGCGTCGAGTTGATGATGCCATCCATATCTTCGTCCTCTGTCGTCCCCTTCTCCTCCTGCCTTCAATCTTTCCCAACATCAGGGTCTTTTCTAATGGTCAGTCCTTCACATCAGGTGGCCAAAGTATTGGAGCAACAGTCCTTCCAATGAATATTCAGGATTGATTTCCTTTAGGATTGACTGGTTTGATCTCCTTGCAGTCCAAGGGACTCTCAAGAGTCTTCTCCAACACCACAGTTCAAAAGCACCAATTCTTCGGTGCTCAGCCTTCTTTATGGTCTAACTCTCACATCCACACATGACTACTGGAAACACCATAACTTTGACTAGATGGACTTTTGTCACCAAAGTAATGTCTCTGCTTTTTAATATGCTGCCTAGGTTTGTCATAGCTTTTTTTCCAAGGAGTAAGCATCTTTTAAATAATAGTCTCACATCTTACAAATGATTTAATTCTAAGTGGGCATGTGTTTAAACATTAAATGTTAAACTATTTCAAAAATTTAGGAAGAAACATAGGAGAAAATCTTTAGGACCTCAAGCTAAGCAAAGAGCTCCTAGACAAAGAAGACCTGGATAAACTGAACTTCTCAAAATTAAAACTTTGTTCCATAAAAGAAGCTGTTAAGGGGATGAAAATACAAACTACAATCTGAGAGAAAACATTTGCAAACCAATTATCCTACAAAGGACTTGTGCTTAGAATATATAACTAATTAAAAATTCAACAGTGAAAAACAGAGAACAACAACAACAGTTAGAAAATGGACAGATAATGCGAACAGGGGAGATACAAATTGAAAATCATGCAGAAAGATGTTTGACATATTAACCACTGTGGAAATGCAAATTAAGACCACAATGAAATATCACTATACGTTTGTTAGAATGACTAAATCTAAAAATAGTGACTACACCAAAAACTACCGAGGAAGCAAAGACTCTGGATCTGTTACATATTTCTGATGGGAACATGAAATGGTACAGCCAGTCTTGAAAATAGTATGATATTTTTAATAGGCCTAAACAGTATTTACAAAACTATCTAGCAATTGTATCTTGGACATTTATCCCAAATAAATGAAAATGTGTTCACACAGAAACCTATATGTAAATGATCATCCAGCTTTATTCATAAAAGCCCAAACCTGAAAACAGCCAAAATTCCCTTCCATTGGTGAGTGGTTAAAAAAAAATTTCTGGTGCATCCATACAATGGAATACTATTCAGCTATTAAAAAATATAGCAAACTATTAATACTAGGTTTTTCCTATGGCTCAGCTGTAAAGAATCCACCTACAGGGCAGGAGACATGGATTCAATCCCTGGGTCAGGAAGATTCTCTGGAGAAGGAAATGGCAACCCACTCCAGTTTTCTTGCCTGGGAAATCCCATGGACAGAGGACTCTGGCAGGTTACAGTCCATGCGGTCTCAAAACAGTTGGACACGACTTAGTGATTTAACAACAAAAAACAAAAAGTACACAAAAACTTACATGGATCTCAAGGGAACTATGCTTAGTAGAAAAGAGTTGATATCAAAAGGTTATGTACGTGTGATTCCACTTTCTATAGGACATTGTATAACATTTTGAAAATATAGAAATGAAGAACAGATTAATGGTTGCTGAAGGATTGGGCAGGATGAAAATGAGAGCTGGAAATAAGAACAAGACTTAAAGATAAGACAAGGACATTTTTTCATAATCTTGGTTGTGGTTGTGGTTATGCAATCCTGTAAATGACCTAGATTAAACTCCAGAGAATTACATACAAACACACACATACACCACATATATAATGCAGAAGGTGGAGGAAGGGTAAATGGGACTCTTGGTTCCATTTTTGCAACTTCCTGTAAAGTCTACAGTTATTTTTTAATTATCAGTTTTTTAAAATATTTATTTATTTATCTGGCTGCATTAGGTCTTCATTGTGGCATGTGGGATCTAGTTCACTGACCCGGGATTGAACTTGGGCTCCCTGCACTGAGAGCAAGGAATTTTAGCCACTGGAACATCAGGGAAGTCCGTAAAAGGTTTTTTTTTTGTTTGTTTGTTTTTTTCAAGCTAAAAGCAATTACAAAAATGAAAAGTAAGCCACAAGTGGGAATAAAATATTTGCAAAACATATTTGACAAAGGATTTGTGTCTGGAATCTGTAAATAATTCTTAGAACTTAATATGAATACAAACAGCTCAATTTAAAAAAATGGACAAAATATTTGAATAGATACTTCACCAAAGAAGATAAACAGAGAGCAAGCAAGCACATGAAAAAACATTCAGCATCACTAGTATTAGAGAAATGAAGATTAAAACCTCAATGAAACCACTACACACCCACCAGAATAGCTAAAATTATAAAAGACTGACTTCATACCAGGTATTCGCAATGATACAGTGAAACTGGAAGTTTATACCCTGCTGGTGGAAATAAAACATGGGAAAATCATTTTGGAACCAGTTTGACAGTATCTTAAAAAGTTAAACATACACCTTCCATGTGATCCAGTCTTTCTAGTCCTAAATATGTACCCAAGAGGAATGAATGCCTGTTTCATACAAAGGCTCATCTGTGAATGTTCAGAGCAGATTTCTTTTCCATAGCTGTTGCCACGATGCCTGGGCCAGGACACCATAGCCAGTGAGGGGCGGGGGTAAATTTGCACATGGAATTCCTCCATGTTTGGAGCTCAGTTTAATTCCCCTACTCTCAAGGGTATTTACATTTGCACTAAAGGACTGTGGGCAGGAAGCTGAGGGGGCTGGGGATGGATCTGGGGGAGGGTGCCTCGGGGTGTTTAATCTTTCCCACATTCAGGCAAGCCTTGGGCCAACAAAGATGTCAGTCCACCCACTAATCCTAGAGAAACTGCCAACTCTGTCCAACTCATAAGCAGCTCTCTCAGTGGTTTCCACTGTAGGAAAGGAAGTGGAAGGTGACCCAGCATCCTGCCTTGCATCTTTATGCACTTCCCATCACTAGCCCCACCCTCCCAGAGTCACCAGAGCCAGCCCTCTAAAAGATTATGTCCTTATTTCCTTTATCAAAGTAGCAAGCAATTTTTTTAAGTGCTGATATCCAGGACTGCTGACGATGCCAAAAAAACCATGCACAGAAATACGTACATAAATAACACATATGCGCTCACTGGAATATATTGCTGGTCTCACAGGCATTTTGCAACATATATTGTTTTTAAACCTTTAAAAATGTTCAAAATTTTTGACCATTTTAGGGATTTATCCTAGAGAAACAAATTTAGCTGTTTAAAAAAAGTTAGCACTCAGTGGAGTATTTATAATATGACAAAAGTGGAAATAATTTTAACATGTTCAACAAAATGCAGAAAAATTACTCCCAGCCTCAAATTCCATATTGAGCCAAATATTATCAAGTGTCAGGGCAAAATTAAAACATCTTCAGGCACATAGTCACTCAAAAATACCTCCCATGAAAAAGAATTTTCTTGGGAAGGATGTCTTTTGGCAGAACAGGGGAGGAATCCAAGAGAGAGGAAGCCCTGGTGTCCAGGACGTGGGGCTCCAACAGCAGAGAGGCGAAGAGGGGTCTCACGCGACAGACTGGCGGGCAGCTCTGCTCTGGAGCTGCCTCAACCGGGCTGGAGGCCAGCCTCCAGGATGCAGGGATGTGGGGCAAAACTCACATGTCCAGACAATGATAGAAAGACACTCAACAGAGGTCCTGGACCACTTGGGGCAAAATTAATGCACAGAAAACTAAACAAATAAGAGTGAGAAAGTTATTGCTATTTGCAATAGCTTACTGCAACAAGGAAAACAGTTGTAATACATAGCTTGTTTCTGAAGTAAACTCTTGTTTTATCCAGATATTGATAGTTAAGCTACTATATTCATCTGCTAGGGATATCATAATAAACATCACAAATAGTGTGGTTTAAACAATAGAAATGTATTTTCTCACAGTTCTGAAGGCTGGAAGTTCAAGATCAAAGTGCTGACGTGGTTGGGTTCTGGTGAGACCGTCTTCCTGAGCCCCAAAGCTGACTTCCTGAAGTGTCCCCCACTCAGCATCTTCTCTGTGGATGCACATACCTTGTGCCTCTCCCTCTTCTTAGGACACTGGTAACACAGGATTAAAGCCCACTCTCATGACTCATATAACCTGAATTATCTCTTTAAGGCCCTATTTCTAAATACAGTCACATTGGGATTTCCCTGGCTACCCAGCGGTTAAGACTCTGCTCTGCCCATGCAACCCCTGGTTGGGAAACTAAAATCCCACATGATATGGGGCATGGCCAAAAATCAGAAAAAACAATAAATAAATACAATAACATTGAGGATTAGAGTTTCAACATGTGAATTGCATGGGAGTGTGGGGGGGTGGACACAATTCAGTCCACTACAGCTACTATACTCAGTGATGTGAGAGAGGATGTGAGTGGACACAGGGTAATTCTGTAGGGGAGCCAAATACTCAAGCACAGCTATCAAGAAATGCAATATAGAAGGGTATTCTTGAGAAGTTTGAAGGGGAATACTGGAAGAAATAGCTTAAAGAACTTAAAAATACCAATATTTGCTTCTCTGGATGGGTCAGAATGAATAAGCAACTTGCTGGTTTTTCCATGTACACTTGTAAGCACCATTTGATTTTTTTCAACGTTTGTGGTAGATACTGTAATAGACTTGCCAAAAGCTACTCCCCAACTCATTGAGCCCCCTGAAAAAGCAGTTGAGGGAAGCTGGGAAAGTTAACCAAAGCTCTAGGAGTAGGCTTGACTAATACCCAGTGACTGGCTCCAGAACAGGAAAAGCTTTCCCATTCTGCTGGGAAGGTCCTTCTTGACATCAAAGATGGGGTTACCACTGAGCAACATCAGTTTCTCCCACCATGTGGGCAAAGAAACAGCACCCAGTGCCATCTTAATCCAAAGTGGACGCTGTGGCTGCCAAAGCAGAGAGACAGGAAGAATCTAGGATCTTTGAACACCTGAATGACTCAGCTGGAAGACTATCCTCACCCTGACTTTCAACATGTGAACTAATATGTTTTCTAAGTATGCCAGCCCAAGGAAGACTTCCTCTTTCATGTTCCCTAAAGTATCCTAACAGATACAACTCCATTCATGTATAAAACTGCTGAAAGTAAAACTGTATTTTAAACTGTAGTACATAGAATATGTTCATATTTTCTAAGTATGTATATGTGAATATATATGCAAATATGTGAAAATGTTAATAGTAGTAATTTCTGGTAATAGAATTCTCTTCTTTCTGTATCCATCAGGTTTTATTCAGTAACAAGTATTATTTCTGCAGTTGGATAATTTTACATTCTTCCCTTGCTTTGTTGATTGTCAACCTTCCTTTAAGTTTTATTAAAAATGTGTTTCATGACTATTGAATCTATGACTTGCAATCCTAATTAATGCATTAAATAGCTGTTTCCTTAACCAACAAAAAACATATTTCATATTATTTGATAAGGACATTGTAAATGTGGCTTTATTTACTCATAATAAATACTGCTGTCATTCAGTATGAAGCCAATATTACCCTTATAGCAAAACCAAGCAAAGACACTGCAAGAGAAAAAACTACAGGTCAATATCTCTTATGAATATACATGGAAAAATCCCCAACAAAATACCTGCAAACTGAATTCAGAAAAATATAAAAAGGTTTATATTCCATGATTATATGGGATTTATCTCAGGAATGCAAGGATGGTTTCAAAAATCAATTAATGTAATACATTCACCCCACCATAGAGCCACCAAGCAGATGATCCACAAACAGAACAATTATACCAAATAAATTCTTGCACTGTTAAGAAAGTACCCCACAAGAGACTGACCCAGACTTGTCTGTGAGTGTGCAGGAGTCTCCAGCAGAGGTGTGGGTCAGCAGTGGCCTGCTGCAGGGTCAGGGGCACTGAACACAAGAGTGTTTGCACACGGCCTTCTGAAGGAGGCCGCCATCATCTTCATCACCCCCACCATACTTTGGTCTCAGGTCGAACAACAGAGAGGGAACACAGCCCTGCCCATCAACAGAGAATTGGATTAAAGATTACTGAGCATGGCCCTGCCCATCAGAACAAGATCCAGTTTCCCTCTCAGTCAGTCTCTCCCATCAGGACGCTTCCATAAGCCTCTTATCTTTATCCGTTAGAGGGCAGACAGAATGAAAACCACAATCACAAAAAACCAACCAAACTGATCACATGGACCACAGCCTTGTCTAACGCAATGAAAATATGAGCCATGCCCTGTAGGGCCACCCAAGCTGGACAGGTCAGGGTGGAGAGTTCTGACAAAACGTGGTCCACTGAAGAAAGGAATGGCAAGCCACTTCAGTATTCTTGCCTTGCGAACCCCACGAACAGTATGAAAAGGCAAAAAGAAATGATACTGAAAGATGAACTCGCTAGGTCAGTAGGTACAAAATATGCTACTGGAGAAGAGTGGAGAAATAGCTCCAGAAAGAATGAAGAGCTGGAGTCAAAGCAAAAATAACACCCAGTGGTGGATGTGACTGGGGATGGAAGTAAAGTCCGATGCTGTAAAGAACAATACTGTATAGGAACCTGGAATGTTAGGCCCATGAATTAAGGCAAATTGGAAGTGGTCCAACAAGAGATGGCAAGAGTGAATTTCAACATTTTAGGGATCAGTGAACTAAAATGGACTGGAATGAGCAAATTTAATTCAGATGACCATTATATCTACTACTGTGGGCAAGAATCCCTTAGTAAATGGCTTAGCCATCATACTCACCAAAAGAGTCTGAAATGCAGTACTTCGATACAATCTAAAAAAGGACAGAATGATCTCTGCTTGTTTCTAAGGCAAACCATTCGATATCACAGTAATCCAAGTCTGTATCCTCACCAGTAATGCTGAAGAAGCTGAAGCTGAATGGTTCTATGAAGAGCTACAAAACCTTCTAGAATGAACACCCAAAAAAGATGTCCTTCTCATTACAGAGGACTGGAATGCAAAAGTAGGAAGTCAAGAGATACCTGGAATAACAGGCAAATTTGACCTTGGAGTACAAAATGAAGCAGGGCAAAGGTTAACAGAGTTTTGCCAAGAGAACACACTGGTTATAGCAAACACCCTTTTCCAACAACACAAGAGAAGACTCTACACATGGACATCACCAGATGGCCAACACCAAAACCAGATTGATTATATTATTTGCAATGAGAGATGAAGAAGCTCGATACACTCAGCAAAAACAAGACCAGGAGCTGACTGTGGCTCAGATTATGAACTCATCGCAAAATTCAAACTTAAATAGAAGAAAATAGGGAAAAACCACTAGACCATTCAGGTAGGACCTAAATCAAGTCCCTTGCGATTATACACTGAAGTGACAAATAGATTCAAGGGATTAGATCTGATACAGTACTTGAAGAACTAAGGACAGAGGTTCATGACATTGTACAGGAGGCAGGGATCAAGACCATCTCCAAGAAAAAGAAATGCAAAAGGCAAAATGGTTGTCTGAGGAGGCCTTACAAATAACTGAGAAAAGGAGAGAAGCTAAAGGCAAAGGAGAAAAGGAAAGATATACCCATCCGAAGGCAGAGTTCCAAAGAATAGCAACGAGAGATAAGAAAACCTTCCTCAGTGATCAATGCAGAGAAATAGAGGAAAACAACAGAATGGGAAAGACTAGAGATCTCTTCAAGAAAATTAGAGATATCAAGGGAAATTTTCATGCAAAGATGGGCACAATAAAGGACAGAAATGGTAAGGACCTAACAGAAGCAGAAGATATTAAGAAGAGGTGGCAAGAATACACAGAAGAACTATACAAAAAAGATCTTCACGACCCAGATAACCATGATAGTGTTATCACTCACCTAGAGCCAGACATCCTGGAATGTGAAGGCAAGTAGTCCTTAGGAAACATCACTATGAACAAAGCTCATGGAGGTGATGGAAATCCAGTTGAGCTATTTCAAATCCTAAAATATGATGCTATTAAAGTGCTGCACTCAATATGCCAGCAAATTTGGAAAACTCAGCAGTGGCCACAAGACTGGACAAGATCAGTTTTCATTTCAATCCCAAAGAAGGGCAATGTCAAAGAATGTTCAAACTACCACACAATTGGACTCATCTCACATGCTAGTAAAGTAATGCTCAAAATTCTCCAAACCAGGCTTCAACAGTATGTGAACCGTGAACTTCCAGATGTTCAAGCCTGATTTAGAAAAGGAAGAGGAACCAGAGATCAAATTTCCACCATCCGTTGAATCATAGAAGTGCAAACGAGTTCCAGAAAAACATCTACTTCTGCTTTATTGACTATGCCAAAGACTTTGATCATGTGGATCACAATAAACTGCGGAAAATTCTTCAAGAGAGTGGAATACCAGACTGCATTATCTGCCTCCTAAGAAATCTGTATTCAGGTCAAGAATCAACAGTTAGAACTAGATATGGAACAACAGACTGGTTTAAAATTGGGTAAGGAGTATGTCAGGGCTGTATATTGTCACCCTGCTTATTTAACTTATATGCAGAGTACATCATGCAAAATGTCAAGCTGGATGAAGCACAAGCTGGAATCAAGATTGCCGGGAGAAATATCAGTAACCTCAGTTATACAGATGATACCAGGAGAAGAGGAACTGAAGAGCCTCTTGATGAAGGTGAGAGAGGAGAGTGAAAAAGCTGGCAAAGTAATATCTCTCCTTTTCAATATACTATCCAGGTTGGTCATAACTTTCCCTCCAAGGAGTAAGCGTCTTTTAATTTCATGGCTGCAGTCACCGTCTGCGGTGAGTTTGGAAGCCCCCAAAATAAAGTCTGCCACTGTTTTCCACTGTTTCCCCATGTATTTGCCATGAAGTGATGGTACCAGATGCCATTACTTGCCAACAAAGGTCCGTCTAGTCAAGGCTATGGTTTTTCCAGTAGTCATGTATGGATGTGAAGAAAGCTGAGTGCTGAAGAATTGGTGCTTTCGAACTGTGATGTTGGAGAAAACTCTTGCGAGTCCCTTGGACTGCAAGGAGATCCAACCAGTCAATCCTAAAGGGAATCAATCCTGAACATTCATTGGAAGACTGAGGCTGAAGCTGAAACTCCAATACTTTGGCCACCTAATGCAAAGAAGTGACTCCTTGGAAAAGGCCCTGATGCTGGAAAAGATTGAATGCAGGAGGAGAAAGGAACAACAGAGGATGAGATGGCTGGATGGCATCACTGACTCAATGGACATGAGTTTGAGTAAACTCCAGGAGTTGGTGATGGACAGGGAAGCCTGGCATGCTGCGATTCATGGGGTCACAAAGAGTTGGTCACGGCTGAGTGACTGAACTGAACTGAACTGAACTGAGGGTTAATTCTACGGTCTTGGAGTTAGTGCTTCCATGCCAAAGGCTCAGCGCTTGATCTCTGGTCAGGAACAATGATTCCACAAGTAGTTTGTCATGGCATTAAGTGAGATTAAAACAAATATCCAAAAATGAGAAACCAAAAATGAAACCCAGATAAACAGCTCAGTCAGGCAAATAATAATCAAAATAATGGAATATATACATATACATGTACACCCATGAGCAAAGTCAAAATAGTCCAACAAAAATAAGTAGATTGACTCAGAGAACAAAGAAAATAAAAAATTATATTTACCAGTTAAGAACAAAACTAATAACCACAAACTGGAAAACAAAACTAAAGCAAGTTGGCAAGTGGGGAATAAAGTGATGAAAAAAAACTAGCAAATATGTTGAGAGGAAAGAAAGTTAAAGAGGTAGATGAAGAAGATTTATATAAAGATTAACTGCAAGGGGAAAAGAACAGTAGGAAAGACAAACAAAGGAATACGTGTAGAAAAAATACAATAGGTTTAAAAAAATTAAAAAATAAAATTATAAACAAGAGAAAAGAAAAAAAAAGGAAGAAGAAAGAAAAAAAGAAAAAAAAAGGAAAATTCTACAGAACTGCAAAAGCCCAGTGTAGCGGCAGAGGTTTATGACAACAATAAAAATGTGACTGAATATACGCACATACATATACACCCATAACCAAAATCAAAACAATCCAACAAAAATAAAGTAAAATAGATTGACCTGGCAAACAAAGGAAACCAAAAATTATATCTACCAGAACAAAACTAACTAAAGCACAAACTGGAAAACAACACTAAAGCAAGGTGCCAATTGGGGAATAAAGCAATGAAAATAAAACTAAGAAATATGTTGAGAGGAAAGGAGGGAAAGTGAAGAAAGAAAGAATAGACATGCAAAGTTAAATAGAGGTCGATGAAAAAGATTTATATACAGTAAAGATTAACTGTAAGGGGAAAAGAAGAGTAGGTAAAGCAAACAAGGAATAAATGTAGAAAAAAATAACAATAGGTTTAAAATATTAAAAATTAAACTTAAAAAAAAATTGAAAAGTTAAAAAAAAAAGGAAAACTCCACAGAACTGCAAAAGCCCAACAGAGAGGCAGAGGTTTATAACAGCCATAAAAAAATGTGACTTGGAAAAAAAAAATCTTAAAAAGCTTAATTGGATTTCTTAGTGCCAGTAAAATTGACAACTACAACGGGGCGGGGGGGGGGGTGGAGAAGGAGAAAAAAAATCCAAAAAATCTACAGAACAAGTCAAAACATAAAAATAATAAATGTTTTTCTTGAGTCACTGCTGCCAGCTTTGAACCTGCTGTGGGGCCAGCTCAGACTCTAATCTGGTCCTACTCCGGTGTGTTCTTGCCTCCAATGTCACAGCTATTAGAACTAGTGCGTTTTCTTTGGTGGGAGCTCTCAATGGCCTTTTATATTTTCCATAGACACAAAGTCTGCCTAGTTGATCCTGATTTAATCTGCAGCTTGTACAGCTGGTGGGAAGGTTTTGGATCTTCTTCCTTAGCCACACTGCCCCTGGGTTTCAACTGTGGTTTTATTTTCACCTTTACATGTGGTTCATCCACTGGGGTTTGCTCTTGAGGCTGCCCTGGAGGGCTTGGGTCTGCTCCAGTGAGGGCCAGGTGTGGAGGTGGTGCAGCTGCTT
The DNA here is from genome assembly GCF_042477335.2 of Ovis canadensis. Taxonomy (NCBI): domain Eukaryota; kingdom Metazoa; phylum Chordata; class Mammalia; order Artiodactyla; family Bovidae; genus Ovis; species Ovis canadensis. The sequence goes on from NC_091246.1 coordinate 122,569,502, forward strand.
GGGTCACAGGGGTTCTGGCAGCACCAGGTACTCAAGGGGGTTGGCAGCTGGGACAGCAGGAAATAAAGTGCTCTATAAGAGTATGGCAACCAGTATTGGCCAATACGCCCCAGTGTTCTTGCCTGGGGAACCCCCCCATCCTAACAGAAGCCTGGCAGGCCACAGTCTACAGGGTCGCAGAGTCAGACACGACTGAAGCAACTCTGCGTGCATAGATGCAAGACATTTTTTCCCCGTGGCAGCTCTGCCCCAGTGAGAATTGAGTGTGAAGGTGGCTCAGCTGCTTGGCTTGCAGGGACCCTGGCAGCATCAAGTGTGCAGGGACAGAGACTGCCTCCACTGCAGGAGTTATGGTCCTACTAGAGTCTTTTTTGGAGCCTCTTGTAGCTGGAGATCAGAAGGCCTCTTTGGCCAGTCTTTCTCTGTAGCTCCGCCCATTCAGACAGTTGGAGGGCTCCCTTGCCTGGGGTCCTTCTCTGTTGTGGGTGTGTCAGGCACATAGAGGGCACCCCCAGTTGGGATCCTACTCTGTAGATCTGCACGTCAGGCACTTAAAGGGGCACCCTGGGTGGGGTCCTACCCTGTAGTTCAGTGCCTCAGGTGTTTGATGGGCCAGCCTCTCTGTTGTTCAGCTGCGGATACTGGCGTGTAGGGGGAGAGAGGCTCTGCTGATGGCTCCACCCCCTGTGGCTCCAGCTCAGCAGTATCACCGTGCTCCAGGGCTGCCCGGCTTTCCTCCACAAGCATTTCCCACCACAGTCTCCTCCCTCACATCCCCTCCCTCACATCCCCTCCATCCGTCTCTCCACAGTCAACAGCAGCCCTCACCCTGGGGTTGCTCCACAATCCCTAAACACCAGCTCCCAGCCGCTATGCCTTTCAGGGGACCAGTGTTCCTGCCCGGGTTATGTATGGCTGGGGCAAGGAATGTCTGATTCTCATTCCATTTAGGCTGCCACAGATCAGCTGTTTCACTCCACGCCTTAAATGTTTCTCCTCTGACTTGGACAATTGCCCCAGTGTGGGGATCGGACCCCTGCTTCAGTTCCCCCACCGGCCGAGCGCAGGTCCAGTCCTACCAACGCTCCTGTCTCCCCCTAGTTCCTTCATCCTCCCGAGTTTTGAGTGGTTCCATATATTCTTTTCTGCTGGCTGGGTATTCCTGTCTGCTCTCAGCTGGTGTTCTGCATGCATTTCTGTGTCTGAAGGTGTATTCCTGATGTATCTGTGGCGAGAGTTACACATCCACCATCTTGTTCTCTTCCTGACTACTTTTTAAAAATTTTCTTTATCTTTGGTGAAGTTGTTGGGGTTATGGACTAGACTGACTGCTCAAGATAAGTGACTGACCTTTAGCCAGGGCTAAAATTGGGTCAGGACAATATTTTTGAGAAACTACATTTCATGAATCACTAATGCTCTTGAATTCATAACTTGATATTTTTAATCACACTTTGAAAAAATTTAGCCAATATTTCTCCAAATATTTTTTCTTCTCGTAAACTCCACTTAACACTTAACATAGTTGTTAAGCTGCTTGATGCTGCCTCGCAGTTTATTCATATATTCTTTTTTTCTCAGCCACTTTTCTCTTTGATCTTCAAGTGGATAATTTCTATTCACTTGTCTTCAAGTTTTCTGATCCTTTCTTTCTGCTGTGTTTAATCTTCATTTAAGCCCACTCATGAAATTTTTAAAATTTTATCTTTCCTAAAATTCCCCATATCTTCATCCTTTGTATATACCTATTCCTATTTCTGTAACATAGTTATTGTATCATTCAGTCACTCAGTCATGTCCAACTCTTTGTGATTCCATGGACTACAGCACATAAACCTTCCCTGTCCTTCACCATCTCCCAGAACTTGCTCAAACTCAAGTCCATCGAGTCGTTGATGCCATTCAACCACCTCGTCCTCTGTCCTCCCCTTCTGCCTTCAATCTTTCCCAGCATCAGCGTCTTTTCCAACGAGTTGGTTCTTTGCATCACGTGGCCGAAGTATTCGGCTTCAGCATCAGTCCTTCCAATGACTATTCAGGATTGATTTTCTTTAGGATGGACTGGTTGCATCTCCTTGCAGTCCAAGGGACTCTGAAGAGTCTTCTCCAAGACCACGGTTCAAAACCATCAGTTCTTCAGCACTCAGCCTTCCTTATGGTCCAACTCTCACATCCACACATGACTACTGGAAAAACCATAGCTTTGACTAGACAGACCTTTGTCAGCAAAGTAATGTCTCTGTTTTTTAATATGCTATCTAGTTTGGTCATAGCTTTTCTTCCAAGGAGCAAGTGTCTTTTAATTTCACGGCTTCACTCACCACCTGCATTGATTTTGGAGCCCAAGAAAATAAAGTTTATCACTGTTTCCATTGTTTCCTGATCTATAAAGTGATGGGACCGGATGCCATGATCTTTGTCTTTTTGATGTTGAGTTTTAAACCAGCTTTTTCACTCTCCTCTTTCACCTTCATCAAGAGGCTCCTTAGTTCCTCTTTGCTTTCTGCCATAAGACGGATGTTATCTGCATATCTGAAAGTGAAGTGAAGTCGCTCAGTCGTGTCCAACTCTTTGCGACCCCGTAGACTGTAGCCTACCAGGCTCCTCTGTCCATGAGATTCTCCAGGCAAGAATACTGGAGTGGGTTGCCATTTCCTTCTCCAGGGGATCTTCCCGACCCAGGGATCAAACCCCCATCTCCTGCATTGGAGTCAGACGCTTTAACCTCTGAGCCACCAGGGAAGCATATCTGAGATTGCAGATATTTCTCCTGGCAATCTAGATTCCAGCTTGTGTTTCTTCCAGCCTGGCATTTCGCATGATGTACTCTGCATATAAGTTAAATAAGCAGGGTGACAATATACAGTGCCGGGGATCAGCCCCCACAGGATCCAGGGGAACCCGAAGGAGAAACGGCGTTGGCGAATGAATGAATGAATGAGAGAGGAATAGAGGAGAGAAAGAGGCTGATATTCCTTGGTTTACACAGAAAGCCAATAAAGCCGCAAGACAAGGAGCTTGCTCTGTTCACGGAGGCTGCAGGTGCCCTCCCCATCTGCTGAGGGAGTGAAGACGCAGAATGCCTTCCCGTTCAGGTCTTAGAAACCCAGGCAGATGAGTGAACGCAGAGCACCTCTGTGCTCCAAGGGATCAGCCTGAAAAAGACAGTAAGAGAGAGAAAGAAAGAAAAGAAAAAGACACAGGGTGACCAAGCTTCAGTGAGTGAGGCCCATAACTTTATTTTCAAAAGGGACTTTTATACCTTGACTTGTACATAGAGGGAAATGAAAGGTGCAAGGGCATACAGAATCAGCCCAAACACTCCAGCAGTTTTGCCCTTATCAAAGCCAGGATTTTTTCTGCATACCTTTCCCACAAATGATGTTGTGTACATTATCTTCTGGCCTTGGAGGCCTGCGGACATTTTATCACCCTCTTTTGAGGGTGCACCCTCTTTTTGGCTGCTCAACCAGAAAACATTTTCCCTAAAGTGTTTTTTCGTTATATTTCTAATTTATGTCAGCCTCAGAAAATGCTAAACAGAGTTACATTTCTCAGGGAGCAAAGGTGCAGTGAGTTACAAGAAAGAACCAATTAGCTCAAAGGTCTGATGTGGTTAATTTCAAGGCTATTTTTTGTTTTTCTTACATTCCAACTATGTTGACTAATGCACTCCCAGGTGCACAGTGGATAAGAGATATGGGAACTTGGCAGCAAGCATTGGCCCAATAATGAAATCCTACACCAGCACTACTCTAATAACTTTTAACTCTTTGAAAGGCTCTATGTTTTACACTTCTCGTGCCTCTCACAGTTGGGAGGCTGTGAACAATCATATGCGTAGCTGCAAGAGTCTGGATAAACCTGTCAAGCAAGCTAGGATGCTAACAGGGGGGTTTGATTTGAAGTATTCCTCTCATGTCCAGGAGACTTATTAGCTAGAGCCCTAAGTTGATTTTCCCCAGAGAAAGGTGGTCAGGGATAGCCCCCTGTTAATGTCAGAAGAGTTGGTGAAAGACACAAAATAGTAAGACAGACAGATTCTGGTTTTGGGGTAGATGCTCGAGCAGGTCCAGGGGGGTGGTCCCTCGAGGCCTGAAGCCTTGCTCGTCAGGTCTCTTCCACATGACCTTGTCATGGGTGGGATCTCCCATGTTGGCTGCCAGCAATACAGCCTTGACATACTCCTTTCCCAATTTTGAATAGTTATTTAAAATTCTTATTCAATACTTTCAATATCTTGGTTGCCTATTTGTCTCTTGATTTTTTTTTTCTTCATTCATATGTCATGCATTCCTATTTCTTATGTCTGATTCATGATATATGAATTTACCATGAAGTGATGGAACTGGACGCCATGATCTTCATTTTTTGAATGTTGCATTTTAAGCCAGGCTTTTCACTCTCCTCTTTCACTTTCATCAAGAGGCTCTTTAATTTCTCTTCACTTTCTGCTATTAGGGTGGTGTCAGCTGCATATCTGAGGTTATTAATATTTCTCCTGGCAATCTTGATTCCAGCTTCTGCTTCATCCAGCCTGGCATTTCACATGATGTACTCTGCATAGAAGTTACATAAGCAAGGTGACTCCTTTCCCAATTTGGAACAAGTCCATTATTCCATACCTGGTTTTGACTGTTGCTTTGACCTGCATACAGGTTTCTCACGAGGCAGGTAAGGTGGTCTGGTATTCCCATCTCTTTATTTTCAATAGTTTGTTGTGATCCACAGAAAGCCTTTAGTGTAGTAAATGAAGCAGATGTCTTTCTGGAATTCTCTTGCTTTTTCTATGATCCAACAATGTTTGCAATGTGATCTCTGGTTACTGCCTTTTCTAAATCCAGCTTGTCCATCTGGAAGGTCTCGGTTCACATACTGTTGAAGCCTAGCTTGAAGAATTTTGAGCATTACCTCGCTAGTATGTGAAATGAGTGCAATTGTGGGGTAGTTTGAACATTCTTTGGCATTGCCTTTCTTTGGGATTGGAATGAAGACTGACCTTTCCCAGTCCTGTGGCCACTGCTGAGTTTTCCAAATTTGCTGGCATATTGAATGCAGCACTTTCACAGCCTCATCTTTTAGGATTTGTGATTCCATGGACTGCAGCACACCAGGCTTCCCTGTCCTTTACTGTTTCCCAGAGTTTGCTGAAATTCACGTCCATTGAGTTGGTGATGCCATGCAACCATCACCTTTCCCAACGTCAGGCTCTTTCGCCTGGTGGGACACAAATGCAAGTGTTTTCCCCCCAGTACCAGACACCTGTAAGGCAAATTCAAATCTGTGGCTTCCTCCTTTCTGGAACTTTCCCCCTTTGAAAATCTACCAAGGTATATGTTTGTGTACTTGTACTTTCACATGCTATATACATCAGTAGTAATTTTTTTTACAAGAAAAATGTGATTTCATGCCGGCACCCAGAGGATTTCCGATGGCCCCAGACCAACTCCGATTGCCTCTCCAGCACCTCTCTCCTGACCGTGACACCAGCCACGGAGGTTCACACGTGACTCCCTAAATGAGACACCAGCTCTCACTCCTCCCTGTATCCCCATCTCCCTCATTCTACATGGATAACGCTACTGATCCTCAAGCTTCACTTTAAGCACCATCTCCTTGCAGAGGCTTTTCCTGGACACCGAACCCCTCCTCCACCTCATGTGTTCTTTGCTGTGTTCTCACAGTCACAAGGGCCCCCTCCCCAGCCTTCACCTCGGCAACAGCTCTCATTACACCAGCCTGCAGTGCCCAGTGAGCACCTGAAAGGCGGGAACTGTATCTTCAACCTTAAATACAGCCCCAGAGTAGTTTGGAGAATTTCCAAAATCAACAAAGGCCCTGACATCCTTCCTGGTATGGTTAGTGCTTCTGGGCAACTTCCCTGCCAGATCCTGCCTGAGGCAGTTCCCGGGAGCTGGGGACCTAGAAAAGACCTAAATGCTCTCCTGAGAACCAAAAGAATCGGCTGCACCTGGACCCAGCTCCTCACTAGAGAAGACGTGCAGGTCAAGTTCTTCCTCCTGTGCAGGCCTGCTGCTTGTGTCAGATGAAGGCACAGAACTTCAAGCTCTAACCATCTACTCTTCTTAGACCGAAGAACTGAGTGACAGACCAGGGGGTTTTAAAGAAGAGAAGGAAAAGTTTATTGTGTTGACCTTATTTTCATTACAGTACCAGAAATTCATTCTCAGTTCATTTCAGGCGCAAAGGGCTCTGCAGACATTGAGCGCCCCAGTGCTTGCTCCAAAGCAAGGGGCAGCACCCAAACCGATGGTGCATTTCACAGAACATGATTACAATAAAATAGAAGAGTTACAAACAGTTTTTTTTAAGTACATAGTTTCTTTAAAAATTCTAATATTTTACTTTGTTTTTCCATGTTTACCTTATTATTACCAAAAACAAGTGACTGGAAAACATGGTACTTGATATTTTTGTCTCAAACTGTTGACCTTACTGTATTCTGCTCTTTTCATTTTAAAGAGGGATGATACCCATTTCTCTGAGGAAATCTAAAAGGTGACAAGTAAGGCGATGCATAAATTACAGGTGGGATGAAGGCCCTGGCTCACACCCTAACTCATGTCCCACTTAAATCTGCCACATTTGGCCTCTGTGCTGTGAGGTAATTGGAAAGGGCTCAGTAGATGGCCTCACTTCTGGACTACCTCTGAAGCTGATTTCCTGATTTGTTTTTTAAAAACTGTCAGCACTCATGAACCCTGACAGGGAGAGATCCTCCAGTCAGTGCACTGACTCATCGTCACCCAGAAGAGCAGAGTCATTTCTGCATTAGACTGAGAGATCAGAGACCAAATAATGAAAAAGGAACTGGCATCCTCCAGATGCTCTGAAATGGCAACGGCAACCTGAGTTAATGATGTCTACATTTGGTGAACTCTGTCAGGTTATATCAAGACTGAGAAAACAGGAATTTAAATTAAAAAGTTTATCCCACCAGACTAGACACTTAACAGCAATATTCAAGTTGATTAACCCACAAAAATGTCCCCATAAAATAAAATATTTTAAAAACTATTAAAATTACACAATGGAATATATATTTAAATAACTCTGCACACAATGCACCTTCCATTTGTTGTCACCAACAGAAATTTTCCATTACATAGCTTTACCAAAACTTTAATATTTCCATGAAATTTGATACTACAGTACTAACATCATTTTATTCAGAAAAACACACTAGATGTTCCCTTGGAACTCTTGCATTGAATCATTTCTTTTACCCATTCATGACAATTGTAGGGGGCAAAAAACTGCTTTCAAGTACCTAAATTTACTCACAAAGCAGGTGTAGGGGAAGGGGAACCGTACTTGTTTTGAGGGTGCTGTCTGGCCGGCTCCAGGTCGCAGGGTCAGTATGGTGTGACTCCCAGCCAAAGGGAGTGGATTTTCCTTCCTCCCAGTCTCTTCTGGAAACTGCACTGCTGTCCCTAGCCGTCAGGGACTCTGCAACCAGATAATCATTGCTTACTCCATCAGAATCTTAAGAAGGTTCGCAATAGGAAGTCGTGAGGACAGCAGAGGAAATTAAGCTCCATTCTTGGAACTGCCTCTTCATGTGCATAAAACCTTTGCTCTCTCCAGAGAGCTGAGCTCACAAAATACATGGGCTTACCAGATGCGTGTGCGATCTGAAATGCCGCTGTGAGAGAGTCAACACTATCAACTGCATGGAAAACTAACACACCGTCATCCTCAACGTGCTCCGTACAGAGGACAACTTCAAAACAAAACACAGGCATGTCCCCACAGCCCCAACAGCAGATTGTTACACGCATTTTGACCTCAGTCAAATATCACTGTTCACAGAACATAAACAGTCACACTGTTGCATATCATTCTGACATGTCATGTTATTTCATATCACTCTGGCACTGATTAAGACAAGTTTTCTATTATGGCATGATGAAAGAAAAAAATTCATTACATATACAAGATGGTTAGAAACAATACACTGTGAACAGTTTCCAGAAGCTTCAACTTTTCAGTGAAATCAATTCATGTTTCTTAGAAAAAAAATATACCAATCTTTTCAGTCACAATTTGCTTTCATATAGTAGAAACAGCAGACAAAGCTGACCAAGACCAAATTTTAGTGGCAGCATCATTTCCTAGGGAGCTCAAGATTTGGTTTTGGAAGATCTTATGCCACTTGAACCAAGAATTCCTGGCATGAGGAGGAGGGTCTGAGGCCATCTCAGAAGCAGGCTGGGTCCTGCATATTTAGAGACTTAAATATAGGGTGGTAGGGGCAATGAGAATACACACCGCACAGAGAACAGATTTCACACTGCACCTTCCTCACACAGAATATGCATGAGAGACCAGGCAGAGGAGGTGGAAAGGTGCCCTGTTCCATGACCCAAGGGAACCAGCATTTAGAAAGCAATTCCCAGTGACTTTATAGTTATTTCCTGCTCAATATCCCAGAAAATAAACTGGAAAAAAGCACAAATGTGTCCATGGTTTAGAGACACAAGTGGTGGCCGCAACAGCTTCTCTGAAGGCTTAATTAAACCTCAGATAAAGCTGAGCAAATGTCTTTCATCCTCATTGATTCTGTCCCTTTAGCTGCTCCAACCAGTAGAGGAGCAGTGTTGGGGGGTGTGGGGTGGGGGGATAGGTCACACTACTGCCTTTGCCAACAGCAACAACTCTAAGGGACCTTTTTAGTCTTGGATCAATTTATCTACAAGTCCCTCCTCCCCAGTTTTTACAAAAGCAAACTCAAAAGCTCCTTCCGACTTACAGACTCCTGAACTAATGCTTGCATGTGAATACGGAAAAAAATTAATTACTTGATGTTTGTCCTAAGATACTGGAAGGAGTCCATGGAGTGCTCTGCTGCTGTAGCCTGCAGCCTGGGCAGACGGGGAGCAGGACCTGCAGTCTCACACAACCGGAAGTCTCCTCTGGGCGCCTCCTAGCACTGCCCACCCAGCAGGAAAGGCTGCTGCGCAAAGGCTGTTCTGTGTTGCTAAAGACACAAAAAGCCATGACTCATGAGTCCAACTTGCTTCAAGAAGCAACTCTGTAGACTCAGAACGAGGGGAACACTGGCAACTTCTGCTGGCTTAAACTAAAAGAGCTACAGAACAGTGTATAGAAAAACGTGGATTACACAATCAAAATCTCTCCTGGTCTCAGATCCGGGGGTCTTTTGTAGAGAAACGACAAAGCCAACTTCCCCTGGGTCTGAGAGACAAAAATTCTGCAGAGAAACAGCAGGTAAATGATGTGATGACCTTCCTGAGGGAGTTCTGAACCCCTCAAGGTGGATCACAAGAGGGGCTTACTATGGCTGTATCCAGTAAGGAAATAATAGACTTCTTTTAAGAAAGTGGGAAGAGAAAGCAAAGACTTTTGCAAATACAAAAATTGCTTACAAAACAATTACTTAAAAAGTTCATTGGGGCTGGGTGCAGAATAAGAATAATGTCTTCATTTCATATTAGTTACAATGGTTCTGATGGTTTATAAAAGAGAAAGGCCAATTTCTGGTTTTCCTCATGACCCCTCCCCCAACATTCCAGAGCCCTCCTACTGCTATTTTTCCTACCCTCACCCCAACCCACCCCCCCTCCCCCCGCCGTCCTCTCCCCAGATTAATTTGCCCCGCGCTTAGCCTGAAGACACATGATTGTTCGTTGGGTTTCAATTTAACAATGAACCTGATACTGGGGAAGGGCACAGGGGCCCACTGGCGCAAACCCGGAGATGCTCACATAGGCGCCGCCCCATCCACTGTCTGCCCGGAAGGGTGGCCCCGGCTGCAGACGGGAGCTCCGCCGCCCCTCCCCGTGGACTGAGGTAAGGAGGACCCGGCGGCTCCCGCTAGTGGCCTCTTGAGGCACTGCAGCACATGTGGGCTTGTTTCTCTTCCAGTTGCTTTTGCCATCTTCTCTTCTGGTGAAAGGCCTGCTCTTCATAGAGTCCCCCAAAAATCAGTTCCTTGTCTTCCTCTGAGGTTCAAATCTAGTAGAAAGCCTTAACTTCAGAGATCCAGAGCCGCCGGCGTGCGGGAGTCAGGACGAACAGGGCGGCACGCCCAGTCGGTTCATCAGCAGTTGTATAGACAAATTGAAAAAAACTAGCATTTAATATAAAAAGTGTTTTTCAAATGGTGTAATTTCCTATCCTCCTCTGGAGATCATAATTCCTCATGTGTCTGAGGTCCTATGGAAAAGGAGAGCAAGTGGAGAGAAAATGGATCACTATCCCGTTATAAAGTACAGACTAGGCATTTTCTGCTATTGAAATCTATTATTTGTGCCCCACCTCCACTGTATCTCTCTTTTTAAATTTTTAGGAGTTTTGGTTTAGTGTGTTTGTGTCATATTTTGAAAGCAAAAACAAAAAATACATTTTCATTTTCAAGAACACTGAAATTAACTGTATACCCCTACTCCCTCTAAATTGTTTTTACAAGTACAATATTTACTTCTAGTAAAAATGCACATATGTTTAGTCAGGATTCTTATTTTTTCACTTAATAGTGTATACATTTTCCTCTGTAGCAGTGTAATTTACCATTTTCTAGTCTTGGGTGTTTAAACTGTTTTCCAATGCCTTGAAAAAAAATGATAGTAAAATAAATTTCTCCATGTATATAATTTCTTTATTGTATTGAATTATTTCTTTCAAGGTAAATTCTCAAGAGAGGAATTATTGAGGATATAACATTTTAATGAATCTTGATTGATTTACTGCCTTTTAACAAGGATTTTTCTAACGCACACAGCTTCAACAAGATTCACCCAGAAGAGTTTCACCACCATCTTCCCCAACAAATGGCATCATCACCAAAAGTTAAAGTGTTAGTTGCTCAGTCATGTCCAGCTCTTTATGACCCTATGGTCTGCACCCTGCCAGGTTCCTCGGTCCCTGGAATTCTCCAGACAAGAACGGTGGAGTGGGTAGCCATTCCCTTCTCCAGATTATCTTCCTGACCCAGGGATCGAACCTGGGTCTCCTACATTGCAGGTAGGTTTTTTACCATTTGAGCCACCAGAGAAACCCGGCATTACCAACATGTCCACTCTTTTCTATGTAGTAATAGTAATGCTAGAGTCCTTTAATTTGATTAGTTTCTTCAAATTCATTTATTATTTGTGTTTTTATCTTATTTAAACAGTATGTCTACATTCTTTATCCATTTATTCATGAAAATCCTTAGGTTTTACTGATGAATTTCATTATTTTTATGGTGAATGTCCAACACTTCATCTGTGATTTTAATATCATGGCATAGTCTTCAGGATGTTTAGGTGAATCACTCAAGATCCATTTCTATAATTGCTTTTTTAGAATTAGTTTTGAGCTGAATAAATTAAAATCCAGAGTGACTCTTATTAAAGGCTTATATAAAGTCACTTTTTGTATTCTAACAATGTTTTAGACTGGCTACCACTCAAAATGTACACATAGCAGAGAAACCAGTGTATGTCATGTATCACAAAACTCATAACCCTAAACAATAATAATCACAAAGCACTCTTTCTTCAAAAAAAAACAAAACAAAAGAAGGAAGGGAGGGAGGGAGGAAGAGAGGAACAAGGATGGGAGAAAGAGAAAGAAAAAAAGGCAGCAATTACATTAATAAATACTGTCTAGAAGCCCAACTGAATAAGCAAAGGGAAAAATATAGACTACCAGATGTCATGATGGCGGACTGAATAACTGATTCTTCTTGTTCTTACAAGATTCTGTTTCTGCAACAGAAACCAGACAGGCCAAGAAGTACCTACCTAAAGCCAAAGATCTGTACATACCTTCTCGGCTTGCCTCCTTTGCTGTCTTGTCTCTATACAGCGCTCCCATTTCCTTCTCCTCCTGAAAGCGGTGCTGTAGCTGTTTGACCTCCTGATCATAGTCCTGCCACTCTGGGACAATTCGAACAGCGGCCTCCAGCTTGGGCTCTTTGGTCATTGGGTTATTACACTGTGAAAAGCAAAATAACGTACTTCAGCCAAGTTAAAGGAAGGGTATGCTACATAGCATTCAGAGGTGTTTCTATTCTTGGGTTATAGGTCCTAACTGGACAAAAAGAACAATGATATGAGAAGCAATGTGGTAGGGGCTGTACAAAGCTTCTGCAAAGAAGTCGTGGAGCGCTACTGGAAGGCAGAAAGAGAAAGTCCGTTTGGAAAAACAACAAGGCACAGAGTGATCTGGAAGACAAATGGTAACTTCATGGATTCTAAATAGTGAAAACAGCCCCATTAGACAACAGAGGATTTACCTTCCTGCTGAGGTTACTGTAACAAGTCCTGCAACCCCTGAACTACACAATTACAGAGAAAGACCAAATTATCTAGCTATACATCAGACTGGACTGAATGCAGAAAAGAGCCACACACAACTTACCAAATCAATTGTTTTTGCCCTTTTCTTAGAGGCATCATCACACCACGTTTCACACCAAAGCCATTCTTGAGGGAGTGATTTAATTGGCACCTGATGGATCATGTTATTGGGCAAATCCTATTCAGTAGAGAAAATAAAACACAACAATCTGAAGTTGTAGGGGAATAAACAACAAGGTCCTACTATAGAGCACAGGGAACTACATTCAATATCCTATTATAAAACATAATGGAAAAACGTGAATAAGAACATATATCTGAATCACTTTGCTATATAGCAGAAATTAACACATTGTAAATCAACTATGTTTCAATAAAATACAAAACAGAATATTTATAAATAAAGTGCTATGGGAAATTTAAATAAATGAACAGCAAATTAGCTGCCACTACATACCACATGCCAATCACAAAATTTTAAAACAGAGTTCTTAGCAAAAACTGTAAAGTACCTACAGTATTTATTTATGGTGTTTTTAAAAACCAAAGTTTAGATGATCCATAAAACACCTATCCATAAGAAGCACCTGAAAAGCTTTAGGCTAAAACTCACAGTCTGCTTTCTCCTTGGAAGGAAGGCTATGAAAAACCTAGACAGTGAATTAAAAAGCAGAGACACTGCTTTGCTGGCAAAGAACCATATATATAGTCAAAGCTATGGTTTTCCCAGTAGTCATGTATGGATGTGAGAGTTGGACCATAAGGCTGAGCGTTGAAGAATTGATCCTTTCAAACTGTGGTACTGTAAAAGACTCCTGAGAGTCCCCTGGACAGCAAGAAGATCAAACCAGTCAATCTTAAAGGAAGTCAACCTGGATTATTCACTGGAAGGACTGATGCTGAAGCTGAAGCTCCAATACTTTGGCTACCTGATGCAAAGAGCCAACTCATTAGAAAAGACCCTGATTCTGGGAAAGATTTAAAGGCAAAAGGAGAAGTGGCTGGTAGCAGATGAGATGATTAGATAGCACCAATGGACATGAATTGAGCAAACTCCAGGAGACAGTGAAGGACAGGGGAACCTGGCATGCTGCAGTTGACAGGGTCACAGAGAGTTGGACATGACCTAGCAACTAAACAACAGACTTCCCTTCCTGAGGGCATTTCTAAGAAAAACAGCACTGCCTTCTAAAAGCCAATTAAGCAATGAATGTGGCTCTTGTATGTCAAAGTTTTGCTTAAAGGAAGCTCTAAATCCACCTTGTCAACTGAGGCTTGATCCCAAGTAGATGAAGCCCATGTGTTTTCTAGCCAACTGGACTCTATGCTTTGAAGTTTTTTTCTTAGGAAAACTTTTGAGTTTGACACATTAATAATAAAATGTTCTATTGTCCAAAGACACAACCAATATGATCCAATAGTTTCACTTCTGGGTATATACACATAAGAATTGAAAGCAGGGACTCAAACAGATACTTGCACACCAATGTTCATAGAGGCATTATTTACAACAGTCAAAAGATGGAAATAAGCCAAATGTCCACCAGCAGATGAACAGCCAAACAAAATGTAGTATATACATACAATGAAATATTACTTGATCTTAACAATGGATAAATGGGGTTAATGAGTTCTCAGACAATGCTACTCAAAATGTAGTATGTGGACTTGGGGCACAGAGTTTGCTCAGAATGCAGATTCTTAGGTCCAACCAAATACCTACTGAATCAGCCAGTGGAGGATGGGGGCCCAAAGATGAATGCTTTTGTAAGTTCTTCAGATGATTTTTTTTTTAATTAAGCTAAAATTTGAGAAGAACTGTTCTAATGTCTTTGCCCTGTCCAGTAGCTGGGTAAAACACCATTTAATATTAGCCTTTGCAAAGTCAGAAATGCATGCTGTTACCTCCAGGCTAATCATTAAAAAATTATTTAAAACCGTATAGTTTAATAGAGGGAAACAGAATTATTAAAAACTCTCAATCATTTGGAAAGAAACTGACTAAGGAAAAAAAGAAACAGAGGACATGTGGCATTAGCAAGGGGACTGTGGAAAAGCCAAACTTATTGGTGATGACCTTTACTATCAGCAGACTAATGTTCAAATTAAATGATGGTCACACCAAATGAAAAAACAAACCAATGTAAGCTCTTTATAGGAAACAGAACTAAAACATGGGATTAAGAACTATTGAAAACAGAAGGATAAAAAAATATACTACGAAACACTAACTAAAAGGAAAACCAGTATAGCTATACTAATATTAGATGAAGCACACTTCAAGCCCCTGCCCAAAAAGCATCAATAGAAATAATAAAAAGTTAATTTGTCAGAAATATACATGACTTCTAAGTGTTTAGGCAATGAACAAAATAGTCTCTAAGTACATCAAGTAAAATCTGACAAACCTAAAGACAAGATTTCACATTATGGAAAGAGATTTTAACATAATTGTCTCAGTAACTAATGGAAGAACAGACAAAACACACATAACGCAACAGGAAAGAACAGAATCCGACTCCGTGTTGGATCTGTTTCTTTAACGTACGCTTCCTGTTGCTTTTGTTATCACTTGAGGATGCTTTCTAAGTCACTAAAAGGATGCTTTCTACAGTAATAAGCATACATAATGGCCTGCCTTGGGGAACCCAGTCCCTCTGCCTGAAAGTTAAACTCTAGAGGTTTTGTTCAGCTTAGAGAAACGTTGATCTGATTCTGGTCTACCTGTGAATGGCTGCAGGAAAGAAGAAATCAACACATCCCCTCCCAGAGGCTGGGCAAGCCAGGAGATATTTTGCAAGACTTTCAGCCTCTTCACTTTACTTTCTCACCTCCTGCCTCTCTCTGTTTTATAAAAGAAACTAGCATCCAGACCCCAATAAGATAGTTCTCTAGGACTCCTGTCCACCATCTTCTTGGACACCCAGCTTTCCAAATAAAGTTGCTATTCCTTGATTCGACACCTCGTCTCTAGATTTATTGCCTCGTCATACAGCAAGCAGACTGCGCTTGGACTCAGTAACAACATTATCACTAAACCTCACCTAATGGACATACAAAGAAAAGCATCATATCTAACATCTACAGGGTATAAAACTGTTAGGACCAAACTGGAGCCAGGACAGGCTCTAAGGGGCAGGCTAGGCCTGAGGTTTAGTCTCTAGGAAGGCTGAGGCACTGGAAACTCCCGCAGGCAGTGTAGCTCGACCCATCAGAAAAATCCCCATAGCCCCCGCCCGCGCCAGACCCGAGCCAATCTAGATAGGGATGCGAGGTTTAAAAGTCCCGCGCACACGCTTACGGTTTAAACAATCAGCTATGCTGTTACAGGAACAAAGAACCGTCTGTATAAAAGTAGATGTGATTCAGAGTTCGGGGCTCTTGTCGGGTTCCACTGTGCTGGATGAGACCTGGGCCCTAACTCGAGCTAGCAATAAACCCCTTTATGCTTTTGCATTGCTGTGGACGTCTTATTCTCTCAGTTTTGGGGACTCGGACTCTGGGCATAACATTTGGGGGCTTGTCCGGGATCCCTTTAACTGGGAAGAATAACACTCTCCTGGCAGAAGGGGTTTCCTCACTAGGAGGAGAGATCTCTGAACACCGGTGTTTTCTGGTTAAGTCCAGCGTAAGGCTGAGGCCCAGCATCGTGCTGGGGAGGCGGCTGGCTCTGTTTTCTGGTTGAGACCAGCAGAAGGCTGAGGCCTGGCATTGTGCTGGGGAGGCGGCTGGCTCTGTGGACGTCCTGCCGGTAAGATACTCTCAAGGGGAGAAAAAGGTTAAAAAAAGGGGGCCCGGGAAGACCTAGTACTGTGTTTTTGGCCGAAGTACATTTGTTGTCTGTTTGTTGCATCTGTGTGAGTGCCAGCACTGTCTCTGCCCTTTGTGTGCTCATTTGGTCTCCTGTGTTTTTCTCTGTAATCATGGGACAAACAACTTCTACTCCTTTGTCTCTTATGACTGACCACTTCTCTGATTTTAAGTCTAGAGCACAGAATCTATCGGTGCTGGTGAAGAAGAACAAAGTAATAACTTTTTGCAGTGCAGAATGGCCGACCTTCCATGTAGGCTGGCCCTCAGAAGGCACCTTTGACTTGGGAACTGTACACCAAGTCTGAGATATCGTCTTCCGACTGCGGATCGGACACCCTGACCAAGCCCTCCTCCTTGGGTAAAACCTTTTTTGCCTCAACAGGGATTTTCTACCCCTCAGGTGTTGGCAACACATGTAAGAAAGAACCCAAACAATCTCAAGGAGCCTGAACCAACGGCGCCGCTATATACCCCATCTTGCAGGGGGAATTGTTAGGGGAAGCACTGATTGAAACCGCCCCACCCTGGCCAGGCACCATAGTAACCATTTGGATGAGTTGTTTTATGACAGGAGATCCTGATAAGAAATACGAACTAATAAGCCTCCACCAACCGGAAGAGTTCAGGAAAGGTTTAAAGGAGACACCGCCTGTACATTGTGAGCCACGCGGCAGAGCAGTTCTCCTGGGTTTCCTTACCCTGCTGCTCTCCACCCGGGTGCCCTTTCCCAATAAAATCTCTTGCTTTGTCAGCACATATGTCTCCTCGGACTTCGAGCACAACAAAAACCAGATGAAATATCTACCAAAACTGACCATATCTGGATCAAAAAGCAAAGCTCAACAAACTTTAAATGCCTAAAATCATACAGAATACTTTCTCAGACTAGAGCAAGTGGGCTAGAACAAACAAACAAAACCCCAGAAAATCTCCATGTACACAGTGAAAGAAACGAGAAAGGAACTAAAACATCTATTAATGAAGGCAGTAATACAGGAACTGAGAAACACAAAAGATATATAGAAAACAAGTAAGGAACTGGCAGATGTAAATCCCACCTCACGATTAAATTCTCCAATTGAAAGCCACATGGGATGCCAGCTCACATCTAATCAATTTGATTAATAATAAGCATTACTCAGAACACAGAGCATCAGGAATCCTTGCACTGCTGATGGGAGCATAAATCAGAACTACTTTGGAAACTGTTTGGAATTATCTAATAAAGATAAAGACGCACCAATCTGATGGGTCAGCAATTCAACGTGTAGTTGTATGCACAACTGAAACACGTGTACATGTATCTGCATGTACATCAAATGTCTTGCATCAACCAAGACACGTGTAACTGATCACAGCAGCATTATCCATGGAAGACAACAATGGAAAACAATCCAAATTTATAATAAACAAAACACAGGACCATTTCATACAGCAACATGGATGAATTTCATTAACATAATGCTGAGCAAAAGAAGTTAGACTCAAAAGAGCACACCTTGTACATTCCCACTGAGACAGGCAGGGGGAAAAACAGGCAAACCTATAGTGTTTAAGGACACATGTGTAAGTAGTTACTCAACACAGAGAAGCCATGGAATGACTGCCACAAAAGTTAGGGTGCTGTTGCGGAAGACAGTGGCTTTTGGGTTGCTAAGAAAGTTGAATTTCCTAAACTGGGTGGCAGTACACGGGTGTGTGCTGTGTGGTACTTCATTGATGCATATGAATATGTACTTATATATTTTGTTTTGTACACTCTTATTTATGGGTGCTAAATATCATAATAAAGGTTTAAAAATGTTTAAAGCAGACCTAAGCAAAACAAAGTATGTGAAACTATGTACCTACAGCATAAACTACAATCTCACCTCTAAAAAATGTTTAGCATTAATAAATAGTGATTCAGCTAAACTTCTTTAAAAAACACCATGGTTTTTGTATAGAGAAAAGAGAAATAACAATACTACATCCTGTGCTGTGATAGTTGGTTCCTAAAGAAGAGAAACAAACTGACCCTAGCAGGCAGAGAAACAAATTTATCAGCTTAGCTGGGCACAAAATAAGAAGATATGACAGCGCCCTCCTTCCATCTCCCTCCCCAAACCGACATCAGGCCTATCATATTTTTTACCATTATGTCCTCTCTTAAGGGCAAATAAAAATCACACACACACACACACACACACACACACAACACAAATTCCTTTCCATGAAGAAACAAAACACTATCTCAACGGAGAGAAATGAGAAGCAAATACTACTTCATTTTCTGACACAACACTGTGCACCCATCACCAAAACTGTTGACCAAAAAAAGGGCCACTTACTTGATCGAGATTTGAAAGGCTGTTAGGATCCTGGCTCAGACCTTGGTACTGTCCCCTGAGTCTGTCGCCAGCTGCTATTTTCCTAAACTTCTTCAGATCCACGACGTACAGCGCACTGGATAGAGAAAATCCACTTGTTATAACCATGGATCATGGCAGAAAAAGCAACCCCACTGACTAATGGAACAGATCACTAGGCTAACATTCTGGTTTCTCGTGGAAAAGGTAAGCTGAGGCTTCACAGTAGAGCTCACAGTCACTACGTACCACTTCAAAGACGGCTAAGGAAGTGATTACAAAACCCGTATTCTGGTACCACAAGCTCATTTTGTCACTGTTTCAAAGGAAATAATCTCTGACAAAAGAAGGTTTCTAGCAAATGTCAGCAGGTTTGATAATAAAAACTATAGTAATTGATAATCATTAGTCAAAGATATCCTGATGATATCTTAAATGTTACAGAGGAAAACACCAACCAAGTGTTATAGTTCCTTCAGACCAGGGGCATACAGCACAATACTTAAATCACCAACATCCCAATATTTATCTCTATACATGTTGCTTCCCACAGGTTTCCCTACTCTCCAAATCACACTTTTCCCAGAGAAGATAATATACAGAAACAACAGATGTACAACAAATACACACACTGTTTAACCTAGGAGCTTTAGGAATCTATTCTATAGGTATATTTGAAATATATGAAATTGTGTGTTTAACTGGTGGCTCAGTGGTAATGAGCCCGCCTGCCAATGCAGGAGATGAGCGTTCGATCCCTGGACTAGGAAGATCCGCTAGAAAAGGAGATGGCAACCCACTCCAGTATTGTCGCCTGGGAACTCCCATGGGTAGAGGAGCAGGCTACAGTCCATGGGGTCTTAACAGTCAGACACAACTCAGTGACTAAACAACGACAAATAACGTATGTCATACCAAGACCACAATGATACATACACTGGAATAATATGTTGATACAAAAAGGAAAAAGGTCTCTCTCTACATGTTGATGTAAGGTCTACTAGAAACATCAAGTTGAAAAAAGCAAAGCACAAAACTGTAAAAAAGGTTAGGATATATTTTGTGTAAAAAAAGAAGTCATAGTTTTTTACCTAAAAATTAAAAAACTCTACAAGGAGACACGGTAAGTAGACAGAATGGGGCAGCTTTTCACTATATATTTTTTATAGTTCTTATTTTTGAACCACATTAACATATTACCTACTCACAATTTTAAATATGTGAAATTAATTTTAAGGAAATGAAAATCAAACCATAACATTCTCAGTACCTGATATGGTACTTTCGCCCAGCTAAGTGACTGGCCCAGTACCCTGACTTCCAGAACCTGTAGCCATCCATCTCTCTGCGGCTGTCACAGAAAGGAGTGTAACCATAAGGAGCACCATCCAAATTGAAATCTCTTAACTCTTTCAAATCTGTTCGTACAATCTGAAGAAGAAAGGATCACAGTCACTTGTTTGACACCCATGCAGACAGCAGTTTCCTAAAAATACTGAGGGCAGCTCAGGGACTGATCAATGGCACAGGCAGCAAACCCAGTCCAAGCCTGGCTCCTTCTTGATTAGCTGACTGTCCTCACTAGCGTGTAAGATGATTAGCCTAGGGCTTGGGACACAGTACTCTAAGTATTCAAAAAAAGCAGGAGTAAAACAAATTCACACCGTGTTGCCTCTCTGTGACTCAGTTTCTGGGTCTAAAATGGACATCTCACAGGCTTGCTGGGAGGATCACATGAACTCATGTATGACAGATGGAGAATGATGCCTGGCACACAGTAAGTGCCCAGCAAGGATGAAATGTGATCATAGAACTAGGAAAGCAGGCTTCATGTTGAGCCACTTATGATATAAATGAGCCAGGCGGGGCAGAATTCCCAACAGTTGGATGATTTTTGTGCAAATGACTTCTGCACACATTACATCACTTCCACTCAGATGAGGAACTCAAGTTTTAGATAGTTCAGGATAAGGGTAAAGGCTGTAGGACAGAAGGATATTTACACTTTTTGAGTGTGTATGCTCTAAAATGTGTGTGTTCCTTTTAATTAAGTCAGCTGTCTTCCTGACAGCAGGAAGACCATCTGAAGAGTTCCATATGCTCAAGGCCAGGCACCAACCCCCTCTCTTACCCACATCAATAACTCCTAGCTGTGGGGCAAATGACTGGAGATGACAGCAAGCAGTTTTATGTTAAACTGGCAAATTTTTCAATTTTAGTTTGTATATTAAATGAGTTAAATTTAAGATATGAAACTACATAAATGATGTGATCACAACTACATAAGAGAGGCACAGGAGAAAAGATGAAAGGAGACACACGGAACGCAAATTTTAGAAGTGATCACATCTGGTGATGCCTTTCCATATATTCTTTTTTTTTTTCTTTTTAACTGAAGGATAATTGCTTCACAGTACTGCATTGGTTTCTACCAAACATCAACATAAATCAGCCATAGGTTTACCATGTCCCCTCCCACCTGAACATCCCTCCCACCTCTCTCCCCATCCCAACCCTCTAGGTTATTATTGAGCCCCAGTATGAGTTCCTGAGTCATACAGCGAATTCCCATGGGCTATCTATTTTGCATATGGTCACGTATGTTTCCATGTTACTCTCCCCAATATCTTCCACCCTCTTCTTTCCCCCCGCCCAGCCACGCCCATAAGTCTGTTCTCAATGTCTGTGCTGCCACTGCTGTTCTGCAAATAGATTCATATATTCTAAATGATGTAAAATAAGTGTGTATTTTTCGACAATTGGAAAGATAAAATCATTTAAAAAGGAAAAGGAAGTCTAATGCCTTTAATTTGCACTGCTGAAACCCAGCCTTTGAGAGCTCACCTGATCCGCATCCACAAACAGGAACTTGTCAACAACCAGTGGGAACAGCACATCCAGGAAGAGGATCTTGTAACCCCAGATGATGCGCTGCTTCTCAGTCTGCTGGTGAAGCCACCGGGGCCACTTGTACTGAACAAGCTCATACTGAAAATTGTATTTGTCCGCCATATAAGGTATAAACTCCTATTTGCAAACACAGGAACAACAAGCATTTACTCTGATTAAGAAAAACAAGTCAGTCAACAAACCACAATTATGGCACAAGTAAAATACATTTACTATATCAGCAGTCTAATGAAGAAATGTGACCCTGACTAACTTGTGACTACATAAAGAATACATATAAACTTTTTGTCAAATCTCCATTTTTTTATGATTTCTAATCACACATGAGAGGACCAGAAATCTTTAAGTGAAGGCTTTTATATAACTAATTTATGTGTGCGTGTGTTTAAGGGAAATGGACTTTGTCTAAACTTGATTTCAGTAAAACATTTTTTTGAGCTTGATTTTAAGCCTTTCTCACCACCAGGTCTAATCCAGGGAATGACAGGGCAAACCCAAATACTCTGAACAAGTTTGCTGCCATCAAGTCTTTCAGATTCTAAATATAAGTACCCTAGCGGACCAGAAGTGAATTATTTATCTAGGAGAGATATTACTGAATATATTAAAAGTTGCTTAATAAATTCTATAGAACAAGAAAGAAAAAGATGCAAATAAATCAATTTGGATGACAAATACTGATAAAAACAAAGCAGAAAACTTTCTAAACTTTCCATGTGTGTTTTTGATTTGCAGAGATGATACATTACTTCCACAGATCACTGGGTACGGTTGTTCAAAACAGAACAAACCATCCTTCTCACTGGAACCAGTAATGTGCTTTCTCATTAAATGAGGACATTCATGCTTGAGAAATGTTACTTCATCAAAACAGAAGAAACAGATTCTCCTCTTATGTTATACAAGCTTCAACCAAGTCATAATTCTGTGTTCGGTTTTATAACAACTATTCCCCCCAAAACAGACAGGAAAAAGAATAATCAACATATAATTATGCAGGTGAATTACAGTAACCTAATAAAAGGAAAACATTTTTAAATACACAGATAAAGTAGAAGTAGTAAACAGTATATTGCACTGTATATATCTCCTTAATAAGAATGTTTTCCTTTTCAAAGCCTAAGGAACAAACCTTAAACGTGGGGGACAAATAATTCTTCAAGAACCAGAATTTCACAGGAGTCTTGGTATTCTTCAGTACTGACAGCATCATTATGCTGTCAAACAAAAGCAAACAATAATAACAATCATTCAAATCTTTTTAATCTCAACAAAATCAAGTCAAGTCAATCAGTAGACTCAGTGTTCTTTATGGCAGAGCTAACTAATGGCTCAGTTAGGCAAAGAGAGACCCTGAATAGTGGAAAAGGGAAACCTGCACTCATTCATTCTACAGAGTCATCACTGGATGAGAAAGAAGAAGCACTTATTACCTATAAAAATATACCAGACTGATAAAGGCATGTGTTCTAATTACGTTACACCTTAAAATAAACTCCTTTATGAACTGACACATTAATTATGGTACAAATGAATCACTGAGGTTGTGTTTAATGCCTACATCACTCTAAAAACAAAGTCGGTGAAGCCTCAGCAGCTCTGTGTAATAGCACTGCCTCTCCCAGCCTACATCGGGGAGCCCAGCCAGGGCGGAGAGTAGGCAGAGGGAAGGGGATGGCAAATGATCAGAGCTTCAGGATTCCCTACTTGGAAAACAAACAACTTTTGAGTCAAGGAACTTAATTAAATTCAGCGGTTGTTAACATCTGACATTGCAATTCGAGGTCAGCTGTTATTTCTTGGGAATATGACAGCTGAACATGAGTAACATGATATCTTGATTATTTGCTATACTGGATTTGTAGTGGAAAATTAAAAGTAAAAAAGGACCTTGGCATTAGGAAAGCCACTGTCAGGCAAAGGTGCGCATTCATAGCCAAGCCCTCCTGACCACTGACTGCAAGGCGCCCCTGAGGGCTTTCCCCCTGGTGACTGCTGCATTCACCAGCCAAGCCTGTGCCTCCCTCGACTCTGGCTATTTGACCTCAGCCGCGACCCTCCAAGTCTCAGCCTGTCTATAAAACACAACTAAGATCCCTCCTGGCTCTAAAATCTTACAAGTCATCAGAAGGCAGGCCCATGGCCCTATTCCACCTCTATTCTCTATCCTCAGGCAATCCTTGGTGGACAATGAAAAGCCATTCTTCATCATGTGCACACAGTAGTTTTAAAGGTTTATAACCTTATAAGAGCTATACAGATTCATTTACTATATATTATATAGTCCATTTCATGAGGTTGGCCAAATCGAAACAAAGGTTAAGTATATATAATCATCTATACACAATCCTCAGAGTGCCTCAAATACAAAGAAGTATAATGGGCAGAATCCCATAAAACGTGTACTCCCTAAAGAACAACATGATAAATTCATGCATGTATACTGAAATAACCAAACACGACTAACCGAAGAAATCTTTCATAGAGATGACCAGATGCAACGGAGAAAATATTAATGATGTCATCTTTGTCTTGTTTCACTTCCTCGGTCTTCTGTCCTCCTGTAAAGCCCCTATAATAAAGAAGGTAAAAACAAGAATACTTGAAATGCTGGTACAGACATGTTGCCCTTTAAGGGGAGGGGAAGGAGATGGTGCTTCCCACCAGGACAGAGAGGGAGGCTGCCCAGAGGGCCTTGTGGAGCTTCAAGAGAAGACTGGACTAGTCCACTAGAATGCAAAACAAACAATGGAAAGTTAACTGAGCAATTACCACTCAACTCTCCAAAGAGCAGGAAAAGTCCAACAGGAGTTCGGAAGTCAGGCACAGAAGGAACTCCACTATGCGGGGACACTAAGCTCTTTCAGTAGCTCAGTGGGGAACACTCATCTACTCTGCACACAAGTGGATGCAAAGAGCAGAATCTGAAAAGCCCAGACAGGATTACTATATTCAAAAGAAGGGAGGGATGGCATTTATATCTCAGTTTTCCCTCAAAAACATCACTTCTTTCTGATGCCAGTTTACCATTTGAAGGAGTCCCAAAATCCAGAGGCATTCTCATTAGTCCCATCGCTCAGCAAGTCCTCATTCACCATGTCTGCCTTCTTCTGAACCTGCAATCAGTCACATGTGATGAATCTCACTCTCCCTACTGGGTTGAGGAGGCACTGAACTCATCTTCACGGGATGCTCACTGAATACTGACCACACTAAACAGTGAATTCTCCTGTGAGCAGATATAACATACTCTGAGTCCAGACACATTCAACAGAATGTGAATGCTGAATTCTGCTGAATGAGTCCAGACACATTCAACAGAACTATGCTCATCATACCACATTAAAATCTTAATGAGGAGATAGCAACCTCCTGTAACTAGATAATAACTGTCTCTAGTTTGAAAATGGGCAGAGAACCTTACAGTTTAAGTGAAAACAGAAATGCATTCCCCAAGCTAACTCTCGTTCTAGGCAAAGAGTACAGTGTGCACACGCTTCAGCTGCCAGGAAGGAGTCATCTCACGCGACAGCCTTGTTTTCGGACTGACTAGTACAAAGAGGGCTTAAAACTTCTCGAGAACATAGGGATCATTTTTCTGCTTAACCATGTGTGGCCTGCTTTAGATTTTAGAGTATAATGACTGTCTCATAATATCTTTTATCTGAATATAATGTTCTAGGAATTTCAAAGTTCTAAGAACAGAAAGCAAAAGTGAGAAGAAATTAAATAAGGCTACCACCATTTATTATTGTTGCTGAAATTCTCATTGGCATTCTTCCCAGTTTTCAAAACATAATGTGAACTGTGATTGTACAAACAAAGCAGTATCTATGAAAACATTTCATGCAAAATGAGACTTGCACTGCTCAATGAGATAACCCAAAAGGCGCAACCTCTCAGCTGAAGAAAGCCACAAATTTGTATTTACAAAATATACTTTGCATTTCAAGCCGCACTGCCATAAGGCTACAGTAAAATCCCAAAGGTGAATTAGTCTTACGTGGGTTTCTTTCCTTTCTCTTCAGCTTTACTGAGATATAACTGATAAGTAAAACTGCGTAAATTTAAAGTGCAGGACATGATGGCCTGGTACAGGTCTATACTGTGAAATGATCGGGCTTCCTTAGTGGCTCAGTTGGTAAAAAGCTGCCTGCAATGCTGGAGACTCGGGTTCAATCCCAGGGTCGGGAAGATCCCTTGGAGGAAATGGCAACCAATTATGGTACTCTCGCCTGGAAAATTCCATGGACAGAGGAGTGGGACAGGCTACAGTCCATGGAATCACAAAGAGTAGGACACAACTGTGCAACTAACTTTTTCACCATAATAACACCACTTTTTCTGGAGTTAACACATCCCATCACCTCATATAGTTTGGGGCTGGTTTAAAGATACATATTTTTATATAACAACTACTAAAGACCAAGTTACTGCTGCTTTTATCAACTATAATAGAATGGCTGCCTTAATATACCAAACTCACCTTCACTTTAATAATTTTGCTCTTGAAGTTGTTGAGGACAACAACAACTTCATCAGCATCGGGTGGAGAATCTGTACCGTCATGACTTAGAAAAGAAGAAAGGAAGGCAGATATCACAAATCATAATTCTCAAGTTGCAGTAAATGGACTTA
Source organism: Ovis canadensis (assembly GCF_042477335.2). Taxonomy (NCBI): domain Eukaryota; kingdom Metazoa; phylum Chordata; class Mammalia; order Artiodactyla; family Bovidae; genus Ovis; species Ovis canadensis. The sequence continues at coordinate 122,595,540 of NC_091246.1, forward strand.
CATCAACCTGCTATATTTTTCCACCATCTTTCATCATAAAGGAGTTTTTTCTGAACAAATTATTTCCTCACAACCTGCAGAAAACCCCTTCAAGCAACACAGAGGCGCTTGTCAAAATCTCTACCCTTACATGTTGAACATGCCAACTGGTCACAGCCCAAATTTCCTTCTGGAGCCCTTTACTGAATGACCTTCCATACACTGAGAGGCTCCCAGTGCTGGCAAGAGTATGATGGCAACCCACTCCAATATTCTTGCCTAGGAAACTCCATGGACACAGGGGCCTGGCAGGCAACAGTCCACTGGGTCACCAAGAGTCGGCCATGACTGAGTGCGCATGCACGCATTGCTTCACGCATGGCGAGACATAGCTCTACTTCAGAGTTTTATAAAGGCTGCGACTCTGTCCTTCCTGGAAGCACAGCCAAGTCCAGGCTATGTACTCAATCTAGCATCCATACTCTGGAGGAAGAACTAAAACAATCTCTGTTTGCAAGCAGACAGAGCAGAGAAGAAAATTTAAGAGAGTATTTCCTTCCTAATCAACAATAATGTCTAAAATTTCCAGTCACCAATTTTTAAGATGCTAATTATATAAAGCCATGATAAAATATGAATTCACTGAATTCATTGTCATCCAACAGAGAGCAGAGTTCATGGGCAAAGGTGAGATTCTGATAGGGTGCACGGAACATTCCAGAGCCCAGGAAGCACAGAAGGAAGAGAGCCCTCAACTGCTAGGTGGAGAAGAAGCCCACACACCCTAGAGGGAAGAGTGGCTTGGAAAAGGGCATACAGATGGGACAGGGTTTAGAAAGACAACAGATAAGCTCTTAATGACAGTACTAAAATTCTTTAAAACCATATTTGGGGAAAACATTTACTGGAGAAAACCCTACTATGTACAATGAAGATATAATTATAATACAAAAATCTTCTATTTTCTTGGTAAGAAATATGCAGAAATTCACATTGCTTTCATGTGTGTCAGATAAGATTCTATTAAGCTAGGATGAGGACCAACATGATGTGTTTTCAAATAACTAATAGAAATCATTCCCAAAATGAACTGGCATGAAGTCTTCTCACACAGCTTAAGACTAATTCGAATTGTGTTAAACAGAATTTAGACCACACCTTTTTAGAAGGCAGTATCAACTAACAGTCACTTGTAGCAAACCTTAAAGCAAAAAAGCAGGCTATTGACAAAACATGCTGGGAGTACTTCCATACTTTCTCAGACCTAGAAAGACAAGTACTCGCACCAAGGTTCTAAGACCAAAGCCTACATATGTCTGGTCAATCTGCAACCCACTCAGGGTACAGAAATATACTACCCTGGGTTGAAAAGTCTGAATTCTTCTTCATTTCTTTTCTCCTTCCTAAAAATGACTCACTTTCTCATCTGCCTATGGTTTTCATCACAGCTGACAGAATGATTTGGTGCTGGGACAGTTAGCACAAAAGAATGACTGAGGCCAGACTTGATTACAGATATTGTTAGTATTTATACTGCTTACTGTTCAATTATACACCAACAATTCTTCCACATTGCATTTTCTGGAAAAGCACATACAATTACAAAGTAAATTCTAATTGCCTAACTGCCAGTGTATACTATTCAATTCAAGCTGATTCATACTGCAGAATGTTCTGAAAAAATGCACCTGTATCATTTAATCCTACCTGTAGATTCTGTAAATATCTTCAGAACGTCCCTTTCTTAGTCTGAGAATCCAAGCTCCTGGGTTGGCTTTTAACTGAAAATAGCCCTAGGACCAGAAGACAAGACAAATTTTAGTTCTCATGGAAACATCAAAATGCTGTTTCTGAGGGACAGCTCTTTCTTTTTTGAAATGTCAGTCAACTTTATTTTAAATAAGATACTTAAACCAATGCAATTCTTAAAACCCACATATTAGAAACACTAGCAAAATACAGGTCTGTCAAGCCAAGAAGCCTGTCCTTTAGCTGTACTTCAGTGAAGAAGCAGTATGTAATGTATGAATATACTTCAAACTTCCAAAAAATTTTAAAAAAGAAAAAGGCTATTGGCTCATAAGCAACACATTTTCAGGAGCCAACCTTGTTAGAGCAAAACATTCTAGCCTGTTTTCTTTTAAGATGCCATGTAATTCCAATCTACAAGTTTAACTAAACTGATGATTTTTAAACTGACCAAATTCAGTCCATCATGAACTTTAATCTCACTCATGTTCAGAATGCTAATTGCTCCATCATAAACTGTAGGGCCCAAATTAATGTGACTCAGTATCACCACCTGATGTACTGTTATTTACCAGATTAGCCATAACAATGGTATCCACAATGACTGGCTTGGTTGAAGTTCCTAATGTAAACTGCAGTCCCCGGGGGGGCTGGCCAGTGGTGATGTCATAGCAGTGACCTTCTAGTAACAGGTACTCCAGCTCATACTCAGCAGCCACGATGCTGTCCACCTGCAATATTAAAATTAAATCACCACCTGAAGACTTTCAGCAATAAAAAGAAACGATCTAGTGATACCTGCAACAACCAGATGAATCTCAAATCACTATGCAAAGTGAACGCAATCAGACATAAAGGGCTACATATCATATAATCATATTCATAAAAAATTCATGAAAAGGTAAAACTATAGTGACAAAAAGAAGATCAGCTGCCGCCTGTGGCCTGGGCTGGGGGGAAGGAGGGCATTACCTGCAAAGGGGCATGAAAGAATTTTTTGGAGATATGGAAATGCTCTGGTATCTTGATTGCGCTGGTAGTTAACAAGCATACACAATTTTAAAAACTTAGGTGGGTTGGAAGGAGAGGCAGGAAAAAGGACACAGAAAAACAGTAAGGAGGTTATTCCAAAAGTTCAGAGGAGAGGATAAGATGTTAATCTAGGAAGGTAGTATTGGGAAAAAAAATCACATAAAATAAAATTTCTGAAAGAATGAATATATTTAAGAGCAAATAATGGAGAAGATAAGTAATTTGCATGAGAAAAAGAAACAAGGCAAAACATCAGAAAAACATCTGACAAAAATGCAAATTCATCTTGGCCTTTAGAAGATAGCTGAAAATACTGATGTTCTAAATGCAAATACCACAGATATATTTAATGGTTCCATAGTGGCATAAAACTAACTGCCTAAATTATTGCTAATTCCTTGCAGAAAATATGGTGTAATTACAAAATCTTAGGGCAGCTTGGCTTTAGCTATTAGGTTGGCACAAAAGTAATTGCAATTTTGCACTGTTGCTTGATATTAGAATATATTCTAAATAAATGTGGTTATATTATACATTATTTTAATGCATATTGCTCACCTCATTTTTTTGGTAATGACTTATTACTTCCTGTTTATATTTATTTTAGATTAGGGAAATGATGTCAGACAAAACGCAAATTCAAGCAATTTTCTTATTTGAGTTCAAAATGGGTTGTAAAGCAGTGGAGACAACTCACAACATCAACAACGCATTTGGCCCAGGAACAGCTAAAGAACGTACAGTTCAGTGGTGGTTCAAGAAGTTTTACGAAGGAGACAAGAGACTTGAAGACGAGGAGCCTAGTGGCCAGCCACTGGAAGTTGACAACAACCAACTGAGGGCCACCACAGAAGCTGATCCTCTTACAGACAATGAGAAGTGTCACAGAACTCAACGCCGACTATTCCACAGTTATTCGGCGTTTGAAGAAAATTGGAAAGATGAAAAAGCTTATTAGTAAGTGGGTACCTCCTGACTGCAGATCAAAAAACATCGTCTTGAAGCGTCATCTTCTCTCACTCTACACAACAACAACAACAAACCGTTTATCAATTGGATTGTGGCATGCAACGAAAAGTGGATTGTATATGACAGCTGGCGATGACTAGCTCAGTGACTGGACCGAGAAGAAGCGCCAGAGTACTTCCCAAAGCCAAACTTGCACCGGAAAAGGTCCTGATTACTGTCGGGTGGTCTGCTACTGGGCTGATCCACTACAGCTCCCTAAACCATGGCAAAAACAATGCATCTGACAAGTATGTACAGCAAGTCAATGAGATACACTGAAAACTGGTGTGGATGTGACTGGTGACAGAAGCAAGGTCTGATGCTGTAAAGAGCAATATTGCAGAGGAACCTGGAATGTTAGGTCCCATGAATCAAGGCAAACTGGAGGTGGTCAAACAGGAGATGGCAAGAGTGAACGTTGACATTCTAGGAATCAGTGCATTAAAATGGACTAGAATCGGTGAATTTAACTCAAATGACCATTATATCTACTACTGCAGGCAGGAATCCCTCAGAAGAAATGGAGTAGCCATCATGGTCAACAAAAGAGTTCGAAATGCATGCAACCTCAAAAACGACAGAATGATCTCTGTTTGTTTCCAAGCCAAACCATTCAATATCACAGTAATCCAAGTCTATGCCCTGACCAGTAACACTGAAAAAGCTGAACATGTCTATGAAGACCTGCGAGACCTTTTAGAACTAATACCCAAAAAAGATGTCCTTTTCATTATAGGGGACTGGAATGCAAAAGTAGGAAGTCAAGAAACACCTGGAGTAAGGGGCAAATTTGGCCTTGGAGTAAAGAATGAAGCCGGAAAAAGGCTAATAGGCTTTTGCCAAGAGAACGCACTGGTCATAGCAAACACCTTCTTCCAACAACACAAGAGAAGACTCTACACATGGACATCACGAGATGGTCAACACTGAAATCAGATTGATTATATTCTTTGCAGCCAAAGATGGAGAAGCTCTATACAGTCAGCAAAAACAAGACCAGGAACTGACTGTGGCTCAGATCATGAACTTCTTATTGCCAAATTCAGACTTAAACTGAAAAAAGTGGGGGAAACCACTAGACCATTCAGGTATGACCTAAATCAAATTCCTTTACACGGTGGAAGTGAGAAATAGATTTAAGGGACTAGATTTAAGAGAGTGCCTGATGAACTATGGACAAAGGTTCATGACACTGTACAGGAGACAGGAATCAAGACCATCTCGAGAAAAAGAAATGCAGAAAAGCAAAATGGCTGTCTGAGGAGGCCTTACAAATAGCTGAGAAAAGAAGAGAAGCAAAAAGCAAAAGAGAAAAGGAAAGATATACCCATTTGAATGCAGAGTTCCAAAGAACAGCAAGGACAGATAAGAAAGCCTTCCTCAGTGATCAATGCAAAGAAATAGAGGAAAACAATAGAATAGGAAAACTGGAGATCTCTTCAAGAAAATTAGACACCAAGGGAACATTTCATGCAAAGATGGGCTTGATAAAGGACAGAAATGGTAGGGACCTAACAGAAGCAGAAGATATTAAGAAGAGGTGGCAAGAATACACAGAAGAACTGTACAAAAGAGATCTTCATGACCCAGATAATCATGATGGTGTGATCACTGACCTAGAGCCAGACATCTGGAATGTGAAGTCAAGTGGGCCTTAGGAAGCATCATTACAAACAAAGTTAGTGGAGGTGATGGAATTCCAGTTGAGCTATTTCAAATCCTGAAAGACGATGCTGTGAAAGTGCTGCACTCAATATGCCAGCAAATTTGGAAAACTCAGCAGTGGCCACAGGACTGGAAAAGGTCAGTTTTCATTCCAATCCCAAAGAAAGGCAATGCCAAAGAATGATCAAACTACTGCACAATTGCACTCATCTCACATGCTAGTAAAAGTAATGCTCAAAATTCTCCAAGCCAGGCTTCAGCAATACATGAACTGTGAACTTCCAGATGTTTAAGCTGGTTTAGAAAAGGCAGCGGAACCGGAGATCAAATTGCCAACATCCACTGGATCATTGAAAAAGCAAGAGAGTTCCAGAAAAATATCTATTTCTGCTTATTGACTATGCCAAAGCCTTTGACTGTGTGGATCACAATAAACTGTGGAAAATTCTGAAAAAGATGGGAATACCAGACCACCTGATCTGCCTCTTGAGAAACCTGTATTCTGGTCAAGAAACAACAGTTAAAACTGGACATGGAACAATAGACTGGTTCCAAACAGGAAAAGGAGTACGGCAAGGCTGCACATTGTCACCCTGCTCATTTAACTTCTATGCAGAGTACATCATGAGAAACGCTGGGCTGGAAGAAGCACAAGCTGGAATCAAGATTGCCAGGAGAAATATCAATAACCTCAGATATGCAGATGACACCACCCTCATGGCAGAAAGTGAAGAGGAGCTAAAAAGCCTCTTGATGAAAGTGAAAGAGGAGAGTGAAAAAGTTGGCTTAAAGATTAACATTCAGAAAACTAAGATCATGGCATCTGGTCCCATCTCTTCATGGCAAACAGATGGGGTAACAGTGGAAACGGTGGCTGACTTTATTTTTTAGGCTCCAAAATCACTGCAGATGGTGACTGCAGCCATGAAATTAAAAGATGCTTACTCCTTGGAAGGAAACTTATGATCAACCTAGACAGCATATTAAAAAGCAGAGACATTACTTTGCCAACAAAGTTCCATCTAGTCAAGGCTATGGTTTCTCCAATAGCCATGTATGGATGTGAGCGTTGGACCATAAAGAAAGCTGAGTGCCAAAGAATTAATGCTTTGAACTGTGGTGTTGGAGAAGACTCTTGAGAGTCCCTTGGACTGCAAGGAGATCCAACCATTCTATCTGAAAGGAGATCAGTCCTGGCTGTTCATTGGAAGGACTGATTTTGAAGCTGAAACTCCAATACTTTGGCCACCTGATGTGAAAAGCTGCCTCATTTGAAAAGACCCTGATGCTGGGAAAGATTGAGGGTGGGAGGAGAAGGGGACGACAGAGGATGATATCACTGGATGGCATCACAGACTCAATGGACATGAGTTTGGGTAAACTCTAGCAGTTGGTGATGGACAGGGAGGTGTGCTGCAGTTCATGGGGTCGCAAAGAGTCAGACACGACTGAGCAACTGAACTGAACTGAACACTGAAAACTACAATGTCTGCATCCAGCACTGGTCAACAGAAAGGGCCTAATTCTTCTTCACAACAACACCCAACAATGTTTCAAAAGTTGAACAAATTGGGTTATAAGGTTTTGCCTCATCTATCAAATTCACTAGATCTCTTGCCAACTGACTACCACTTCTACAAACATATTGACAACTTTATGCATGGAAAACGTTTCCACAATGAACAGGAGGCAGAAAATGCTTTCCATGAGTTCATCAAACCTCAAATCATGAATTTTTATGCTACAAGATTAAACAAATTTATTTCTCATTGGCAAAAGCATGTTAATTGTAATGTTCTTATTCTGATTAATAAAGATGTGTTTGAGCCTTGTTATAATGATTTAAAATTCGTGGCCCAAAATCATAATTATGCTTGCACCAAACTAATAATTAAAGAGTTTCTATTCCAGGCTAGTTCAGGCTTGGTTTTATAGCCTTATCTAATGCTAATAATGGAACTATTTGGAGCTTAACATGTTACTGCAATACTAAATTCCAAAAGTATAATATTAAGAGGTAAGAGGGAAACCCCCACATGCTCAGAAGTCTCAGGCTCTGTATTTTCAATGGAATGCAGAGAAACTGGAGGAAGCCTCAAAAAGAGCAGCAAAAACTCTGGGAAATATGGAAGAAATCTGCTTTGCATTTGATTCTATACTTCTGTGCAATGTTCCTTAATGCTTTTTTGTGGCCATTCTATAATTTCTTCAAGAAAAGTTAGTTCCTCAAGGGCAAAAACTGTATTCTTTATTTGTTAAAAATATGGTGGATAGGATTGGGAAAGGGCAAGTGTGTACCTATGTGTACACACACACACACACACACACACACACACACACGTTCTCTCTTTCTGCTTCAGTCAGCTTAGTACCTAAAGGATTCTTCTTCCAGTTTTAGTGCATGTGCCGCTGAAGTGAGCACAGAGATTCTTCTTTAAGAAACTAGTTATTCAACCTCACGAAAAGAATTCTGCAAAGTCCTTTGGTAACTCTGCTCAAGTTTTCAGTCTCCTAATTCCCAAGAAGCCAGAACCAGAAAACAGGGTTAAACCGTGATAGGAGATATTACGGGCAGACACAATGACAAATGTTTTAAAAAGGAAGGACGCTCTGAGGCACTATACGACCCCTGGAGGTAAAGACCATCTTTCAGTTCCTTTGTTAATACACTCTAAGCTAGGTATAGAGTGAGGGCTGGTAAGAGACATAAGTGAAATGAAATTGAACTATCTTTGAAAATGGGTTAGGGGAAAAGGACTAATTACCTTAGGGACTCCAAATACAGTTACAGAGAAAGAAAAGAAAAAGAAAGGCAATGAAACCAAAGGCTTGTTTTTCACAAATATCAACAAATGGCCAAACTTTTAGCTAGACTGACCAAGAGAAAAAGAGAAGAGCCAACTTATTGAAATCAAGTAAATTTAAATTTTAGAAAATTTAAATTTTAAAAAATTCTATGAAAAACTGTATGCCAACAAATTAGATAACCTAGATAGAATGGATACACTCCTAAGATACACAAACTTTGAAAACTGACTCAAGACAAAACAAAATCTAAACAGACCTACAGCAAGAGATTGAATCAGTAATTTAAAATTTTTCCAATGCATTAAGAAAATTATATAAAAGGCATCACATTGGAAAGAAAGAAGTAAAACTCTATTTGCAGATGATATGGTCTTATATAGGCTTGTATACTAAGAACTACAAAACATTGTTGAAAGAAATTAAAGACCTATATAATCAGAAAGAGATCCCATATTCATGGTTCAGAACACTTAATACTGTTAAGAAGGCAATACTCTCTAAACTGACTTAGTGATCTAATGAAATTCTTATTAAAATCACAGCAGCTTTTTCTGAAGATATTAATAAGCTGATTTCAAAATGCAAAGAACCCACAATAGCCATTAACTACATTGAAAAAAAAAAAAACTGGAAAATTCACACTTCCTAGTTTGAAAACTTACTACAAAGCTTCAGCACACAAGACAACGTGGTCTAGCCCAAGGACAGACCCGTAGATCAATGGACTCGAACCGACAGCCCAGAATTAAACCTTCACGTGAGGGTTAACTGATTTCTGACAAGGGCACAAAGACCACTTAATGTGGAAAGAACAGGTTTTTAAAACAAAGAGCGCTTGGACAACTGCATAGCCACATACAAAGAACAAAGCTGGAACGCTACTGGCACCATATACAAAGAAGTAACTCCAAATGTATCAAGGAAATAGAGAGTTTCCAAAAATGTAAGAGTTTTAAATCGCGAAAGTTCAAAAGTAAACACTGGCGTAAACCCTTGTGATCTGGGACTAAACAATGGTTTCTTAGATATAACTCCAGAAGCATAAGTGATAAAAGAAAAAATAGGAAAATTAGAGTTTATGAAGATTAGAAACTTATATGCTTCAAAGGACACCATCAAAAAAGTGAAAAGACAACATATAAAATGGGAGAAAACATATGTGAGGCACATATGTGATAAGGGACTTGTATCCAGAATATAAAAAGAACTCTTACAATTCAACAATTAAAAGATGAGTCAATTTTTAAAGGATTTGAATAAACATTTCTCCAAAGGAGATACACAAATGGCCAATACACACACATGAAAAAATGCTCAATGTCATTTGTTATTAGGGCAAATCACTCTGGAAAGCAGTTTGGCAATCCCTTGAAAAGTTAAACATAAAATTACCATCTGATCCAGCAATCCCACTCCTATGTATATATTCAAGAGAAAGAAAAGCATATCTATAAAAACTTATGTACAAATGCTCATAGCAGCATTATGCATAATGGTCTAAAAGCAGAAACAACCCAAATGTCTATAAGTGATACAGCCACACAGTGGATATAATAAATACTAAATAAAACATAGAATATCCATACAATGGAATACTATCTGGCAATAAAAATGAATAAAGTACTAATAAATGCCAAAATATGAATGAACCTTGAAAATAATTTAAGTGAAAGAAGCCAGTCACAAAAAAGTGACAGAAAATAGATTCGTGGTTGTCAGAGGGCAAGGGGAACTGGGGGTGATTACTCATGAGTATGGAGTTAGTCTAGTCAAGGCTACGGTTTTTCCTGTGGTCATGTATGGATGTGAGAGTTGGACTACAAAGAAAGCTGAGCGCCGAAGAATTGATGTTTTTGAACTGTGGTGTTGGAGAAGACTCTTGAGAGTCCCTTGGACTGCAAGGAGATCCAACCAGTCCATCCTAAAGGAAATCAGTCCTGAATATTCATTGGAAGGACTGATGCTGAAGCTGAAACTCCAATACTTTGGCCACCTGATGTGAAGAACTGACTCATTAAAGGCCCTGGTGCTAGGAAAGATTGAAGGTGGGGGGAAAAGGGGACGTCAGAGGATGAGATGGTTGGATCGCATCACTGACTCAATGGACATGAGTTTGAGTAAACTCCGAGAGTTGGTGATGGACAGGGAGGTCTGGCGTGCTGCTGTCCATGGGGTTGCCGAGTTGGACACGATTGAGCAACTGAACTGAAACTGAACTGAATGGAGTTAGTTTTACGGGTGTTGAAAATTTTCTGAAGTTAGATAGTGGTGATGGCTGCACAACTCTGTGCATATACTAAAATTACTGAGCTGTATACTTTAAAAGGGGGAATTTTATGGTATGTGACATCGATCTCAACGAGGCTGTTACTTGAACACTACTGTTTCAGAAGCACCCCTAGACTGTAGGGAGATTATCAGAGACTACCGTAAGAACATCTTCAACAGGGTTATGTGGGATTAAATACTGGGAAGCAATGATACTCTTACCTCTTCTAAATAAATATTATCAAGGTCATATGGTGTTCTGACAGACTCTACCATCCAACTCTCAGGTGTGTTCAAGTTCAGAGTGAACAGAGGAGACTGTGGCATATCCAAAAATTTTGCTATTGGCCCCTTAGTAAAACTACCGTCTGAAGTAAAAGAAATCTCTGGTTCCAAGACATAACGGTAAAAGCTGAAATGGAAAAGAAAAGATGTTAAACTGTTTTTTTAATGCAACCTCAACCTTTGAGCTTATACACATCTACACAGGTAAACAAGTGACTTAAGACAAACTAGATTTGGAAGACCTTCCTTCCACAGTAAGAAAGTGTTTCCAAAACCATCTCTTGCCCTAACTATATGTCCTGTGGTTGTTGAAGATGCACGGAGAGCAGGGGAGGTGGGGTTGCGGGGGAGGTCATTCCTTCCTGCATTTTGTGGGGAGGGGAAAAGCTTGTGCCCCTAGCTTCCGCACTCATACTAAGTTCTTCAAACTCTTGATTAGTTCTTAGAAATTTAGCAAAACTTCAGTAAGTGATTTTTTTTCTAAACATGATGTCCATACATAAACCCCTTTGATCTTTTACATTCAATTTTTAGCTTTCAGACTGAGTGCAATTTTTTCCAAGGGTTGATTTCTTAGCCAGTTGGCTTTACCTTTTTAACGGCATGTCGGAAAGTTTAGATTGGCAGTTCATGAATACTCTTAGATTCATGTTGATCAGCTGAGTTAAAACCTAAAAGAAGAAATCAGATGACAAAACAAAAATTTTTCCTACAAAGTGACTGATACTCAAGACAAAATGTTTACATTTTCTCTTCAGAAATGTGTATCTCAAGAAAAAACACAAAGATAATAAATCCTATAAATTCTGCACGGGGTAAATCCCTAGAAATCACAGCTCTAGCGCACAATCAAAATCACACTTACCTATCATTAGGACAAAACACGGGCACTGCCTCTGCAGCTGTACCTACCAAAAGCAATGGGGCAAGTCTCTGTGCTTCTCTGGTGACAGGGTCAATGACAGCCACAACATCAAAGTACGTCTCCCCTTCCTTGGGTTTCAGTTTAATTGCACTACAGAGATCAACAAGATAAAACATTAATCTGGAGGTGTGGGGGCAGGAAGACAATACATCCAATACAACTAATCAAATCTCTTAGCATTTTCCAAAAAACTTTAGATCTCAAACAATAAGGTTACATGGTGGTCAACTATGTGATTCTGTTTACCTCAAAGTTTGCAAAACCCTCTAAAAGTTTCTGATGCTTGTTTTTAACAGTTAAGGAACATTACGCCAATTTTTATTTCTTGGCAAGAAGGCTGTAAGGAAGGAAGAAATTGATGTTTTTAAATAGTAAAAGAAATATAAGAATATTACAAGAAATTTGCAAAAGAGAGAAACAGGAAATAATCATAAAATCTCACCATCCCAACTCAACCACTGTATGACATGTTTCTATACAGTCCTCCTTATATGCCCATATAAAGATCAGATGCACCTACAAGATATCAGCAACCTTATAATGACTTCATTCCTTCCCCCAGAAATTGTAATTATTATAAAGATTTTTCCATGTTGTTATACATTAATATCCTGAAAAAGAAATAATCTTCAATGTGCCAAGTGAACCTGCTGTAGTTTACTTAAGCTACTCCTTATTGCTAGACTTTTAGATGGCTTTCAAGCTATAAAGAACGTCTCACAATCAGTCTGTATCACAGTTGGAAATTTCTTGAGAATTAATGCCACTCATAGACATGAGAGTCATAATTAAACAAATATTTTTACGGCAAATAGCCTGTTCAAATTTTATCCCCTCAAGGACTGACTGTGAGAAAGCACAGGTCAATTAACCAAAGTCCAATCTACTCTAAACTAATTAAATCAAAATCATAGAAGAGTAGCATGCAGGCTTCTGCAGCTAAAGCCTCTGTGGTGATTCTGATGTGCAAAAAGATATACACTTGACTGGTAAAGTAAGTGCTGCATACATCAACTGTAGGAGTTCTTCCTAAAGACAATTCAACCTTAAATCTAGTCATGAGAAAACAACCCAGATTGTGGGACATTCCACAAGACAACTGGCCTGGACTCCTCAGAGTCAATGTTATAAAAGAGTGGCAAAAACAAATAAACAAAAACCCTCAAACTGTTCGACCTTAGAAGAGACCACAGAGACACAGCCACTGACTGCGACATGTGAGCCGGGAAAAAACAACAGACAGTTGTGAAAGGCCATTACTGGGCTTCGGAGAAGTCAGAAAATGGACTGACATTACCTGACATTGCTTTATCAAGGTTAAATTGCTGAGGTATGCCAGCGATTTAAATTGCTGGAGATACTGCCAGTACTCAGGAGACAGATGCCAGAGAATTTACGCATGATATATAACAATGTTTACAAGCACAAGCTGGAATCAAGATTGCCGGGAGAAATATCAATAACCTCAGACATGCAGATGACACCACCCTTATCGCAGAAAGTGAAGAAAAACTAAAGAGCCTCCTGATGAAAGTGAAAGAAGAGAGTGAAAAAGTTGGCTTAAAGCTCAACATTCAGAAAACGAAGATCACGGCATCCGGTCCCATCATTTCATGGCAAATAGATGGGGAAACAGTGGAAACGGTGTCAGACTTTATTTTTGGGGGCTCCAAAATCACTGCAGATGGCGACTGCTGCTATGAAATTAAAAGATGCTTACTCCTTGGAAGGAAAGTTGTTAGACAGCCTATTAAAAAGCAGAGACATTACTTTGCCAACAAAGGTCTGTCTAGTCAAAGATATGGTTTTTCCAGTAGTCATGTATGTGAGACTCTCACGAGTTGGACTATAAAGAAAGCTGAGCACTTAAGAACTGATGCTTTTGAACTGTGGTGTTGGAGAAGACTCTTGAGAGTCCCTTGGGCTGCAAGGAGATCCAACCAGTCCATCCTAAGGGAGATCATTCCTGAGTGATCATTGGAAGGACTGATGTTGAAGCTGAAACTCCAATACTTTGGCCACATGATGCATTGAGCTGATTCATTTGGAAAGACCCTGATGCTGGGAAAGATTGAAGGCAGGAGGAAAGGGGACGACAGAGGATGGTTGGATGGCATCACTGACTCAACGGACATGAGTTTTGGTGAACTCCAGGAATTGGTGATGGACAGGGAGGCCTAGCATGCTGCTGTCCATGGGGTCACAAGAGTCGGACACGACTGAGTGACTGAACTGAACAACATACTTTCAAATGGTTGCCAAAAATGTGAATGCACATTACGTTTGTATGCAAATATATACCATACATCCACACACACATGGATAAATGTGGCACAGTGTCAATAATTGGTGAATCTAGGTTGAAGATATTCAGGTGTTCAATGTAATAGTCTTTCAACTATTCTCCAAGTTTGAAACTTTTCAAAATAAAAAACTGGAAAACAAGAGACAAAAAGATGACAAAAGACTTCCTTATAATGCTACACTTATTTTTATTTTATTGAAAACAAGACAGGTTTCAAAAAATGGTGAAGAGACAAGTGGTCTAACAACTGTTCATTCTTTAATATCATACAATTAAGCTGATCTGCTTTATTAAATGCTCTGTTTTCTCAAAGGGTGTATTCAGAACTAAACTGATTTAGAAATAAATGTCAACTTTTATGCAACTGAGCTCCGTTATGAGTTCTATGTATGAGTATAAACATATATGAAAGCCACATATCACACTTACAAATACACTTTAAATGGCAGAATAAAGCAGCTGAGGAAAACAAAACTATGCACACATTCAACACTGATTCTATACCTGTGTCTGTCTTCGAAAAACTGGTATTCGATTCTTGCATCTCCTTTTGGTTGCGCCGACAGGAGAGCGTCCACCTTCATTACCAAGTCACTGGCCCTGAAAGATTGGTTGGTGAAAATTTAGCATCTCTCTGACTGAAGGTTTTCCAGCTGTTACAATCAACCTACGTACTGACTGCCAACGACATGGTTTGACGAAATAAACTTTGTACCAATAAGCATGAGAAAAAAAACTACAGATCTGTGCCACTGATTAGCTTTATAGCCCGGCAGTAAGTGCTGATTTTTCCGTATGTGAACTGGAGGTAACAACTACAAGTGGCTCTTGTAAAACCAGCACAGGCTAAACATACAAATAAAGCACCGAGCTCAGAGCCCGGCCCAGAGCAGGCTGCCAGTGTCATCTGTGTCTCCCTCACCCTCTTCTAAATAACTTTATTACTTTTTATGATCATTAGAGTCACAATTTACCAAAAATCATTCAGAAAAAAATACATAAGGAGAAAATGGAGATACACACAATAATAGCATATTTAAGAAATAAGTGTTGAAAACATTTCAGTTCATAATTCTTCTATATTATAAAATATATATATATATACACACACACACAAAAGTGGTACTAAATTATTTGGTAACCTGATTTTTCATTTAATCATATATTACAAACATTATTTTGTTGGGGTACATCAATATTTTCAATAACTGAATAGTATTATATTTATGAATACATCATTATCTATTACACTATTACAATCAACATTACAGTAAACAACTTAGGAAAGCATTTCCGCGTTCCCCACCCCTCCTAACTTGATCTCTAACCAAGGAAGATTTTGTACTAAATCATGAGACTGAAAAAGAATGCTCTAGTCTGCTGAACCAAGGATTGAATTCTAAGAATGTTAAAATATATTTGAATATATTTGTGGATATATTTGAACTAGAATCAAGCCCATCCATTCTCTCACTGAACCAAACAACTATATCAAATTATATCCCCTGGTACTTCTCAATACTAACTCTGAAAACAAAATAAAACAGGTCATCTGTTTCCTGTGATGTGTCAACACTGTCACAAAATATGTCAAGGGACACTAACGTGGCCTGGGATGAGCTCCCTGATCAAAGAGGTCACAACTGAGGTTTAGGGAGCTGAGGATGGCCTCTTAGCTGCAGGTCTGGGTCGGGCATGAAAGCTGTGGCTGTCACAAGGGGCCACTCCAAGGTGGAGCAGTTCTGGCACTAAGGAAAACCCTAGGCAAGCAAGGTCACTCTGAAAACCCTAAAAGTTTTAGTATCAATCTTTTGGCACCCCCATAACTACCCTGCAAGTGAAAGGGAAAGAGAAAGTTGCTCAGTTGTGTCCAACTCTTTGTCAACCCATGGACTATACAGTCCATGGAATTCTCTAAACAAGAATACTGGAGTGGGTACCCTTTCCCTTCTCCAGGTGATCTTCCCAACCCAGGGATCGAACCCAGGTTTCCCACATCGCAGGCGGATTCTTTACCAGCTGAGCCACAAGGAAAGCCCAAGAATATGGGAACGGGTAGCCTATCCCTTCTCCAGCAGATCTTGCAACCCAGGAATGGAACCAGGGGTCTCCTGTATTGCAGGCAGATTCTTTACCAACTGAGCTGCCAAGGAAGCCCAAAGCTACCTTACTTGTCTATATCCACCCAGCACCCACCCAGTCCCTCTCTGGCTGCTTAAAGACAAGCCTTTTGTGCAGAGTCTGGCAATTACACAGTCCAGGGGACTCCAAGGGGCTCGCAACAGGCTCCGGAGACAGAGAGGGAGTGGTCCAAGGAGCACATCAAGCCCATGCCTGTGACACAGTGGCCTCAAGTCACAGGTTAGCTCCTGGCCTGTATCCAGGAGGCGTTTCATAGGCTAAAACAAGGAGCACCAAATGAGGAAGAACAAAACCTCTTTATCTGTGACCCCAGTTTGGCTGAGATGAAAAAAGATTCCTTCTCATATCACATAAAACTTGGCAAAGAGGCTGCTTTGGTAGCTATCAAAGTCAACACTAAGACATGCATCTTGAACTCTGCAACATCATGCTGTGATGAAATAGATGAAGGAAAGAAAAAACAGAAAGACTTTAAAATTCTATATCCTCAAACTATGCATCAAAGAACACTATTAGGAGTGTGAAAAGTCAATCCATGGAGTGGGGAACAAACACCCGCATATCACACAGCTATACAGGACTGATATCCAGAATATGAACAAATTCCTACAACTCATCAACAGAATAAATAATTAAAAATGAGCAAAGGATTTGGACAGATTTTTCCCAGATAGACAAAGGGTCTATTAAGCACACGAAAAGATGTTCAAGATCACTAATTGTTAGGGGAGTATGACAGACCACAAGGAGATACCACACCCATTTAGAATGGGTATTATAAAAAAATTTAAAAATAACAAACATTGATGAGGACGTGGAGAAACCAGAACCCTTATGCATTACTGATGGGAAAGTAAAACGGTATAGCCTCTGTGGAAAAAGGTATCACGGTTCATCAACATTACACATACACATACATCCTCCAATTACACATCCATTTGATATTTAATGCCAAAAACCATGTGAATATGAATATGAGCTTCAGTTACACAGCAGGTACATAGACCAGTCAAATAATTACTTTTCTTCCTTTGAGAAATAACTTATTAAAATACATAAGCTAGTAATAACACTGAAAAGGATTAAAATAACAATAAAGAACCAATAATAATCAACTCATCATCATCACCTTTGGACTACATAACAAAAAACTCACTATTCAATAAATAGTAAATAAAGAAAAAGAAACACTTAATTTGCCTTTTTTTCCTGAAAATAAAACTGAAGGGTAATTATAGAGATAATGAGGAAAAGTATGTCTTTCCATAAGTATTTCAAAGAAATAAAATCACCCCTCTACTTTTGCATATGTTTGAAATTTTCCACAATCAAAAACTTTTAAAAAATCAAAATGGAGAGAATTCAGTTCTTTAAACAGCTTGCTGCAAAACTAACTCATTTCAATGGAAGCAAAAATAAGTAAACCTGAAATGAAGACAATTATTATATTTTAAAGCTAGAGATAAAACATCTTGGAATAAATATTTAACTTTTTTTTTTTTTTTAAAGCATGAGGAAGGTCCAATTAACATAGCCCCTATGACTTGAACTGATTAACTTCTATGGCAAAACTTACACATCTTCTTCTACCCGAAGCTGTTGAATGTGAGATTTGATTTTCTGTCCTGAAGTTTTTACGATGATATTTTCCAGGAGGTGGAAATCGTCTTGATTAAAGAATTCACTGTCCTCCAGTGGCCCAATGATCTGTGAAAGAGAGCAGGGTAGTCAGTGCTGGAATCAGCAGGCTGCAGAGAAGCCCTTGGTTGTCCTCAGGCCACCTTACAAACCAAATCACTTTACAGACCCAAAACATGTTTATGCCTAAGTTAAATCAATGAAAAAAGTGAAAATAAAAGCCAAATCAACTCATATGGCTATCCCTTTATCAATTCCTCCACACTCAACAGTGTAGATTTGAATATTTTACACTATTTTTACAGTAAGCAAACTCTGGAATAAAACAGCAATATCATTTTCATTAGTTCTCACTGAATTAAAAAAAGCCAAAATAGAAATACAGTGGCAGATACCAGAGATTCTACCCTGAGTGCTAAGAGTTTCAAGTTTAGCATATCTGTCTAGCCTCATTTCCACGTCTGCAGATATTTATGAAGTATTCTAAGCGTAAACCAATTAAGTTCACATAAACTGCACAAACCATAAACTTAATCCCCACATAGGACAAACACTTTATGTATCAAAGGTCTTAGGAATTTATGTTCTGAGAGCAACCACACTCTCACCACCTTACACAATCGCAGGGCAAAACTAAACAGGAAGGTTTCATGTAAGGACACTTGTGTCCAAATGAGCAAACTTCCTTTGAAACAAGGGGGCAGTAATGATCATCAGCACTGCATAAGCCCTAATCACCTTTGGAAAAAGTGGCTCTGTTGAAGAGTTTACTAGCTTCAGAGAAGAAAGCTGCCAAGACTGTTCACTAATCTAATTTGAAGGCAACCTTGTCTCAGGACAAAATCCTCACCCTTCCATTGCTGATCACTGCCCTCTGTCCTTTCTTCAGCTTTAGAACATCCCTGCAGTACACGGCATGAGACAAAATGAAATCCATTTTGGAAGACTCAAAGACCTCTTTAAAAAGACTGAAATCCATGCCCTAGGAAAGTAATTGTTATTAAGGAAAAGTAATTGTTATTAAGAAAGCCACAGAAATTAATAATCACATGAATAAATCATAAAATGCTCTAGAGGAAAGTTATGACTAATTTTAATAATTAATATTACGATGTCTCCATTTTCCACATTTCCTCCCATTTTTTCCCAACCTCTCACTTAACAAGTAATTGCTTATTTCCTTTTTCTGGTCCTTTATGTGATAGTTCAATTGGCAAACTATAATTCATGGTAACTTTATCATGCATTTTAAATCTTGTTAATTTCAAGAGAGAACCTTTTTTCTAACTGAAACATCAAATACATTCATCATTTTATAAAAAATTTTAAAATTACACAACAATGAAAAGTATGTAGTATATAAATTAATTAATTTGGACTTATACTGGAAATATATCAAGAACACATAAGCCTCTAACTCATTAAGTAGCTTAAATCTCTAGAAACAAATATTTGTCTTTGCTTTACAAACAAGTCAAACACTATCTACCTTTTAAAAACTTACAAAACCAATGGCTTTGTGCTTAAAAGCATACATAAACTCATGTATACACATCATGAAACCTAGTAAGTTTAAAGTGAAGTAAAGGGAAAATCACAGAATTGTTATTTACTGGAAAGGCTCTTCCAACTTAAAAAATATTCTCTGAGCTCAGAACTACAATCACAAATCCTGACATCAACAGGAACAGGACAAATCAGCCCATAGGAATGAACTTCTAAATAAGAGAACAAGGCAGCCTCATGCAATACACAGACTTACCCCAACAGAGAACTCCCTGATGTCAGTTCCTGCAGCCAGGGCTGCTGCAGTCTCCTCCTTGGCCATTTTTGTGATGAAGTTCTTAGCAGAGTTGGAGGTCTGGGTTTGGAGAGCAGCCCAGATTGCTCTGGAGATCTGAGTTTTCTCGTAACTTATATCTTCACTAGGATTATTGATCATGCTTACTCTAACATTGTTACTGGATTTCTATTTACAAAATGGGAAATAAGAGTTATATGGTAGATGTCTTGAACTTAAAAAGCAGCATTAACATCAGTCACATTCCATAAGTAGCAAATAACACTTAAGTCTTCGGTCATTCTCCTCTGCATACCAAATAAAATTAAAATGCTGTAAGTAGGCATTCAAACCCTTATATGAATTGGCCCCCAACCTACCTTTCCAATTCATTTCTTGCCATCTCTGTAAATACGGTATACACTGCAGATTGTCAGAGTCCTGTATTTCCCCAACACACTTTGCATTCTTCTTATGCATGTTATGCCTCACTTGGGCATGTGAATCCCAACTACACCCATCTTTACTACCACAAGTCACAACCCTCCTGAAGGGCTCTGCACAAACCCTTCAGTCACATGGCCTTTGCAGATTTCTAGCAAAAATTCATCTCTCCTCAGGTAAAAAGTCAAAATTCATGTGGAAGAAGATATCTAGGACCCCCAAAAAACAAAAAAGGGCCATAGCAACAGAAATTCATACTCAGGTGTATCATTCATACTGATGTGTATCTAAAAACACATACATGAGTATTCACCGCAGCATTCTTCTAGCCCCAAACTAGAGACAAACCAACTGTCCACCCAACAGACTAAACAAACAAAACTCTGGTACAGCCAATGCACAGTGAAAAGGAACTAATTACCACCACTTGTAAAGCCATGAATAAATCTCAAAAATGTTGAGCAAAGAAATCAAATGCAAACACACACATATTAATATTGTAAGAGTCTATTTAAACAACCTAAGTAACAGGTAAACCTAGGCTGTGAGGAGGACAGGAGAGGGACAGTGGCGAGGGCACAGGCAGGGCCATACTTTCAGGTAACTATTTCTGTACCTGGGTGGTGGTCACACAGTGACAATGTACATCCTATTAATTTATGCTTGTCTTCTGAACCTATGTATCACCTCAATTACTCCCTCCCTGTTCTCGCACTTTACCACCACACAAGCTTTATCAATTTGAGTTAAGAATGCATTATACGTACAGCATCCTTCCAGGATTGCTCTCAAATACAACTCTGAACTGACCACACCATCTAGTCTGTTCCTTTGGACAAACAGAATATTATCAGCACACTGATGCTCATGAAGATACTGCAGCCTCAAACAAAGATACAGACTGAAGTAGTAGATACTTGCCTGATGTTTAATAGCATCATACAACAATTGCCTTCCAGAAGGGCTATCAAAATCCCCAACAATCCAAAAAGTTACTGGCCTAATAAAAGAATCATCTGTAGAAAAACAAACAGAACATACTGAGTGGGAAGAGGGGAGAAAGCACATCCTATGTTTCAGTACTGCTATTAAGTCAAATAATTTCTGCAAGCCATGCAAAAAATAAAGATACAAGGCAAAAGCAGCAAAACTTTGATACCAGAATGAAAGCATGATAACCTTCCATGTGGCTTAATTAGAAACTAGAAACATGCATTTATTAATTCTATTTTGGTTTGGGCATCTGTTAGCATGTAAAATGAAAAAGAGTCTTTGAGAGTGTGGGTAACATATGATAGTCTCTAATCATATTCATTTGTAACTTTCTAAAATATAACTCTTTACAACACACAGAACTCATCTGCATTGATAAATTACCCACAGGTTCCAGAAACATTCCAATAAAGTAGCAATAAATTCTGAATCACAACAGTGCCTGAACCACATAAGATAATTAATAAAAATAAATAAAAGGAATAGAACATTCTGAAGTTTAAAGTTACCATAGATTTCCTTGGAGGACATTCCTGGACAAAAGTAAAGGAAAAAGAGTAGAAAAAAAGAAAATATCATTTCTCTAATTAATGCCAACTTAAGAGACAAATTTTAAATAATGCCCAACATCCTCTATGCGTTTTTTTCTGGTTCTTAGTCCTATTCATGTTACAGAACTACACAGGGACTCCTCAGAATCAATTTCTTTGAGGAACCAAATGGAGCAATTGCCTGTATTTAAATATACATTTGAAAAGCCAGAATTTCTCTCTGGGAGAAAACGACAATGGTAATAAAAATAGCTACCTTAAATGACAGTTGGTGCTTTGAAAGGGTAATAAATGTGACCAGGGAGGAAAAACATCTGTCTTCCATTAAAAGGGTATCATTTTACATAATTTTGATCTGTATAAAGAACTCTGTATCAAAATCAGCTTAAAAATGTTCACAAGGATTTCTTGAACCAAGTTTCACTTGTGGCTCAGCTACTAAAGAATCCACCTGCAATGTGGGTGATGATCCCTGGTTGGGAAGATCCCCTGGAAAAGGGAAAGGCCTAGAGAATTCCATGGACTGCATAGTCCATGGGGTCACAAAGAGTCAGACACAACTGAGCAACTTTCACTTATCTTATAAATCCTAAAAATTTAATCCAATGTTATCACTGAAGAGGTGAGTCAAACCAATCTGCAATCCATTAAACCATTTTTACATAATTCTTTTTCCATTCTGAACCATGAAAAAATTTTTCTTTTTGCCTTTTATGTCTATTATGGTAGCTCAATTGGTAAAGAATCTGCCTGCAATGCAGGAGACCCTGGTTCAATTCCTGGGTCGGGAAGATCCCCTGGACAAGGGCATGGCAACCCACTCTAGTATTCTTGCCTGGAGAATCCCATGAACAGAGGAGCCTGATGGGCTACAGTCCACATGGTCACAAAGAGTTGGACATGACTGAGCGACTAAGCACAGCACACACAGCACATAAAGTTTATAAAGATAACATCTGAATTTTCAAATATATATAAAAATTAAATTTAAATAGGTAATTTCTAGACCCAAATAATTATACAAAAAATAAAAGAAATTATGGAATCTCTTTCTCAACAGACACTAAATTTTTGTAGATACTGAAAAAAAAAAAAGTTGAATCCAAGGTAAGCCGAAAATGTATTACCTTTCTTAGTCAGATAATTCATACTGTTGGCTATAGCAGCAGTCTTGCCTTGGGAATCCAAGACGGTAAATCTAGCATAATCATCCACAAAAAAGTTATCTGAAAAAATATTAAAGTAGATTTATAATTAATATGCCTGAATTCAATCTAATCTTAACATTCAATTGATAATCTGATTTGACCATAATATATGTTTTAACAAAATGCACGAGCAAAATATATTGTTCTAAGTTCACTGAACAAGTTAACATGACCCCTACCTCATTAACCATATTTTAAGACACAAAGAGAAAACGTACCCATCTTACACATAACTCTCATATATGTGTTAGTTTGATGATTTAAATTAATTTTATTCCTACTTTTTCACTTTATACCTAGAGGATGATCTTTTAAAGAGACTTTATCTCTCCTTTCCATAGTCCATCCCTCCAGTAAACTCTTCCCTATTCTATTTTGGGAGAAGAGGGGATAAATGGGAGAGAAAATATAAGAAAACTCATATTTTAGTTATTTCATGTCTATCATAATAACATTTTTAACCTTAAAAGAAATAAGAGGTCATTTTTAGATATATATTTTTCCTACTAGTGCCTATGGGCAATTGCTCTTATTAATCATTTCCCCTCAGATTACTCCTACCAAAATTCCAGCTTCATCAAGTCACTCTCTTGCTCTAAGTACTTCATAATTTCTTCCTACCTACAAAGTGGTCTTCAGCCCGGTATCATAAACCCTGTATCTCCAGCAATCATCCCAGGTCTTTGCATTACTCACACCCCAATACAAACACCCTGCTTTCTGCCCTATCCTCCAAGCAACAGCTTGCTTGCCCACCATCCCATCTATTGGTCTGTACACCCACTCACCCGTCTATCTTTTCATTCAACAAAGCACACCGAGGGCCTACAATCTGCTCAATCAATGTTCTAGAAATGGTAAGCAATTTATGACATAGTCCATTCATACTGTTGGCTATATGCAGGGGAGGGGAGGAAGCACCATGGCCTTAAAACTTAGTTGCAGGACAGCAAAGGCCAAGAGCAGTGTAGATGATGGAGCTATAACCACTGGGTTAGGAGGATGCCAGTTACTCTTTCACTGACAGCTTCAAAATGCTCACCAAGTGAACTACATCCTTGCCACTGTGGACTAGCATCATGTCACAGTTGAGGCTGTTAACACTCAGTGGAGAAAGATATCCCCAAACACAGAACTGTTTTTATGTTCCTTATTCATCAGTACTCCAAAGATAACTCTTTACAGCTTAATTTAAAATGATGGAAACAACAAACAGGATGAAGATTCATAATACTGCCTGACTTGCACTACTAATTCTTCTGGTAAAGAGTATTTTCTTAACTACTTTTTTTTTTCCAAATATAAGCATATTTTTTTCCTCTGCCTATATTTAACCATTTTCTTCTGCCTGAAAGAAAAGGAATTAAGTTTAAAGTAGAACATAGATAGCCACAATAAAGTACCAATCACAAATAGATGTATATATTTATTGTACTCAACTACCACGACAAATACACTTGGTTTTGACTTCACCATTACACATATCCTTTCTTCCCCAGTGAGATTTCCTGAGCAAATAATGATATCTCTATTTTATATCCTGCAGTTTGTTAAAGCGGCCTCCATAGTCTCCAGCAAAGGCAAAAGAACAAACTGCACCTGGGGTTAACTTCTCAACAAGGCATTGTTTTGCTTTGTTTTTTTCATTTTCCAAACGTACCCATTTTTACCTGAAGGAAAACTGCTTCACAATATTGAGCTGGCCTCTGCCACCCATCAACACGAGTCAGCCATGGGTGTGCACGTGTCCCCTCCATCTCTGACCTCCCCCCTCTTCCCACCCTTCCAGGTTGCTCCAGAGCCCCATCTGAGCCTGAGTCACAGGGCAAATCTCCACTGCTTGTCTACTTTACACGTGGTAGTGTGTGCCCCCATGCCTCTCTCTGTTCATCTCACCCTCCCCTTCTGCCCATCCATGTCCCCACGTCTGTTCTCTGCATCTCCACTGGTGTCCTCAAAAAGGCTCATCAGCACCATCTTTCTAGATTCCATATATGTGCGTTAATATGTAACATTTGTGTTTCTCTTTCTGACTCACTTCACTCTGTATAATAGGCTCTAGGTTCATCCACCTCATCAGAACTGACCCAACTGTGTCCCTTCATACGGCTGAGTAGTGTTCCGCTGCATACATGGACTACAGTTCCTTTATCCATTCATCTGTCGATGGGCATCTAGGCCGCTTCCACGTCGTAGCTATTGTAAACAGTGCTGCAGTGAACACTGGGGTACGTGTGCCTTTTTCCATTTGGGTTTCCTCAGGGTATATACCAAGTAGTGGAATGGTTGGGTCATATGGTAGTTCTACTCCCAGTTTTTTGAGGAATCTCCATACGGTCTTCCGCAGCGGCTATATGAATTTACATTCCCACCAACAGTGCAAAAGGGATGCCTTTTCTCCACACGCTTTCCAGCATTTATTGTTTGTGGATTTTTGATGATGACCACTCTGACTGGTATGAGGTAATATCTCATTGTACTTTTGATTTGCATTTCTCTAATAATGAGTGATGTTAAGCATCTTTTCATGTGCTTATTAGCCATTTGCATGTCTTCTTTGAAGAAATATCTGTTTATGTGTTTTGCCCACTTTTTGACTGGGTTGTTTTTCCGGTATTCAGTTTCATGAGCGACAAAAATGTATTCTTGTGGAAACAATCTAAACATTAATCAACTGAGGAACAGATAAGCAAAGTATGGCCTGTCTATACAATAGAAAAGGAATCCAGTCATAAAAAGGAAGTTCTGAGACAGGCTACAACGTGGAGGAACCTTAAAAACCTTTATGCTTAGTGAAAGAAACCAGTCACAAAAAGCTTCCAATTATATAAAATATCCAGAACAGAAAAATCCATAGAAAGAGAAACTAAATTAGGTAGTTGCTAAAGGACAGAAGTGGGAAATGGAGAGGAACTACTAATGCGGTACATCATTTCTTTTGGAGGAGTCTAAAATTAGGCAGTGTGACGATCACACAACTTTGAGAATATACTAAAAACAGTACACATTATAACCATACACTTTGAAAGGTTGACTTTTATGGCAAGAATGATATTTCTCAATGAAGCTTTATTTGTTAAATAGGCATTCGTAAGTCCACAGAGTAAAGTTCTCTGAGATATTTGTCAACATTATTGCTGAAATTGACACCAGAACTAGGAAGAAAACAGCTGCTTAAGAGCTTTAGGACTGTAGGAAAGTCAATAATCCAGGACCATTCCTACCATCTAGTGCCTATGTTGAGCTGGCATTTAAAAGACACTGAATAACTTTCAGAGTTTACAAAGATTTATCCAGGAAGAATTTCTCTTCTCTGGAGGAAACTCTTGTAAATTTAGAGGCTCATATAATGAAATCAGGGGGCTTCCCTTGTGGCTCAGACAGTAAAGCATCTGCTTATAGAGCGGGAGACCCAGGTTTGATCCCTGGGTCGGGAAGTTCCCCTGGAGAAGGAAATGGCAACCCACTCCAGTATTCTTGCCTGGAAA
Organism: Ovis canadensis; assembly: GCF_042477335.2. Taxonomy (NCBI): domain Eukaryota; kingdom Metazoa; phylum Chordata; class Mammalia; order Artiodactyla; family Bovidae; genus Ovis; species Ovis canadensis. Next base: position 122,621,808 of record NC_091246.1, read on the forward strand.
ATCCCATGGACAGAGGAGCCCGGTAGGCTACAGTCCATGGAGTTGCAAAGAGTCAGACACGACTGAGCAACTTCACTTCACTTCATAATGAAATCAAGGTACAAAGAGTTTAAACAAATTCGTGTCACAATCTTGGATTATCTTCTGAACATTACAATCCAGTAAATACAAGATTTTGAAAGACAAATCAAAAAAGCCTAAAGTGCTCCTGAAATGTTACTTACTGGTTGCTGTTAGGTCCAGGTATTCTCGCTCAGCTGTCAAAATCCTAGAGTTGATTCGTGGAACAACATTTGGCTGGTTCATGATATACTCTACCACATCTTGATCATGGGACAGTTCACCCTACCGGAAAAAAAGAAACAGGATGCCGGTAAGATGCACGTTAAACAAACATGAGCAGTGTTCAGTTGCTCAGTCGTGTCAGACTCTTTGTGGCCCCATGAACTGTAGCCCACCAGGCTCCTCTGTCCAAGGAATTTTCCAGGCAAGAATACTGGAGTGGGTTGCCATTTCCTTCTCCAGAGGATCTTCCCCACCTAGTGATCAAACCTGTGTCTCCTGCATCTCCTGCACTGCAGGCAGATTCTTTACCCACTGAGCCACTGATCAATAGCGATTTATTAGGAACTAAAACATCATTAACTTTATATTATCTTCTGACATACTAGTAACAGCTAAAAATAGAAGTTACCCCATTATAGGTTCCTGTCGTTGCCAAGCAAGGCTCTTTATGTACAGTATTTCTAATCTGTTCAACAATGTGAGCAAGATGTGGTACAGAAAGGTTAAATAACTTACTCAAAGCCACAAAGCTAATGAGAAGCGCATGCAAACTGCAAACCCACGTTTATTCGATCTTGCCACAGAAACAAGCAAGCTCGAGAAACTGGAGTTAACACAAGCCAAAAACCCATCTTGAGATCTACTCACAGTAAGCTTCTCTCTAAAGAACAAAGCCAAATGACTTCACTAAAGAAGTTAATATTCTCTGAAAAAAAAAAATCACCCCAAGCCTTTTTCAATCTCAGACATCCAAATAATCCTATATTTCTAGGGTCACAATTACATTGGGGAAGAAGAAATCATTTATCATTAACTCTTCCCTTTCATGCTCCTCGTATTATAGAAATACTTGTACTTCATGAAGGTGATCTAGTATATGTGGCTGTGGAAACTTATAAACTTTCACACTGAAAATACTTCACACAAAACCGTACTTCAACATGATTTTCAGGGGAAACAGATGTGAACCAAATATACACAGTCAAGTCTTTAAAAAATCCATTCAGGCATCTTCTGTGGCTACTTATCTCAAGAGTAATAACTCACATACAAAATCTCTAACTATAAGCCAATAATGAGCATACAAACCAACTACCGGAGAAGGCAATGGCACCCCACTCCAGTACTCTTGCCTGGAAAATTCCATGGACGGAGGAGCCTAGTAGGCTGCAGTCCATGGGGTCGCTAAGAGTTGGACACGGCTGAGCAACTTCACTTTCACTTTTCACTTTCATGCATTGGAGAAGGATATGGCAACCCACTCCAGTGTTCTTGCCTGGAGAATCCCAGGGATGGGGGAGCCTGGTTGGCTTCCGTCTATGGGGTCGCACAGAGTCGGACACGACTGAAGCGACTTAGCAGCAGCAGCAAACCAATTACACAATTCAAAAGACTTACAAAGGTACTCAACGACTCAGTATAGATGCAAGCCCATGTATATAACTTTGGTCTCTATGATAAAAGCCTAACTGAAGGAGGGCAATTTGGCAACATCTATCAAAATTATACATACCTTTAAATGGAGCTCACCTACAAACACACACACATACACATACAGTGATTGTTTGCAGAAAGAAAAATGAACAGTGAGCAAGAGGAATGTTTAAGTGACAATTTTGCTTCATGTATCTCTCTATACACACTTTGAATCTCACACATCTGCATATCCCAGAATGCAAAGATTCTTCAATATATGCAAATCAAGCAATGTGATATATCATATTAACAGAGTAAAAATCGTATGATCATCTCAAAGGTGTAGAAAAAGCTTTTGACAAAGTTCAACACCTATTTATAAAAATTAAAAAAAAAACTCTCCAGAAAATGAGCATAGAGAGAACCTATCTCAACATAATGAAGACCAGATACGACAAACCCACAGTAAACATCATTCTCAATGGTGAAAAGCTGAAAGCATTTCCCGTAAGTTCAGGAACAAGACAACAATGGCCACTCTCTACTCTTACGCAACATAGTTTTGGAAGTCCTCGTCATGGCAACCAGAGAAGAAAAAGAAATAAAAGGATGACAAATTGGAAAAGAAGTAAAACTGTCACTGTTTGCAGTACTACACACAGAAAATCCTTTAAGATTCCACCAGAAAACTACTGGAACTAATCGGTGAATATGGTGAGGTTGCTGTTGTTCAGTCACTGAGTGATATCCGACTCTGGACTGCAGCTCCATGGACTGCAGCACACCAGGCTTCCCTGTCCTTCACTATCTCCCAGAGTTTGCTCAAACTCATGTCCATTGAGTCAGTGATGCTATCCAACCATCTCATCCTCTGTCGCCCCTTTCTCCTTTTGCCTTCAATCTCTCCCACCATGAGGTTATTTTCCAGTGAGACAGCTTTTCGCATCAAGTGGCCAAAGTACTGGAGCTTCAGCTTTAGCATCAGTCCTTCCAATGAATATTCAGGACTGATTTTCTTGAGGATTGACTGGTTTGATCTCCTTGTGTCCAAGGACTCCCAGCACCACAGTTCAAAAGCATCAGTTCTTCAGCACTCAGCCTTCTTTATGGTCCAATTCTCACACCCATACATGACTACTAGAAAAACCATAGCTTTGACTAGATGGATCTTGTGTCAGCAAAGTGATATTTCTGCTTTCTAACATGCTGTCTAGGTTTGTCATAGTTTTTCTTCCTAGAAGCAGGTATCTTTTAATTTCATGGCTTCAGTCACCATCTGCAGTGATTTTGCAGCCCAAGAAAATGAAGTCTGTCACTATTTCCACTGTTTCCCTCTCTATTTGCCATGAAGCAATGGGACTAAATGCCATGATCTTCATTTTTAGAATGCTGAGTTTTAAGCCAGCTTTTTCACTCTCCTCTTTCACTCTCATCAAGAGGCTCTTAAGTTCCTCTTCACTTTCTGTCATTAGTGTGGCATATCTAAGGTTGTTGATATTTTGCCTAGCAATCTTGATTCCAGCTTGTGATTCATCCAGCCCAGTATTTCACATGATGTACTCTGTATGTAAGTTAAATAAGCAGAGCAACAATACACAGACTTGATGTACTCCTTTCCCAATTTGGAGTCAGTCTGTTCCATATCCAGTTCTAACTGTTGATTCTTGACCTGCATACGGGTTTCTTAGGAGGCCAGTAAGGTGGTCTGGCATTCCCATCTCTTCAAGAATTTTCCAGTTTGTTGTGATCCACACAGTCAAAGGCTTTAGCATAGTCAATGAAACAGAAGTAAAGTTGCAAGGTACAAAGTTAATGCACAGAAATTACTTGCATTCCTAACAACAAAAGAATAGACAGAGATTAAGGAAACAATCCCATTTACCATCGCAATAAGAAGAATAAAATACTAAGGAATAAATCTACCTAAGGAAGCGAAAGACCTGAACTCAGAGAACTATAAAACACTGATGAAATAAATCAAAAGAGGACACAAATAGAATGAAAAATATATGACGTTCTTGGATTGGAAGACTCAATGTAGTGGAAATGAATATACTACCCAAAGCAATCTACAGATTCAATGCAATTCCTATCAAATTACCAATGGTATTCATCACAGAGTTACAACAAAGAATTCTATAAATTGTATGGAAACACAAAAGATTCTGGATAGCCAAAGTAATCTTAAGGAAAAAAAATGGAGGAGGAAGAATCAGATTCCTTGACTTCAAATGATACTACAAAGTTACAGTAATCAAAACAATATGGCACTGGCACAAAACCGGAACTATAGACCAGTGGTACAGAACAGAAAGTGCAAAGATAAACCCACAAGCCTGTTACCTAGTCTATGACAAGAGAGGCAGGAATAGACAGTGCAGGAAAGGCAGACTCTTCGATCAGTGGTGCTGGGAAATCTGGACAGCAATATATAAAAGAATGAAACTAGAATGCTACCTGCCGGGGGCCAGCGTGAGGAATTCCGCCCATGGCAAAGGTCATGAGGAAGGAGGCTTGGCATACGCAAAGGCGTGATCAAGCCTCAGGAAACCCCCTGTTCCCGAGCATCTAACCCCAAAACCAGAGTCTGTTTTATGCTCTCACCTACACCTCTGACTTTACGGGGGGCTCTCCGCCATAACCGTTTCTCTCTGAGAAGGAGTAAACGTGCAGCTCCAAGGCAATAAAAATTCTTGGGCGTGACAAGAGTGTTTCAGCTTACAGACTCCTCTGAAGGTTATCTAGCCCACCTGTATAGGTTTGTCCGGCCACATGTGATTGCTTACAGCCTCCCAACCTGAGAGGCACGAGATGTTTTAGACTTACTAAAGGCAAATTATTTTGGGGAGTTAAAATTATTAGTATAGTTGGTTAGGAATTATATTGGTGAAGGGTCTCTTCATTTGTTGTGTCAATAATTGCTGCTAATTCCCTGCTCTGGGTGGGACAAGGATGTCTCAGGTCAAACCTCTCTGCTGACAGACTAGCTTGTGTGACAGGATTATCCTTACTGCCGCCACTAGGCACATGATTGTTTACTACCTCTCAACCATAAACAGCACAGAGTTTTGGAGTATTTTGAGAGTCTTAATTAGCATAGGACTTTTTCTTCTTGTTGAGTCAATGATTGCCGCCAGGCCTTCATATCCTTAGGCACCTGGGAATATATTAATCAATGTATTTGGAATATAGCAAAGGAAATATGGTAGTTTTTGATGTTAGCAATACTAGACTTTTTGAGTTAATGGATTTTCTCTTTTGTAATAGATCACTGTACTTTGTTATATATCACTGTGTCCTTGCTGTGTAAGAATGTAACTTTATCATATCTTAAGACTAAATAGATCTTGAGGGGAGCATTGGTGAAAGGATTTTCATTTGTTGGGTTGATGTTTGCTGCTAAATCTCCATGTTCCCTACCCTTATAATGAATATAACTAGCATATAGGAAGAAATAAGTATTAACCTTTAAGCATATAGGAGAAATAAGTATTAACCTTTAAGACTAATCATGTTAACCTTGGGTTGAATAAATTCCTTTCTTGATTGTAACTCACTACACCCTCACCCTATAGGAATGTAACTTTATTTGGAGGGTGGTGCCTGGTTTAAGAAAAAATACCCTTGGAAGAAATAAGTTTTTTGGTTATCAGAAAGAAAGGATCATAAAATGTCAGCAGGTCTCACTCATGGCCAGAAGATGATGTACCTTTTTTTTTATACATTTATGTGAAGCACCTGATTTTGATAAAGGTCAGGACTGCTGACCCCCGCGTGACTCTGTATTCATCCCTATGTGTAACAAAAGGTATATAAGCAAACCCAAAAATAAAAAAATCGGATCAGTTTCCGGAAAGACTGATTCCCCCATGTCGCTTCTTTCTTGCTCCCGTTTTTCTGGCTGAATTCCCATCTGGAGCATGGATGCTATTCCACGTAATCCAAGTTATTCAGCCTCTTTTTCTCCACTGATCTTCCTACTACACTATCCATTTCTAATCTCTCTATATCTGTGATTAAATATGTATTTTTCCAAAGACGCCGACTCCGTCCCCACCTTCGAATCACCCTGGATCCACCGGGGCTGGACCCCGGCAGCTACCTAACACCATACACAAAAATAAACCCAAAATGGATTAAAGACCCAAATGTATAGACCAGACACTATAAAACTCTTAAAGGAAAACACATGAAAAAGACTCTGACATAAATGACAGCAAGATCTTTCTGACCCTAAAATAATGAAAATAAAAACAAAAACAACTGGGGACCTAATTAAACCTAAAAGCTTTCTATCAGCAGCGACATAAGGAAGCCCCAGTAAAAAATCTGGATGCCAAAACTTGACTGAACTTCCCTGGATGGCAATACCCAACACGTTCAGTCAGTTCAGTTGCTCAGTGCCCTACTCTTTGCAACCATTTGGACTGCAGCACACCAGGCCTCCCTGTCCATCATCAACTCCCAGAGTTTACCCAAACTTATGTTCATTGAGTCGGTGATGCCATCCAATCATCTCATCCTCTGTCATCCCCTTCCCCTCCTGCCTTCATTCTTTCCCAGCATCAGGGTCTTTTCCAAGGAGTCAGTTCTTTGCATCAGGTAGTCAAAGTACTGGGGCTTCAGCTTCAGTATCAGTCCTTCCAATGAATATTCAGGACTGATTTCCTTTAGGGTTGACTGGTTAGATCTCCTTGCAGTCCAAGGAACTCTCAAGAGTCTTCTCCAACACCACAGTTCAAAAGGATCAATTCTTCAGCACTCAGCTTTCTTTATAGTCTAAATCTCACATCCATACATGACTACTGGAAAAACCATAACTTTGACCAGATGGACCTTTGTTGGCAAAGTAATGTCTCTGCTTTTTAATATGCTGTCTAGGTTGGTCATAACTTTTCTCAAGGAGCAAGCATCTTTTAATTTTATGGCTGGTCACCATCTGCAGTGATTTTGGAGCCCAAAAGAATAGTCTGCCACTTGTTTCCTTGTTTCCACATCTACCTGTGATAAAGTGATGGGACTGGAAGCCATGACCTTCATTTTTTGAATTTTCAGTTTTAAGCCAGCTTTTTAACTCTCCTCTTTCACTTTCATCAAGAGGCACTTTAGTTCTTCACTTTCTGCCATAACAGTGGTGTCATCTGTGTTTCTGAGATCACTGATATTTCTCCCAGCAATCTTGATTCCAGCTTGTGCTTCATCCAGCCCAGCATTTCACATGATGTATTCTGCGTATAAGTTAAAAGAGCAGGGTGACAATATACAGCCCTGATGTACTCCCTTCCCATTCTGGAACCAGTCTGTTTTTCCATGTCCGGTTCTAACTGTTACTTCTTGAGCTGCATACAGACTTCTCAGAAGGCAGGTCAGGTGGTCTGGTATTCCCATCTCTTTCAGAATTTTCCACAGTTTATTGTGATCCACACAGTCAAAGGCTTTAGCATAGTCAATAAAGCAGAAGTAGATGTTTTTCTGGAACTCCCGTGCTTTTTCGATGATCCAATAGATGTTGGCAATTTGATCTCTGGTTCCTCTGCCTTTTCTAAAACCAGCTTGAACATCTGGAAGTTCACAGTTCACATACTGCTGAAGCCTGGCTTGGAGAATGTTAAGCATTACTTTGCTAGCATGTGAAATGAGTGCAATTGTGCCACAGTTTGAACATTCTTTAGCATTGCCTTTCTTTGGGATTGGAATGAAAACTGACATTTTCCAGTCCTATGGCCACTGCTGAGTTTTCCAAATTTGCTAGCATATTGAGTATAGCACTTTCACAACATCATCTTTTAGGATATGAAATAGTTCTACTGGAATTCCATCATCTCCACTAGCTTTGTTCATAGTGATGCTTCCTAAGGCCCACTTGACTTCACATTCCAGCATGTCTGCCTCTAGATGAGTGATCACACCATCGTGATTATCTGAGTTGTGAAGATTATTTTTGTACAGTTCTTCTGTGTATTCTTGCCACCTCTTCTTAATCTCTTCTGCTGTTGTTAGGTCCATACCGTTTCTGTCCTTTATTGTGCCCATCTTTGCATGAAAAGTTCCCTTGATATCTCTAATTTTCTTGAAGAGATCTCTAGTCTTTCCGTTTCTATTGTTTTCCTCTATTTCTTTGCATTAATCACTGAGGAAGGCTTTGTTATCTCTCCATGCTATTCTTTGGAACTCTGTATTCAAATGGGTGTATCTTTCCATTTCTCCTTTGCCTTTAGCTTCTCTTCTTTTCACAGCTATTTGTAAGGCCTCCTCCGATAACCATTTCGCCTTTTGCATTTGTTTTTCTTTTTACAGCTCACTGCTAAACCACTATTGACAGGAGAAATGTTGGATCCCAGCAAAAAAAGATAGCCCGCGTTCAGGGGCAAATGAGAAGCCCCAGCAAGGCAGTAGGACGGGTGAAATCACGTTTAGAATCAAACCCTATACCCACCAGAGATGCTTGGAGGGCTCAAACAAAACCTTGTGCATACCACGACCCAGAGACCCCACAGAGACTGAGCCAGACCTGCGTTTGAGTGTCTCCTGTGAAGGTGCAGGTCAGCAGGGGCCGTCGCAGAGGCAGGGGCTCTGCGTGCGGCAGATCTGGGTCACACAGCCTGTGGCATAAGCCCTCTTGGAGGAGGTCCCCACTAACCCCACCGTAGAGCCACCAAGCAGACGACCCACACACTGCAGAACAATTGTATCCCACATCAAAGAGCTGGAAGGATAATATAACCTGGTGTCATAGGGAAAAGACACAGAATTTTTACATTTGGAATCTTCCAAAGCTTTGCTGTGTGCGCCTCAGCCTTCGGCTGGTTCTGATACATATTCTATTACTTTAATAATACTAACTGTAAAAGCCACACTATCCTGAGTTCTGTAAGCCATTCTAGCAATTTATCGTAACTGAGGGGATACCTGCATTCGTAGCTATTTGATCATAAGTAACGGTGGCCTAAGGATCTCTGAACTTGTGTCTAGTGTCTGAAATAAAGACAATCTTGTGAAGAACTATGTCCTTAATCTATTAGGACTATTTCCTAACTCTGGGCTGTGTGGTGTCAGAAGTCACCACAAACCAAAAGAAGAAATAAAGGGTAAAAAGTTCCCAGATTTGACGGAAAATGTTAATTTACATATCTGAGAAACGCAGTGAGGGTATATCCACAAAATGGTTTTTCAATCTCAGCACTGTTGACATTTTGGACTAGATAACTCTTTGGAAAGGAGGTGATATCCTGCTGTTTTGGAAGGGAAGGGACATCCTGAGCATTGCAAGAGATTTAGGCAGCATGCCTGATTCATTCCCACTAGAAGCCAGTAGCACCTCTTTCCTCCCCAAACTATGACAACAAAAAATATCTCCATTTATTGCCAAACATGCTGCCAAGTGGGGCAAAATTGCTTACTGAGACCAATTAATGAAACACTACATGGCTATATTAAAAAACTGAGAATACTCTATACACCAAATTAGAAAGACTTATAATTTGTATTTTGTTAAGTGAAAAAAGCCAAAGTATAGTATAGTTATGTATTAATAATTTGTTACCACTTTGAATAAAGGTTAGGAAAGAGTAAATTTTCATTGTTAGCATATAGATACAAAAATGTTTTGGAACAACTCAGAAGAAACTTAAAACAGCAATTACCTGTTATTGGAAGGTGGGTAGATGGATGGCTGTATACAGAGGGAGACTTTTTTTTTTTACTTTTATGACAATAACCAGGGGAATTTTTAAATAATTAAATACACAGTTCAAAACTGACAAATCATTTGAGTCTTTCCATTTGATCAGTCTTAATAATCATTATTTATAAGAATGCCAGACCTTGATTTCCCTCTCAGTTCAGTTCAGTCGCTCAGTCGCGCCCGACTCTTTGCGACCCCGCAAATCGCAGCACGCCAGGCCTCCCTGTCCCTCACCATCTCCCGGAGTTCACTCAGACTCACGTCCATTGAGTCCGTGATGCCATCCAGCCATCTCATCCTCTGTCGTCCCCTTCTCTTCCTGTCCCCAATCCCTCCCAGCATCAGAGTCTTTTTCAATGAGTCAGCTCTTCGCATGAGGTGTCCAAAGTACTGGAGCTTCAGCTTTAGCATCATTCCATCCAAAGAAATCCCAGGATTGAGCTCCTTCAGAATGGACTGGTTGGATCTCCTTGCAGTCCAAAGGACTCTTAAGAGTCTTCTCCAACACCACAATTCAAAAGCATCAATTCTTCGGCGCTCAGCCTTCTTGACAGTCCAATTCTCACATCCATACACGACCACAGGAAAAACCATAGCCTTGACTAGGCGGACCTTAGTCAGCAAAGTAATGTCTCTGCTTTTGAATATACTGTCTAGGTTGGTCATCACTTTTCTTCCAAGGAGTAAGCGTCTTTTAATTTCATGGCTGCAGTCACCATCTGCAGTGATTTTGGAGCCCCCAAAAATAAAGTCTGACACTGTTTCTACTGTTTCCCCATCTATTTCCCATGAAGTGATTTCCCTCTCAAGCAACTGAGAATCCTTAAGTATACTGAGATTTTTTTCTGTCTATACATTGCTTTGGGGTCCTGAAATATCTGTACAGTAAGTCATATTTTGATGTCTTGAAAAGCAGAAAACTAAGAGAGTAGAAATACTGTAATTTGTTGTAAAAAACAAAACAAAATGTAACATATTATAAGTAGGAAAAACTCAAGCGTTCCACTCTAGACATGCTGCTGTCATTTGAAAGATGACAATGCTTTCTACAGAGAAAATGTTAAGAAATCTACACACACCCACACAAAAGACTAACAGAGCTAATAAACAAGTTCAATGTGGTTATAGCATGTAAGATCAACGTACAAAAATCAATTGCATTTCTATTCACTACAAATAAACTACCCCAAAATTAAAGAAACAATTTCATTTACAACAGCATCAAAAAGAATAAAACATAAAATACTAAGGAATAAGTTCAACAAAAGTCTAAGACTTCTTCACTAAAAACTATGAAACATCATTAAAAGACAGTAAATGGAAATACGTTCTATGTTCATGGGTTGGAAGATTCACTATTGTTAAGATGTCAATAGTCCCCAAATTGATCTACAGATTCAACACAATTACTATTAAAATCCCAATGACCTCTCTTTGGTAGAAACTGACAAGCTTATTTTAAGAGAATTGAAAGGGACACAGAAGTGCCAAACCTTCTTCTTTTTTTTTTTAAGTAATACTAACAGTCCAATCCAACGTTTTATTTATATAAAAATCATTTCCACGATGCATTAAGGGCACAGTCAGGCTAAAGAATAGCCTTGTTCCCATTAGCAGCCATGCCACATTATACAACAACAGTCATCTTTATGGTGACCTTGACATTTTCTCTCAGTGTATGAGCTAAGTCCTTTCTATTTGGGAACTAAACAGCCCAGACTGGGACTTTTTCTAGAAACATTAGAAGTCTACTCCAAAGGAGAAATGATGCCTCTCTCTCCAGAAACTTAAAACTGTCGGTACATTTCAAATATCAATACTCAGGTACAAACTTCCAGGAGGAAGGGCCCAGCCCAGCCGTCACCTTCCTCCCGGATACACGAGTATGCACACACATGTGCACGCATGTGTTCTGTGTGTGCATTAAAGACTGGTAACACGGTGCCTAAATCAGAGATCTGGGGCTATGTTAACTTTCTTCCAACTGCTTTTTCGAGTTTCTTTGTGTTTGGAATTTTATGATTCACCTGAACATGGACAGCACAAAGCATACGTGTAAAGCTGTTTTAGGGGCTTTTTGTCAGCTTTAAGTCTCTAATATTTTATTTCCCCTTTCTTTGATCTTTCTCCTAAAAAAGAAAGACCTACATGACTGACTAATTAAGGTTTTATTAATCAAATTTCACTAGAGATTTTACAAATTTTATAGACAACTGTCTTGTAAGCTGGCCTGATGCAAAACAGCAGATGGGGCATGTCTGACCACAGAGAAGAGCCCAGTGAAAAGAGTAGTTTGAAAACCAAAGGTGTTCATGTAAATCAATGTGATTTGGAAAAGTTCCTTTCTAAAAATATTCATTTTAGCAAATAGTGAGTTGAAATTTGTAATGTTTATTCAAAACTACACAATGAGTTTTAAAACCACAAGTGTAGTGAAGCCGCTCAGTCATGTCCAACTCTTTGTGACCCCATGGACTGTAGCCTACCAGGCTCCTCTGTCCACGGGATTTTCCAGGCAAGAGTACTAGAGTGGGTTGCCACTTCCTTCTCCAGGGGATCTTCCTGACACAGGGATCGAATCCAGGTCTCCTGCATTGTACACAGACACTTTTACCGTCTGAGCCACCAGGGAAGTGGGCACATAATTATCTTGTCTGAAGCTCACTTTGAACTCAAATCTGATTTTCTTAAATATAATTTCAATCTTAAAACTGTAAAGCAATTGTTTTTCTCTGTGCTTGAGCAGTTTTCCTGTCAGATGGTAAACAGGCTAAGGCTTTTTTAAAAATTTCTTTACTTCAAATTAGCACCATAGTACATATTCATTGATGAAAATATGATACCTACAGAAGAGTTCAAAGAAAAACAATCATCCATGATCTCGCCATGCTGTCCATGAAAAAGCTGCTCATCTGAGTTATTTATTTCCAGCCTGGGCTTCCCTGGTAGCTCAGAAAGTAAAGAATCTGCCTGCAATGCGGGAGACCTGGGTTCAATCCCTGGGTTGGGAAGATCCCCTGGAGGAGAGCACTACAACCCACTCCGGTATTCTTGCCTGCAGAATCCCCATGGACAGAGGAGCCTGGCAGGCTACAGTCCACAGGGTCACAAAGAGTTGGACATGACTGAGTGACTAAGCACATTTCCAGCCTAACACACACACACACATAAACTTATGTCACTTACTCAGACACATTCACATATACACAGTAATAAGATCAGCCTAGCCACACTACCTTATATAATCCATTTGCTGGTCCATGGCAACATGTTGTAGACATGTCTTTAGATGGTCTTAGTTAACGTCTTTTTAATGGCTGCATTGTGTTCCACCACATTGTTGGATATTTAAATTATTTCTCATTCTTTGCTATCATAGTGACTGCTTCAGTATACATTTATATATTTCACATTCATATGTTTATACATTTAATATTCACAAAAGAGCCAAACATTCTTAAAAACAGAAAAACACTAAGTTGGAAAACTCAAACTTGATTCTGACAATAGTCAAGACTGTGAGGTACTTACACAGGAAAAGTAGGTTAACTGAAACAACAAATGGTCTAAAAATAGACCTATACATTAGTGGGCAATTTATTTTTGACAAGGGTGAAAGGCAATTCTTTTCAAAAATGATACTGGGGCAGCTAAGTGAATAGTTAAAAAGACATCCAGCTGCATGTCTCAAATTGGACATGAAAAATGAGATAGACTCCTACCTCACTCCACATACAAAAATTAACTGAGGATGGATCAAAGAACTAAACATTAAGAGAAATAACTATAAAATACTCAGAAGAAAACACAGAAATCTTCATTACCTAGGATTAAGTAAAGGTTTCTTACATACGATACAAATAGTATAAGCAACAACAAGAAAGGTAAACTGACACTACCAAGAAAGTAAAAAGACAAACCAGAAAATAAGAGAAAATATTTGAGAATTATATACATATAATAATAAGTAATTCATATCCAGAATACATAAATAACTCTTATAACTCAACATTAATAAAACAAATAACCCAATTAAAAACAGGCAAATAATCTGAATAGACATTTCTCCAAAGAGGAAATAAGTGGTGAATAAGCACAGGAAAGAACGCTCAACATCATTCATGTTTGAATAATGCAGATCAAAACCACCATGAGATAGCACTTCACACCCACCAGCCTATAACCAAAGAGACAGATAATACCAATTATAGAAAATGGAACCTGTATACATGTTTAAGTGTGCAGCTGCTTTGGAAAACAGTCTGGCAGCTCTCTTAAAAACAGAATTACTGTTAAAAATAGAATTAACTGGGCACACAATTCCACTCGTAGGTGTATACCCAAGACAACCGAGAACATGTCTACAGTAAAACTTTTACTGATGGCTTACAGCAGCAGCATTATTCACAGTAGCCTCAAAGGGGCAATAACCCAAATGCGCATCAACTGATGGAGGCACGAACAAAACGTGGTCTGTCCATGGGAGGAACTGTCATTTGGTGATAAAAAGGAATCAAGTATTGACATATGCTCCAACAAGCATAAAGCTTGAAAACATTATGCTAGGTAAAAGAAATCGATCACAGAAGACCATATACTACACGAATCCCTTTATATAACCTATCCAAATAGGCAAATCCACACAGACTGAAAACAGATTGATGGCTGCCAGGGGGTAGGGTAGGGGATAATGGGAAGCAATTGCTACTGGGTGTCAGGTTTATTCTAGGGGTAATAATGCTCTGAAATTAGACAAAGGCGACAGCTGCATAATTCTGTGTATATACTAAAACCTCCCGCATGTCCACCTTAAAAGGTTGACTTTTATGGCACGTACGTTATATGTCAACAGTAACTACACACACACACATACATATGGCATATTTGAATTTCTCTATGTCAAAATTCCTTACAAGTAGAATAAATGTTTCTAAGAATGGCTAAGTTCTTAAGAATTTTTAGTATAAAATTTAATCTTAAAGCCAATAAAATTAGTTACTTCAAAAACAATGTACAGAAATCTCATGAATATTTCCACTCCCAGAATTTGCTGGGAGTCTACAGATCAGTTGAGAGTGGTACAGAAAACAGTGATACTTAAAGAATTTTACTGCCTAATACAGAGACTACAAAATGTAAGCAAACCATTCTCTTTCAAAATCTACCTGAAACACTACTTACCAAGTACACTGCTCTTTGAAAGAAAGTTGTGGTCTCTAGGATTTTGTGCATTGTAATGGTTTCCAATTCATCAGGGTCTAGCTGCTCCTTTTCCAAGGGTACTCCATTGAATAGGACAACAGGCAGTGGACCAACTCCAGTCTGCTCATAGTAACTTCTTGCTTCCTGAAACACATAGGACCACAAATAGTATATTTTTGTCATTCCTGAGAAAAATTAAACAAAGCATATTTTTCACACATACATGTTCTAACAAGAAAAAAAAAATCAAAAGAAATATAGAATCCAAGAGATAACTATAGAAAAATTATTTTTAAAATATATAAAAAACTAACAACATTATAAATCACCTATACTCCAATAAAAATTAATTTAAACATATATATAAAGAACATCATAGTTAATATCCTACTAGGAAATTTGAGTTTAAATTACTGAGGTTTAATAAAACCACAAAACCTTACAAATCAAGAAGTAGTTGAAGGTGGGGATGAGAGTAATTTTAAGCAGCCCAGGCTAACAGATCTGAATTATATATACTACAGCCCAAACTACACAAGAGACCTTCCTGCAATGATCAAGGTATTCTGTCTTCACTGCTCAATGCAGTAGCCACTGGCCACATGCAGCTACTGAGCAAAGGAAACTAGTTAATTTCCATCTTTAAAGCCCATGTGACCAGAGACTGCCATAATGGGCGGCACTACTACAGACTGTCATAAATCATTAGTGCTCCTGGGCAGATAACCTGAGATGAAATATTCACATCCAATTCTAAATTTAAAAGGGTCCATGTCACTAAAAAAGAAATTACACCTACAGAAACCAAAACAAGGCTGGTGAAAAGACAGTGCTCAAAAAATCACTCTATAATGTACTAAGCTCAATCTTTTTTTTCTTCTCAAGGACATAAGTTCCTTGGCAGGGAAATACCAGGTGAACAAATATATCTAAGACTTTTCCAACAATCAATATAGGTACATTCCTCCAGATACCAACCACAGACTCAAGACTAAGTTTTTAGAGTAAAAACTATGTTATTACCCAAGACATAAAAAGTTTATAAGACATCTTGTTAAACACCTTATAACTGATATTTTCTGAAAATAGCAGAAATTTAAAGTATATAACCTTTTTTAGATAGCACGAATAGAAAAATGTGGTAACTAATACTAGTCATAAGCTTGGTTTCAGATCTAGCCACAGTGGTAAATGATACTACAGACTTCTATGATGGACTATAATAGGGCACAGTGAGAAAGACTGTGATCTCACCATTTCTCTATAACATTCTAGGTTGATCTCTGCCACTTCTCTATGCCACTGTTAAAACTTTTCAAATGTACACCCCCAAAACTTACGTTAATTCTGTTCTTTGACATCTCACCTATTTCAAAGAAGTTCCTAGACACCCAATTTCAATATACTTTGAGCTCTGAAAATTTACTGATGGATTCCCCAAGAAAACAAAACAAAACCCACATTATAACTCTCAGTAACAATAGGAAGTAAGTAACATCGGCTTTCTCTGAAAGTGGTAATTGAGTAAAAGTCAAGAGTTGGAGGGAGATGTTTTGACTTTCCATTTTCACAACCTGCAAAAAGATTATCAGACTAAACAACAGAACGCAGGCCAATAATCCAAGTCACACTTAAAACTTTTATGTGAGAATTTCTAGAAACTGATCACTGAAAATGCTAATTATACACAATTTTGAAACACTGATGACAAAGTCACAAATGAGTCATTCATAAAAGACAACTGAGATTAATAAAGACTCAGAGTTAATATGCCAGTGGTAAAATGTTGGCATGACTAATTTAGAACTTTTCTTACTTTGGCTTTAAAAGATACAAATATGCACCTATCAGACTATATGCTCTTCAGTTCAAAAGATCTGCTTTAATTGTACTCCCTAGTTTTAGAAACAATTACTTCTTTCAGATATCAAACACAGAAGATAACAATGCTTCAGATTTATAACAAAAGACTCAGATATTTGTAAGTATAATAACATTTGCCAATTGTACTCATTTCTCCTTTAAAAAACGTGTACTTATTCCCTCTTTTCAAAAAAATCTATTTTCCTTGGGCCTTTTCATATGAAGGGTACATGTCCTGCAAAAATCTTAAAAAATTAAAAAATCTTATTGATCATTAGATTCTTAGGACTTCTGCGAATCTCACAATAACCGTCTCTTGAAAGTATGTGATTACTTAGCTAGGAAATTATGACCTGTTTTTATGAGAAGGCCCACTAGCCAGTACAGATGAGGCAAATGGCCAAATGGGAGAAACGACTGAGGAGCTGAGTCTGTGATACTCTCACTTGATTCTTCAGCAAAATCAAGATTTCAGTGCGTAAAAGACAACATGTGAAAATACCACTTTCTGTGAACCTTATTTAGGGAAAGTTAGATATAGATTGGGCTTCCCTGGTGGCTCAGACAGTAAAGAATCTGCTGTAATGCATGAAACCTAGGTCCGATCCCTGGGTCAGGAAGAATCCCTAGAGAAGGGAATGGCTATCCACTCCAGTATTCTTGTCTGGAAAATCCTATGGACAGACGAGCCTGGCAGGCTATAGTCCAAAAAGAGCTGGACGCAACTGAAGCAACTTAGCACACACATATGCAGATAGAGATTATATAACTTATTTAGATGAAACTGTTTTACAAATGTAAAGAGCTAAATGTTAAATTCTTAATGATATCTCTCTCTTTCATTGACCGATTTCTATATCAATAGGTGTAAAAGAACGATCACCTCAAATTTATTGCAGTGGAGACTGCTTCTTGAAACATTTTTCACACATACACAAACCCAATATTGGTTGTGAGTTTCTTCATTTTTCAATCAGTGTATAACTGCTAAATGAAATCAGAACTTTAGATTTAATATATTCTTCTTCAGAAGTAGGTATTTCTTTAACAGTGCTTGCTAATTATGCACTGTATGAAAGAAACATGACAGCAAAATGGTATGCTATTTTCTTATCATTTTTGTATCTATGTATTTATATTAGCTATCACTGAAAGCCTGTATTTCAAGAGTGAATTATTCATTTGAATATAAATGAAAATTCAAGAAGATGTAATAACTGATTATCTGTTGCACAGGATAAATTGATCATAAGAGGTAAATTTTAGAATGTTATCATTTCTCTTAATGTAACAATTATGTTTCCAGCATTGTTTTAGCAGTCCATTAACATATGCCTTTTCAAGTTTAAAAAGGCAAGTTGGGAGGCTTTACCATACAGGACAGGTATTCAGGTACTAGTAATCCATGCCCTAGAAGCTTAATACTCCTTCTCACATTATTATGCTTTAAAACCATTAATATCATAGAATATGTCCTTCATCTCTAACACATCCAACTCTGCATATGTATCATCAAAGAATATGTTATTAATAAAACATAAACATTAAAAAAACACCCTTTCCTCCAATTTGTCCACTGTATTCAATGTTTTCAAGCAATTCCTCTTGATATAGCAATCACCCACAATAAAAAAGTCAGTACATAATTTTTCTTCAACAGAATGATAGAAAATCAAAGTTAAACATTTTCCAAATGTGAAATATGAGAAAATTCCATTAATTTCCTCAAATATTCTCTCTCAAGTGGCCTTTATTTCCTTTTATTTCACTTTTTCTTTTTCTACATGAGAGTACTACTCAGGTTGGTTGTGAAAAAAATCACCAGCATGTGCCCATTATCAATATTATTTTATTAAAAATATAAAAAGAAAATGACTGAACAAAAGGTTGCAATACAATAATGGAAATATGTTCACTCTAAACTGAGTAGACCTCATGACCAGCTTCAACTTCAAACCCAGCTGGATATTCCTGAAAACAAGGAGATTTAACACTGAGACAGGAGTGATTTGGGGGCTTCCCAGGTGGCTCAGCTGTAAAGAATCCACCTGCCAATGCAGGAGATGCAGGAGATGTGGGCTTGATCCCTGGCTCAGGAAGATCCCCTGGAGGAGGAAATGAAAACCCACTCCAGTACTCTTGCCAGGATAACCCCATGGACAGAGGAGCCTGGCGGGCTACAGTCCATGGGGTGGCAAAGAGTCGGACACAAGCAAGTGACTGAGCACGCACGCAAAGGAGTGATATCAGTTTCACGGCTGAAAAAGACACCCCTCATTAGTGCCTCCCTCACAGAAAAGCAATGATTTGGCATCCATCCACAGGCAAAAGTGTCTTTGTGGGAGTTCTGGAATCCAAAACCAAACACCAAGTGGCCCAGGAGAACTGCTGCCCACCCATGCAGCAGGAAACAGGCAGACGGACTTTGACAATGGCTGTGGCCTCTACACTGGCCTTTGAGCTGGCTCCAGGGAACTCCTGGGAACAACCATCTTAAGCAATCACCCATGGATACGATGCCAAAGAAGGTCTAGGTTTCCAGCAGAGAAGTTCCACGACTTTGTCCACTGGACACACTGGCGAGACTAACAGAAACAGTCTGACTTTATTCATATCACTCTCCTCCCAAGTCAGCACAGCTTAGAGACACAAGAGATCTTCTGAGTCTACCATCTCTTCTACAGGGGAAGTAAGAGCAAAGGACTAAGCACCCAGCTTCCCTAGCTATGTCAGATGCTGGCAAAGAGCCTCATTTCTGTTCTGCCCATCCAGAATACAGAACTGTGAGCAGCTTCACCAAGTGAGAAGAGGCCAGGAGAGCAGCAGCCAGGGCTCTTTGGCCATTTAAGGAAGGCAGAGCCCATTTACTGCATCAAGAAGCCCACCTAAGAGCCACCCAGGACATCTCATTCACAGATCCCCCCAGATCCCCCTACAGTGCTCTACACACCTTTACCCACATAAACCCGCACGCAGCGGCTGGCTCCCAGTGTGCAATCCTGATAACGGCAGCAAGAGTGAACTTCCCCAGTGGCTAATGAGGACATACAGAAAGCCAGTCCACATCCATGGGCCGGAAACAGACAAAATTTGAGCTGTAGTGCCACTTTGGGAAAAACAAAAAACGGGCCGGTCAGCACCCAGCTTGGGGCACTGTAGAATCAAGAGGAGTTAAACAAGCGTCAGAAATCTGCCCAAGAGGGAACAATAGCATGGAGTAGGTGTACCCACAGATGTTCTGAGAAAGCCTCAGAATTCCTAACAAGCCTGGAATGACAGGTATTTTTCTCCCAAAGCAGAGAGCAAAGACTGGGAGACGTGACTGCTACCAGTCACTTCTGGTAACAACATAAAGAGGCAACGAATATGCAAAAAATTCAAGAAACTATAACATTACCTAAGGATCACAGTAATCTTCTAGTAACCAATCCTGAAGACATGGAAATCTGCAATTTACACAATAAGGAATTCAAAATAGCTGTTATAGGGAAACTCAATGAGCTATAAGACACGGAAAGACAATTCAGTAAAATTGAGAAAACAATACACAAACAGAATTTTGACAAAGAGAGAGAGCATAAAAAAGAACCAAACAGAAATTCTGGAGCTGAAGAATAGAATGAATGAAATAAAAAACAATATAACATTAACATCAGAGTGAAATCAAGTCAAAGAAAAAAATCTACAAGTTAAAAGACAGAAACTTTGCAATTATCCAGTCAGAGGGCATCAAAGAAAGAAGAAAGTTAACTCTACAAATGACAAGAGTATTCAGATGAAGCATGAGAGAGCCCTCAACCACAAATTTTGTAGCAATGACCTCCACACTCAAAGAGAACATAGAGTCGCTCGGATTCCCCTCTAAAGATGATACAGTTCACACATGAAACTCCATCTTTCTGTTTTTCAATATAAAGAATATGCTAATGAAAAGCAAAACACACACACACACACACACACACACAAAAGAGTTTTACAAGTAACTAAGGCTATAATAATTTGCTATTAAATATATATGGTAAAGAATCTGCCTGCAATGAAGCAGACCTGGGTTCGATCCCTGGGTTGGGAAGATCCCCTGGAGGAGGGCAGGGCAACCCACTCTAGTATTCTTGCCTGGAGAACCCCCATGGACAGAGGAGCCTGGCGGGCTACAGTCCATGGGGTCGCAAAGAGTCAAACATGACTGAACGACTAAGCACAGCACAGCACAGCACATACTATAGAATTAGATTGTGACGCCCAAAATAAAAAGGAGGAGGGAATAAAAGAGTAGTTTCTATAAGTGATCAAAGTTAAAGCATCAACATAAAAGAGACTGTTACTATCTACAAAATATTTTATGTAAGACTCATAGTAACCACAAAACAAAAATCTACAGTAGGTCCACAAATGATAAAGAGAAAGTAACCAAAGCATACCATTATGGAAAACCAACAGTTCACAAAGGGAGGCAGCAAGAGAGGAAGAAAAAACAGGAAATACAAATCAGCCTCAAATAACTAATGAAATGGTTATTATATGTCCCTTACCTATCAATAATCACTGTTACTGTATTAAATTCTCCAATCAAAAGGTATACAATGGCTGGATAGATTAAAAAATAAGACCCAACTATATAAGCCTACAACTCACTGCTGCTTTAAGAACACAAAAGACTCAAAAGTGAAAGAAAGGATAAAAAAGATACACTATTCAAGTGGAAACCAGAAGAGAGAGGTAGGGTTCAGTTGTCTTCACTTTCTTTGAAACAATTTTAATAGACCATATTGTGACAGCTGTCCCATCAGCAAGGATTTTTTTTTAAAAACTTATTAATATTGGTGAGTTTTTGCATAGCCACTTTAATACTAGAGATGGGAGGGAAAAAGCAACCTTTCTGACATAATTATGCTTTATTCAGAAAGGCAAAAACACAACTGAAGCTCAAAAGAAGATTTACGCAGCGTATGGAGAACGTGGAATGTGCTATGACTATCAAAAGTGGTTTGCAAAATTTTGTGCTGGAGATTTCTCACCAGACAATTCTCCAAAGTTGGTAGACCAGTTGAACCTGACAGCAATCATATCAAGACATGAATTGAGAAAGGGAAATAAAAGACATACTAAAAATACCCAAATCCAGCATTGAAAGTCATTTTGCACCAGCTTGGTTACGTTAATTGCTTTGATGTTTGGGTTCCACACAAGTGAATAAGACCTTCTTGACTATATTTCTGCATGTGATTCTCTACTTGTAATGAAAACATTCTGCTTTTAAAACAAATTGTGACAGGTGATGAAAAATGGATATTGTACAATAATGTGGAATGGAACAGATCATGGAACCACCACCAACCATACCAAAGGCCAGTCTTCATCCAGAAAAGGTGATATTGTATATACGGTGGGATGAGAAGGGAGTCCTGTATTATGAGCTCGTTCCATCAAACCAAATGATTAATTCCAACAAGTACTATTTTCAATTAGACCAACTGAAAGTAGCACTCAACAAAAAGCATCCAAAATTAGTCAAGTGAAAATGAATAATCTTCCACTAGGATAATGCAAGGCCACAAGTTTCTTTAATGACCAGGCAAAAACTATTATAGTTTGACTGGGAAGTTCTGGTTCATCTGCTGTATTCTCCAGACATTGCACTTTCGGATTTCCATTTATTTCAGTCTTTACAAAATTCTCTTAATGAAAAAAGTTTCCACTTCCTGAAAAGCTATAAAAGCCACCTGGAACAGTTCTTTGCTCAAAACAATAAAAAGTTTTGGGAAGATGGAATTAGGAAGTTGCCTCGAAAATGGCTGAAGGTAGTGGAACAAAACGGTGAATATGCTGTTCAATAAAGTTCTAGGTGAAAATGAAAACGTGGTTTTTATTTTTACTTAAAAACCAAAGGAACACCCTGGCCAGCCCAATAACCATTACTATTTGCAAATGACATGATTTTATGTGTAAAACAACTGTAAAGATTACACTAAAAAATTACTAGAAATAATAAACGAATGCAGTGAAACTATAAGATACAAAATCAACATAAAATATGTTGCATTTCTATATGCTAAGCACAAAGAGAAATTAACGATTATAATCACAACAAAAGCAATAGGACACCTAGGAAAAAATTTAACCAGGTGGGTGAAAGACCTGCAACACACTGAAAACTGTAAGACTGCTGAAAAAACTGAAGACACAAATAAATGGAAAAATATTTCATGCTCGCAGACTGGAAAAATTCACACTGTTAAAACACTTGTATTACCCAAGGCAATTTATATTACAGATGCAATCCAGTCCCTATTGAAATCCCGAGAACATTTTTCATAGAAATAGAACAAAAATTCTGAATTTATACAGAAATATAAAAGACCCCAAATAGCCAAAACAATCCTGAGAAAAACATCAAAGCTGGAGGCATTATACTTCCTGACTTCCAATTATATTACAAAGCCATAGTAATCCAAACAGCATGGCACTGGCAGGAAAACAGATACATAGATCAATGGAACAAGAAATAACAGCCCGAAAACAAAACCAAATATATAGGGACAATTTATGACAAAGGGGCAAAGAACATACAATGGAGCAATGATAGTTTCTTCAACAAATGGTGTTGGGAAAAATGGATAGCCACATGCAAAAAAAAAAAAGAAAGAAAGAAACTAGACCACTGTCTCACACCATATACAAAAATTAACTCAAATGAATCAAAAACTTTAATGTAAAACCTAAAACCACAAAGCTCCAAGAAAAAAGAAAGGCAATATGCTCATTTTGGTCTCAGCAATATTTTTCTAGATATGCCTACTGAGGCAAGGAAAACAGAAGTAAAAATAAACAAATGGAATTATATAAAATGAAAAAAGCTTCTGCACAGCAAAAAAAAAATCACTAAAATGAAAAAACAACCTACAAAATGAGAAATATTTGCAAATAATATCCAATAAGAGATTAATATACAAATATATGTAAAGATCTCAAACAACTCAAAATACCACCACCAACAACAAAAACAACCTGATTAAAAAATGAGCAGAGACCTGAATAGACATTTCTCCAAAGACATACAGATGAATGTCACAGTTCGGAAAGGGCCTCGAGAGAAAGAGTTAAATACAGTTTTGTCTGGCATCAAGACCAGTTCTTCACAGGACATGAAAGGAGATAAGACACTATCAAAAACCTTGGCAGCTGGAACGGCAGCCAGGCCTGCTTCATCTTCTAATACTAAACTGATAGAAAAGTCAAAGAGCGCTGAGCAGCACAGACACACTACGGTGAAAGCAGCTGTTGACAGTAGATGGACTCAGCCCAAAGAAACTGCGGAGGAGAGAAAAGCTCATTTGAGTGAGTGGAAAGCTGGCAAAGGAAGAATTCTGAAGCGTCCTCCAAGCTCAGCAGTTACCCGGCCTGAACCCGAAACACAAAATGAACAACCTGTTGGATCTTTCTGGACTACCATGGCAGAAGAAGATGAGCAAACGACTGTTTACCGAAAAAGTGAACAAGACATTTTCCGAATGCCTGAACCTGGTTAATGAGGGATGCCCACAAGAAGAAGTATTAGTTACACTAAATGACCTGATTAGAAATATTCCGGATGCCAAAAAGCTTGTTAAATATTGGATATGCCTTGCACATGTCGAATCACTCACAAGTCCTATTGAAAATATTATCGCAATCTATGAGAAGGCCATTCTGGCAGGAGCTCAGCCCATCGAAGAGATGCGACATACAATTGTTGACATTCTGACAAAGAAGAGTCAAGAAAAACTTAAATTTGGAGAAAATATTGAGGAGACTTGTGCAGCCAAAGAAGAAATCCAAGAAGCCCACACTGATACAGGTGTTGATCTAGAACCAGAAAAACTGGAAATGGAAAATAAGCATCCTAGAAATGTGGTGTTTCAAGACTGTGAGAAAGAGGAAGATGACAAAGTAAAAGACCCAACCAGTGATGTTAAAACCCCAAGTACAAACACTAGGGCAGGTTGCTTAATTAAATATAATGTGTCTACTACGCCATACTTGCAAAGTGTAAAAAAGAAGATGCAGTTTGATGAAACAAATTCAGCATATAAAGAGCCAAAGTTTCTAACACCAGTTAGACGTTCTCGACGTCTTCAAGAGAAGACTTCTAAACTGCCAGATATGTTAAAAGACCATTATCCTTGTGTGTCTTCGTTGGAACAGTTAACAGAGTTGGGACGAGAAACTGATGCTTTCGTGCGCCGCCCCAACACAGCCCTGTGCAGAATGTTCTCTGAACATGACCCAACAGAAGAGGAGTGAAGTTCTAATAAGGAATGGAGTTATATTATATTCCAAGAGTGGTTGGCTGGTTGGTTGGTTGTGGTTTTGTATGTCCTTTAGGTCAGGAGTTGCCAAGTACCTAAGTATTCACGGCAGAAAGTTAATCCTGCCTTGTTGAACTCAACAGACCGAGTTTTTCTCTGAGATAGTGATTTGTTAAGGCAGAGTTAGCTCACCCTGTCACCCAGTTCTGTGGTCTCCTGTGTCCCCACCTGCTCACTGCCGCTCTCCATCAGTGCCAGTGGCTGCATCTGTGGTCTCTTGACTGCTTTCTTTTTATTATAGCCAAGGTCACAAGAAGGATAGTTAACCTACTCCATTTCTAAGGGAAAATGATTTGTGGTAAGGAAGAAAACGTGCCAAAGCTGATGGGTCTTTGGAACTTTAAATCTGAGTTCCTTTCTTAAGTTCCTTTTCTAACTTGACTATCTAAAATGCTAAAAAAATTTTAACCCCATTGCTTCGTTTGATAAGTTTATATAGACTATTAAAATGGAATTAGAGAAGGAATATATACTGTTTCATAAATGTCATTCTAGTATAAGTAGTATTTCTAAAATAACTAATAACTTCAAACTGATTTCTTCCTTGTAATGTTAATATAAAAAATTCACTGTTAAATCACATCTCCTAAAACATGATAATCATACACAATAGTAGGACTCCTCACACATAAATACCACCAAGTAAAGCTGTTTTGAAAGTCTCCAAACTAATACCTAAGTGGCGTGTATCCTTCATCAGCTCTACAGTTTCAATAAGGATTTGGTCATTGTAAAAGATTAGATAGTTTTAAAACTGCATTATATGAATATAGTTAAAAATCACTACTTATTTATGTTCATGAATTCCATTTATATAATAGTGCCAATCTTTGTTCTATTTACTGTCTCATGTTCTAGAGAGTAGGAGTTTTATTCCTTTTAAACTATGTATCTACTATATATACAATAAAGTAAAATATCTCTATTAAAAAAAAAAAAACAAAGACATACAGATGGCCAACAGGCACATGAAAAGATGTTCAATATCACTAATCATCATGGAATACAAATCAAAACCACAGTGAGCTATCACCTTACACTTGCCAAAATGACTGCTGTAAAAAAGACAGACAACAAAAAATGCTAAGTATGTGAGATGGTTGGATGGCATCACCGACTCAATGGAGATGAGTTTGGGTAAACTCCAGGAGTTGGTGATAGACAGGGATGCCTGGCGTGCTACAGTCCATGGGGTGGCAAAGATTCAGACACGACTGAGCAACTGAACTGAACTGAACTGATGTGGAGTAAAGGAATCCTCTTGCACTGTCAGAATGTAAATTGGTGCAGCCACTATGAAAAACAGTATGGAGATTCCTCAGAAAAGTTAAGAATAGAACTACCATAAGATTCAATAATTCTACTTCTGATAATTTATCCAAAGAAAATGAAAATACTAATGTAAAACAATATATGCACTTCTATGTTCATCATGACGCTGTTTACAACAGCCAAGATACAGAAACAACCCAAATGTCCATCAATAGATGAATGGATAAAGATATGAGATATACACACACATACTACAGACTGCTACTGCTGCTGCTGCGCTGCTGCTAAGTCGCTTCAGTCGTGTCCGACTCTGTGCGACCCCATAGATGGCAGCCACCAGGCTCCCACGTCCCCGGGATTCTCCAGGTAAGAATACTGGAGCAGGTTGCCATTTCCTTCTCCAATGCGTGAAAGTGAAAAGTGAAACTGAAGTCACTCAGTCTGCTACTCAACCATAAAAAGAAGATGAAATCTTGCCATCTGTGACAACATGGATGGACCTTGAAGTTAATAAGCTAAGTGAAACCAAGGCAGATGGAAAAGGACAAATACCACAGGATTTCACTTATATGTGAAATATAAAAATCTAATTAACAAGCAAAACAAAATAAATGAACAAACCAAACAAAAACAAACGTAACACAGTAGTGGACACTGGAGAGGAAGAAATGAGTAAATAGGATCAACTAACTGTATAGTGATGGGTAGAAACTAAATTTTTGGTGAGCAAGTTGTAGGGGATACAGAAGTAGAAATAAAATGTTGTAACTTATAATGTTATAAATCAATGTTCAGTTCAGTTCAGTTCAGTCACTCAGTCGTGTCCGACTCTTTGCGACCCCGTGAATTCAAGCACGCCAGGCCTCCCTGTGCATCACCATCTCCCAGAGTTCACTCAGACTCACGTCCATCGAGTCCATGATGCCATCCAGCCATCTCATCCTCAGTCGTCCCCTTCTCCTCCTGCCCCCAATCCCTCCCAGCATCAGAGTCTTCTCCAATGAGTCAATTCTGCAGTTACCTTAATAAAATTATATTAAGTTAAATTAAATAAGAGGAAGGGAGGAAATGAAAATAAACTGAATGATGAGAAAAACAAAAAAGCAAAAGGCTAAAAACAACTGGTACTGAATTCGGAGTACGTAAGACTTGAGATGGAAATTATAGAATCTAGGATTCTGTACTCAGACAAAAGACCAATTATAAAAAATGCATTCATTATCAGTATGGTTTCTAATGAAATGATAGCTCAGATCTCCAAGCAGATGAATCAAAGGTCTTGTCTTTCATTCAAAGAAATGAAAAAAGTTGGTAAATAAATATACTCTTACTGTTTTAAATTGTTTCAGAAATGTATTTCGATTCCTTGCCTTAACACTTATTTTCAATAAACTAACCACCCATGTTACTGTTTGCAATAAAGGTCCTTCACTGTATTTACTTGTCTCATTATTATCTTTAAACAAAGATTTTAAAATATTCCCCTACATCTTTATTATCAGACTTTGCCATTCTGTTTACTACATTTCTTACTACACTTCCACCTTTAGTCTAAGCAATTAAATACAGGACACACATTAGGCTACTCATCATACCCTGACAAGCATGCATCATATACTTCCAGCAGCTGTTATCTGGAACAAACATCACATCAGTACTACTACTGCATAATAAAGATAAATTATTTTTCAATTTAATAGCTAATAGACCAGCTAAAGATACCTTTACAAAATTGAAAAATAAACTATATTTGCAAAGATAAAAAAGTGATCTGGTTTCTAAATTTTTTAAATGCTAAGTATCTAAATATTTCACCACCACCACCTATATTAATAGAAATCCTAATAGCTCAATTGGTAAACAATCTGCCTGCAATGCAGGAGATCCTGGTTCGATTCCTGGGTCAGGAAGATCCGCTGGAGAAGGGATAGGCTACCCACTCCAGTATTCTTGGGCTTCCCGGGTGGCTCAGCTGGTAAAGAATCCACCTGCAATGCAGGAGACCTGGGTTTGATCCCTGGGTTGGGAAGACACCCTGGAGAAGGGAAAGGCTACCCACTCCAGTATTCTGGCCTGGAAAATTCCATGGACTGTATACTATAGTCCATGGGGTCACAAAGAGTCAGACAGACTGAGTGACTTTCATTTTCAATAATAAGGGGAGGTAAGGAAAGCATAGTGCTGCAGTCAGATGAGAAACACCAGAGAATGTTTACCTTTCGATTCTGATCATATGCAGAGTCAATTCCCAAAATGCTATTCACTTCCACATATGGATATTTCTTCTCCAGGACAGTGACCACATGTTCAACTTTCACTCTTTCTCCAGTCCTTACTTTGTTATACATCTAAAGAAAGAAAAACCAAGTAACCAACTACACTTTCAAATCCAAAATTTCAGAGTACTTATTACAAAAGATTTCAGAATGCAGAGGAAAAAGAAAAAAATAGCTATTTCTCTTAAAGGGCAAACGGGCCATATTAGCAATTCTCCCTTTTCTGCACTACTTCCTTATGCCTTCTTATGTTAGAAACTATATATTTGTAAAATAACTCAGTCAGTTCATTCTCACACATTAGAAGTCCAAAACACAACAATCTGTTAATTTTTTTTTAATCTGAATACTTATAAGTAATCCTTGAAATAAGCATTCATGTCCATGATGTTTAAGGGGAAAAGAGTTTCAAAATATGTATGGCATAATCCCTGTTTGTAAAAGGCAGACACAAAACAAACAACAAAACTGTGTCTATGCATACACAGTTAAGCACAGGAAGGCTATAGTAAGCAAGCTTTTAACAGTGGCTGCCTCTAGGGAGTAGAATTAAGGAGAGGGGAGAAGAGATTTTTAACTGACACTTCAATACTGTTTTTAAAAAATTTTAATAACAAACATAATTTTTTTCCTTTTGTGACTAAAAAGAAAACTCACTATCCTTTCCCTCATACACATAGCTATGAGGGGAAAAAACTTTAAAAAGCAAACTTTAAACCCCTTATCCTCAGTAACTTCACATGAACCTATTTCACTCTCCACAGCCTACTGCTAATCATGGGTCCACCCTTACTTCTTACAGAGGTCACAGCATCAGCTCATCAGCTAGGACTCGTGCCTCTTTCTCCACCCTTCACCAGATCCACCTCCATATACGCATCACAGTGCGGTTTTTCAGTTGGGCTGGGGTTTAACTCTAGACCTGGATACCTGTTACGCAGCCCAGTGGGCTCAGTGACCAGGTTCCCTGCTCCACTCTGCGCTCACGATATTCTGTTCAAGTCACACTAACAACCTGGAGTCACTACCTCTGACCTGCAGTCACTGTTCACTGACTCCTGTCTGTTCACCTACGCAGAGCTGAGACAGCTTTACACTCCACAAGAACACCCTCACTCCACGTGGAGTGAGGTTCTCATGCTGCTGTAGCCAGCGGTGCTACACAGAACCACATCATCTCTGTGGAGGCGCCCCCCAATAGATCGTGAGGTGTTGGAGGATGGAGGAAAGCTTGCACTTCTTTGTAAAGGGTGCACCTTTAATAAAGGCTGGTCAAATAAGTAAAGGAACACTCAACTAATCAAAAAAAAAAAAAGCCTCTGACTGAATCTCTAAACAATAAACAAAACAAGCATAATAAACAGCAGGCTGCCACCATGATTACAGGTAAAACAGAAGTGGTGAAAATCAACTGCTTTAAACTAGCTTTTAAATAATTAACACTAATTTGTAAACAAAACTACTACTTATAAACTTTTAATACTCAAAAATAGAAGAAAAAAAAACAAGGAGAGTTCTCTGTTTGAACTTGAGCAAGTATCTCAAAATACACATATATAATTTAGAACACTTCAGAGTTTCCAGTTAAAAATAGAGAAAACAGATAATAAGAATTTTATGACTTGAATATTAAATGGATGCCTAATGAAAATATCATGATGGTCTTGAAAAAGAGTAAAGTTTTTTAAACAAGTAGAGAACATCAGTTACCAAAAGGCGTTAACCTGTGATTTCAAATTGTCAAAAGGCCAAAGACTAGGATATATTAATGCATTTAGTTTTTAAGGAATTAGTATCTAAGGAATCTTAGCTGAAATCTCAACAATCTATTATTAACATTAGTGTATCAATAAAGGCAACTCCTAACATATAAAATGCAGAAAGTTTGTGAATACTGTACCTTGTTCTCTTTCCAGAAATACAGAATCCCCTTACCACATACTGTTTCTGAGGGTAAGTTAGATTTTTAGAAATTATTCACCACTTTGAACAGAAACATACATGTGTCAGAATCTGGAAGGCGTGATAATCGTCCACTTCTTGCGCAACATAGTTATACGCTCTCAGAATAGCCACTCCAGCATCTTGCATCCCATCAACGTCCTCAGAGTCGTTAACCACGAAAATTAAACCAAGTCTGGGGGGAGAAAGGGGTGAGCAAAAAGAAGCAAATGAAACATCTCCAAGAATGCAACCCATCAAAAAAAAAAGGAAAGGCATCGTCTTACAAAGCACAGTTCACGTCATTCTCTAACGTGGTTGGCAAAGCTATTCATCACTTAAGAATAAAAAAAGCAAGTTCCCAAAGGTGGCTTAGAGTATAACTATTGAAGCAAGTTGTTTCAAGAGCATGAAATGAGACATCGCTGACATGTAAAATGTTGCTATAGCTTAAGATGGAGATTTCGTTCTGTTTTTAAATCAAAATTAGGAGAAGGGAGAATTCTCAGAATGTGAAAACATACGTGGGTGTGGAGGATTTGGAGATCTCACCCCAGCGATACGAGCATCACAGGCAAATGGGAACCATTAAAATTCTTACTACTGTCCTTAGGTGAAAAGCTATATCCAAAGTTAATTACATTTTAAAACTTAAAGGAACAAACCACAAAGATACACCATCACACATGTACAGACTGGCCAAAAAGATTTGCACTGGCAATAGGTAGGCCACTAGACTCCATCTCAGAGCAAAAGCAATGAAGAATGGCCAGTCTTTAACTAAAATGGATCACAGACATAAACGTAAAACACAGAAAGTTGTAAAACTCACAGAAAATAACACAGGATAAAATGAGGTGATCCCAGGTTTGGCAATACCTTCTTAGGTCTAACCCCAAAAGCATGACCCGCAACAAAAAGAACTGGGTACGCTAGACTCCACTTAAATCAAAAATTTCTGTTCTGCTAAAGACACTGCTAAGAGACTGAAGACAAGCCACAGACTAGCTGAAAATCTGTGCAGAACACATATCTGATAAAGGACTGATATGCAGAATATGCTAAGAGCTCTTAAAACTAATACTTTTTAAAAAGTTAAACTGGGCTAAAGATCTGAACAAGCATCTCACCAAACAAGACATACAGTCAGCAAAAAAGCATATTACAAGACATTCAAGGACTTCTGTGGTGGCCCAGTGGTTAAGAATTCACCTGTCAATGCAGCGGACACAGGCTTGATCCCTAGTCAGGGAAGACCCCATGCGCCACAGGACAACTAAGCCCCTGCACCACAGCTACCGAGCCCATGAGCCAATGCTCCACAGCAAGACAGCCCACCGCCCTGAGAAATCCATGCAGCACAACCAGAAAGCAGCCCCCACTTGCCACAGCCAAAGAAAGACAGGGTGCAGCAACAAAGACCCAGTGTGGGCAAAAATAATTTTTAAAAAAATTTTTTTAAGAATTGTTTTTTTTAAAAAAAGGATGCTCAAAATCACTGTCATTAGGGAATTTCACATTAAAACCATAATGAAATACCACCATACACCTAGGAGAAAGGGTACAACCCAAAACAGAAAACTCTGTCTGGAAAGGATGTGGAGCAATAGGAACACTCGTTTGTTGCTGGTGAGAATGTGAAATGATACAACCACTTCAAATATAATGTGGCAGTTTCTCAAAACACTAAACACACTTTTACAGTGAGATAAAGCAATCACACTCAGCATTTACTCAAATGCAATGAAAACTTATATCCACACAAAAACCTGCACACAAATTCTTGTAGCAGTTTTACTCATAACTGCCCTAACCTGGAAACAACAAAGATGTTGTTAACATGCAAATGGATTGAAAACTATAAGACATCCACATAATGGACTATTACTCAGCGATAAAAAGAAGTGAGGTCTCAAATCACAAAAAGGCATGGACAAAACTTAAAAGCAAACTGTACTGCTGAGTGAAACAAGCTAATCTGAAAATGTTATATACATTATGATTTGGGAAAAGACAAAACTACAGAGACAGTAACAAGGTCATTTGCAGGCAGGGGCTGGGAGAGAGGTAGGGAGGAACCAATAGGTGACACCCAAGAGATTTTTAGGGCAGTGAAACTAATCTATGATACTGCTGCAAAATAATGGCGGAAAATGTCATTATACATTTGTCAAAATTCCCAACATGTACAACACAAACAGTAAACCCAGATGTAAACTATGGACTTTCATTAATAAGAATGCAGCAACATCAGTTAATTAATCAACACTGCTCTAAAAAGTACAAAGTCTATTCATTTTTTTTAAAGTACAGCTTAAATAGAAGAAAATATAAACATATTTCAAGCATCATGCTCTCAGAATGTAAGTGGAAAATTTGTGTATCCAAAGATAAGGTGGTTGAGAGGGTTTGTTTCTGGATTAAAAGTTGTCTTTTTTTTTTTAATGTCTCTTATGACAAAAATCATATGAATAAGCTCCAGGCAGGAATGACCTAAATATTATTTTTATGAAAATAAAAATAAGGGAGAGAACCTAATTATCTCCTCAAAAAGTATCAATACTTCCCTTTCCCAGGTATTCAGTTTCTAAAAAGGGCATCAGAGTCGTTCTGTTAACTAAGTTCCAAAATTCAGACTTTGGAACCCTCATCAAGGACCAGCAAGAAGGCTCTCAGATTCGTTCTCTCCTCTCCTCACTGAACTGCCAACAACCCAGCCACCACATTAATGCAACAAAGGAAAACAACTGCTGGTCTGCCTTTCCCCTAGTTGTTCACAACATGCCTATGAGGCCAGTGCCTTCTTATCTACCCTTGCAATCCAAAGACCACGTTCCTTGTTCCTGTCTCTCAATCCAATTCAGTAAATTTTTAACTAGTGCCTACTGTGTGCCATGAGCCAACTTCTTTTTCTTCTTTTCAGTGAGTTCAGTCACTCAGCCGTGTCCAACTCTGCAACCTCATGACTGCAGCACACCATGCTTCCCTGTCCATCACCAACTCCCGGAGTCTACTCAGACTCATGTCCATTGAGTCAGTGATGCCATCCAACCATCTCATCCTCTGACGTCCCCTTCTCCTCCCACCTTCAATCTTTCCTAGCATCAGGGCCTTTAATGTGTCAATTCTTCACATCAGATAGCCAAAGTATTGGAGTTTCAGCTTCAGCATCAGTCCTTCCAATGAATATTCAGGATTGATCTCCTTTAGGATGGACTGGTTGGATCTCCTTGCTGTCCAAGGGACTCTCAAGAGTCTTCTCCAACACCACAGTTTAAAAGCATCAATTCTTCGGTGCTCAGCTTTCTTTACAGTCCACCTCTCACATCCATACATGACTACTCTTATATTTCCCTTTTAATCAAACATAGCTCTGGCTGTAATCCGCCACTGAGCCAGGTAGTATTCGTGTTTATATTAAAAATTTCATCGAATGCAAAACCTCTGCTTTTCCATCAATGAAAACCCACCTTTTTCTTCAAAGTCTACTTAAATCCAACTTTGCCATGAAACCTTTGTCCTTCCCAAATATCCGTCTATAGTCTTTTGTTTCCCTGAAATTCCAAAGAACTTATAACTAGTAAGGATATCACCCAGCACTTAACCAAGTATCTTACAGGAAGTAGGCGCTGTACTTTTCCAAGAGGGGAGAAATGTGCCTTATATACCACTCATAGTACTTAGCTCAGTGCTAAGTATGGAACACACAATAACATTTGTTAACTAAAGAGCTCTCTTCCTCTTTATTTTCATGTTTTCTAAGAATTCAAATTTTACCAACTCATAAAATTATCAGATATTATTTAGAATGTGAGTGAAAATACCTTAACCTTTATATGTAAAACCTTAAAACATTGTTCTTAAAAGGCACAGTGGAAATTCAGCCATTTAAATACTCTGTTGGTAGATTTGGTAAAAACTATTTAGTGAAATAAATGTGTCTGTTTGCATCTATAAAAAGCTGTGTATACATTTAGCTCTGAGTCTAACAAAAGTTCTTGGCAATACTTCTTATCTCTGCCAAAAGTGGAGGTAGGCTTTGTGATGTGGACACTTATGTAGGAAAATTCCCTTCCACTGGAAAATAAACTGAGATCACATGCTATTTTTACATGGGCTATTTACTAATAACTCAATGACAATAAGATTCTATTCATTAAGAATCAAGTTCTCTACCCCAAAATACACTGGCTTCATACTGAGCTAAAGATAAAACTGTTATTAATGATCCCCACAATTAATTATCCTAAAGTTCAGTAGTACCAGATTTGCATTTAAGAATGACAAACAAAACCTCAACTAAATGTTATATTATCAAATCAACAATGATGTTACCTTAGTGGTATATGATTACTGAGGAACATCTCAGCTGTGTTCATCAACTCTGCAGTGCTCTCGTGAGCAGGATCAACTATGAAAACCTATAGGAAGAGGGAAAGGAAAACATGAAATCACATTTATTCAAATGTCACTGGGTCAGGAAAAATGCCTTAAGTCTTCTTATTGGGTTGGCCGTTTCCCTCCAGCTACTTTTGAACCTTATAAAAAAGAAATTATACAAATAGCAGTTACCCTCCTTCTGTATTCAAAGAACATGGTACTCAAAGACTAAATGATTTTCTCATGATCTTATGCTAACATGAAAACTACATCCAGATACCTTATTCCTATCCTTCACTATTAACAATACATATTTTATTAATTCTTCCACTTTAGAAAACAGAGATTAGCTTCTTGGGTATTTATTTCAAAGGACAGAACCCAATTTTTAGACCACAATAATAGGTATCATGTATTAAGCTCTCATGATGTGCTTTAAAAAATAATAGCCATCTCATTGAATCAAATAAAGTTCTCGTTTAATAAATTATTTCATATGCCAAGAAAAAAAAAGACTGAAATTTTGACTAGGAAGGGAAAAAAGGGGGTTTCAAAAGAGTGACGGAAGTACAGAAGATCGTTTCCCTGAAGAGTTCTCAGGAAGCCAACCTCGGCCCTCACCAGCCCCGCCTCTTCAGGAGCTACATGAGGGAAGAGAAAGACATGGGACGGGGAAAGAGGCCAACTAAGAACCTCTATCTCTCTAAAGCAGTGGAATAAGGATAAAAAGTAGGAGCTGGCAAAGATTTATTTAAGAGAATAAACCGAACTATCAAATTTTAGGGACTAAGCTACTCAAGAAAAACGGTATATAATTTATCTTCTGAGTGAAAAAGGAAAACCATCTTAAAACTCAAGACAATCTAAACCTTCAGGTTAAAGATGAGGAGCATCCCTTACACACGGACATTTCATAGCCCTACAATGAATACATTTCCAAACCCTTTCAGTTTGAACACAGAGCTAGAAAAAGAACATGTTTAGTGGCGGTAGTGGGGGGCGGGAGCGAGGCAGAGAAGCAACTAGTAAAGGAGAGAAGTGAGCTCTAGATGTGAGAGAAAAGGAAGAAGGCAAGGGAGAAACAGAGACCATGGCCCAGCCACAAGGAGCCCCACTCACCATGTTGTGCAGGTTCTTCCTGATCTGCCGGATTACGCCAGGAAAGGTGGGGCGAAGCAGTTCTTGCAGACTCGACGGCCATGAATTGTATCTGCTATCAACCTCCAGGTTGTTGATCCACTACAAAACAAAGAACACAACATGGTGTATATACTTTAGTTACCACCAGCGAAATTTGCAAAAATAACACTGAGACTTTATTTCAAGAAGAATCACACAGGAAAAGACCATTTTCAAAAACAGATCAAGTAGAAAAATGAGTGACCAGTACTTCCCTCTGGGCCAGTGGTAATGTCCCCAATGCAGAGAGCGCAGGTTCGATCTCTGGTCCAGGAAGATCCCACACGCTGTGAGCCAACTAAGCCTATGTGCCACACTGCTGAAGCCCACAAGCGTGGAGCCTGTGCCCGGCAACAAGAGAAGCCACTGCAAGGAGACGCCCACACACGGCCACTAGGAAGTAGCCCCTGCTCTCAACAGAAAGACCAGATGAAGCAAGGAAGACTCAGCAAGGCAAAAATAAATCAATAAATAATTTTATTTAAAAAGTGACTAAAACACAAGCCACAGAATATAAGGAAGTATTTGCAACTTACAAAATCAATAAAGGACTAGTGTCAAGAATACCTACAGAAATCTAACATATCAATTTAAAAAGTCAAGGAATGTACGAGAAATAGAAATGGGTCAAAAATATGAATAAGGAATTTATAGAGGAATTTTAAATGGGCAATTAACAGAAGGAAAGATACACAGCTTCGGTAGTAATCCAAGAAATATAAACTAAGTACAATGTAATTTCATTCATATTGTCAATATCCAAGAATAGGCAAAAATATAGAACAATGGGCATTTCCATCCAATTCTGAAGTCTGGAACAGTCACTTTGGAGAAAATGACCTACTAAAGATGAAACTTTTGTTACTATCCTACCACAAAGTTCTGCAGCTCCAGGTATCTACCCCACAAGGCTACCCACTCTGGTATTTTGGCTTGGAGAGAGTCCATGGGGTCACAAGAAGTGGGACATGACTGAACAACTTTCACCTCACTTCACTTCAAAGATGAAACTTTTGCTACTATCCTACCACTAAGTACTGCAGCTCTAGGTATCTATCCCAAATATTAAATACTCAAATGCACAAAGAGAGAGGTACAAAAGGGCCATAACAATACTGCTCAAAACAGTAAAAAATTAACTCAGCAGTGGCCACTGGACTGGAAAAGGTCAGTTTTCATTCTAATCCCAAAGAAAGGCAATGCCAAAGAATGCTCAAACTACCACACAATTGCACTCATCTCACACGCTAGTAAAGTAATGCTCAAAATTCTCCAAGCCAGGCTTCGGCAATACATGAACTGTGAACTTCCTGATGTTCAAGCTGGTTTTAGAAAAGGCAAAGGAACCAGAGATCAAATTGCCAACATCCGCTGGATCATCAAAAAAGCAAGAGAGTTCCAGAAAAACCTTTATTTCTGCTTTATTGACTATGCCAAAGCCTTTGACTATGTGGATCACAAGAAACTGTGGAAAATTCTGAGAGATGGGAATACCAGACCACCTGACCTGCCTCTTGAGAAATCTGTATGCAGGTCAGGAAGCAACAGTTAGACCTGGACATGGAACAACAGACTGGTTCCAAATAGGAAAAGAAGTATGTCAGGGCTGTATATTGTCACTCTGTTTATTTAACTTATATGCAGAGTACATCATGAGAAACACTAGGCTGGAAGAAGCACAAGCTGGAATCAAGATTGTCCGGAGAAATATCAATAACCTCAGATATGCAGATGACACCACCCTTATGGGAGAAAGTGAAGAGGAACTAAAAAGCCTCTTGAAGAAAGTGAAAGAGGAGAGTGAAAAAGTTGGCTTAAAGCTCAACATTCAGAAAACGAAGATCATGGCATCTGGTCCCATCACTTCATGGGAAATAGATGGGGAAACAGTATCAGACTTTATTTTTGGGGGCTCCCAAATCACTGCAGATGGTGACTGCAGCCATGAAATTAAAAGATGCTTACTCGTTGGAAGGAAAGTTATGACCAACCTAGATAGCATATTCAAAAGCAGAGACATTACTTTGCCAACAAAGGTCTGTCTAGTCAAGGCTATGGTTTTTCCAGTAGTCATGTATGGATGTGAGAGTTGGACTGTGAAGAAAGCTGAGCACCGAAGAATTGGTGCTTTTGAACTGTGGTGTTGGAGAAGACTCTTGAGAGTGTCTTGGACTTCAAGGAGATCCAACCAGTCCATACTGAAGGAGACCAGTCCTAGGTGTTCTTTGGAAGGACTGATGCTAAAGCTGAAGCTCCTGTACTTTGGCCACCTCGTGTGAAGAGCTGACTCATTGGAAAAGACTCTGATGCTGGGAGGGATTGGGGGCAGGAGGAGAAGGGGACGACAGAGGATGAAATGGCTGGATGGCATCACTGATTCGATGGACAAGAGTTTGGGTGAACTCCAGGAGTTGGTGATGGACAGGGAGGCCTGGCGTGCTGCAATTCATGGGGTCACAAAGAGTCAGACACAACTGAGTGACTGAACTGACTAAAATATCCATAAAAAATGAATGGATTACATGGTACATAATATTTGTACAAAAGAGCAGGGTGGGAAAGTATGTGTATAACATTTTGTTCATGTATATAAAGAGTATTTCTGGAAGGATATACAATGAACTGATAAAGCCTACTGCTTCTAGGAAGAAAAACTGGACAGCTCAGTGAAGAGTTTTTTCAATACACACTCTTTTGTATGTCTTAAATTCCACATTGTTAATTTATAAAAGATATTTTTAAAAAATAAGAAAAATGTAAAACATGACATCATAAACTAGACCTTTATGTATCAAGCAGATAAGTCTTGAAAAACTTGTTGAGTAACTCATTTTTTAAAAATTTGATGAAGGACACTGAGATATGGCATTTTTCAAAATTTTGAAAACATATGACAGGGAAGAAAATGATCAAATAAGTGACAGGAGGGATACATGCCCACTTCAAAAGACAAATTACCTGCAGGGAGGAGAGGGGTGGAACCAGAAGGAGATATAAAGAGGGCTTTGACTGAAACATCTTTTCTTCCAAGGAAACACGAAATGATTAAACTAACATTTAGTAAGTATGGCAATGGGTCCTATGATTGTTAATTATGTCAATATCCCTACTTTGTAATGAAAAAAATTCTACGGAAAAACGAATCATGTAACAGTGTTCATCAAGATAACAGTTATAACACCAAGTGAGAACTCAAGCAGGAAACATCTACATTCTGTATTACTCCCCTTCCCAAAAAATTTCCCTAAAATAAATGCAGGACAGACAGCACAAAAAAGGGCCTGGAGAGCTAAAGGCGCGGGTACATCTCTACCGCTTGTATCACTTTCACCACAACTACCCCAGGCAGCTCCAATCCCTCTAGTCTCTCATATCTGAGGAGACAAAGGCCCAGAGACATCACACAGCAGATATTAATCTATATAAATCATTCAGTATAAAATGTCAAAGTCTTTTCTTAAAGAGGCTTGGTAGCTAAACTAACATTTTTAAACAAAATCACACAAGACTAGCATGCAACTAAAACAACTAAACACTTTCCCAAGAGGTGCTCAGCTGATTCCTAAGGAGATATAAAATAGGAAAAATCACTGTCTTCACCACATTAAACCAAATGACTCTACTTTCTGGAGCATTTAAGAGCCTACTTTATTATATACACATATGCCATATAAGCAGTTGTTGCAAATCTTTGATGCCAACGAAAGAGATGACAGGAATAACTTATCTTTCATAGAAGACAAATGTGAGATCCATAATAAAATAATTGGCCAGATCACCCCCTGGACACTCACGGAATACCTACCGAAATAGCAGGGCTCCTGATGTCTACAGCATAGTCGGCCTCAGAGGGCTGTATATTCAGTTTCAAGACATTATGCAGAGAAACGCCTTCTATTCCCAGTCTATGTAGACCCTCCATCACCCGAGCTTCATTCCTCAATATATCAAACAGACTGGGGGAAAAAAACAGTATTTAGGAAAAAGGGCCCTAAAAAACATTTCTCACCATGAAAAAATTCATCAGTTCAAACTCAATGCCCCATCACAGTAGTTGAGAAATCAAAAGAGGAGATTCTTCCCTTGCTTCATTTTGTCCAAATATGCAGAAAAGAGTGGGTAAGACTTGCTTCTTGGTTGATATTATTTATACTTACCAATGTATACATTGTGTAGAGATTAACTACACACACACACAATTTGAGGATGAAATAATCCTAAATCTGGATTTTACACCGTATGTTTTTAAAAACACTAAAGTAATCTCCCTGTGATATTTCTTATAACTGCACATGAATCTACAACTATCTGGAAATAATTTAGTGACACCAAAAAATACACTAAATAATATGTGTTTCAATATCAGTATCAATTCCCACAAGGCCCACATACATATGATCACAGAAAAAGGTCTGGAGGAATTCACACCCAACTTAAAAGGTCTGCAGGGTAAGGAAGATTAAAGAAGATGAAACGAAATGAAGACTTTACATTTTAGTTTCTTTATCTCTGCATTATTGAAAAGTGTTTACAAAAAGCTAGTACACAGTTTGTAATAGTATGGGAAATTAAAGGTTTTTTTAATATAAAATAAAAACAAGAGCAGTCTTTTAATGTGTTCTTTACCAATTTTTTTACTAGGTCTGAAAGCAGTATGTGGACATAAAAGCTTAATTAAATCAATGTGAAAAGTATCTTACTGTGGAAGCTGCTTCTTCTGCAGCATTAACCAACCACAGCTTTTGTTTTCACTATTATAAAGCCTTAGTGTCAACTATGTCACTTTTAATTTCAAAGATAAAATAGAATTCCACTTGTCTTCCATACCCACCCACCCCAAAATTCATGGGGACAATTTAGAGAAATTTAATCCTAAACCACATTTTAACAAAAAGATAGCTATTCAAATGATAGACACTTGGACCTTAAATGTCCAAGGTATCAGATGTACGTTATGATAAAAAATGGCGAAGTATCACTCTGCCCATCCCAGCCAGAATATGGACTACCTAAATGCACTCACTGGGCTGGTAAGTGATCAGGTTTTGCAGCATGTCACATCAAGGAGGAACAACAGTCTGGACATATCACAAGGAGCCATACATTATTAAAACTTTCCAGAGTAAAAAATATTTATCCATACCTGAATATATCTTGTGTCTCTAAATCAATATGAAGTCCATTGATGAACAGTGCTGAATCTCCAGGCTGTAACCCTAAAGTTCCCTTGAAATACTGAAATATTAAAAATTGATTAAGGAGTAGGAAGAGAATGTTTAACAAAAATATCCACGTTTCTGGCTTTATGCACAAATATTGGCAATAATCATTACACTGTTTCCTACAATGTTGGGGTAGCGAGGGTATTTGATAAGCCAAGTGCTGAGATTTACTTTTCTGCTGTCCTTGCCTGTCTGTGATACTAGTCAAGGTTGAGCCAGCAGTCACTAACAGCTGGCCTTCTGGATGAAGTCCAAGGATCTGATCCAAAAGGGTTTCAAAACCCTATACCTCCCTTACACCTCCAAACTAAGGTATATCAAGAAACTGAGTCGCTGAGCTAAGGGCGGCACCTATACACACCCAAGCTCTCTAAGGCCTGGCCGTTAGGGGGCCCTCCAACTGATGCTCACAGTCATGGTGGGACACACACGACTGCACAGCCCCTGCAGCCTTCAGAACTGCCTAACCCACTGGAAACACTGCTTTGATGCCATATCATAGCTTCTATTGACTTCTATCCTTTCCACTCAATTCTTCCTCTCCAAGGAAATCGGAACTGTTAATCATATATTAGACACCACACAATAAGAGAAGGAAAGAAACAAATCAGATGCTAGGGACAGAACTTAGATCCCTAAGCTCTGCCAGGGCTGGGAGTGAGCAGCAGGGACCGCTGAGTTCCCTTCATGATCCCAGTCAGTGGACCAAGAGAAATGAACTCTAAGATCTATCTAGCACTGTGTGGGAAAAACATAAAACAAAACAATGCCAAAGCCACAGCTTTTGCTTCTTTGCCCTGAGAAGATAAATGATAAGCAAGAGAAGGGTAGATAATAGAAACCTGCATCAATGAGAATCAGAAATTTTTACACAGGAAAGAGAAACCCCACATCAGCTCACTCCAAGGCTGTGAACACAGCACCCTACTGACTGGGATCTATGAGAAATGAAACACAACTGAGGGCGGGGATCCCATGCTGAAAACAGGTGACCGAGTGCAAGTTATCAAATGCTCTGTTCTATTGGGCTTCAACAACCCTGCCAGGCAGAAGATGAGAAGATCCTTTTCTGGAGACTACACAGCTTAAGACGAAAAGTTTAAAAGATCTGTCACTGGAGTGCCCTAAGAAACGGCCATATCACCTTAGCCTACAGTCACAGAGGCGCATTCTTAGGGCTTTCAATCAGTTTTTTACTATCTTGCTCTCCAATATAAGTATTTAGTGAGAGATCACCAGGTATCTCAGGAAAGCCTCCAACATTTAAGACAAGAGGCCAAGACAAAAAGAAAGGCAACTTAAAAGCAAACAGACTATGAAAAGAGAAAAAAACACACACATGAACCACTGACATCTTCAGAAAAGTAACACCATAAAAAGAAGAACCCAGTAACAATAACCCTTGTAAATTAAAAATTTGACAACTAAAGAAAAGAATCTCAACAAATGGTTTGAAGATCCATCCCAGAAAGTTTAAAAATAAAAGACAAAAGAACTAGAAAACAAGAAATAAAACATTTTTAATTAGGTCAAACAAGTCAAGAAGGTATAACATCTTAAGAGTAAACAGGAGTTCTAGAAAAACAGAAAAGAGAAACCAAAAAGACCAAATGCAAAGAAATAAGTCCAGAAAATTTCCCAAAACTAAAGGAAATGATTTTCCAGATGTAAAGGGTCCACCAACCACTAAAAAGTACAAAGACTTTTTTAAAAGGCATTGTTGTTGTCCTTCAGTTGCTAACCCGTGTCCGACTCTTTGCACCTCCATGGACTGCAGCACACTAGGCTCCTCCATCCTCTACTACTTCAGAGTTTGCTCAGAATAATGTTCATTGAGTCAGTGATGTCATCTAACCATCTCATCTTCTGCCACCCTCTTCTCCTTTAGCCTTCAATCTTTCCCAGAATCAGGGTCTTTTCCAATGTTCTTCACATTAGAGGGCCAAAGTACTGGAGCTTCAACTTTACCATCAGTCCTTCCAATGAATATTCAAGGTTAATTTCCTTTAGGATGGACTGGTTTGATCTCCTTTCTGTCCAAGGGACTCTCAAGAGGCTTCTCCAGCACCACAGTTCCAAAGCATCAATTCTTCAGCACTCAGCCTTCTTTATGATCCAACTCTCACATCTGT
The DNA here is from genome assembly GCF_042477335.2 of Ovis canadensis. Taxonomy (NCBI): domain Eukaryota; kingdom Metazoa; phylum Chordata; class Mammalia; order Artiodactyla; family Bovidae; genus Ovis; species Ovis canadensis. The sequence continues at coordinate 122,665,008 of NC_091246.1, forward strand.
ACACGACTACTGGAAAAACCATAGCCTTGACTATACTGACCCTTGTTGGCAAAGTGATGTCTCTGCTTTTTAATATGCTGTCTACGTTTGTTATAGCTTTCCTTCCAAGGAATAAGCATCTTTTAATTTCATGCCTGCAATCACTGTCCACAGTGACTTTGGAGCCCAAGAAAATAAAATCTGTCACTGTTTCAGTTTTCCCCCTTCTATTTGCCATGAAGTGATGGGACTTCACGCCATGACCTTAGATTTTTGAATGCTGAGTTTCAAGCCAGCCTTTTCACTCTCCTCTTTCACCCTTTTCATGGGGCTCTTTAGTTTCTCTTCACTTTCTTCCATCAGACTGGCACCATCTGCTTATCTGAGGATGTTGATATTTCAACCAGTAATCTTAACTCCCAGCTTGGGATTCATCCAGCCCAGCATTTCCCATGATGTACTCTGCATACAACTTAAATAAGCAGGGTGACAATATGTACTCCTTTCCCAATTTTGAACCAGTCAGTTGTTGCACACCTGGTTCTGTTGCTTCTTGACCTACATACAGGTTTCTCAGGAGACAGGTAAGGTGACCTCATATTCTCATCTCCCTAAGAACTTTCCAGTTTTTTTGTGACCTACACAGTCAAAGGCTTTAATGCAGCCAAAGAAGCAGACGTTTTTCTGGAATTCCTCTGCTTTCTCCACGATCAAACAATGTTAGCAAACTGATCTCTTGTTCCTCTGCCTTTTCTAAACCCGGTGTGTACATCTGAAAGTTATCAATTCATGTACTGCTGAAGCCTAGCGTGAAGGATTTTGATCATAACCTTGCTAGCATGTGAAATGAGTGCAATTTTATGACAGTTTAAACATTTTTTGGCATTGCCTTTCTTGGCATTATCACTATGAAATTTCAGATTACTAGGGTCAAAGAAAAGATCCTATGATTCAAAAAAAAAAAAAAAAAAACCAGCATATAAAGGCTTCAGATGTCTCAAAAGCCATAATGGAAACCAAAATTCCAAAGACCAATGCCTTCAAACTTCTAAATAACTTCCAACCTATAATTCTATACCCAGCCAAGCTACTGATAAAATCAGAAACAGAAGGGACTTCCCTGATGGTCCAGCGGTGAAGACTCTGCTCTTTCATTGCAGGAGGTGCAAGTTCAATCCCTTGTCAGGGTACTGAGATCCATGCAACATAGCATGGTCAAAAAAAAAAATAAGGAAAACTGATTTCCTAGAATTTACCTCATACACAACCCTTCTCATGAAGAATGATTTGCTACACCAAAATAAGGGAATAACCCAAAATCAAAGAAGACATGGAATCCAAGAGATAGGAGATTCAACAAAAGAGGTTAAAGGAAGGTCCCAGGATAACTGATATGTACCAGACATAAAGAGAGGAAGACATGGCAACCCACTCCAGTATTCTTGCTTGAAGAATCCCCATGGAGAGAGGAGCCTGGTGGGCTAGAATTAATGGAGTCGCAAAGAGTCGAGCATTACTGAGCGACTAAGCACAGCACAACACTAGACACAAAGAACAACCAGTCCACAGTAAAGCAGATCAAAATTGATATAATCATGACAAAAGGGACAATAGAGAGACGGGGACAGTGCCAATATGAAGTATTGGTAGACAGTGGGAGGAGAGGAAGCGCAGTGAAAGAAAGTTAAACCTCACCATTGTAACAGAAGCCAATATATGAGGCTGGAAAATGAGAAAGTACCCATTTAAGCTTGCTAGAATTCAGAGATAAATATCAAAAGAAATCAGGAGTTGAAACCAGATGCTTCTGGGAAGGGGGATACATAGGGAGTGGGACATGATAGGGGGGATGTTATTTTTCTAAAGAAACTGATAACATTATTTGAGTTATATTTATATTCAAGTGTGATTAAAAATGGAAAATATAAAAAAGATTCCAGAAATGAATCAAAATACCATCATCTTCAATAAAAGAAGAGTAAAACCATTAAATGTCACTGATTTAACTCACATTTGTGCATCTTTAAAGATATAATACAAAATAGAAAGGTTACTATATTTTCCATTGGTTAGTACCTTCTGATTCTCTTCCACTTCAGCTCTAAGTTCTGAACTCACAGCTGTTTTTGTTATTGCTCTAAGGAAAGAAAAATATTATCAGTGATTGGTTTAGTATTTGATATACATGACTTCAATTTCCCTATGTGAAACAACACACGGTTCAATAAATTACAAAAAAAACTAAATGGAAAAAACTAAACCTTTACAATTGATAAAACAAATTTCTCCTCTCAGATGTGTATATTTGTTCATTATCATAAGCTATAAAACCAAGGAAAAGTAATAGTAATAGCTAATTTTAATGGAAATGCAGTTATTTCCAGGAACTTAGTTAAATATATGCAACTCTATTCCTATACATCATCTCTACAGCTCATAGAATAAAAAGATAATGTTAAATAAGTTAAGGCTACAGACTGCTCAACCCTTTTAAGCATATGTATGTCTTCAACAGGGCTTCCCAGATGCCACTAGTAGTAAAGAACCCACCTGCTAATACAGGATACATAAGAGATCAGGTTTGATCCCTTGGAGGAGGGCATGGCAACCCACTCCAGTATTCTTGCCTGGAGAATCCCCATGGACAGAGAAGCCTGGAGGGCTATAGTCCACAGGATCACAAAGAATCAGACACAACTGAAGCGCCTTCACACGCATATATCAACAGCACACATGACTAAATAAGGATGTACTACATTATGGTTAAGTCCTGTCTAAGTGTTTTCCAAGACTAACCAAGTAAACAAATTTATTTACAAAAGCATCTCAGTTAAAACACCTCATTCAATTACTCAAAGGACTGACAATCATTTAAGTTTCTAAAAATGTGGCTTTTAAACAAGTTTGCCTCATTTATGAGAAGTAGAGGACCTTTATAGAACTGAAAGCAATGCAGAAAAGCTGCATTCAAAACCTTAATCAGTCACTATGAACAAGTCAGCCTCTATAATTCATTTCCTTCATCAAGATTGATTAAGACGATATATATGGAACTGTTTAGGAAGAAAAGCACTAGAGTCCACACCAGACCCTAGATTAGTTACGTCTGCATATGTTAAATTTTGTTAACTCATCTAATCCTGAAAGGCAGGTACTGTTATTTCTCTTTTATTGCTGAGGAATGTGAGTATTTGCAAAGTTACTCTCTTCAACCACACAATGCAAGGGTGCCTTCTTGAAAAGAGGGTACCATTAGTGGTACAGCACTGGTAGCAACAGAACTTTAGTTTTCTAGGCATTTTCATATTTTAGTGGCTTCAACATGGCGTAAGCATGGACATAATCAGACACATGTTAAAAAGAAGACTGTCTCAAAACTGTATTACTCTGTGTTACCTGGCTTTGGTGGGAAAGTTTTGACCGAGATCCTTCATAATCACGAGAGCTAACTCAATAGGTGCAGCCAAGATCCGTGCAGCAGTCTGAAAACTTAGATCTGCAACAACGTCAAACAGAAGTTGAAGTGTATTAATCTAACACAATGAGAAATGAGAAATAGGAAAAAAGCATTTTTTTCCCATTATTTTCTTGGTAATTAAGAACACCTCAGAATGCCACCATTTCAGAGCGTGTCCAGGTTTTACTCAATCCATAGGCTCCTAAAGTGTCTACTGTAGCTGTTTCTCAGTCTGCCTGCATGAACACTAGGGCGCATACCAACACATTCAGCACAGATTAACCCATCCCAAATCCTTTTCCTTCTTCTGAATTTACAACATATCACAAAGTATAGCTAAAGATTTTAGTGAATTATCTTGGGAAAAAAACTCTGATACACAGTTCTTTGGACCAGAAGAGCACATCCTGCCATATGAGATGCCTTTAGCATCCAACTGTTTAATAAATGTGTACATGTAGAAACACAAAGATTCTGACAAGCTTGTTTCTAGTTTTACAAACTAACACATCTGGTCAAAGAGAGAAAGATCTGGTACTCTTCTATAAATATATATTATTCTGCTAAGTGTTACCTGTCTACAAAAGGACTTCCTTCCATTTCTGATAAATCACAATAAATCACATGACCCTTAAAATCTGTGAATAAATACAAACAAATACAAATTCTAACTTTTTTAACACCGTAAAATTTAGAACGATTCTTCTACATTTTTATTACCTTGCAACTGCCAGACTTTTAAAGGTGCCATTTCATTGGTGCTCTCAACAAGATGCTTTCTGAGTTCTTTCAACTGTCCCTTCAGGTCAGGGTGCAGGTCTCTGAAAGAAACACAAAATCAATTCCTTTCATGTGTCTTTTCTTTCCCAAAGCATTTAAAAGTTGACCTCAAATTTATCTTCATGACTTTTCCCTCTATATAATAGAAAAAATCCTACAATACAGGAAAAATATTAAAGTATAACTACTTTTCTTTAAAAAAAATTAATAAGTTCATTTAAAAACTAACACAGATTTTAAAAACGCATCACTACATAGTGATTCTCTCTTTGAGGGGATGGAGAGGAGTGGGACTGAGAGTAGGGAACAGAGAGGACCTCAACTCTATTCACTGTGTTTTACTCAACTTGTTTCTTCTTTTCTTGCTTTAAGGAAAAGAAGGCATTGTGTTGAAGGGAAAAAAACTCAATTCACAGTTTTTTCATACAGAAAAGCAAGTATGATAGCAACAATCAATTTTGAGTGGTATGTAGGTATATTATTCTCTTTTCCCTGAATCTTTTTAATTTCTCAAAATAAAACTGCAAATATCTTGCTGCCAGTCCCAAAATGAATTTCTTTCAATACCTGCCCATAAATCCTTTACTCATGTGAATATAACTCAAGCTATCCAAAATAACTGGATTTTGCTTAGTTTTATCTCAAAATATAGTGCATTCTATTTAAAGTTAGTAAAACAAGTTTTCAGAGGCAGAGATCCATCATTTAGATCAGAAGCACAGATGCAATAGACTAATTGTTTTTAAATATTCTAACTCAAAACTTCTTAAATGCCAAAAGTAAAACATTTACTCAGATCACTCACCATCCAACCAATACATTCGAGTTATTACAAACCTTTCTTCACAATAAAAGTGTCTTGCTGCTGCTGCTGCTAAGTCGCTTCAGTCGTGTCCAACTCTGTGCGACCCCAGAGACAGCAGCCCACCAGGCTCCCCCGTCTCTGGGATTCTCCAGGCAAGAACACTGGAGTGGGTTGCCATTTCCTTCTCCAAAAGTGTCTTAAAATGGGTCAATTACTTTAAATAGCTAAATAACTATTCTGAATGTCCATAAAGGAAAATGTCTTCAATATTCTACACAATACCTTTGTGCTGTAAATACATGAAATCATAATGCTATCCAAAACACAAACATAAAACGTGAATATGAAAAGGAATTATGGAAATCTAGATGCAATAAGAATGGAACCTGACTGCATACTAATGAGGCCATAATTGGTGCTCAACACAAAGAAACGTGCATATGCACAGGATGAACTCAGTATGTGCAGTCACTCAACACGAAATCATCTCTGCTAAACTTTAGTTACATCATTTTACTCAACCAAATGTTAAAGCTAAAGTCTATGAAACTACACCTACAAATACAATTTCTATTTTTTAAAAAAGCACACCATAGATGTCCTAATTAAGATTTCCCTGAGCCCTGAGCAGAATTCAGGGCTCAGAACAATGAGAAGACATATCAGAAATAGCTGCAACATTTAAAATAAGAGCTAAGAAGATTTTTCAGGTAAAAAATTCCAAGATGCTTTCATAAAACAGTTAATGAAATTTTCTTCAAAAAGCCATTTTCTATCTTATTTCATATAAAGCAAATTGCAATAAAATGTATTTCAATGGAGCATATAAAATCCTCCATACCTATTATAACTCTCTTGTAATTTTTCAAGCTATGCTGAGCATAAGTAAATAGCTATAAACACAACATTATAAATCAACTATACTTCAATAATTTTTTTTTAAAGAGACAAAAAACAAGCAAAAAAAAAATAGCTAAAACCTCTTTAAGTTAAAATACACTTGATTTTCTCAGGAAAAGATTACATAAAATTATTAGATTTCTCCTACTATGTGAATCAAAAAGTGGAATGTAACTTTAATGGCATCAACTACAAGGTCCAAAAAGGGAAATCAACTTAAGCCATAAGCAGGCAGTCATAGTATCATGTAAGAATAATGTGCTTCAGAATTACTAAAAATCATAAACATACTAGAAACTAAATGGTCATCTTCTCATATCAGATTACATATGTAAAGTACTCTTGAGAAACAGGAGATATAGTAATGAGAAAGATGATACTTACAATGCTAAGAAGCCTAAAGAGTTAAAGAGAGTAAAACCCTCTCCCAAAAGAAAATACACACCTTAACTTTCCAAAGAGAAATCCTTGAACTTCATCAATAGGATCACTTTCACCAATCACTGTGGCGTTAACTTCAGTTCCTACAAAAGCACAGCAATTACATGTCTAATCATTCAGAATATAAAAATATTAACTTCATAAAATTTGAAAAATATAAGGAAACATTTTGAAATACCTGAAACTATAATAGCATTTATAAATGTGTTTTTGATATATCCTGTGATCCTGGATAAATAAGACTGTATTTTTTCTTGAACTTTGGAAATTTTTACATTTAAATACTTCAAAATTAAGAATAACAGGTATTTCGATATCAAAATTCTGAGGAATCTATAACTAGGCAACTTAAGCCTAGATATAATTATTGAGAACAAAATGATGAAATACTAGGCTACCTTCCACGTACCAAAATCAATCATTTTTACCTTTAAAATAAAGCAAAAGGCATAAAAAGAGTACACATAAACCTTGTTGAAGTTCAAAACCCTAGCATATTACAACAAGAAGTATCCATAATAAACTGTTCCAAGTCAGAAAATGACAACAACAACAACAAAATTAAACTGTTTGTTACATAATAGTTTAAGATTTCATATTGGATCACAAGTTAATTACTATTTGTGAGTTACTTATTATCAATAACAGTAGCTACTACTTACTGAACTTCATTGTACAAAAACCTTTGTAAAATTTTTTTATCTACACATCTTATTTTCTCCTCACAAATACTTTAAGAGGCATATATCATTAACCACGTTCTACAGAGTAAAAAATTAGCACCCACATAATTTGTCACCCAATTCAAACATAACAGAACCAAGATTTAAACACAGCTTCATCATTCTCCTAAATCTATTCTTTTTAATTAAAGAAAAAAATTCCCCTTTAACTTGTCCTATCTAAAGAAAACGCGTTGGTCTTAATTTACAAATTCACCTTTCACCTGAGTATCATCCTTGGCCTTGTACTCGGTGCTCTTAATGGCCAACTCCACACCATAGCCAGAGAGGTAAACAGGCTCCTTCCTGGGGTTCTGCAGACAGAGCAAGCATGCCATCACCACCGAGCTCCCACGCCATCATGACCACCTAGCTCTTAATGCACCATGGCATACAGAGTGCAACCACATTAATGTCATGCAGTCATCACCTAGGATCAGGCACTCATGATACGCTTGAACTTCTGTGGAAATCCTCAGATTGTGGATCCTGCCACAAGTGTGAGAACCGAAATCCCAAGGAAGAAACTAAGCTGGATGAAGGCATAGTGGGAAGCGTGATGGTCACCAAACCGCATGAAGAAATGGAGAAAATAAAAAAGAAGGTCTGGACCTACACAGGGCTGAAAACTGGTAAGGTTTCAAACCTTGAATTGCTTTGTTGAGACCATATGTGTAAACATGCGTGTTTGTGTGTGTACATTTTTTTACTGAATTTACATGTCTTCAGGTAGGGTTTGGGCTGACCAAATGTCACAGGCTTACCATCATCCTGAATGAGGATGGCCAGCAATAGAGCACAGTGGGACAGGGTCAAAAACTGGATACTGACAACTCTGCTTCTGCTCATGTAAGTTTTAATTTTTTTATTCCGCATGGACTTAACAGTATTTACTGAGCTCAATATGACGAAGAGACTTTAAAGGCTAACGATCATTACATATAAATATTTTAAATGCTAAATGCTACACAAAGTTTGAAAACCTTAATTTCAAACCAATTCTGCTAGATTTTATCTCTTTAGACATTCTCCTCCTTCTATCAAATGAAAAATTCCAAAAAGGAGGGGAAAAAAAGGGTTTAGAAAGGTACTGAATTCAAGAATCAGTTTCATAGTATGATGCTCATATTAAATGTGGATGAAATTAAATATAATTTACATGGTCCATTTTGAAATAGAACGTTAACTTTTATACTGGTGTTAATTGCTAAGTCGTGTCTGACTCTTTGTGACCCCATGGACTGTAGCCCACCAGGCTTCTCTGCCCACAGGATTTCCCAGGCAAGAATACTGGAGTGGGTTGCCATTTCCTTCTCCAGGGGATCTTCCTGATCCAGGGATCAAACCTGCATCTCCTGCTTGGCAAATAGATTCTTCACCACTGAGCCACTTGGGAAGCTATTTTTAAAGCATAATTTTATTTAAAAATTTTAAAGCATAACTTTATATAGTCATTTTTAAAGCATAATTGTTTACATTTCTTCAGTAAGGCAAGCAAAGTATAAATAACAGATTTGATGAAAGTACCACGGTTTCCAAAGAAGTAGTTCAAGTCATTTTATAAAGGGGGAAATTATTAGCTTAAGGGCTAAGGTTGTCATGGGCAAATTAACATTTAAAACAGTATAAAACAAGTCAATACTTACTGATACATAATGTCTGAATATGTAATTTATTTTGCCTGCATTGCTTTTTGAAATAAGTTGTCGGTGGAAATTATAAAACTCCTCAGAGCCAATCTCAGAGTAGAAAATAACCACTGAGCTTTCAGGATTAGATGAGGGGTATCTGTGATCTCCTTTGAACAATAAAGGTTTTGGTCTGAAAATAAATATTAAAAGCTTAAGACTGTTAACTTTAAAAAAGTTTTTAAATGTTAAAAACAGTACAAAATGAAGCTACAGCAATGATAATTTCAGATTATAAGCATCTTAATAGAAAATTGAGTATCACAATCTTAAACAGCTTTTAGTTAGAATACTGTCAGATATAAGTCTTATTGGTCCATAATTAAACATAACAAATGTAAATTATATAAATTATAAAATGTAGACTTTGACTAGAAATTGTTATCAATTCCTAAAGAAGTGGGGGAGCTTGGAAACAAATACATATCCAGACCTCATAGTACTAAAACTTTAGTAAACTATTCTACTATATAAATAGAATATAATTATCTTTTTATCTGAAAACCTAAGTGTGAGTAATGCAAAACAGTGGGGATGATTTTAAGCATATAATTGCCCAATCACAGCATCTCCCTTCTCTATTGGTTTTACCATTATGATCATCCTACTACTGGATCTGACATTTATTTAGGTTCTCGTCATAAATTTTGAAACTCCCCCCCTCAAGAAAGCTCCTTTAAGAATGGCATCAGGTATTAACAGATCATAACACACAGATGTTATGACCTACCAGCCCCTCTCAAGGAAGTACACCTACATGTACCAAGTAGAAGATGCCTCTTGTAAAAATAAACCCACCTACCTGCATAAATGTATAACCACAGAAAAAAGGATAAGAGGATATATGCCAATGCATTAAAAAGTTACCACACCTCAGAAGAGGAAACATTATCACTCTTTTCTTTATAAAGGTCTGCATTATTGTAACAAATGAAACAAAGAATTTTTCAAGTCGGTCAACTTGTTTTCCCCAGTGAACAGCACTTTGCCATGCAGCCAATTTCAAAAGTCCACACCTCCCCACTGAGATGGCTGAATGCTGCTCACTGCATTTCTGGTTATCACCCTGAGGAAAAAGCACTCGTATCATTTGGTGGGCACAGGACAGATGCTGAGTAGGTAATCTCACTAAAGAAGAATTTCCTCACCTAAAACACCCTTGGCACTTCTGGCACAGAGCAACCTCAAAGAAGAGGTTGCTATTATCCTGTTTACAAAAGTATGAGAGGATAGCCAGAGCGGTTACTGCCCTAGCCAGACAGCAAGAAGGACCTATTATTCGTCCATCACAGGAAACCTACCTTCAAGTAAAAAAGTCAGCCATTACCAACTTAATATTCAAATTAAGCTTGCAATTATATTAAATAATCTCCTTTGGCTGAAAGTAATACTATCCTTAAAGTTCATTACCATTATTATCATTACTCCAGGCACTGGTTTTAATACACAGAATATTCTTTACTAAGCTGATGAAAAAGCCTTGTAACCTCTCTGATATAGTCATTACAATGGCACCCCACTCCAGTACTCTTGCCTGGAGAGTCCCATGGACGGAGGAGCCTGGTAGGCTGCAGTTCATGGGGTCGCCAAGAGTCGGACACGACTGAGCGACTTCACTTTCACTTTTCACTTTCATGCATTGGAGAAGGAAATGGCAACCCACTCCAGTGTTCTTGCCTGGAGAATCCCAGGGACGGGGGAGCCCGATGGGCTGCCGTCTATGGGGTCGCACAGACTCGGACACGACTGAAATGACTTAGCAGCAGCAGCAAACAACAGTAAGTACTTTTATTATCTCTATTTCGAAACAAGATGAGGAAAGAAAGGTTATATAATTTGCTTAAGTAGGCAAAACTATTTTAAGTGATGGAGTTGGGATTTAAATCTAGTCAGTCTGGTTCCAGAATCCATATTCTAAACCACTATATTTACGAACTACAAAACCCACAAGAAAAATCAGAAGAAAGCACAATGAATGCATGACACTTAAATAAACACAAATGTACCTTTCAGAAGCTGTTAGTAGAAGAGTCTCAAGGGTATCAAAATCACAAGTCGTCTTTCCATGCACTGAAAAAAATGAATTACATCCTTCTGGTGGCGGTTCATCAGCTGCTATCTGTCATTTAAGATACAAGACATTTTTAAAAATAATTTCTAACCAAAGACAAGATAAAAAATAAATATTCTAAATAGGTAATAAAATAATAATAAGACATCAGTGGAAACAAAGGCAACATCTACTGAACATTTATTACATGACAGGAGTAAGAGCTCTACGCTTCACTACTTTCCTCATTATACTAGTTCACCTAGCTCCTCCCAGTATCACTCCACGAAGTAGGTGTCATTGTTATTCTGAACACAGAACTTTAAAAATCTATCTTAGAAGACATCAAAAGCTATCCAGGGAATAGAATATGTACCTTGCAGAAAACTAAGCTTACGAATGTCAGCTGTAGGTGTCACAGTGTAACAATGCAGTCTTCAGTCTAATATGCAGATTAATGCAAAGCCCCTCCCTGAAACAGGAAGAATGACAGTGCATCTAAAAAGCCAACAGGACCGAAAACAGAGTATATATGGAAAGGCAAAAATCACCCACGGAGCACAGTAAGACATTTAAAAGAAAGGTTGAATGAGTTATGGGGTGTGTTCAGAGGAAAATGCACTACCGCCAAGGCACAACAACACAAGTCCACCCACAACCTTAATGAGAGACACCCCGAGATGCATGAGCATAGAGAAATGGGAGAGAGGGCGTGATGACAAGCACTGCTGTTTGCACTGATGTCATTTATTTAACGTATTCTTAGTGAATGTTCTTTTCTATGGCTGGAATACAAATAACTAAGAAAAGAGGGGAAGAAATGGAAAGCTTGCCATGAAAAATGAACATTAAAACTTTTCATTACATTCTTTGTCTTTTTTTTAAGTTATTACAAAACTTCCAAACTTCTATTTGTAAAAAGAAAGAATAGTACAATACAGTACTCCCATGTACCCATGATGAGTATTTCAGTAATTATCAATTTATGGCCAAATCTTATTTCCTCCACTTTCCTACCACACTTTATTGGATCATTTTGATATGCACTCCAAATAACATTTCATGCATGTTTCAGTTATCTCTCAATAAAACACAAAAATTATTCATTTAGTTTTTTTGGCCACACCACGTGGCTTGCAGAATCTCAGTTTCACTTAACAGAGATTAAACCTGGGCCATGGCAGTGAAAGCCCAAAAACATGACCTCTAGACCATCAAGGAACTCCCCAAACACAGAGATTTCTTTTAAAAACATACCACCATTATCACTTTTAACAAGTAATTTCTCTGGTGGTCCAGTGGTTAGGAATCTGCCTTGCAATGCAAAGGACACCAGTTCAATCCCTGGTCCAGGACAATCCCACAGGCCACGGAGCAACTAAGCCCAGGCACCACAACTACTCATCCATTGCTCTAGAGCCCGTGAGCCACAGCTACCTTAGCCCACGCACCCTAGAGGCCGCGCTCCACAAAAGAGGTCACTGTAGTGAGAAGCCTTTGCACCGCAACTAACAGCAGCCCCTGCTAGTCACAACTAGAGAAAGCCCTCATGCAGCAAGGAAGACCCACCACAGCCAAAAAATAAATAAACAATATCTCAAGCTTTAAAATAAACAACTAAAAAAAAGTCATACAGTTCCATATTGATGGCCACTGGCAGCACAGGTTTTCAGTCTTCCCTAGTGCCCTCATCAGAGCAAAAATGAAAACAGAAACCAATGGACCACATCTATGACAAAACCAGGGGGAAAGAAATCTCCCTGATATAAAATATAAAAAAGAACTGCAGAGATTCTAATGATTCTGAGAATAAGAAAACCCTGAAACAGCTAACAGGTTTTCACTGGCCAAGTATGATGGACCAACTGGTTTTGTTCAGCCTAACATTAGGTAAGCACATGGCAGTCTGAGCTCTGCGAACGTGGAACTCACAAGCTAGGACTCCCTTCCAGGGAAGGGCCCCACGCAAAGGAGAAACTTTTGAGGGTAGAATAATACTTGAGTAGGACAGAAATAAGAGACAATAAAAGAAAAAGTCCAAATAAAAGCTGAAGAAGGGAACAGAGTCAGGAAATTTCAAAAAGCAAGCTACCTTTTTTTAAAGTCACCATATTTTAACAAAACCTAAAATCAACAGGACAGGGAACCAGGGAAGTTAAAGAAAACAAATTTCCAATCAAATTGAGCAGAGAAAGTCTCAGTGTCAAATGCCATACTGTAAGAAAAGAGGAGGGGAAAGAGCAGAATAACACTCTTAGCCTTACAAGAAAAATTCTGCAGTGAGAGCGACATACTGGGAATTCCATGGGAGTCCAGTGGTTAGGACTCAACACTTCCACTGCTAGGGCTCAGGTACAATCCCTGGCTGGGGAACAAAGATCCCCCGGTAAGCCACCTGGTGTGGCTAAAAAAATATGTATAGGGCAAACTGTGTAAGTTACTCAACAGAAAAGAGAGGGACGGAGGGAGAACCTATAAATTAAGAGAACACACTCCCCCCCAAAATTAATAAATTTATTAAAAAAACTGAGAAAACTAAACTCTACTGTATGGAGAGGCACTCTTGAGCAATGAAAGGATTTTTTTAAAAGAAAACAGCAGATGATTCCAAAAGAAGAAAGTGACTCCTTTTGCAGGGCAAAAGTCAGCCGTGGTGGGGACACAGCACATAAAGGGCTCCCACGGTGCTGAGTCAAGTTCAATTTCTTGACCTGGGTGAAAATCACAAACGTGTTCCCTTCATCATAATGCATCACACTATACATTTCTTATGAGTTGCTGTCTACACCAGTTTCATTTCAGAATTAAAAAATGGTTTTAAAATTAGCATTTCTTTTATATCAAACATACAACCAGTGTACAAACAGCTTTGATTCTCTTGCTCTCTATTTTTTTACAAGTTTGTTCAACTCAAAATCCAGTAAGATCCACACATTACATTAAGGTGACACATTTTTAAGTTTCTCTTGAAGTTCCTCCTTCCCTCTTTTCTTTTTTTAATGTATTTGTTGATAAAATCAGATCATTTTGCCATGAAGTCTTTCACATTCTAGCTTTTCCTGACTATAACCCTGTAATATTTCTTCACATTTCCTATCTGCTGTTCTCCTGTGATCTACAGACTGTGATCACCCTCAGGGGTAATTGCTTTAGCAAAACTGCATCTCTCTCTTCGGCTGTGCTATATAAATGAAGTCTGTAGTTTCAGGTTTTTTGCATAGGCATTTTTTTCCTTAAATGACAATAAGCGCAAAATCAGTTCAGTTCAGTTCAGTCGCTCAGTCATGTCCAACTCTTTGCAACCCCATGAACCGCAGCACGCCAGGCCTCCCTGTCCATCAACAGCTCCTGGAATCCACCCAAATTCATGTCCATCGAGTCGGTGATGCCATCCAACCATCTCATCCTCTGTCGTCCCCTTCTCCTCCTGCCCTCAATCTTTCCCAGCATCAGGGTCTTTTCCAGTGCGTCAACTCTTTACATCAGGTGGCCAAAGTATTGGAGTTTCAGCTTCAGCATCAGTCCTTCCAATGAATACCCAGGACAGATCTCGTTCAGAATGGACTGGCTGGATCTCCATGCTATCCAAGGGACTCTCAAGAGTCTTCTCCAACACCACAGTTCAAGAGCATCAATTCCTCAGCACTCAGCTTGCTTTATAGTCCAACTCTCACATCCATACATGACTACTGGAAAAACCATAGCCTTGACTAGATGGACCTTTTTAATATGTTATTTGAAGATTTCACATCATCAGTTTTGCTCATTATTTACAAACAAATCATAAATCCTAGAAAATTTCAGGTAGAAAAGGTACAGTGCTGTAACACAATGACAGGACAACTGCAATACATCCAATCATGTGATACAACCCCTAAAAAAAGTCCTGTCATGTGGAAGCACTGAACTCACCTGCTGGAAGGCTTGTATTGTAGCTGAGTAGGAGCGGAGAGACAGACAGAATTTCAACAAATTCTGCTGTAGTGGTGACAGAAACCGAAATGCAGCTTCCAATATTGCATGATAATAGGAGTAATCAGTACCTGTCAGAAGAATACCAACCAAAATAGTTCTATATGACTACAGGTATCCAAATAAGATAGCTCATAAAGTATAAAGCTATGTGTTACAAAAGCTTATGATTGCAAAATGTTACCACTATACTGTCTTGCAAAGTGAAAGTGTTAGTTGCTCAGTCTTGTCTGACTCTTTTGCAACCCCATGGACTGCAGTCCTTGAGGTTCCTCTATCCATGGAATTCTCCAGGCAAGAATACTGGAGTGGGTAACCATTCCCTTCTCCAGGGAATCTTTCTGACCCAGGGATCAAACTCGGCTCTACCACACTGCAGGAGAACTCTTTAACCTCCTGAGCCAGCAGGGAAGCAAAGCATACTGTCTTGAGCTGTTGTCAAATGCTTAGAATTACTTAAGAGTATACTGTGCAATTGGACTCTTCCTCCCTTCAGTCCTTTTTCACTATTCCCTCTCCCTGGACTGAGATTTTCCCACTTACCTGGATGACTAACTCCACCTTCTTCCTCAGGAAGAACTCAGTTTATGAGAGCACCTATCCCACGGAGGCATTCCCAGCCCCGACCCCCACACTTCAATCAATCATGTTCATCTCTTCTTTGCTCCCCTATTTCTTCGCTTACCTCTCTCACTTAGCCCACTGTTCACTCGTTCACTTGATCCCTAACTACCCCCGCAATAGTCTGTGAGCCCCTGCACACAGAAACTATGATGTGTCCTTGTGTCCCCTGGCACATGTTATCTATTCAAACAACCTGACAAGGCTGAGCAATGTAATGAGGAAGCACAAGATATTAAAGAATGCTAATGAAACGATGGTTTGGGGAGAGGCATTAAAACAAACAATTGAAACAAATTGTCTGGGGGAAAAATACGTGTAGCAGTATAAAAAAAAATCCCCAGGATATATTAAACGAAAATCATAAGGTACAAAACAATATATTTAGTACACTATTTTTTCTTACTGTTAGGAAGAATAAGAAATAAGAATACATACTTATGTATTGGATTGGCCAAAAAGGTTATTCAGGTTTTCCTATAAAATAATATGGAAAAACCTGAACGAATTTTTGGTCAACTCAATAGTTGTAAAAAAACAAAAGAAGAACAAAAAAATACTGAAGGCTAAACAAATTAATTTTAAGTGGTTATAAAAAGCCAAGAGAAACAGAAGGAACAAGATTTTTCTCTGTATAGCCTTTTATACAGCTTTGGTTTTTCTTCTAAAATTTTACTTTATAATGAAGTATAGTTGATTAACAATATTATGATAGTTTCAGGTATGTGAAGCTTTGACTTTTAAACTACTATTATATATTTTTGAAAATTTTAAGAAAAATATTTAACATTTTAAAAAGCAAAATGTAAAAGGTTCTGTGTGACATTAGCACCTTCAAAGCAGCAAAAGAGATCAGAAAGAAATGTCTTAAAATGTTTTGTGAAGTCACTCAGTTGTGTCCAACTCTTTGCGACCCCATGGACTGTAGCCTACCAGGCTCCTCCGTCCATGGGATTTTCCAAGCAAGAATACTGGAGTGGATTGCCATTTCCTTCTCCAGGAGATCTTCCCAACCCAGGGATTGAACCCAGGTCTTCTGCATTGTAGGCAGATGCTTTATCGTCTGAGCCACAAGGGAATGTTGCCAGAGTGTTAAAAGTGACTATCTTTGGGTGTTAGAACTATGAATAATATTTCAAATAAAGTGTTTAATATACTTTTGTGGTCACTTCCAAGAATTCATACTCTCCTAACTTCAACCAAAAACACACTAGCATTTATACTGAAGAACTTTCATTTTAAATGTCAGAGTTCAAATTTCACTATAAAACCCACTTTCATAAATTTGTTTTACAAAATTGTAAACTAAAATAATTTTTTTTGGTTACTTGAACAATTCCAGTTGACTCTAAATTATTTAACTAAAGCTTACAGATGCTTGTGCAAAACTTTTACGTATTTAAACTGCAAACAAGATTTAGACTTCACTTTTTAAATATGCTCTAATTTTTTAAATCATAAAGTTAAAAATCAATTCAAACATTAACAGCAGTCACAAATTTACAATTTGTACACACTTTCACTTCAACAAGGACTTATGCCTATCAACGCAATATTCAAGGCTTTAGCTACTCCTGGATCAGCATCTTTGAGTATTAATGTCCATATTCTATATAGTTTACACTGAATTAGAAAACGTTTGTGAAAGCTCATCAAAAACTAAACAAGTATACAGTTTACATTAATTTGACACCTTGACACTCTAGTTGTGAGTGGTTGGCATGCATAATGGAAAACATTTTGGATGGCACTCAATGAGAAGAAACTTAACAGATAACAGATCAGTTGAGTAATTAGTTCATAACAAAAGAAAGCGAATCAAATCTGATGGTTATTATGTAGATGCTAAATGATTCTAAATAAATTTGACCTCTGCAAAATAATCACATAGCACTTTCAATAAAAGAACACAAAAAATCAAAACACAAGGCTGGGGGAATCAAAGGCAATTCTTATTGCCAAAGTTGTAAACTTTTTCAAAAACAATTACTAGTTTGTGTTGGCTCTGCTGGCTGCCATGACAATTCTACTCACTAAAGATAAAAATGTTTTTCATTAATTGCCATGCCACCATACCCTGAGAGAGACCAAATTTTTAATATATTCCCAGACACCAAAGTCAAAGAAGCATCTGCTTCTATTTTACCGTGATGATCTGATGATCCGATATTTTGACTGGCTTCTACAAAATCCCAAAATTTCTCTTGACTGTCTTCTGCTAAAAACTCACTGAGAGAAAAGGGGGAAATATCAGAAATAAAACAACTTAATAAAAATCTTCCAATATAAGTTACATTACTAAGGAGAGTAAAAATAAGCTTTTAAGTTTCCAAATGTCCAAAGGTTGGTTTTGATAATATATATTATATATGAATATATGTAATATATTTCAATAAAATATTTCCTAATTTTAGGCAAATCTTACTAGCTTATTAGCTACTAATAATTAGCTTCATAGTTTATTCACTTAATAGCTTCATAAGTATTCCTTAAGAATCCTAGAATAATAGAAATGTTGTAACAACAGGGAAGTCCCAATATAAAGAAAGGTTATGAAATCTCATTTGTAAAAATGCTGTCAGTAGTGGAAGCAGAATTAGGAATTTATAATTCTAGTACTAGTTCTGCTCACTCATTTTCTGAAAGACTTACAAAGAACAAAACAATATGTTTCGCCTAAGGTTCTCCTGAGGAAAACATGAATCCTAGAAACATCTCTAGGAGACTGAAGGCAGCATGCTGCAATCTTTTTACATCCATAAATCCAAACTTTAAAGGCCATCAAATTTTAAAGTTAGCACTGATTTAATAAAATCAGGTCTCAGAACTTAATGCCATTTTAATATTTTCCTTGACTTTACTGTACCGACCTAAAATAAAATAATGGCTATTCTCCACTTCCCTTCATTCAGGGCCTTTAAAATCCCAAGAAGAAAAAGCAGGTACTCATTGAATGATTCATGTAAATCGGTTATCTTCTCCTCCAAACCATACCAATGTAGTGGTGGTCTTTCCCTGTCTTAGAGCAAACTACAGATCTGGATCTCAGCTTACCTAGCCAAAGGAAGACTTTCCCATTACTTGTCAACACTGGGATGTACAACTCTCACTCTACTCCACAGCTAGACACAGAAATATGGGAAAAATAAGAAACATTTCCTGGTAATGCACAGCTTCTCTAAAAATAGGTTTCTGAAAATACCCATTATAATAATGTATTAAATTAGTGCCTCCTTGAATGTGGCATTTTTCTAGGCTTTCGAGTAACTGACACAAACATCACACACATCTTATAACAGCTTACAGTCTATTAATGTCTTACAGGTATTAAGACAGATTCAGTTCAGTTCAGTCACTCAGTCGTGTCCGACTCTTTGCAACAGATTATAATGTGTAATTAAATGCTAAATTCATGAATTAAAGCAGCATTCACAAGATAAGTGAGCAGAAGGGAGAGAAGTAATACACTCATTAGTTGTGAGACAAGGGTTCACTTAAGCTAAGGCCCTCCTACAAAGGCCATATGCACATAAATATATACTTTCATATAATTACAGGAAAACATAAACATCCACTCTTTCTCACCCCAATGCATAAATACGTCTTACAATGTCTAAGTGTCAAACGGTCTTAAGGAAATTAATTACCAGATCCACTGAACTAACCCATGGAAGATAAGAACAGTACAAGATACTGTTAAAAGGAATGCTGCCATTTGCTTACAGTATGCTTCAATTTGTTTGCTTTTCGCTTTAAACTGTTTTTTAGCTTCTGATATCTATTCCACTGAGTTAAAAATCAGGTTTCACAGATGAAATTCTACGATGTCTGGGATTTGCTTTATAATGTCTTAGTGGGAGAAGGCAGGAGGGTAGTGATAGTTATGGTTATCGGACTTGAGTTGACAATCGCTACAGCTAGGTGACAGGCAGAGAGAGAGCACATCATATATAACATTTTCTCCACTTATAAATATATTAGCTTTCTTAAGGGCATAGAGGTAGTAAAAGAAAACTCTGGAATTTACATTCCAGTCTCAATCACTCAAATCTTTCAAGCTGCATTCTCAGGCCATTATAATGTTTATGCATTCAATAAATGATTGCTTCAATTTTAATAACAGAACTTTATTTATACAATGTTTCTGTTAGTAACTATAGCTGCTCAAAACATATTCAGGGCTCTGCTTCAATTAAATATTGGTGGACAATCAGAAGCTACAAACCCTTCATTAGCATCAGGTCCAATCTAAAAATACACACGGGAATATTTTCAGTCCCTAAGGGCCAGAAGCAAGGAAAGCAAAATGTCTGTGTTAACTGCATGCCTCGATGTATGGAGAAATATCTGACCCTTCAGCCTCCCACCATGGACGTGCTGTGACCCACCATCAATGTCTGCCGTGGATGCGGGAGGGAAGGATGGTGGCCTCAGCCAGCTCTGGAGGTGAATATGGAGTGGTTCCAAACAAGCACAGCATATTTTTGAGTTGTCTACTCATCCCATTACCCTAGCAAACTATCTGTAAATAACCACAAAGGAAAACTAAAATAGTGAACCCAAATGGCAAATGGCCAGGGTATCATGAAAAGCGGCTATGTTTGTTATGGGTAAACTGGGGTGAAGGAAATAGTTTATAATACTCACTTCACTGAGATCAAAGAACTGAAAAACATTGATTAATTAAGGCTGACAACTTGAGCATACTTTCTCAAAAGTCCATAAGTATATGCCATAAGACTCTTCTAAGAAAATATACAAACACCAGTAAGTTTGTTAGTATAAGTGAGAGTAATGGGATGTAACCCAGTTATGACTATTAAGCAGAATATCTTAAAACATCTATTACAGATAGCAACACAAACTTATTTGTAAAGTAGTAGTAAATCTCAATGACTTAGACTGACATCAGACAAATCATCCAAAATAAGATGAGTAGAAGGAAGAAAAAAAATTCAGTTAGTTATAAGAGTCCTAGTCCAGGCAGTCGCGGACCTCACATGCCTTCACACTTCACTGCTACAAACACCCAAGATCTAACAAGGGGCTCGGCCTATTTATCTATCTAGTTATTGTAACATCACTATGACATATAAGCAGTGGGGTCTAGTGGAGCGGGCATGGGGGTTGTTAGGGCCTGGGGTTTGTTTCTGCTGCCCTTTAACTGCTGAGGAGAGGGGGGCATGGAGAAGGGACGGCAGAAAGTCTGTTCAGCAGAAAGTTGGAAGGCTCCTCAGCAAGTCATGTTCCTTCCAGCCTCTCCTCAATACAAAGGAGGCTCTTCCTTAGGAGGTACACTATCAATACAACAAACACTTTGTTCACATCTTTCTAGGGATTAAGGAAAGATGTGAGAAGATAAAATTCTAAGTTAAAGGTCACAAAGATAGACCACAAAGTTAACTGATGAACAGTTCAAATTTCCAGCTCTATCAAATTCTGAAATTACTAAATGTTTATCTTTCACCTACCTAAATGTATGCTTTAGAAAGATTCGCTATAGGTCCTAGCTATATGTTATTTGAGATACAATAAAAATAAGCTTCCCTCTATAAACAAAAAAACTGACTAAAAGACAGGTATCTGATTATACTTATATAACAACCATTTACTAAAAAGTATATTTGGTTTACAAAACCTTCCAAGAAATCATTGACTATATTTTACTTTACCAATTTGAAGACATTTTCTCTTTTTTTTCCCCAAGTTTGGGCAATCTTCTTTACTGAGAAATTGAGATGCATGTTTTCTTTTTTCCCCTACAAACATACGTATGGTTTCTACAACCTGTCTACTAACTCCTTCTTGTGGTTCACTGAAGGGTTGTCAAGTTTCCTTCAAGTTTCATTTTCTTCCATACTCCCCAGACCAGAGAATCTCTTCTAGTTTGAGAGGTAACGGTGGGAAACTTGGTGTGACTTACTGCATATTCACTACACTCTAAATCCCTTCAAGGCCTAGGCCTTTGAAACTCATTTTCTGCATCAAGATCCCAGAACACAGCAGAAGTAGAAACGGCTGCATGCGGCAGAAGGCAAACAGGCAAGAACCTGTCTTCCAGAGTTTCCTGAAGCCCCAGATGGTACCGAGGTACATGGGGTAGGAGACTAGGGTCCAGCATGTTTCAGGAAATGCTGCCCAAAGACAACTGTCAACTTTGAGACATATCATTGTTTTAGAAAATGCTAAGAGTGAAAGATGCTACCAATTTTAACTGTCAGATAACAACTTGATTAACTGCATCCTGATTTTGGAGAAGCTAACATCAGATTAGATGTGGCCACTTTCTCAGCTCCCCCCTGTACTCTTTTATCTGGGGTCTGTCTCCTTCCAAGTTCTCAGGAGGGGTATATCCTCCACCTGCACCTCAACAAGCTTTCTTCTCTTTCTCGTATTAAACACCCCTTAGCACCCTGTTCAAATAAACAGAAATTTTCCTTTAAGTACAACACTCTCTTCCCTTATTAGCATATTTATACTCTTCCTGGAAGACACCATAATAACTTAACCAATTCAGTGTATCTGTCTAAAGAAGTCCCTAAGGATCTCTGTCATCAGTGCAGTCCTAGCCTGCCGGCAGAATCTGTGTTCTCTCAGCCTGTGGCAGGTACACAGCCTGGTGCACGCTGAATGGGGCTCTTACTAAATGCATAATAAGAATCCCACTCGCTAAAAGCTCCCAAATATTCACTGGCAGAGCCCACATTTTCACTTAAACGCGTGGAAAGGAAAAAACATGTCTTCTTACCTGGCTTCTAATAACAATGGAGTGGAAAACCATTTTGTTGTAAGAGAGGTCGTAATGGCTTTTGAATCTGCCTTAACTGAGGAAAACAGCCATAGTCCAATAAGCATAGGCAGAAGGCCCATTTTACAGCAAAGTCCTAGAAAAGGGAGGAAAAAAAAGATTTTTCTACAAGGCAATGTTTCAACCTCAATCTTAATACTTAGAGACAAAAAAAAAAAAACATGATTGTGACAGAAATAAAAATGTTTCCAAAATATAACAGCACACACTATCTACAGACAGTCAATATATGTTAGTTGATTACTGACACACAACTAAAGGTGTGTAGTTCATTACACTCTTTGCTACAAAGGCTGCACTTCATCTCCTGGTGCCTATGCCAATCAGAGATGTTAGCCTCTCGTTGAGTAGGCTTCTCCTGCTGTGGAACAAGGGCCCGAGGGCGTGTGGGCTTCAGCAGTCGCAGCGTCGGGGCCAGTGGTTGTGGTTCCTGGGCTCTAGAGCATAGACTCAGCAGCTGTGGTGCGCCAGCTAAGTTGCCGCATGGCACGTGGAATCCTCCAGACCAGGAATCAAACCCATGTCTCCTACATTGGCAGGCGAATTCTTCACCACTGAGCAACCAGGGAAGCCCAAAAAGCTGCTTTTAAAAGAGTCTGAAGTTCAGGCACTGTTGGCTTCTTGGGAAAACAAAAAAATTAATAGGAATGTCCCACTTATAAACGTGTAGTTGTTCAGGTGCTAAGCTGTGTCTGTCTCTTGTAACCCCGCAGAGTCTGCCAGGCTCTCCATCCATAGTATTTCCCAGGCAAGAATATTGAAGTGGGTTGCTATTTCCTTCTCCAGAGAATCTTCCTGACTCAGGGATCGAACCCCCTGTCTTCTGCATCGTAGGTGGATTCTTTATCCTCAGCCACCAGGGAAGCCCCATTTATAAACAGATATTCTTTTTTTTTTAAATCAACATTAATAAAGACTAGGACTAACCAAACCAGACCTCTGACAATGAAACCTGCTAGCAGGTAAGTCCTGGCTTGGGAGGGTGTGGGGGTTGGGGAGGTGGGGGGCACGGAGAGGAAACTGGAAATGATGTAGGCTCTTCTCCCGAAGTAGCAAAAGTTACTGACATTTCCTGCAGAGGGGGCAAGCAAGGACCCAAACTGTTACATACAATTTCGGGCCACTCAAGAACTCTCTGAGACACCCTCCCCGGGAGGTTCATGGACTGCAGCCTCAGAAACCTGCTCCTCCTGATAGAACAGACATGGGTTAGTAATAGAGACCTATGATCAACTCCTGAGTTTACTAGTTACCGACAGTTTAACCTCAAGCATGTTACCTAATAACTCCCCCCGCCCCTACCCCTAGTCTCCCACTCTCTAAAATAAGAATAACAGTATCTGCCGGGATGAGAAGGCAACATGAAATCACTTTGTAACAAAAGTCACTTTGTAGTGAAAGTCACTTTGTAATGTGCCAAGTACTACACAAAAACTAACCCATCTAGCAAAACGTCATAAGGAAAAGAATCTAGAAACTGTCTTCTAAACTATAGAATAACAGCTCAGCACTATTACAAGGCCCCAAAAACATTCCTTGGAAATGTATGCTCTGTGGCTAGAGGGGGAAAGAAACACTCTGCTGCAGAGCAAAGACTAACACAGCACTGTAAATCAGCTATAGTTCCTGCCCGCTCAGTTGCTTCCAGCTCTGTGACCCTGTGGACTGTCGCCTGCCAGGCTCCCCTGTCCATGGAATTTTCCAGGCAAGAATACTGGAGTAGGTTGCCATTTCCTCCTCAAGGGGATCTTCCCAACCCAGGGACTGAACCCGCGTCTCCTGCATTGGCAAGCAGATTCTTTACCACTGCGCCAACAAAAACTTTTTAAAATCCTACCCCAAAATCAGTAAGTTTCTAAACCAGAGGCAGCGCATACGAACTATGTTCAAGCAGTGATAATGCTACAGCTGTGTTCACAATTTTTCCTGCAGGGACCTAGATATGTCACCCCCAACAGTGATGATTCCAGAAGAGAGACTGGATGCCACTGAACAGTACTCCCAGATAGACTGCATGCAGAGAGTGAGGAGGCGGCTCCTCCCACTCCACCCGAGCAGACACTCACATTTACTGAGCAACTACTAGAGGCGGAATCACTCTGGACTGCGCCACTGCCAAGAGCTCTGCAAACAGCATGTTCCCCAGCCTGTCCACACAAGGCCTGCTCCACTCTGCTCACCTCAGTAAACAGCAGTGCCTGGCAAACGGCAGACAGTCCATAAATACGCTGCATGATGGGTGAAACACTATTACCCCCACTTTAAAAATAAGAAAATGGGAATTCAGAGAGGCTAAGTAACTTGCCTAATAAATAGCAATTCTTGGAACCTACACCTGCCTGTTTTCAAAAGTTCTATAATACCATGCTCTCTGCCCTGGCTTTAAGAAGGGGTTCTTAATGTCCAGACCTAGACTGACCATACGGCTTTATTATGAGACCCAAGGCAAGTTCAAGGATTTCTAGGGGCAGAGGCTTTGGGTCCCAAATGGCCAAGAGAGGTATGGTTTCACCTTGAAACCAAGGAACCAAGGGTGTGATCAAGCAACCTGCCTGACAGATCCATACTGGGGCTGACTCTGGGGACAGAATGTGAGCACAAGAGCAGGGAGTTCTGTCACAGTCACATGCCTAGCATAATGCCTGGGACACAGGAGGCCCTCAACATAAACAAACACAGACTCTGTTCCTTAACAGGTGAATGAAAAGAACTGGGAGAAAAAGGGATGTGGCGCCAAAAGCAGAGGCGCTCAGAAAGCCTAGGACTTAAGAAGGGTGGAAATGAAAACTACGCATCATGACTCATTCAGAGATCCCCTAGACCTGTTTTAAAGACATAGAGTTCTTGGGGTGCAGCAGAGCATCATTAGAGATGGAAAAGGGAGGAAAGCCATACATTAATGAACAGGTTTCCCACACCCAAACCCCACATCCTTGATACCACAGGGAACACCAGACAAAAAGACTGTTCACAGAAGTCAAAATAAGAACCTTTCTGAGTGGTCTTTTGTTTGCGGATACCTTCATTTGCCGAGATCCCATATCACTCTGACGCTAGTAGTCCTTCAAGGTTGCTTATTAAGAGGAATAGTCTGCAAACTAACAGTTGGCAGAATCTTCAGTGTGGTACTGCGTGATTATAGGCATCACACTTAAGGCATGATGCATACATTAAAAAGTCCTTAGTAAGTTCCAGGCCCAAATGATTCATCTGTAAGATCTAGCGTGTGGCCTGGTTTCTTTAGTGTAAATTAAAGACACTCTTGCTCATTTATTTAAAATATTCATCAAAGTTATATTATGGCAAGTGTTTATCACTTTTGAAAAAATAGAAAAGGCATAAAGTTCTAAGTCATCACCAACTTTTTCCATTTTTAAACTGAAGAAAATAGCTAATGAACTCAAAAAAACACCTGAAGGGTTCAGGCTAATAGATGAGTTTCAACATATATGACAACAGCAAGGAAAAATATTAGGAAGCACCCTTCTTGAGAAATAAATTTACTTCTGAAGTAATTAAATTAATATACATTTATACCTAGAATTTTCTCCATAGTTCAATCTAGTCCCCTCAAGCTACACACACACTGTGAAGGAGTTATACTACCGTAGAAAGTAATGTTTATTTCCTTTATTAAAAATGAGTTTCAGCTAAGTTTATCAAAACCAAGTCAAACGGAAAGGCTACAATCAACCCAACTTTTATGTTGCTATCATACAGCTATTTAAACGTCTTCAAACATCACACTAAAACTGGCTGGCCAAGTGCATGATGAATGTTTTCAAAATAGTTAGCACACAGTAAGGCATAAGACCCCAAGACTTCAAATGAACAAACTATGCTAGTTTTCAAATCTGGCACAAAAAAAAAAAAATGCTAAACAATCTAGAGATTCTGGCCAAGGAACGCTGAAGAGCTCGCGCCCCATAACTCATTGGCGATGTACGCGATCTTATTCTTCTGGCAGGTCCCACACTAAAAGTGAAACCGGATCATCCAATTTCCAGTCAACAGTTCCTTGAAACAAACGAAAACGGTAAACAAAATTCACCACCCGAATTCACTGTAGGGAAAACATAAATCTATACAAAGATCCATCCTTTTCCCACCGGAGTCCTGCAAACCGCTGGCTCTCAACCTTGTTGGGGTCAAGCTTGGTCTGAATTCGTGTTAGGACACGTCCCCCACCTCCGTCTGCACTTGGGCACACGGGTTTCAAAGCTCTCCAATGAAGGCGCAAAACCGATGAAGAGAGTCCGCGGCCACCCTCACAGAAACCGGATTTGCCCAGAAAACACTGAAGGACTTCTAGAGGGACTCGAACAGAGAGGAAGGGCTGAGACACGGGAGGGGAAACTGAGTCAGAAAAGAATCGGAAGATCAAGGTGACCGAGACACACGGTGGCCTCGCTCCCCAGACCCTCTCTCCGCCGGCGAGACCTCCCCACTCCAACCCCAGGGGTACCTGTCACTGGTCTTGCAGCTGCACACGCGCCGCTCTCATCCCCTTTCCAGCCCATGCCAGGGGCCGCGCTCTGGCCGCGACGGCACCTGCGACAACGCCGGGGCGGGGCAGGGCAGCGGCGCAGGCGGCAGCAGCTGCGCCAGTGAGCGGCCGACACGCGCCTTTCCCGCGGCTCTGCTCACAAGCCGGCCTCGCAAAGGAGAGACCAGCTGCCGACCGCCCTTTACTTCCGCTTCCTACTGGCTAGCGCCGGAGGACTTCCGGCTACAGAGTCGTGGCCGGGGCCGCCCAGAGCGCCACGCTACTGCCATCTTACTTCCGAAGAGGGTCCGCCTATCTCCTTGCTACCGGAGTTTGGTTGCGGAGGCGCTGTTCTTTGAGGTTTGTGAACATGTAAGGGGACAACTGAGACACAAAAGCTTTACGACATGAAGAGACTGGGTAGAACCCACTTCCTTAAACTCGTCCATTAAAAGCACTGTTGCACCGTAAAGGACCAAACGACTTAATGTTTCTGAGTTTCTTAGACTTTATCTCAAACTATCTTGGATAGCTTCCGTTACAGGGAGCAGAGAAAATTGTTTGTTTGTTTTTAATTTCATGATACGTTTTTGCTTATTTTGTATGGGCAGTGGCAGCTTAATCTGCAAGGGTTACTTTGTCCTTTGAATTACTTTTTGGCAAATATAAATTACTATGTAAAATACTTTTAGAATTATGACACTAGGCAGGTCATTTTAGCCACCCAGAAATGAGTTGTCTTTGGGGGATATATTTTAACTAATAAAGTGAGCTAAAAAGCCAAACATATTTTTGTAAGTACCTAAATAAAAAGTGTAAAATATTAACTGACTGATGGTTATATGGCACAAACAGTCCTTCCCTTGAGAGTGGCAGAACAGGTAGTAAAAAAACACTTGCCTTAATCTGATAACTATATGTCTGTACTGTACTTAAGAACTGTAGCTGACTGTTGGGTTTTCTGTTCCTTCCTAGACTAAAAGAAGTTCAAAAAAATTTAAGGAATGGAAGTGATTGTTTCAAAATGTATTTCTTCAGAGAGACTTTGTGTCAGCAGTTTTCCATTGTGCATTTTAAAGTCACTTCAAGTGATAATGTCATTAAAAATGAATTGTTTAACCACAATACAGAGTTAGTTTTTCACTGTTTTAACTTGGTTGTCTGCTATTGTTGCATGAATAACTGAACTGAACACCAATACTTGCTTAGTTACAGCATACAGCTAACTGTTGTATGCCATACTAACTGTTGTATGCTGTACTAACAGCATAACACTAACTGTTAGTATTGTTTGTGGAAATAATACGAATACATTATTACTAACTAAAGTACATAGTTTACGTCACAGTTCACTCTTGATGTTGTACTACCTTACGTGTTTTCACAAATGCACACATAATCATCATTGCAGTTTCATGCAGAATAGTTTCATCCCTCTAATAATCCCCTGTGCTTCACCTCTCCCCTGAAATCCTGGCAACCACTGGTCTTATCAGCATCTACTATAACTGAACAGTATGAACAGTTCCTGAAAGAGGAACTCCCCAAGTCGGTAGGTGTCCTATATGCTACTGGAGATCAGTGGAGAACTAACTCCAGAAAGAATGAGGAAATGGAGCCAAAGCAAAAACAACACCCAGTTGTGGGTGTGACTGCTGATGGAGGTAAATTCTGGTGCTGTAAAGAGCAATATTGCATAGGAACCTGGAATGTTAGGTCCATGAAACAAGCCAAAGTGGAAGTGGTCAAACAGGAGA
Organism: Ovis canadensis; assembly: GCF_042477335.2. NCBI lineage: Eukaryota > Metazoa > Chordata > Mammalia > Artiodactyla > Bovidae > Ovis > Ovis canadensis. Next base: position 122,693,474 of record NC_091246.1, read on the forward strand.
TGGCAAGAGTGAACATCGACATTTTAGGGATCGGCAACTAAAATGGACTGGAATGGGTGAATATAACTCAGATGACCGTTATACCTACTACTGTGGGCAAGAATCCCTTAGAAGAAATGGAGGAGCCATCATAGTCAACAAGAGTCCGAAATGCAGTACATGGATGCAATCTCAAAAATGACAGAATGACCTCTGTTTGTTTCCAACGCAAACCATTCAATATCACAGTAATCCAAGTCTATGCCCTGATCAATAATGCTGAAGAAGCTGAAGTAAAATGGTTCTATGAGCACCTACAATACCTTCTAGAACTTAAACCAAAAAAAGATGTCCTTTTCATTATAGGGGACTGGGATACAAAAGTAGGAAGTCAAGACATACCTGGAGTAACAGGCAAATTTGGCCTTGGAGTAAAGAATGAAGCAGGGCAAAGGCTAACAGAGTTTTGCCAAGAGAATGCACTGGTTATAGCGAACACCCTCTTCCAACAGCACAAGAGAATACTCTACACATGGACATCACCAGATAGTCAATACCAAAATCAGATTATTTATATTCTTTGTAACCAAAGATGGAGACACTCTATACAGTCAGCAAAAACAAGACCGGGAGCTGATTGTGGCTCAGATCATGAACTCCTATTGCCAAATTCAGACTTACATTGAAGAAAGTAGGGAAAATCACTAGACCATTTAGGTATGACCTAACTCAAATCCCTTAAGACTTTAAAGTGGAAGTGACAAATAGATCCAAGGGATTAGATCCGAAAGACAGAGTGCCTGAAGAACTATGGATGGAGGTTTGTGACATTGTACATGAGTCAGTGATCAAGACCAACCCCAAGAAAAAGAAATGCAAAAAGACAAAATAATTGTCTGAGAAGTCCTAACAAATAGCTGAGAAAAGAGAAGCTAAAGGCAAAGGAGAAAAGGAAAGAGATACCCATTTGAATGCAGAGTTCTAAAGAATAGCAAGATGAAAAAACAAAGCCTTCCTCAGTGACCAATGCAAAGAAATAGAGGAAAACAATAGAATGAGAAAGACTAGAGATCTCTTCAAGAAAATTAGACCAAGGGAAATTTTCATGCAAAGATGGGCGCAATAAAGGACAGAAATAGTATGGACCTAACAGAAGCAGACAAGATTAAGAAGAGGTGATGGGAATACACAGAACTGTACAAAAAAGATCTTCACAACCCAGATAATCACAATGGTGTGATCACTCACCTAGAGCCAGACATCCTGGAATGCAAAGTCAAGTGGGCCTTAGGAAGCATCACTACAAACAAAGCTAGGGGAAGTGATGGAATTCCAGTTGAGCTCTTTCAAATCCTAAAAGATGATGCTGTGAAAGTGCTGCACTCAGTATGTCAGCAAATTTGGAAAAGTCAGCAGTAGCCACAGGACTGGAAAAGATCAATTTTCATTCCAATCCCAAAGAAAGGCAATGAAGAATGTTCAAACTACCGCACAATTGCACTCATCTCATATGCTAGTAAAGTAATACTCAAGATTCTCCAAGCCAGGCTTTAACAGTACATGAACTGCAAACTTCCAGATGTTCAAGCTGGATTCAGAAAAGGCAAAAGAACCAGAGATCAAATTGCCAACATCCGTTGGATCATGGAAAAAGCAAAAGAGTTCCAGAAAAACATCTACTTCTGCTCTATCGATTACACCAAAGCCTTTGATCTACTGTGTGGATCACAGTAAACTGTGGAAAATTCTTCAAGAGATGGGAATAGCAGACCACCTGACCTGCCTCCTGAGAAATCTGTATGCCAGTCAAGAAGCAACAGTTATAACTGGACATGGAACAACAGACTGGTTCTAAATCGGGATGGAGTGTGTCAAGGCTGTATATTGTCACCCTACTGATTTAACTTATATGCAGTGTACATAATGAGGAATGCAGGACTGGGTGAAGCACAAGCTGGAATCAAGATTGCCAGGAGAAATAACAATAACCTCAGATATGCAGATGACACCGCCCTTATGGCAAAAAGTGAAGAACTAAAGAGCCTCTTGATGAAAGTGAAAGAGGAGAGTGAAAAAGTTGGCCTAAAGCTCAACATTCAGAAAACTAAGATCATGGCATCTGGTCCCATCACTTCATGGCAGATAGATGGGGAAACATTGGAAACAATGACAGACTTTATTTTGGAGGGCTCCAAAATCACTGCAGATGGTGACTGCAGCCATGAAATTAAAAGACGCTTGCTCCTTGGAAGAAAAGTTATGACCAACCTAGACAGCTTATTAAAAAGCAGAGACATTAATTTGCCAAAAAAGGTCCATCTAGTTAAGGCTATGGTTTTTCCAGTAGTCATGTATGGATGTGAGAGTTGGACTGTAAAGAAAGCTGAGTGCTGAAGTATTGATACTTTTGAACTGTGGTGTTGGAGAAGACTCTTGAGGGTCCCTTGGACTGCAAGGAGATCCAACCAGTCTATCCTAAAGGAAATCAGTACTGAATATTCATTGGAAGAACTGATGCTGAAGCTGAAACTCCAATACTTTTGCCACCTGATGGGATGAACTGACTTATTTGAAAAGACTGATGCAGCAAAAGACTGAAGGCAGGAGCAGAAGGGGATGACAGAAAATGAGATGGTTGGATGCATCACCAACTCAATGGACATGAATCTGAGTAAACTCTGGGAGTTGGTGATGGACAGGGAGTCTTGGCCTGCTGCAGTCCCTGGGGTCACAAAGAGTCAGACACGACTGAGCGACTGAACTGAACTATAACTGAATGTTTGTGTCACACCCCTAAATTCTCATAGCTCAGTTCATAAAGAATCTGCCTGCAATGCAGGAGATTCGGGTTCGATTCCTGGGTTGGGAAGATCCCCTGGAGAAGGAAAATCCTTATGGAACCTGGCAAGCTACAGTTTATGGGGTCGCAAGAGCCAGACATGACTTAGCGACCAAACCACCACCACCACCTAAATTCATATGTTGAAACCTTACATGGTAATATTTGTAGACAGGGTCTTTGGAAGGGGCTAGACCATGAGGGTGGAACCCTCATGTATGGGCTTAGTTCCCTTATAAAAAAAGACTTCAGAGGCTCCCTTGCCTTTTGGTCATCTGAGGACACAAAGAGAAATTCTTACATGTTGCCCACATTTTTCACTTAAGCCTTTAGCGTGTTACACAAAGTTGCTCAAATTCTAGTCTGATAATTCCAAAATCTCTCCATATCAGAGCCTGATCTGATGCTTTATCTTGTCAGGCTATATTTTTTGTTGACTTTAAGGATGCCTGTAATTTTTGCTTGAAACCCAGACATGACGTAGTAGGTAGGAGGAAGTGAGGTAAATAGACCTTGGTGTGAGCCTTTATATTTTTCTGCCTAGGAGTTAGGCTGTGTTTACTGTTCCTGAAGCTGTATATATCAGAGACCTAAATTTCCTCTGTTGTCCTCTTGTTTTTGTTTCCTTTCTTATATTTGGGTTTCCCTAGAAACTATTTCTTAAGTAGAGCCTGGGCCTTATTAGTCCTTCCAGCTGTACCCCACATTATTACAAGAGTCCTGTTGATGTGGTGGTAAGGTTGATGGGAGGGAAAACTGAGCAATTCTATGGCTAGGACTTAGATTCTGTAGGCCTGTCTCCCAGGGCTATGACCTCCACAAGCGCTTTTCACATTGCATGAGACAGGATATCCAGAGGGGGCTGGACTTCAGGGATTTCCTTCCCTCCAAGTCAGAAGGCTGGGGTAATGGCTTTCTCCTCACTGGGTAAGGCTTTGTTCTGGAGAATTCTCTGGACTTGTTTCAAAATTATTGCATTTCCCTTCCACCAGGCCAAACATGAACAGATTTTTCTAAGGTACTTACTGTTATCTGAAAAGGCTCCTGGAGACAGACCCCACAAAACTGTAGGAACCATCTCACCTTACTCTGGGCCCTGAGGGGTATCTCTCTCTCAAACTAGTGTAGACTCAGCCTCTAGAAACTTGCCTACATTACCTGTTCAGTGTTCCTATGACTTAGTAGTTCCAGCAGCTTCTCCTTCAGGTAGGATGATCTTTATTCTCTGTGTTTACCCATCTCTCCAGTTTGGGGATTGGCAGTTTGTCTTCTGACAATTCTCTGTTGACTTTTAGTTCATTCAGTTTTTTCTTGTTGTGAGGATAGGAAAGATGACTTCCAAACACTACTCACAGAGTAGAAACCAGAAGTCCAAACACACTGCTTGAGAAGAGTTGTTGGCAAAGCCTGGACCTCTAGATCAATGGTGTCTAATAGAAATAAAATGTGAACCATACATGTAATTTTAAATTTTCTAAGTAGCCACATTAAAAAAGTACAAAGACACAGGGAACTACACTCAATATTCTGAGATAAAGCATAATGGAAGAGAATATTAAGAAGAATATATGCATATATATATGCATAGCTGAGTGACTTTGCTGTGCAGCAGAAATTAAACACAACATTGCAAGTCAACTATACTTCAATAAAAAGTGTTTAAAAAGTACAGAGAATAGGTGAGATTAGTTTAACAACATATTCTACTTAACCAATATATTTAATACATTTTCATTTAAGTGTGCAGTTATTTTAAGAGTTATTAAGACACTTTACTCTTTTTTTAAATAGTGTTTGAAATCTAGTATGCATTTTGCATTTACAACATATCTCAATTCAGTCGTATTAAGGGCTCAATAGCCATAGACTCTGCTAACCACCCTATCTGTCATTAAAAAAATTATTGAGAGTAAATTGAGTGCACGCCTCACCAGGACTGTTTCTTGAACACACAGGCACCTTCCTGTGCTTGCCCCTCTGCCTGAATTGTCTTCTTCCCCCTTCTCTACAAGGTCTGCTCATACTCTTGACTTAGGTCACTGTCAACATCAACTCTTCAGAGGGATTTTCCTCACTTCCCCACCTAAAATAGATCCCCAAACTGTTACCTTCTGTCTGATTTACCCATTTTATTTTTTCCGTCCTATATTTGTTTATAGTCTACTACACCCTATTAGATGTCACCACACAAGGACAGGGATTGTTACCAAATCCATACTCAGTCTGCTCTCTGCACCACAAACCAATAATTGAGAGACGCAGTATTGAGGCAGGGAATAATGATTTTATTCAGAGAAGGTGACAGACTAGAGTCTTAGAGTACCATTTTATCATGATCTGGATACCAGTTTCTTTTATAGAAGAGAGAGAGGGAAGGAGAGGAGGAAGTAAAATAAAACCACCGAAAGTCTTGCAAAATATCTCCTGGTTTGGTCAGCCTGTGGAGAGGGCTTGTCAGTTTCTTCTTTTCTGCAGCCATCCACAGGTGGGCAGGGTCAGCGTGTTTCCCCGTGAGCTGAACAAAGGTACTTCAACATTCAGGCAGAGGGACAGGGTTCCACAAGGCAGGCCACTGTGTATGCTTATAGCATACATATAGAATACACGGCATTCTTCCAGTGATTATGGTGACAAAAGCAATGGAAAGCAAAGGCTAACGTAAAAGAAGCAGACCCAGCACAGAGTCAGATTTTGTCCTTCCCCGTTACAGGACGCTACTTAGTTCCATGCTACGTCCTCATCCCAGGACAGCACCACGCAACATCTGATGATGAGCTCCAGCCACATCGCCCTCCTCTGTCCATGTGAACATGCTCAACCAAGGAGGTGTTCTGCCCTTACTTCTGCTGTTACCCTGTCGGCTTGTGGGCAAAGGACCTGCCGTGAGATCAGTGAGTCTCCTTGAACTATTTAAGAGACAGAGCATAGACTCTCCCCACTTTTAAGCTCTGTTTGTAATTTTAGAAACGAAAGCCGTGCTTTTTCTCTTAACACAGGACTCAAGAGCAGGCAGACCCAGTGGGAGAGTTATGTCCTCAGGGGTGCTGGCCCTGCAGACCCAGGCCACCTGGTCCTTGTAAGGCAACCAGGGCCTTTAAATGGGTAGTTATTTTTAATGTTATTAAGAAATTTTACTATTTTTTGTACTGTTTGAACTAGTATATATTTTGCATTTACAGAGTTGTCTTACTAGAGTTCCCAACAAAGAACAATCTGTCGTGGTCCGTACACGGGTTGGAAATGAATTTCCAGACATGAGGCAGAACGAGAGGAGAATAAAGTTTATTACAGTGGGAGATGCTGTTAGCATAGTGGGCTAACTCAAGGGAGAACCGAGCCCTTTCACAGCCTTGCATCCAGTTTTTATGGCCTCAAGACAGAAAATTCCTGCTGAAATTGTGGCATTAGGTGATTGGTGAGGATGCTATAGGGTGGATAGTAGGGTGGATAGTTTGCCTAATATGGGATCAGGGAACTGGCTGGTTTAGATCCCAGAGGCACATGGCAACAGTTGCTATGCTATGGGGGTTGGTCAATTCCAGAGATTTTTATCCTGTGACATTGGTACAGGGTTCCACACCATCTGGCAAAAGAAATTGCCCAAAAGTAAGTTAATAAACACAATAAAGACAATATCTAAAAATAGCCATATGTAAGTTAACTGTAAATGCCTACCTTGTAAGTATTTTTACACTGCTTTATCTTTGATTACATTTATGTCTTTCTTCTACTTGTATTTCTGTCAAATCAGTTCTTATTTTACATCTTTGATCCAGCATCTTATTCTCTCATCTTTATTGATTGGCCCCATAATGGCATCCCTAATTCATAAAAAGGAACTGAAGCTCCTGGGGGACTTTTCAGTTGTTAATTTTATCGCTTCAGAGAACTTGATGGGCAGTGTCTGGTCTGCATCACTGGTCCCCACTCTGCTTCATGAAAGGCCTTTTGGGTCCTTGTGTCTCCCCCTTTCCTAACCTCTGGTTCCTTGTCCGCATGTACATGTCCACTTCTGTCATGTTCCATGCTCCTGTGTTGCAGTGCCTATTGAGTGCAAGGAAATCTGGTCCACGTTTGTCCTTGGAACTCCTGGCACTTAATGTCTCTGCCACTTATTTAGCTACTTCTGTACTGTGTCACATATCTGTTTGAGCTTCCCTGGTAGATCAGCTGGTAAAGAGTCCGCCTGCAATGCAGGAGACCCTGGTTTGATTCCTGGGTTGGGAAGATCTGGAGGGCATGGCAACCCACAGAGTCCCTTGGACTGCAAGGAGATCAAACCAGTCAATCCTAAAGGAAATCAGTCCTGAATATTCATTAGAAGGGCTGATACTGAAACTGAAGCTTCAGTACTTTGGCCACCTGATGGGAAGAACTGACTCCTTAGAAAAGACCCTGATGCTTTGATTGAAGGCAGGAGGAGAAGGTGATGACAAAGGATGAGATGGTTGGATGGCCATGAGTTTTAGCAAGCTCCAGGAGTTGGTGATGGACAGGGAAGTCTGGCGTGCTATAGTCCATGGGTCTCAAAGAGTCAGACATAACTGAATGACTGAACTGAACTGATACAGTGTCATATAGCTCCTCTGTCTTACTAAGTTGTTGGAGGAGGATGCAAGACTGGATTAAAAAGAGGGAGGAATTAAACTTTGAACTGCCCAAGGAAAAGGGAGGTGTCTGGGGGGAGGAGGATATACTCAGAGAAAGAGAGGGGAATGACATTCAGAGAATATCTTATGGCCAGAAACCAGGTTCTAAAATTTGTGGTTGCTAAGTGGCTGGGGGAGGAGGGATGGGGGAGGGGAAAGCTTGAGAATTTGAGATTAGCAGATGCAAACTATTGCATAGAATAAACAACAAGGTCTTGCTGTATACTCCTGAGAACTACATTTAATATCCTGGGATAAACCGTAATGGAGGGACTTCCCTGGTGATCCAGTGGTTAAGACTTCACCAATGTACAGGGCATGGGTTTGATCCCTGGTTGGGGAGCTAAGATCCCATATGCCTTGAGGCCAGAAAACCAAAACATAAAACAGAAACAATATTGTAATAAATTCAATAAAGACTTTTTAAAAAATCATGGAAAAGAATATGAATATATATATGTAGAGGACTGTATCATCTTGTTGTACAGTAGAAATTAACACTGTGCAAATTAACATTGTAACTCAAGTACATATCAATAAAATAAATGTGAAAAAAGCAGTTCCAATCTATACAAATTAGAGACAACTTTTATAAAGTTGGCAGTAGGAGTTACATAGAACCTACGACGCAAATCTGCCGGAAACTGAAATCACTGTTAAGGGAGCTCTGTGTATACCTTTGGCTAAACTTAAATGTATCATACAAAACTGGCCCGGAACTTTAAGAATCTAAGGTCAACAAAGAAACTGGTCGCAGAAAACAAAGTTGATTTTTTCACAAATTGCCGAGTCAACATTTTTTCAAAGCCAAAGTCTTGACATGCAGGCACAATCTCCTTGTTGTTGTTTAGTCAATAAGTGGTGTGAACTCTTTTGCAAATCCCTGGACCATAGGTCACCAGACTCTCCTGTCCATGGGATTTCCCAGGCGAGAATACAGGAATGTGTTGCCATTTCCTTCTCCAGGGGATCTTCCTGACCCAGGGATCAAACCTGGGTCTCCTGAATTGGCAGTCAGATTCTTTGTTACTGAGCCATCCTTGTACGGAAACATCTATAAACCAAGCCTGAGGGGGACACTGAGACAGTCTGGGACCTGGGACCCTTTGCTGCAGTGCTGCAGTATTTGCACCTGGACACACATCTCCCTGAGAACACAAAAGAACTATGTGTGTGTGCGTGCTGTCACTAAGTCTTTTCCACCTCCGCCTGGAGGTCACCAGGCTCCTCTGTCCATGGAATTTTCCAGGCAAGAATACTGGAGTGGGTTGCCATTTCCTCTTCTTAGGGGTCTTCCCGACTCAGGGATCGACCCAGGAGAACCCTGCATCTTCTGCACCGGCAGGTGGATTCTTTACTTACTGAGGCACCTGGGAAGAACACAAAGAAATTATATGGGACAAAAAAAAAAAAAAAAGCCTGCATGAGTGTGCAGTTGGGACAAATTCTGGACAAATGATACAAAGAAACCAAAAAAACCAACTGCCACTTCTGAAGCAAAAGCAGGGTACTGCCCATGCTCTCTGCATACAATACCATCCAAGGAGTGGACACACCACCTACAAGCTACTCCTCCAGTCCGATCCCTAGACACACCCCACCTTCCCCTGTGTAAGGAACCAGCTCACCCCCGCCCAGGGAGCAATCAAGCAAGAGAACCTGTTCCTTGTTCTGGCTCCCTGCTGCTATAGCAGTAGCCCCATTAAAGCCCTGCCTGAGTTTCTTGTCTGGCTTCTAGTCAACTTCTATAAATCGGGGAAGGTCAAGAACCCTGATTAGCATCAAAACTGCCCTCTCTAGGTGGATGGGTCATAGGAAACTGCCCATGAGGCCACGAGGCGGGCTGAGAGAGCAGCGTCAGTGCAGCGGCAGTCGCTACCGTGGGGTCAAAGCCATTTGCCCACACAACTCACTTGTGTCTTCAGGACATGTTCATGCACAGTCTCGTATGTACTGTGTCCATTTGATGGGGAATTATTGGTGTGCATGACAGACTCTTTAGCTTTGCAGATCCAATAACAAACACCTAGATCATAGTAACCAACAAAGGTGGAGTAATAACTTAGTTTCCCTTTGGTTTCTGCTACAGCTGAAGAGTAAATCAGGAGGTATTTCGTACAAAGGGAATATCTATCTTCCGGAAATGGCATTACTTTGGTCGAAAACCCCTAGAAGTTTGAACTGACATTTCTCTATTGGGGTTTTCCAGAAGCCCCATCATAACCATCAAAATATCAGAGATGCTTTGGAATTATTGAATTTGCTGGGTCATTAGGCTCAAGTGACAGAGTAGCTCGTAGTAAAGTTAAACAAACTGCAGTGCCTTCTTGCTCAGAACTTTCACTCAAAACTGAATGTTACGTATTACTCAGTAGATGGGCCAGATATATATGTTGCCTCCAGAATCCAAAGTGACCCACCAAAACACTATGCCTCTGTATTAGTGACAGAGGCACAAGCTACAGTAACTCATTTCATTCAGGAGGGGGCATCTCAACATACCCCAGACCGAGAAAACCTCTAGAAACTTTAACAAAGTAATCAACCTCTGGATTTTTATAAGGTTTCTCTCCAGTCCTCAGTTATGAAAGAGTATTAAAAAGAAATCCAGGAACTTCCCTGGTGGTCCAGTGGTTAAAATTCTGTTCTTCCTTAAAGGATGAAGGGGGCTTAAATTCTATGAATGTTGGATTCAACTGGGCTTCTCTAGTGGTTCAGATGGTTACAAGTCTGCCTGCAATGCAGGAGACCCGGGTTTGATCCCCTGGAGAAGGGAATGGCTACCCACTCCAGTGTTCTCGCCTGGAGAGTTCCATGGACAGAGACGCCTGACCAACTGCAGTCCATGGGATCACAAAGAGTCCGACACGACTGAATGACTAACACTTGGATTCAACCTCGGTAATGGTGCTCCAAGGTCACAAATTGGCACGCTGTATATTGAGAATTCCTTTATTGTAGTCCTTTTTTGCGTATATTTTGTGTTTGGTGGATTAAATGATTGATTTCTGTGTTGAACATGCAGCGAGTTCTAATTCTTGAATGATAAAACTCACTGGATCCAGTAGGTATCCAGTAGGATTCAAAAGGTAATCTTCTGTGGACCAGGAGTTGGGGAAGGAGATTGGCTACAGAGGGCTTAATGGGAGTTTTTGAAGTGATGAAAATATTTTATCTACACTGTAGGGATGACTCCAAGGCAATATACATTTGTCAAAACTAATCCACCTGTACTTTATTATATGTAAACTATACTTTAATAAAGTTTGACATTAAAAAAAAAAGACTCCGTGCTTCCACTGTAGAGGGCACTAAGATCCTATATGCCACGTGGCCAAAAAGTAGGCAAAAATAAGAGTAAATAAATATACTGAGTGAAGATTTTTTTAATATTATTTTTTAAAAAAAGAAATCTAGGGCATTTGAAGTATCCTCGTTATCAGATCCAGTGTAACTTACTCAATGCCTTGTAATAGAACAGGATGATGATTTAATGACAGATTGTTTTCTGTAGACGAGATTAAGACGTAGAGCCAAAGATTCAACATCTTTGAGGAAAGATGATGAAGGCACACTACTGCTCTCATCGCCAGAGGAAAACAAATTCTAGTAGGTTTTGTTTAATTGGCATTTAGAAAAAAAAAAATTGCCACATCAATTTCCAGTTGATATGATGGCTGCAAACCAGTTACCAAATAGGACAATTTGCTCTAAAGAGACAATATTATGAAATCAGATGCAGCTGCAATTAAATTTACAATAATCCTTTGTTCTCTGAAATTAGTCTTTTGCACAAAACTAATGGGCAAGATAAATGGGGAAGGAGTACCCCTACATCTTTCTTTTTTTTTTTTAACTAATGATGCTGATCTCTGGAATTTCCCAGGAGGTTGTTATATTTTTGCTGTGATGTGTGGAGTAATTCCTAGGCTTCCACTTGGCACTTCTGACCTTAATAGCAAACTTTGTTTTATTGGTCAGAAAGCTACTAGGATTCTATTATTGTGTATAGACAGAAAAAAATAGAGTGAGTTGACAGGCCACTAGACTTGGATAAAAACTTCTGGTATACTATGACTCTGTAAGTACTCATTTTGACTAGTAAAGTGCAAAGTCTTACATGGTTTTGTTAGTTTTTTTCTGTTGTTTTGGAGGTTTTTTGGCCACATAGCCTGCAGGATCTCCCAGGGCCATGGCAGTGTCCTAACCACTAGGACACCAGGGAACTCCACTATAGTTTCAGAGGTCAAACGTTCACAACGGGTCAGCAGGGCCACATTCCTTCTGGAGGCTCTAAGGGAGAATCAGTTTCTTGCCTTTCTCAGCCGCTAGAAGCCTCCCACCGGAGAAGGCAATGACAACCGACTCCAGCATTCTTGCCTGGAAAATCCCATGGATGGAGGAGCCTGGAAGGCTGCGGTCCACGAGGTCACTAGGAGTTGGACATGACTGAGTGACTTCACTTTCACTTTTCACTTTCATGCGCTGGAGAAGACAATGGCAACCCACTCCAGTGTTCTTGCCTGGAGAATCCCAGGGATGGGGGAGCCTGGTGGGCTGCGTTCTATGGGGTCGCACAGAGTCAGACACGACTGAAGCGACGCAGCAGCAGCAGCAGCAGCAGCAGAGCCTCCCACTCTCTCTGGATCATGGCTCTGCACACTCTGACCTCTGCTTTTGTCATCATATCTCCTCTCTCTGACCCTTTGTCTCCCTCTTATAAGACCCTTAAGATTCCACTGGATAATTCAGGATAATCTTCCCATCTCAAGATCTTTAAGGACATCAGCAAAGTCATCTATTCACAGATTCCATTTTGGGGCTTAGGAAGTGAACTACTTAGGGAGGACCATTATTCAGCCTACCACTCAAAGGTTCATCAGAAAATAAGCATCACTTGGGACTTCCTGGGCAGTCCAGTGGTTAAGAATCTGTCTGCCAATGCAGGGGATGAGGGTTCGATCCCTGGTCTCAGAAGATCCCATATGCTGAGAGGCAACTAAACCCATCACCACAGCTACTCAGCCCATGATCCTCACCAAGAGAAGCCACGGCAATGAGAAGCCCAGACACCGCAACAGAGAAGCCCCTGCTTCCCACGACTACAGACAGCTCTCACGCAGCAACACAGCTCCAGCTCAGCCTAAATAAATATTTTAAAAAAAGAAAAGAAAAGAACATCAGTTAGGTGATAGCATCCAGTAAGCCTTGAAAATTCTGAGCATTTTCCTTCCTACAATACACAGTCACTCTGGTAACTGGCCACAGGTGCCTGTGGAAAGCAAGGAAGAAAAGTAGCCACATTGCAGGGTCTTTTTATTTTCTTTAATTCATTTACTTTGCTGCACAGAGTCTTAGCTGTGACAGTTGGGATCTTCTATCTTGATGCACCATGCGGGATCTATAGCTGTGGTATACTAACTCTTAGCTGAAGCATGTGGGATCTAGTTACCTGTTGAGTTCAGTTCAGTTCAGTTGCTCAGTCATGTCTGATTCTTTGTGACCCCATGAATCGCAGCACACCAGGCTTCCCAGTCCATCACCAACTCCTGGAGTTCACTCAAACTCACGTCCATCGAGTCGGTGATGTCATCCAACTATCTCATTCTCTGTCGTCCCCTTTTCCTCCTGACCCCAATCCCTCCCAGCATCAGAGTCTTTTCCAATGAGTCAACTCTTCGCATGAGGTGGCCAAAGTACTGGAGTTTCAGCTTTAGCATCATTCCTTCCAAAGAACACCCAGAACTGATCTCCTTTAGAATGGACTGGTTGGATCCCCTTGCAGTTCAAGGGACTCTCAAGAGTCTTCTCCAGCACCACAGTTCAAAAGCATCAATTCTTCGGCACTCAGTTTACTTCACAGTCCAACTCTCACATCCATATATGACCACTGGAAAAATCATAGTGTTGACTAGACGGACCTTTGTTAGCAAAGTAATGTCTCTGCTTTTGAATATGCTATTGAGGTTAGCCGTAACTTTCCCTCCAAGGAGTAAGCATCTTTTAATTTCATGGCTGCAGTCACCATCTGCAGTGATTTTGGAGCCCCCCAAAATAAATTCTGACACTGTTTCCACTGTTTCCCCATCTATTTCCCATGAAATGATGGGACCAGATGCCATGATCTTCTTTTTCTGAATGTTGAGCTTTAGGCCAACTTTTTCACTCTCCACTTTCACTTTCATCAAGAGGCTCTTTAGTTCCTCTTCACTTTCTGCCATAAAGGTAGTATCATCTGCATATCTGAAATTATTGATATTTCTCCCGGCAAACTTGATTCCAGCTTGTGCTTCTTCCAGTCCAGCGTTTCTCATGATGTACTCTGCATAGAAGTTAAATAAGCAGGGTGACAAGATACAGCCTTGACATACTCCTTTTCCTATTTGGAACCAGTCTGTTGTTCCATGTCCAGTTCTAACTGTTGCTTCCTGACCTGCATACAGATTTCTCAAGAGGCAGGTCAGGTGGTCTGGGATTCCCATCTCTTAAAGAATTTCCCACAGATTATTGTGATCCACACAGTCAAAGGCTTTGGCATAGTCAATAAAGCGGAAATACAGGTTTTTCTGGAACTCTCTTGCTATTTCAATGATCCAGCGGATGTTGGCAATCTGATCTCCGGTTCCTCTGCCTTTTCTAAAACCAGTTTGAACATCTGGAAGTTCACAGTTCACGTATTGCTGAAGCCTGGCTTGGAGAATGTTGAGCATTACTAGCGTGTGAGATGAGTGCAGTTGTGCGGTAATTTGAGCATTCTTTGGCATTGCCTTTCTTTGGGATTGGAATGAAAACTGACCTTTTCCAGTCCTGTGGCCACTACTGACTTGTCCAAATTTGCTGGCGTATTAAGTGCAGCACTTTGAGAGCATCATCTTTCAGGATTTGAAATAGCTCCACTGGAATTCCATCACCTCCACTAGCTTTGTTCGTAGTGATGCTTTCTAAGGCCCACTTGACTTCATGTTCCAGGATGTCTGACTCTAGATGAGTGATCACATCATCATGATTATCTGGGTCATGAAGATCTTTTTTGTACAGTTCTTCTGTGTATTCTTGCCACCTCTTCTCAATATCTTCTGCTTCTGTTAGGTCCATACCATTTCTGTCCTTGAGCCCATCTCTGCATGAAATTTTCCCTTGGTATCTCTAATTTTCTTGAAGAGATCTCTAGTCTTTCCCATTCTGTTGTTTTCCTCTATTTCTTTGCATTGATCGCTGAAGAAGGCTTTCTTATCTCTTCTTGCTATTCTCTGGAACTCTGCATTCAAATGCTTATTTCTTTCCTTTTCTCCTTTGCTTTTCACTTCGCTTCTTTTCTCAGCTATTTGTAAGACCTCCTCAGACACCCATTTTACTTTTTTGCATTTCTTTTCCATGGGGATGGTCTTGATCCCTGTCTCCTGTTCAATGTCACGAACCTCCGTCCATAGTTCATCAGGCACTATCAGACCTAGTCCCTTAAACCTATTTCTCACTTCCACTGTATAATCAAAAGGGATTTGATTTAGGTAATACCTGAATGGTCTAGCGGATACCTGACCAAGGATCAAATCCAGGCCCTGCTGCATAGGGAGTGTGAAGTCTTAGCCACTGGACTATCAGAGAAGTCTTGCAAGGTTTTTCCTCAGAGAGATTTCCTTCCCCTTCAATTTAAGAGGCACTGGGGCTGTAAACTGCCTCAGTGTGAGAATCGGGTGATGGAAAATGACCCTACAATATTTGGCTCAAATCAGGTCTGCGGAGGCCACAACTAAAACATTTTTGCTTCTTAATAGCAACCAGAAATTTAGTGGAGTTTTCATATATTTTATTCCTTATTGTGTCATGTTCTATAACCCATCAGCAAGGATTTCTTGAGGGAAACCGTTCTGCTTGCTGCTCCATGCACGCTCACTGTGCACTCTGCTGCAATTCTATTTATAATGGTCTTTGGCCTGTGCTTGACCTCTGCCCCTTGGAAACTAGCAACAGGGAGAACCGCAGTCACCATTATAAAAAGTAATTTGGGGGAATTCTTTGGTAGTCCAGTGGTCAGGATTTCAAGCTTTCACTGTTGTAAGGTGTGAAGCAAAAAAAAAAAAAAAAAGTAATTTTGGCTTGTGACCACAGATAGCTATGAGAAACAGGGCAGTCGCAAGCCACATGGCCCATCATCTTTCTGCGTGAGGCGTGGGCCTCCAAGTTCTACCAGCTTCTCTTTTGTTCTTTCTGTCTAGCCCAGGATTCTGGGTGATACGTGACTGAGCCTCCGCCAACTTACAGAGGCTAATTCAGGCTTAGCTGAAGTTTTCCTCACTTGTGTTCTTCTCACGTCAACTGTGAAGCAGTGTGGTCTAGGCAGAGCAGTGTAGGCTGCACCACTTCCCATGCCCACCTGATTCCCCTGAGACTCCTCTCCAAAGTCAGTTGTCCCAGCAAACGGCATGGAATGAAGGACACAGGAGGCTGCAGGAACTGAGAATTGTCCCCTCACTGCTTTTAATCCTGCTCATATAGTAGTATTCATTGGGCTACTTTATCTCTACGAGAGGAATTTCTAATATGCCTTCTATAACAATAGACAGGCAAGCTTGGAGGAAATTACTAATCGACTAGGACGTAAGCCAAGTGCCTAATTTGGTTCTACATAGTTAGACAATCAATGAGGGGTTGCAAAACCTTCGAAATAAGACAGTCATAACTCTGTGAATATGTCTTGATGTCTTAATGCCTTTCTGGAGAGGGGAGTGATGCCTAACATCTCCAAAAATAAGAGAAGCACCCAATTCACTCCACGTTTATCAACAGAGCAGGAGAGACCAATCATGAGCTGCAGGGAAATGGAAAGTCAATTTCTTGTCATTTACTGAGGCTTCAATAAAGGCTCAGCCTTCTTTAAGGTCCAACTCTCACATTCGTACATGACTATTGGAAAGACTATAGCTTAAACTAAACAGAAATTTATCCGCAAAGTGATGTCTTTGCTTTTTAATACACTAAATTTGTTATAGCTTTCCTTCCAAGAGGCATCGTCTTTTAATTTCATGGGTGCAGTCACCGCCCACAGTGATTTTGGAGCCCAAGAAATAAAAAAATCTGTCATTGCTTCTGCTTTTTCCTTCTTTTTTTTGCCACGAAGTGATGGAGTTGGATGCCACCATCTTCATTTTTTGAATGTTGAGTTTTAAGCCACCTTTTTTCACTCTCCTCTTTCACTCTCATCAAGAGGCTCTTTAGCTCCTCTTCACTTTCTGCCGTTACAGTGGTGTCATCTGCATATCTGAGGTTGTTAATATTTCTCCCAGTGATCTTGATTCCAGGTTGTGATTCATCCAGCCTGGCATTTCACATGATGTACTCTGCATGGAAGTTAAATAAGCAGAGTGACAACATACAGCCTTGACAGCCTCCTTTCCCAATTTTGAAGCAGTTCATTGTTCCTTGTTTGGTTCTAACTGTTGCTTCTTGATCTGCATACAGTTTCTCAGGAGACAGGTAAAGTGGCCTGGTATTCTCATCTCTTTAAGAATTTTCCAGTTTGTTGTGATCCACACAGTCAAAGGCTTTCATGTAATCAACAAAGCAAATTTTTTTAAAAATTCCCCTGCTTTTTCTATGATCCAACAGATGTTGCCAATTTGATCTCCAGTTCCTCTGCCTTTTCTGAATCTAGTTTGTACATCTGGAATATCTTGGTCCACGTACCACTGAAGCCTAAGACGAGGAATTTTAAAAATATATTTATTTATTTAAATATATGTGACATGTCTTAATTGCAGCATGTGGCATCTTTGTTGACTTATGCTTTAGTTGTGGCATGGGCTTAGTTGTTCCATGGCACATGGGATCTTAGTTCCCTGACCAGGGATTGAGCCTGTGTCCCCTGCATTGCAAGGCAGATTCTTAACCACTGGACCACCAGGAAAGTCCCTAACTTGAAGGATTTTGAGTTATCTTGCTAACATGTGAAATGAGTGCAATTGTGCGGTAGTTTGAACATTCTTTGGCATTGCCTTTCTTTGGAATTGGAATGAAAACTGACTTTTTCCAGTCCTGAGGCCACTGCTGAGTTTTCCAAATCTGCTTGCATATTGAGTGCACACTTCAACAGCATCATCTTTTAGGATTTGAACTAGCTCAGCTGGAGTTCCATCACCTCCACTAGCTTTGTTCACAGTAGCACTTCCTAAGACCCACTTCAGCTTGGTTAAATCCCACTTAACTCTGGGATGCCCACTAATGTCCTTCCATCTGCATGCCCTCCGTTGCTTCACCCACTGACACCCCTGTGCCTCACAGGTATTGAACTCACATGTATGCTCCCTTTTCGGTGGCACCTGTGAGAGCTTTTTAGGATCCAAATCCAGCCAGTCAGAGAAGAATTTGTGCAAAATGTAACTCAACCCTAATTAACGCATAAATAGCTTGCTTCTGCAACCGGGCTGCCTTCCCATGACCCTGTCATCACCTGCCTCCAGCTGATGAAGCCCCTCCTCCTTTGACAGTCCCCACTGGTGGGAGCATTAATGAAGGTTTATCTTTTATGCTTGTTGTTAGCTATCATTAGCACAGCCATCCAGGAAGCTCCTAGATGGTGGATTACCTAGGGGAGCCCTTTTGGGAGGTCAACACATATGTGAAATAAGGGCAGTATGTTGAGACAGACAGTTCTTCATGTGTCTCTCACCTTTCTTGCTGGGTATGCCAAAAACACTGGAGAAGGAAATGGCAAACCACTCCAGTATCATTGCCTGGAAAATCCCATGGACAGAGGAGCCTGGCGGGCTGAAGTCCATGAGGTCGCAAAGAGTCTGGCACACCTGAGTCACTAACACTATAACACTATGTCAAGAACACAAGTGCCTGACTACCTTGACGAATCCCAGGCCATCTCTTGGGACTGTGTTTGCGGCAAGCAGCCCTAAGAGATATGAGACTGCTTCTCTCTGGGGCAGAGAGCAGGCTTGCATTCTGCTTGCTATAAAATAGTGAGTTCTCCAAGCACCATGTATCTCAGCTGTCATGAAAACTCACTGTGTGCACAAAAGCTATCAGGCCCACACCGTGTCACCCCCGTGGGACTTGTGGAGGCGGTGGTGAGAAAAAAAATCATGCATATATAATGCTGATGCTGCTTGCTATGCTGTCTGTAATAAATCCATGCAATGAAACTTGATCCAAGAGTCTGGTAATTTCTGCCGGCACCCATGAAATAGGGACAGGCTAACATATTAACTTAGAGAGAGAATGAAATGAAATCTCAGAACCAAGAAAGTGGAAAAAGGCAACACAGAACCATGGAAAAAAGCCCAGAAGAATGTAGTCAAGGGCAAAGCTATTGGCGTTTAGGCCTCTTTCTTTTTCTTTCAGAAGTATAGCCTTTTTACAGATAAATACCTGCCAGAAAAATCCTAGACTCTTTGAAAGGGGCCTAAGAATCACTACTATACTTGCTTCATAAAAAGAATGAGCACCAACATCACACACTGAGGGCAAATCCTGAAAAATGAAAAGATAAACAGGCAACCTAGATCACAAGTGCAAAGAGGTGCATCAAGTTTCCTGGGAGAACTCTGCAGCAAATATAGAGAAATTCAAGGAAATTCTAATAGCCAATATTCCTGTCTTAGACTTTCCTTCTCCAGAACTTCCTCCTCCTATACCTCTCAGAAGACGGTTTAAATTTTTTTATCCTTTTATTTATTTATTTGTCTGTGTTTGGCTCTGTTGGGTCTTTGTTCCTGAGCAGGCTTTTCTCTTGCTGTGTGGTGGGGGCTTCTCCTTGTGGTGGCTTCTCTCATTGCAGACCATGGGCCCCAGAGCATGCGAGCTTCTGTAGTTGCACGCGGGCTCAGTAGCTTCAGTTCCTGGGCTCAGTGGTTGTGGTGCGTGGGCTTAGCTGTCCTGCAGCATGTGGGATCCTCCCAGATCAGGATTGAACCCATGTCTCCAGCACCGGTAGGCAGACTCTTTACCACTGAGCCACCAAGGAAGCCCAGAAGATGGTTTAAATTTAGCATAGAAACCTATAATAAAGAGAGCAAGGCAATTAATACAGACAAAAATGGGAAAACACCAGAGGAAGTAAACCTGCCTAGTATTCCAAGTAGAGAGGCCCGTCTGGGGTGTGGTAGATGGTACCTGGGTTTTGGTTGCCTTTGTGCTGTACTGAGCTGTGCTGATGGATTTGCACTAGGTAGTCTACAAGGTTCAGTTTTTTCAGAATAAAAACTAAACGGCTGCTGTGGATAGCTTTTTACAAGCAACTTCTTTTTTTGAAGTATAATGGATTTCTTTTTAATTTCACTGAAGTATAGTTGATTTACAATGTTTTAATTACTGCTGTACAGCAAAGTGACTCAGTTATACATAAATATACATTCTTTTTCATATTCTTTTCCATTATGGTTTATCACAAGATATTGAGTATAGCTCTCTGCTGTACAGTAAGACCTTGCCTACTATTACTACTACTGCTGCTAAGTCGCTTCGGTCGTGTCCGACTCTGTGCGACCCCATAGATGGCAGCCCACCAGGCTCCCCCATCCCTGGGATTCTCCAGGCGAGAACACTGGAGTGGATTGCCATTTCCTTCTCCAATGCATGAAAGTGAAAAGTGAAAGTGAAGTCGCTCAGTTGTGTCCGACTCTTAGCAACCCCATGGACTGCAGCCCACCAGGCTCCTCCGCCCATGGGACTTTCCAGGCAAGAGTACTGGAGCAGGGTGCCATTGCCTTCTCCAGACCTTGCCTGCCCATTTTATATCTCCCAGTTTATATCTGCTGATCCCAAACTCCCAGTCCGTCTCACTCCCATGCTGCATCCCCTTGGCAACCACAGGCTACTCTCTGTCTGGGAGAGTTTCTGTTTCATGGACAGGTTTACTTGTCTCATATTTTAGATTAAACATATAAGTAACAATATCATATACTATTTGTCTTTCTCTTTCTGACTTATTTCACTTATTATGATAATCTTTCAAGCAACTATTACTATTTTCCTAACTACAAGATAATAAAGTAAAATAGTATGTTGTATGTAATAACCTATTATGTCTAAAATATAATGGGAAATAATACAGAAACTTAAAGGCTATCTTGAATTTGAAATATTTTTTCCATCATGAAATGGAAATGGTTCACTTTGGTGTGAATATACCTTTCATGCATCTAAGATAAGTTAGTTACACACTTTTAAAATAGCTTTGCTGTTTTTGTTCAGAAGCTAAGTCAAGTTCAACTCTGTGACCCCACAAAATGCAGCATGCCAGGCTTCCCTGTCCTTCACTATCTCCCAGAGATTACTCAGGCTCACATCCATTGAGTTGGTGATGCCATCCAAACATCTCATTCTCTGTCATCCCCTTCTCTTCCTGCCCTCAATCTTTCCCAGCATCAGTGTTTTTTTCCAGTGAGTCAGTCCTTTGCATCAGGTGGCCAGAGTATTGGAGCTTCAGCTTCAGCATCAGTCCTTCCAATGAATATTCAGGATTGATTTCCTTTAGGATTGGCTGGGGAGAAG
Source organism: Ovis canadensis (assembly GCF_042477335.2). NCBI lineage: Eukaryota > Metazoa > Chordata > Mammalia > Artiodactyla > Bovidae > Ovis > Ovis canadensis. Next base: position 122,714,441 of record NC_091246.1, read on the forward strand.
ACAGTTGGGATTTTGATACAGATGATTTTGAACCTGTAAGTGACATGCATTTCTGAATGGAACTAGCTGCCGTATTCTGTACTGGTCTTAACAGAAAGAAAATCTGTTAAGATTTAACTATTAAATTCCCTTTTATGAGTTACATTTCCCTTTTATGAGTAAATAAATCAAATGATTAGCTCTCTTTTTAATCTTTTAAATGATCAGTTTACCTGATAAATCCATGTGTTATATTCATTGACTTCGAATCTCAGTTTGCCATTTAGTCTTGAGAGGAATTTAACTGAATTCTTCTAGTATTAGACAAGCCATTGCAATTCTCCCTAAATGGACTTACAGAGATAGGCAACTTCTAGGTTTAACTTCATCCACAGTGTTACCATGTTGCTGTTCAGTCACTGAGTCATGTCTGACTCTCTTTGACCCCAGGCTCCTCTGTCCTGCACTATCTCCCAGAGTTGGCTCAAATTCGTATTTATTTATGCTGCCATGCTGCTGCTGTTTAGTCGCTTCAGTCCTATCTGACTCTGTACAGTCCAGTGGACTGTAGCCCGCCAGGCGCCTTTGTCCATGGAATTCTCCAGGCAAGAATACTGGAGTGGGTTGCCATGCCCTCCTCCAGTGACTCTCCCCAACCCAGGAATTGAACCCAGGTCTCCTGCACTGCAGACAGATTCTTTACCACTGAGTCGCCAGGGGAGCCCTTATGTTACCATACCGCTCCTCAATTATAACCGCAAACTTGTTTTCAAATGTAGGTTTAAATATCACTCAGGTCTGGTGAAACCAACAGGTCAGGAAACAGTTGCTACTGAAGAGATCGTCTCCCACAGTTCCCAGGTGAGAGGACATGCTGCAGCAAGCAGGGCCACATGGGACGCCCCAGGGTCAGCCAGGAGGCAGAGAGAGAGCAAGGGGGAATGGGAGCAGAGCTCTTTACTGCCATTCCCAGAGGAAAGAGTTGGTAAAGCAGGCTCAGCGGGCTAAGCACATTGAGGATCGCACGTGTGCATAATTTCAGCAGGCTCTGTGGGATAGAGGCTGTTTCAGTTTAGTTCAGTTCAGTCTCTCAGTCGTGTCTGACTCCTTGCGACCCCATGAACTGTAGCATGCCAGGCCTCCCTGTCCATCACCAACTCCCAAAGTCCACCCAAACTCATGTCCATTGAGTCAGTGATGCCATCCAACCATCTCATCCTCTGTCATCCCCTTCTCCTCCTACCCTCAATCTTTCCCAGCATCAGGGTCTTTTCAAGTGAATCAGCTGTTCACATCAGGTGGGCAAAGTATTGGAGTTTCAAATTCAACATCAGTCCTTCCAGTGAATACCCAGGACTGATTTCCTTTAGAATGGAGTGGTTGGATCTCTTTGCAGTCCAAGGAAATCTCAAGAGTCTTCTCCAACACCATAGTTCAAAAGCATCAATTCTTCAGTGCTCAGCTTTCTTTATAGTCCAACTCTCACATCCGTACATTACTACTGGAAAAACCATAGCGTTAACTAGACAGACCTTTGTTGGCAAAGTAATGTGTCTGCTTTTTAATATGCTCTCTAGGTTGGTCATAACTTTTCTTCCAAGGAGTAAGCATCTTTTAATTTTATGGCTGCAGTCACCATCTGCAGTGATTTTGGAGCCCCCACAAAATAAAGTCTGACACTGTTTCCACTGTTTACCCATCTATTTGCCATGAAGCAATGGGACCAGATGCCATGATCTTCATTTTCTGAATGTTCGGCTTTAAGCCAACTTTTTCAGTATCCTCTTTCACTTTCATCAAGAGGCTCTTTAGTTCCTCTTCACTTTCTGCCATAAGGGTGGTGTCATCTGCATATCTGAGGTTACTGATATTTCTCCTAGCAATCTTGATTCCAGCTTGTGCTTCATCCAGCCCAGCGTTTCTCATGATGTACTCTGCATAGAAGTTAAATAAGCAGGGTGACAATATACACCCTGCACACACCCTTGACGTACTCCTTTTTCTATTTGGAACCAGTCTGTTGTTCCATGTCCAGTTCTAACTGTTGCTTCCTGACCTGCATACAGGTTTCTCAAGAGGCAGGTCAGGTGGTCTGGTATTCCCATCTCTTTCTGAATTTTCCAGAGTTTATTGTGATCCACATGGTCAAAGGCTTTGGCATGGTCAATAAATCAGAAGTAGATGTTTTTCTGGAACTCTCTTGCTTTTTTGATAATCCAGTGGACTTTTGCAATTTGATCTCTGGTTCCTCTGCCTTTTTTAAAACCAGCTTGAACATCTGGAAGTTCATGGTTCATGTACTGCTGAAGCCTGGCTTGGAGAATGTTGAGCATTACTTTATTAGAATGTGAAATGAGTGCAATTGTTCAGTAGTTTGAACATTCTTTGGCATTGCCTTTCTTTGGGATAAGAATGAAAACTGACCTTTTTCAGTCCTGTGGCCACTGCTGAGTTTTCCAAATTTGCTGACATATTGAGTGCAGCACTTTCACAGCATCATCTTTTAGGATTTGAAAGAGCTCAACTGGAATTACATCACCTCCACTAGCTTTGTTCGTAGTGATGCTTTCTAAGGCCCACTTGACTTTGCGCTCCAAGACGTCTGGCTCTAGATGAGTGGTCATACCATCGTGATTATCTGGGTCGTGAAGATCTTTTTTGTACAGTTCTTCTGTGTATTCTTGCCATCTCTTCTTAATATCTTCTGCTTCTGTTAGGTCCATACCATTTCTGTCCTTGAGCCCATCTCTGCATGAAATGTTCCCTTGGTCTCTCTAATTTTCTTGAAGAGATCTCTAGTCTTCCCCATTCTGTTGTTTTCCTCTATTTCTTTGCACTGGTCACTGAGGAAGACTTTCTTATCTCTCCTTGCTATTCTTTGGGACTCTGCATTCAAATGAGTATATCTTTCCTTTTCTCCTTTGCCTTTAGCTTCTCTTCTTTTCTCAGCTATTTGTAAGGCCTCCTGAGACAGTCATTTTGCTTTTTTGCTTTTCTTTTCCACGGGGATGGTCTTGATCCCTGTCTCCTGTACAATGTCACGAACATCCATCCATAGTTCATCAGGCACTCTGTCTATCAGATCTAGTCCCTTAAATCTATTTCTCACTTCTGCTGAATAATTGTTAGGGATTTGATTTAAGTCATACCTGAATGGTCTAGTGGTTTTCCCTATTTTCTTCAATTAAAGTCTTAATTTGGCAATAAGGAGTTCATGATCTGAGCCACAAGTCAGCTCCCGGTCTTGTTTTTGTTGACTGTATACAGCTTCTCCATCTTTGGCTGCAAAGACTATAATCAATCTGATTTCAGTGTTGACCATCTGGTGATGTCCATGTGTAGAGTCTTCTCTTGTGTCGTTGGGTGAGGGTGTTTGCTGTGACCAGTGCGTTCTCTTGGCAAAATTCTATTAGCCTTTGCTTTGTGCTGTTTACTACTTCTAAGCGAAATCACTCAGCCATGTCTGACTCTTTGTGACCCCATAGACTGTAGCTTATGAGGCTTCTCCGTCCATGGGATTTTTCCAGGCAAGAGTACTGGAGTGGGTTGACGTTTCCTTCTCCAGAGGATCTTCCCGACCCAGGGATTGAACCCAGGTCTCCCTCATTATAGGCAGACGCTTTACCGTCTGAGCCACCAGGGAGTCATAATATTAGAAGAGGTACTTCTAATATGATACACACTGTGCTAGGAAGAGACAATGTCAATACTGTATTGTTAAGAATATGTTTGATATTAGATAGAACTGTCTTTCATATCAGACAGAATTGATGGGACTTGGTAGGAGTCTCCAGGGAAACCCTTTTGTAAGAACAGAGGCTCCCTGAGCAACCACTACTCTTGTGACCACAAAACTCTCTCCTAATACAGTGGAAAGCTCTAGCCCCTGGATGTGAAGCTTGTTGTTGAAGCTTGACTACTATGGAAGAGCTTGAATTAAGGCACATTTTAGGCATAAAATTTTGCTTTTACATTGAGTTATATATTTTCAAACATAGATGGAAATAGGCCCAAAAGAGAGTGCAATGAAGGAAAACTGTTGACATTTATGTTTATGCTTGTAAATATATAAACTATCCTAGGAATAACACATATTAAGCTAGTAAGATTCCTTCATGGAGGGAACCTGAGGGGGAGACAGAGAGGAGAAGGGGGAGACTTTGCACTGTTCCCTTTTTTATAATGTGTGAATGTATTTTCTATTCAAAGGAATAAAATTTAAAACATAAAATATAAGGGCCTGTGGGTTATTTGTACCTGGGAAGTCCAGAACAAATAAGCCTGGAAGGTGAACCATAAAAGGCAGGCCCTTGGCAATAGCCTGGCACCGGGAGTCTGTCACTGCTGACGCGGTATGGGGAAGGCCACTCTCCCATCTGAGCAACAAACTGCTGAGGGCCCTGGGGGACGTGGAGCTCATCAGAGCAACTTCTACGGTGTTAAATTTCCTTAGGAGAAACTTCTTATTCTTAGGAAATGCATACTGAGGTATTTTAAGGTAAAGCATCTTGATGCCTGAACTTACTTCCCAATGGTCTGCTGCTGCTAAGTCACTTCAGTCGTGTCCGACTCTGTGCGACCCCACAGACGGCAGCCCACTAGGCTCCCCTGTCCCTGGGATTCTCCGGGCAAGGACACTGGAGTGGGTTGCCATTTCCTTCTCCAATGCACGAAAGTGAAAAGTGAAAGTGACGTCGCTCAGTCGTGTCCAACTCTTCGTGATCCCACGGACCGCAGCCCACCAGGCTCCTCCATCCATGGGATTTTCCAGGCAAGAGTACTGGAGTGGGGTGCCATCGCCTTCTCCGTCCAATGGTCTAGGAGGGAAAAAATGTTTGTCAACAAACAAATCACATGTAAGAGAATGGGTGAGAGGACAAGAAAGGTGACATGAAACACTGCTGTGCAAAATGCTGCCAGCTGTTGACTCTAGGTGGCTGGAATCTAGCTGTTCACTATGCAACAGTGTCAACCCTTCTGTGTGTTTTTTAAATACTCCTAAATTAAAAAGTGAGACAAGAAAAATAACACAGTGGTGAAGTGTTTCCAACAATCCGCTTAAAAAGAAGAAAAGCTAAACATGATGCTTTGTTTATTATAAACATTGTTTATTCCTAGACAGAAGCCTGGATGAGAGTCTGTATACACATCTGTCCCAGAATGGTTGCTTTCTACATACACTCACTGCCACCCTTTGCTAAAATCCAGTGTCTTCTTTAAGGGAGTTCTGATGGTGAGACCAGGCTAGCCTGAGCAGTCAAGAATCTATCTGAACACCATTGCACACTTTAAAACACTGAACTGTACACTTTAAAACAGCTAAAATGGTAAATTTTGTTAAATACACTTTACCATAACAAAAAAAAAATTTAGAATCAGTTTGTTATAGTTACCCACACAGCAGGGGTGGCAGGGGGAACCTGCTGGGGTTTTGACCCGGATGGTAGCCAGTCTGTATCACTTTGGGCAGAATAGATGTTTTCACCCAGCATCTTCCAGTCCGTGGAGATGGCATGTACCTCCTTTAAGTCTGCCTTAATTTCTCTCAACATTGTATTATAATATTTGGTGTATTATTATACTATTTAGAGTATAAACCTTGCCATCTAAATCATATCTGATTTTTAAAAGTTGTAAAACGTGATACCTTCCTATTTTATTTTCTTCATTTATTTTATTTTATTTTTTTTACAGTAGGTCCTTGTTGGTTATCTATTTTAAATATAGCAGTGTGTGCATGTCAATCCCAAACTCCCAGTCTATCCTCCTGCCCACCCTTCCCCTGTTCCCAGTAACTACAAGTTCATCCTCTAAGTCTGTAAGTCTGTTTCTGTTTTATAAACAAGTTCATCTGTATCTTTTTTTTTTGATTCTGCATATAAGAATGCAGAATCAATATAAGGGCTATCAGATGATATTTGATATTTCTCTGAATTTCTTCACTTAGTATGATCATCTCCAGGTCCATCCATGTTGCTACAAATGGCATTATTTCATTCTTTTTAATGATTAAGTAATACTCCATTATATATAGATGAAAATGAAATGAAAGTCGCTCAGTCATATCCAACTCTTTGTGACCCCATGGACTGTAGTCCGCCAGGCTCCTCTTTCATGGGATTTTCCCAGCAAGAATACTGGAGTGGGTTGCCGTTCCCTTCTCCAGGGGATCTTCCTGATCCAGGGATCGAACCCAGGTCTCCTGTGTTGCAGGCAGACTCTTCACCATCTGAGCCACCAGGGAAGCCATATATAGATTTAGGTATAGATATAGATACTACATAGAACAACAGACTGGTTCCAAACTGGGAAAGGAGTACATCAAGGCTGTATATTGTCACCCTATTCATTTACTTATATGCAGAGTACATCATGCGAAATGCTGGGCTGAATAAAGCACAAGGTGGAATCAAGATTGCTGGGAGAGATATCAATAACCTCAGATATGCAGATGACACCACCCTTATGGCAGAAAATGAAGAGGAACTAAAGAGCTTCTTGATGAAAGTGAAAGAGGAGAGTGAAAAAGTTGGCTTAAAACTGAACATTCAAAAAACTAAGACCATGGCATCTGGTCCCATGGCAAATAAATGGAGAAACTATGGAAACAGTGAGAGACTTTATTTTGCTGGGCTCCAAAATCACTGCAGATGGTGACTGCAGCCATGAATTTAAAAGACGCCTTCTCCTTGGAAGAAAAGCTATGACCAACCTAGATAGCATATTAAAAAGCAGAAACATTACTTTGCCAAAAAAGATCCGTCTAGTCAAAGCTATGGTTTTTCCAGTAGTCGTGTATGGATTTGAGAGTTGGGCTAAAGAGAAATCTGAGCACCAAAGAATTGATGCTTTTGAAGTGTGGTGTTGGAAAAGTGAAAACTGCACAGTCGTGTCCGACTCTGTGATCTCATGGACTATAGCCTGCCCCGCTCCTCTGTTCAAGGAATTTTCCAGGCCAAAGTACTGGAGTGGGTTGCCATTTCCTTCTCCAGGAGATCTTCCCAATCTGGAAATAAAACCCAGGTCTCCAGCATTGCAGGCAGATTCTTTAACAACTGAGCCACTAGAGAAAACCTAGTGCTTGGACTACAAGATCCAACCAGTCCATCCTGAAGGCAATCAGTCCTGAATATTCACTGGAAGGACTGATGCTGAAGCTAAAGCTCCAACACTTTGGCCACATGATGGGAAGAACTAACTCACTGGAAAAGACCCTGAAGCTTGGAAAGATTGGAGGCGGGAGGAGAAGGGGATGACAGAGGATGAGCTGGTTGGATGGCATCACCGACTCGACAGACACGAGTTTGAGCAAGCTCTGGAAGTTGGTGATGGACAGGGAAGCCTGGCGTGCTGCAGTCCATGAGGGTCGCAAAGAGTCAGACACGACTCAGCGACTGAACTGCCTGATAGATACCACATCTTTATCCAGTCCTCTGTCAATGGACATTTAGTTTAGATTGCTTCTGTATCTTGGCTACTGCAATGAACATCAGGGTGCAAGCATCCTTTCAAATTATGGTTTTCTCCGGATATATGCCTATGAATGCGATTGCTGGGTCATATGGTAGCTCTATTTTTGGCTTTTTAAGAAACTTCTAAACTCTTCTCTATAGTGGCTGTACCAATTTACATTCCCACCCACAGTGTAGGATGATTGTCTTTTCTCCACACTCTCTCTGCATTTATTGTTTGTAGATACCTTCCTATTTTAACTCCTAATTGTTTACTAGTGGTAAATAAAAATAGAAGGGATTTTTAAAAACCGGTCTGGATCATAATCCCCACATAGATAAACAGTGTCTGTGGGCAGGGACTGGCGGGAGGCCAGACCAGACAGAGTAAATTAAGTCGGGCATTCCTGCCCAAAGGACACTAAAGGATATTCGTGAACGTAGGGTATGTGGCTCAGATGAGCCCCATTCCCCAGGACAGGTGGAATTCAAGGTTTCCACCGCCCCATTCCCTAAATGCTCAGAGCTGCGGCTCCCCTTCCTCATCGTTCATGGGGCTCCCTCTAGAGGCCAGCATGTGCTACTGACACAATGGCCAGCAGGGGCCAACTGCTCATGATGTTCCATCCCTCTCAAGAAGAGGGTGGGAGGAGGAGATTTAGTGTGGTCCTTGCTCACCCCTGCAAGACATCATTCTGTTCCCTGTGGGAGTATGGAATTCCCCCAGTGTTGGCCAGGTGGGTGAGCCCAGAATAAGAGAGTTGTGTGCTTGGGGAATCCACAGGGAGTGAAAACCCCAATTACTGTGAACTGACGGATTCCACACCGTGGGGAGTGAAGCTTCACGTGGCCATGGATGGTGGGCACTGGCAATGTGGACCTCCTGGGTCTGGATGGCCTTTGGAGCCACAAATTCAGGTCATGAGCTGGAAGTCTTCATAGGAAATGAGGTGATGAAGGAAGCCACAAATGTAAGCCGGACACCCTCAGGGGGTCGGACCAGGTCTACAAGGCCTGGATTGAAGGGTTCCCATTCTGTGCTGCTTATGTTATTATCTGGTTTTCTAGCGGTCATAAACTCTTTGGGTGGCCTTGTGACCTTGGGTGGAGAAGACACCTCCTCCCTGGTCCTCAGCAATCTGGAAGTCATTGCCGGGTGGGTCAGTTTCCTGGGCCAGGTATCAGGGCAGAGCCACTGCCCGGGAGCTGCAGAGCAGGGGTGGAAGCAAGGAAGTAAAAGTTCGAATCAAAGAAACCCTCAGTTAAAAGACACCAGTCAGAATGACAGTCTGGGTCGTAACCAAAAGGATGGAAGTGGAAAGAAACAGGTAAGAAAGGCCTCAGATGAAATGTAGCAAAGGCAGGACCTGAGTCTATTAAAAAGTAGAGATTTTCTTAACCAATTATCTGCCACAGACCACCTTTGGCAGTCTTATGAAACCTATGGACTCTTCTCAGAAAAATGTTCTTAATCACATAAGGTAAAGTACCTAGGGTCTCAGGGGAAACAGATTATATACGAACATGATTGTTATCAAAATATATTTTTAAAACCAAATTTGTGCATTATAATACATGCACTCTTTTATTAATATATTAAATAACAAGCTCTGTCAATAAATCTAATAACCAATATACTTTCAATACAGGAGTGATTGCAGTTTGTATTTTAAAGCAGAGTTTGTGTAATGTGATTTGAAAATAATAAATCTAATAACCAATATGCTTTCAATACAGGAATGATTGCAATTTGTATTTTAAAGTAGAGTTTGGGTAATGTGATATGAAAATATACATAATTTCAATTGGTGACAGAGTTATAAGTACTACCAATATTACTAAAATTTACTACTTCTACTTACAGTGAAAGGAAGCAGTCACTTTCAGGTACACATCAGTGGGAATAAACATGTACCTTTTCTCTGTCCAAGTTCACAGACGCTGCAAATTCTGTCCCCAGACTCCACTCCAGAACACTGTACTAGAGTTATTTTCACGAGGAACCCGAAGTCCTAGAGGCCATTTCTTTTCCTTAGAGCCTTCCTGGGAAGAGTGGAGCTAGGATTTCTCTAGATTTGCCTAGTAGAAAGTTTTAGTTCAATTGACTTATTTCAGAACTGGGATGCAAAATCCTTCATTTCCTTCACCTCAGTGTTTTTCAAACATTTTGGCCTACAGCCCATAATAAGAAATGCATTTTGCAATGAGACCCAACGCGCATACACACAACTGCAACTAAAATTTCACAAAACAATACCTGACTATGCGCAGTATATGTGTACTTAGTTGGGCTAAGGTTGCCATAGCAAAATATGACAGACCGCAGAGTTTAAACGGCAGGGATTTCTTTCCTTTCCATTCTGAAGGCTGCAAGTCCAAGGCCAAAGTGTCAGCAGGTCTCTCCTGAGGGTTCCTGCTTGGCTTACAGATGGGTACCATCTCACTGTGCGAGCATATCCTTGGTGCCTCTGTCCTAACCCCTTTATTATAAAAACACCAATCAGTTTGAATGGGGAGCTATCCTAATGGCCTCATTTTAACTTAATCTCTTCTTTAAAGGCCCTACTTCCAAATATAGTCACATTCTAAGGTACTGAGAGTTTTAGGATTTCAGGGTATGAATTTGGAAGACACAATTCAGCTCATGACATATAGTAAAAACATACCTATATTTATATAAAATGTTATTTACTAATAATTAAATATAATAAGTAAATTCTCCCCCTAAAAACAAATTAAGAAAGATGTTATGTATATCACGGTGGATGTGCTTGCTTGTTGATAAGTTCAGTACAGCCTGAAACGCTTCGGACAATCTGACACGCACAGCTCATGCGCTGTCAAGGTCTATCTTCTGATTTTTATCAGGTCAGGGTTGAAAGTCGTCATTCATGCTAATAGGTCCCCAAGAACAGTGATTATGATAATAATCTGTTCTTTTGCACTGGATAATTGAATTTTTTTCATTTTAATGTCTTAGCATCCTTTGGTGTAAACTAATTCAATTATCAGCAAATGGATAGTTTATCTAAATAGTTGACATTAACATTTCAGATTTTTCTTTTGGAAAGTAATGAACAGAAGTTCGAGAGGTATAACGTGAGATGTAACAATTTCTCTAACTGTTTGTTCACACTATCTTCTTTGTAACATTTTCTTACTATTGTAGCCAGGGCAATCCTTTTTTTTTTTTTTTTTTTTAACTTGTAACAAGTTTTAAAAACTTGGCACCTTAAACAAATTCTGAATTTGTTGAAATCATGTTTCTCTGTGGTTTCAAATTTAGTTTAAAAGAATGGAAAAATTAAATATTCCAATTTTGTTGCCCAAATATCATCTTTTGAAAAAATTTGGCTTCATTTTTAAGTTTTATTTATTTATTTTTGGTTGTGCTGGGTGTTTGTTGCTGTGCAAGGGCTTTCTTTAGTCGCCATGCACAGGGTTCTCATTTCAGTGGCTCCTTTTGTTTCAGAGAACAGCCTCTGGGCGCACCGGCTCTTCAGTTTCAGCTCACAGGCTTCAGAGCCTGGACGCAGTGGTTGTGGCACATGGGTTCATCGCACTGTGACGTGTGGAACATTACCAGGCCAGGGAGCGAGCCAATGTCCCCTGCCATCAGCGGGTGGATTTCCACCCACTGTACAAGCAGGAAGTCCCCAACTGTCATCTTTATCGTATTTGTCTAAACAGACTGATTTTCAACTAGAAAATGTGCTTTGCTCTCCAGCACTCATAGCCAATGCTTAGAACTGTTTCTAACAATGACTTGACTGAGATATAATGAGTGGGTCTGATTTGCCCCAGCTTCTTATGAGAATGTGTCTTAAATTTGGCTACTCAGCAACCTTACTTTAATAAAATTAACAACGCCACATCATTAGTCAGTACATCTAGGGATTTGGCAAAATCCCATTGGATACCAGAATTTTATGATGCATAAAATAGTGATTCTGATCAGCATTGGTATTAGCAGCATGCTGCTGCTGCTAAGTCGCTTCAGTCGTGTCCGATTCTGTGCAACCCCATAGACAGCAGCCCACCAGGCTCCCCCATCCCTGGGATTCTCCAGACAAGGACACTGGAGTGGGTTGCCATTTCCTTCTCCAATGCATGAAAGTGAAAAGTGAAAGTGACATCGCTCAGTCCTGTCCGACTCTTAGCGATAGATATTAATTATCTACGCTTTGTTCTTTGATGATATTTGCCACGCCATAGCTTCTCATTCTTTTCTTATGTTTCAATAAATGTTTCAATAAATCTTTATGTTATATTGGAGTATAGTTGATTAACAAGATTGTATTAGTTCCAAGTTTACCTAACTTCTCATTCTTTTATTACATTTTAAATTTAATGTGTATTATTCAACATTGTACTTTTCTAATTCTATAAATTTCCATTTGTACTTAAGGTTAATTTTCTACCTTTTTACTGTGTTTATTGATTTTATCTTAGGGCAAATATAAGAGATAAAGTGCAAGATGCTATGGTTAGAGCAACAATAAAGATAAAATCATAAAGGAGAATGTTTGAGTTGGCTTTGAAGAAAGGATTAGGCGGCCCATAGGGTGGTTTCTAATATACTCCCTATCATAAGCATCTAGTATTTTTTTATTCTTAAATTTTTATTTTATCTTGGAGTATAATTGATTCCAATCAGTCCATTCTAAAGGAGATCAGTCCTGGGTGTTCATTGGAAGGACTGATGCTAAAGCTGAAACTCCAATACTTTGGCCACCTGATGCCAAAGTGTTGACTCATCAGAAAAGACTCTGATGCTGGGAGGGATTAGGGGCAGGAGGAGAAGGGGACGACAGAGGATGAGATGGCTGGATGGCATCAACGACTTAGTGGACATGTTTTGGGTGGACTCTGGGAGTTGATGATGGACAGGGAGGCCTGGCGTGCTGCGATTCATGGGGTCGCAAACAGCTGGACATGACTGAGCGACTGAACTGAACTGAACCAATAGTTGATTTACAATGTTGTGAGGTTAACTGTAGATAGTACTAACTAACAAGCACCATAAGAAGAGGTCTGTTTTGTTCACTGCTATATCCCCAGCACTTGCAGTAAGGCCTGGCTCATACTAGGTACTCAATATGTGATAAATATACAAATAAATACTCCATACAACAGCTTTGCCACACATATCAGATACTAACTTGAAACAGTTGTACAAATTACACCCTCATTGTTCTCATCGAGTTGGACAGAAAATTCTATATGCATTCTTTTAAATGTTTATCAGTGGCATGGATGAGATAAAACAGTTCACTGTCACTTAAAGATATCTTTAAATTTATTACTTTGTTTCAGTTCAGTTCAGTTGCTCAGTCACGTCCGACCGTTTGCGACCCCATGAATTGCAGCACGCCAGGCCTCCCTGTGGAGAAGGCAATGGCACCCCACTCCAGCACTCTTGCCTGGAAAATCCCATGGACGGAGGAGGCTGGTGGGCCCCAGTCCATGGGGTCTCTAAGAGTCGGACACGACTGAGAGACTTCACTTTCATTTTCACTTTCATGCATTGGAGAAGGAAACGGCAACCTACTCTAGTATTCTTGCCTGGAGAATCCCAGGGACGGGGGAGCCTGGTGGGCTGCCGTCTATGGGGTCGCACAGAGTCGGACACGACTGCAGCAACTTAGCAGCAGCAACAGGCCTCCCTGTCCATCACCAACTCCCGGAGTTCACCCAAACTCATGTCCATCGAGTCGGTGATGCCATCCAGCCATCTCATCCTCTGTCGTCCCCTTCTCCTCCTGCCCCCAATCCCTCCCAGAATTAGTCTTTTCCAATGAGTCAACTCTTCACGTGAGGTGGCCAAAGTACTGCAGTTTCAGCTTCAGTTTCATCACTCCTTCCAAAGAACACCCAGGACTGATTTCCTTTAGATGGACTGGTTGGATCTCCTTGCAGTTCAAGGGACCCTCAAGAGTCTCCTCCAACACCACAGTTCAAAAGCATCAATTCTTTGGTGCTCAGCTTTCTTCACAGACCAACTCTCACATCCATACATGACTACTGGAAAAACCATAGCCTTGACTAGACAGATCTTTGTTGGCAAAGTAATGTCTCAGCTTTTGAATATGCTATCTAGGTTGGTCATAACTTTCCTTCCAAGGAGTAAGTGTCTTTCAATTTTGTGGCTGCAGTCAGCATCTGCAGTGATTTTGAAGCCCAGAAAAATAAAGTCTGACACTGTTTCCACTGTTTCCCCATCTATTTCCCATGAAGTAATGGGACCAGATGCCATGATCTTCGTTTTCTGAATGTTGACCTTTAAGCCAACTTTTTCGCTCTCCTCTTTCTCTTTCATCAAGAGGCTTTTTAGTTCCTCTTTACTTTCTGCCATAAGGGTGGTGTCATCTGCATATCTGAGGTTATTGATATTTCTCCTGGCAATCTTGCTTCTAGCTTCTGCTTCTTCCAGCCCAGCGTTTCTCATGATGTACTCTGCATAGAATGAGAGCAGGGTGACAATATACAGCTTTGACGTACTCCTTTTCCTATTTGGAACCAGTCTGTTGTCCCATGTCCAGTTCTAACTGTTTTTTCCTGACCTGCATATAGGTTTTTCAAGAGGTAGGTCAGGTGGTCTGGTATTCCCACCTCTTTCAGAATTTTCCACAGTTTATTGTGATCCACACAGTCAAAGACTTTGGCATAGTCAATAAAGCAGAAATAGATATTTTTCTGGAATTCTCTTCCTTTTTCCATGATCCAGTGGATGTTGGCAATTTGATCTCTGATTCCTCTGCCTTTTCTAAAACCAGCTTGAACATCAGGAAGTTCACGGTTCACGTATTGCTGAAGCCTGGCTTGGAGAATTTTGAGCATTACTTTACTAGCAAGTGAGATGAGTGCAATTGTGTGGTAGTTTCAGCATTCTTTGGCATTGCCTTTCTTTGGGATTGGAATGAAACTGACCTTTTCCAGTCCTGTGGCCACTGCTGAGTTTTCCAAATTGGCTGGCATATTGAGTGCAGCATTTTCACAGCATCATCTTTCAGGATTTGAAATAGCTCCACTGGAATTCCATCACCTCCACATTCAATTGTTCCAGCAATTGTTATTGAAAAGATTATTATTGGGTTGGCCAAAGGTTCATTCATTTCTTTTTTCTGTAAGATGATTCTAGCACCACTTAGTTGTCTTTGACTTCATTTGAAACTATTGTGACAGCTGTCATATCAGCATGCAATTTTTTTAAAGTTATCAAAATTGGTGAACTTTTGTGTCGCCATTTTAACATTGAAAATGGAAGAAATAAGCAACATTTGCAGCACACTATGCTTTATTATTTCAAGAAAGGTAAAAACACAACTGAAATGTTAAAAAAAATGTTTTGCAGTGTATGGAGAAGGTGCTATGAATAATTAAACACATCAACAGTGGTTTGTGAAGTTTTGTGTTGTAGATTTCTCACTGGACAATGCTCCATGGTGGGATAAGCCAGTCGAAGTTGATGGCGATCTAACTGAGACATTAATCGAAACAGTCAATGTTATACCATGAGGGAGACAAAATATCGGCAGAAAGCACTGGAAATCATTTGTGCCAGCTTGGTTGTGTTAATTGCTTTGATGTGTGTATTCCACAGAAGTTAAGTGAAAACAACCTTCTTGATTGTATTCCTGCCAATGATTCTCTGCTGCTGCTGCTGCTAAGTTGCTGCAGTCATGTCCGACTCCATGCGACCCCATAGATGGCAGCCCACCAGGCTCCCCCGTCCCTGGGATTCTCCAGGCAAGAACACTGGAGTGGGTTGCTATTTTCTTCTCCAATGCATGAAAGTGAAAAGTGAAAGTGAAGTCACTCAGTCGCGTCTGACTCCTAGCAACCCCATGGACTGCAGCCTACCAGGTTCCTCCATCCATGGGACTTTCCAGGCAAGAGTACTGGAGTGGGTTGCCATTGCCTTCTCCAGTGATTCTCTACTTAAATGTAAAAATTCCACTTTAAAAGCAAATTGTGAAGGGTGATTAAAAGTGGATATTGCACAATACTGTGGAATGGAAGAGATTGTGCAGCCAGTGAAATGAACTGCTGCTGCTGCTAAGTCACTTCAGTCATGTCCGACTCTGTGCGACCCCATTGATGGCAGCCCACCAGGCTCCCCTATCCCTGGGATTCTCCAGGCAAGAACACTGGAGTGGGTTGCCATTTCTTCTCCAATGCATGAAAGTGAAAAGTGAAAGGGAAGTCACTCAGTCGTGTCCAACTCTTAGCGACCCCATGGACTGCAGCCTTCCAGGCTCCTCCATCCATGGGATTTTCCAGGCAAGAGTACTGGAGTGGGGTGCTATTGCCTTCTCTGTGAAATGAACTACCACCAACCATACCAAAGGTCAGTCTTTATCCAGAAAAAGTGATGTTATGTATATGGTAGGATTGGAAGAGAGTCCTTTATTATGAGTTTTTTCCAGAAAAACCAAATAATTTGTTCCAGCACCACTCCCAATTAGATCAATTGAAGGCAGCACCCTACTACAAGCATCCAGAATTAGTCAACAAAAAATGCTTAATTTTCCGTCAGGATCCTGCAAGATCGTATGTTTCTTTGATGGCCATGCAAAAGCTGTTACAGTGTGGCTGGGAAGATCTGATTCATTCATCACACTCGCCAGACGTTGCACCTTTGGATGTCCAGTTATTTTTTGGTCTTTACAAAATTCTCTACATGGAAAACATTTCAATTCCCTGGAAGACTATAAAAGGCACTTGGAACAATGCTTTGCTCAAAAGATAAAAAGTTGGGGGAAGAGGGAATTATGAAATTGCCTGAAGAATGGCATGAGGTAGTGGAACAAAATGGAAAATATGGTGTTTAATAAAGTTGTTGGTGAAAATGAAAAATGTGTCTTTCAGTTTTACTTAAAAAACCAAAGGAACTTTTTGGCCAACCAAATACATCCCCATTGAATAATCTTTGCACCATTCTGAAATGCAGTTAATCATATACTGCTGCTGCTAAGTCACTTCAGTCGTGTCTGGCTCTGCGCGACCCCATAGACGGCAGCCTACCAGGCTCCGCCATCCCTGGGATTCTCCAGGCTAGGGGGAGTTATTTCTAGACTCTATTCTGTTCCACAAATGGCACATTTAAACTTGCATACTTGATCCATTGATAGTCATGTCCGACTTTTTGTGACTCCATGGACTGTAGCCTGCCAGTCTCCTCTGTCCATGGAATTTTCCAGGTAAGAATTCTGGAGTGAGTTGCCATTTCCTACTCCAGGGAATCTTCCTGACCCAAGGACTGAACCCTCATCTCCTGCGTCTCCTGCATTGCAAGGCAGATTCTTTATTACTGCACCACCTGGGAAGCCCCCACATCTCTCCTTACTGAAATAAAATACCATATGGTACTGATTGGGCTTCCCTGGTGGCTCAGTGGTAAAGAATCTGCCTGCAATGCAGGAAACCAGGCTTCGATCCCTGAGTCGGAAAGATCCCCTGGAGAAGGGAATGGCAACCTATTGCAGTATTCTTGCCTAGAGAATCTCAAGGACAGGAGAGTCTGGCAGGCTACAGTCCATAGGGTTGCACAGTCAGGCACAACTGAAGCGCCTAACACAGCAGCAGCAGCATGGGCCTGGTTATGGTAGCTTTATAGTAAGGTCTTGAAAGGCATTGTATCAGGTAGTATATGTCCTAGGGATCAAGGACATGGACTCCTCTAAATTCTGCAGAAGAGAAAGCAGCCTGACTGGTACCTCCTGGATCACCTGCAGAGCAATGAGATAGTAAATGTGGGGTTTTGTTTTAACAGCAGTAGAAAACTAGATGCCTGCTAGAGAGCACACAAACCAAAGGAAGAGCGGAAGGCGTGGATGGGGCGGGGGTGGGGGTGGGAGCAGGAGCCCAGGCAGCCGCTGCTTTCTGTGTACCAGAACCCTGAGGGCTTTCCATGGGTGACTGGGCTCCATGCAAGTCTCCAGTTCTTGAGAAAGGATTCACTCTTCCAGTGTGGCCCACACTCCTCCTTGTGGTCAGGGGCCAGGGCCAAATGATGGTCAGAATTACACTCAAGGGTTGCAAAGATGAGTGGTTTCTAACAGGAAGGAATATGGACCAGTCTGAAACCCCAGTTGCTCACTGCAACATTCAATCATGGTTCTTAACTGAGATTTCCAAGTCCACATAGGCCTGGGAGTAAAAGCGTTGCTATAGTAATGGTCGTGAATTATTAGTTCTTATAGTCTGGCTTCACCTCTCTGTAGGGCAGGTTTTTGTCCATATGTAATGGTTCCTACGGGTGGCAATGGACCTGTTTCGTTGGGCTCTGCACACCTAGCCTCTGTGGAATCCCTGCTGCTCAGTCTACTGGTACAGAAAGTGGGTGACTCTTCCTGTCTGCTCCGTGGGACATGTGCCATCTCCCCCTCTGGCTGCTAGGATAATCTCTCTTGTCCCTGTCATACCACAGGCAGTAACCGAGGCTCTGATAAGGGCACACTCGGCTCTGATGTGGCAGCCATTCTTGGGAATGGGGCCCAGGCCATTGCTCCAGGACACGATGCTCCCATGTAGCAGTTCCTTGATATCTCAACTTCCCACAAAGTCAAAGAACTCTCTACCTTTTGTGTTTATCCTATCCTTTGAGTAAGGTCTGGACTTCCCTGGTGGCTCAGACAGTAAAGCATCTGCCTACAATGCAGGAGACCCAGATTCAATCCCTGGGTTGGGAAGATCTCCTGGAGAAGGAAATGGCAACTCACCCCAGTATTCTTGACTGGAAAATCCCATGGACAGAGGAGCCTGGTGGGCTACAGTCCATGGGGTCGCAAAGAGTTGGACATGACTGAGCGACTTCACTTTCACTTTGGGTAAGGTCTATGCAAATACTACTGGTTGCCTACCCAATAGCAAATCTTTCCTCCTTTCTCAAAAATAATATCTTCACAAATGAACTTGTTTACAAAACAGAAGAAGACCCACAGACTTCAAGTATGAATTTATGGTTACCCGGGGCTGGGGGTAGGGTCAGGGGAAGGGATTGTTAGGGAGTTTAGAATCAACATGTACACACTGCTGTATTTAAAAGGGACAACCAACAGTGACCCACTGCATAGCACAGAGGCTCTGTTCCACGTTATATAGCAGCCTCGATGGGAGGAGAGTCTAGAGGAGAATTGATACATGTATACATATGGCTGAGGCCCTTTGCTGTGCATCTGAACCTATCACAACATTGTTGATTGGCTATTCTTGCATGTTCACTTGTGCAGTCGTATCTGACTCTTTGCAACCCTATGGACTGTAGCCTGCCAGGCCATTCTGTCCATGGAATTTTCCAGGCAAGCATACTGGAGTGGGTTGCCATTTCTTCCTCCAGGGAGTCTTCCCGCCCCAGGGATTAAACCTGCGTCTCCTGCACTGGCAAGTGGATTTTTTTTTTTTTTTTTTTTTTTACCATGGAACCATCCAGGAAGCCCCAATCGGTCCTTATTATTTATCTCTTTTATATATAGTACCTAGATACCTTTAGAATGAGAGGTAGGGACTTTCAGCTGCCCAGCCTTCAAGGAAGAAAAGACAGCTGGAGACTGAGTTCAGCCACATAGCCAATAACTTAATTCATCACGCCTAAAGTGAAATTCCAGTAGAGACTCTGTAAGTTCAAAGGAATTTCTGGAATGGTGAAAACACTGATGTGCTGGGAGCATGATGCACCCAGTTCTATGAGGAGATGGCATGGAAGTTCTATGCTCCCTCTCAGACCTCACCCTATGTGTATCCTTTATAATAAAACTGTAATAGTAAGTATAGTGCTTCCGTGAGTTCTGTGAGTCATTCAAGTGAACTACTGAACAAATTCATGGCTGCAGCCAGTGAGCCAGAAGGATAGGTGGCCTGGGGAGCCCCTGAGACTTGTGGCTGACACCTGAAGTGAAGGCAACCCTGTGGAGAACTCTGTTCTCAATCTTTGGGCCTGTGCTGACTCTGGGTGGTTAGTATCAGGACTGCACTACAGTCCACTCAGCATTAGACCACTTGGAGTAGAAGCAAACTAGATGGTTGGAGCTGGTGCTGCCGACGTGGGTGATGAGGCAGTAGGTGAGATTTGGCAGAGCAGAAGATAGTAATCCCATTCTAGAGAGAATTGAGAAGGTTGGTTAATTGCATCCCTTCTAGTTTGGACAGAACTTTCCTTCCAGACAGCCTGTAGTAAGAACAGCTGCCCTAGGATCAAATGCCATCCTACTCTGGGTGTATTAGTTAGCTATTGCTACATAACAAATCACTACAAACTTAGCACTAAGAACAACACACACTGATTATCTCACAGTTTCTGTATGTCAGGAGTCCAGGCATGCTTTAGGTCAGTCCTCTGATCAGGCCTCACAGGCTACAATTAAGGTATCATATGGACTAGGTTCTTATCTGGAAGCTCAATGAAGAAACAGTTTCCAAGTTCACTCAGGTTGTTGGCAGAACTAATTTCCTTGATGTGTAGGACTGAGGGTCCAACTTCTTGCAGGTGTTTGGGTGGAAGGCACCCTCAACCACTAGAGATTGCTTACAGTCCCTACAGGCCACCCACAGTTCCTTGCCATGTGAGCTGCATAGCTGCCTCCTCAAGCCAGATATGAGAACCTCTAGACTGTCTTGTGTGAACATCAGGGAGTTCATGGTTCACGTATTGCTAAAGCCTGGCTTGGAGAATTTTGAGCATTACTTTACTAGCCTGTGAGATGAGAGCAGTAGTTTGAGCATTCTTTTGCATTGCCTTTCTTTGGAATTGGAACGAAAACTGACTTTTCCAGTCCTGTGGCCACTGCTGAGTTTTCCAAATTGGCTGGCATATTGAGTGCAGCACTTTCACAGCATCATCTTTCAGGATTTGAAACAGCTCAACTGGAATTCCATCACCTCCACTAGCTTTGTTCATAGTGATGCTTTCTAAGGCCCACTTGACTTCACATTCCAAGATGTCTGGCTCTGGATGAGTGATCACATCATCATAATTATCTGGGTCTTGAAGATCTTTTTTGTACAGTTCTTCTGTGTATTCTTGCCACCTCTTCTTAATATCTTCTGCTTCTGTTAGGTCCATACCATTTCTGTCCTTTATCGAGCCAATCTTTGCGTGAAATGTTCCCTTGGTAGCTCTAATTTTCTTGAAGAGATCTCTAATCTTTCCCATTCTGTTGTTTTCCTCCATTTCTTTGCATTGATCGCTGAAGAACACTTTCTTATCTCTTCTTGCTATTCTTTGGAACTTTGCATTCAGATGCTTATATCTTTCCTTTTCTCCTTTGCTTTTGCCTCTCTTCTTTTCACAGCTATTTGTAAGACCTCCTCAGACAGCCATTTTGCTATTTTGCATTTCTTTTCCAAGGGGATGGTCTTGATCCCTGTCTATTGTACAATGTCACGAATCTCATTCCATAGTTCATCAGGCACTCTATCAGATCTAGTCCCTTAAATCTATTTCTCACTTCTACTGTA
The DNA here is from genome assembly GCF_042477335.2 of Ovis canadensis. Taxonomy (NCBI): domain Eukaryota; kingdom Metazoa; phylum Chordata; class Mammalia; order Artiodactyla; family Bovidae; genus Ovis; species Ovis canadensis. Next base: position 122,735,329 of record NC_091246.1, read on the forward strand.
TAATCATAAGGGATTTGATTTAGGTCATACCTGAATGGTCTAGTGGTTTTCCCTATTTTCTTCAATTTGAGTCTGAATTTGGTAATAAGGAGTTCACGATCTGAGCCACAGTCAGCTCCCGGTCTTGTTTTTGTTGACTGTATAGAGCTTCTCCATCTTTGGCTGCAAAGAATATAATCAATCTGATTTCAGTGTTGACCATCTGGTGATGTCCATGTGTAGAGTCTTCTCTTGTGTTGTTGGAAGAAGGTGTTTGCTATGACCAGTGCATTTTCTGGGCAAAACTCTATTAGTCTTTGCCCTGCTTCATTCTGCATTCCAAGGCCAAATTTGCCTGTTACTCCAGGTGTTTCTTGACTTCCTACTTTTGCATTCCAGTCCCCTATAATGAAAAGGACATCTTTTTGGGGTGTTAGTTCTAAAAGGTCTTGTAGGTCTTCATAAAACCGTTCAACTTCAGTTTCTTCAGCATTACTGGTTGGGGCATAGACTTGGATAACTGTGATATTGAATGGTTTGCCTTGGAGACGAACAGAGATCATTCTTTCGTTTTTGAGATTGCATCCAAGTACTGCATTTTGGACTCTTTTGTTGACCATGATGGCTACTCCATTTCTTCTGAGGGATTCCTGCCTGCAGTAGTAGATATAATGGTCATCTGAGTTAAATTCACCCATTCTAGTCCATTTTAGTTTGCTGATTCCTAGAATGTCGACGTTCACCCTTGCCATCTCCTGTTTGACCACTTCCAATTTGCCTTGATTCATGGACCTGACATTCCAGGTTCCTATGCAATATTGCTCTTTACAGGATCAGATCTTGCTTCTATCACCAGTCACATCCACAGCTGGGTATTGTTTCTGCTTTGGCTCCATCCCTTCATTCTTTCTGGAGTTATTTCTCCGCTGATCTCCAGTAGCATATTGGGCACCTAATGACCTGGGGAGTTCCTCTTTTGGTATCATATCATTTTGACTTTTCATACTGTTCATGGGGTTCTCAAGGCAAGAATACTGAAGTGGCTTGCCATTCCCCTCTCCAGTGGACCACATTCTGAAGCCAGGCTTCACCAATACGGGAACCGTGAACTTCCTGATGTTCAAGCTGGTTTTAGAAAAGGCAGAGGAACCAGAGATCAAATTGCCAACATCCGCTGGATCATGGAAAAAGCAACAGAGTTCCAGAAGAACATCTATTTCCGCTTTATTGACTATGCCAAAGCCTTTGACTGTGTGGATCACAATAAACTGTAGAAAATTCTGAAAGAGACGGGAATCCCAGACCACCTAACCTGCCTCTTGAGAAATCTGTATGCAGGTCAGGAAGCAACAGTTAGAACTGGACATGGAACAACAGACTGGTTCCAAAGAGGAGAAGGAGTACGTCAAGGCTGTGTATTGTCACCCTGCTTATTTAACTTCTATGCAGAGTACATCATGAGAAACACTGGGCTGGAAGAAGCACAAGCTGGAATCAAGATTGCTGGGAGAAATATCAGTAACCTCAGATACGCAGATGACACCACCCTTATGGCAGAAAGTGAAGAGGAACTAAAAAGCCTCTTGATGAAAGTGAAAGAGGAGAGTGAAAAAGTTGGCTTAAAGCTCAACATTCAGAAAACGAAGATCATGGCATCTGGTCCCATTACTTCATGGGAAATAGAAGGGGAAACAGTGGAAACAGTGTCAGACTTTATTTTGGGGGCTCCAAAATCACTGCAGATGGTGACTGCAGCCATGAAATTAAAAGACGCTTACTCCTTGGAAGAAAAGTTATGACCAACCTAGATAGTATATTCAAAAGCAGAGACATTACTTTGCCAACTAAGGTCCGTCTAGTCAAGGCTATGGTTTTTCCTGTGGTCATGTATGGATGTGAGAGTTGGACTGTGAAGAAGGCTGAACGCCAAAGAATTGATGCTTTTGAACTGTGGTGTTGGAGAAGACTCTTGAGAGTCCCTTGGACTGCAAGGATATCCAACCAGTCCATTCTGAAGGAGATCAGCCCTGGGATTTCTTTGGCAGGAATGATGCTAAAGCTGAAGCTCCAGTACTTTGGCCACGTCACGTGAAGAGTTGACTCATTGGAAAAAACTCTGATGCTCGGAGGGATTGAGGGCAGGAGGAAAAGGGGATGACAGAGGATGAGATGGCTGGATGGCATCACGGACTCGATGGACGTGAGTCTCACTGAACTCCGGGAGATGGTGATGGACAGGGAGGCCTGGTGTGCTGCGATTCATGGGGTCGCAGAGTCGGACACGACTGAGTGACTGAACTGCACTGAACTGAGACTGTCTTGCAGCAAGAGAAAGTTTTCTACAATGTAGCGTGGTCAAGGAAGTGACCTTTGCCATATTCTATTTATTAGAAGAGTCACAGGTCCTGTCACATACAATGGAAAGAGATTACAAAAGGACATGAACACTAACAGTGGGATCATTAGAGGTCGTCCTAGAGTCTGTCTGGGCTTCTCTTGTGGCTCAGCTAGTAAAGAATCTACCTGTAGTGCAGGAGACCTGGATTCCACTCCAGTATTCTGGCCTAGAGAATTCCATAGACTGTATAGCCCATGGGGTCACAAAGAGTCGGACGTGACTGAGCAACTTTCACTTCACTTTTAGAGTCTATCCACCATACTTTGGAGAAGACAGTCTGAATTTGGCCTGGATAACAAACCAGATGAAGGTAATAAAAACAATGGTTGTGAGTAAGCTCATAGGGTTACAGTCCATGGGATCGTAAAGAGTTGGATACGACTTAGTGATCAAATAACAAAAAACAAAAACAATGATACTCTCATTTTTCAGATGAGTTAACTGGAAGGAACTATACTTTATTGGCTGGGGTGTTGGACCAAAGACAGTATCTAGACCTACAGGAACCACAGAGTCAGTATCATCAGACCCCACAAGGTGGACTGAGAACCAACTGGGTTCAGTGGCAGAGGCCACAGAGAGCTTCACTGATACTTGCAGACCAGAGGCTGCAGAGCACCCACCAATATCTGACTGACCACTACAGAACACTTGCACTGAGCATCTTCTTTCTTTGTTACCAGAGAACCACCCAGCAGATGTGGTGCCTAATGGTGTCTCTGTTCAATCCATCCAAACTACTTTCTTCAAGAACCCAAGATACTAATAAGCCCCTGCAACTGGCAGAGGGAGCTTGAAGACCTGCAAAGTGTGGAAAGTTCAACCTGGATGTGCTACACAGAGGCTGTTTTCAGCACACCACGTTCAGTGAAGGGGAATCCTAAACCCTAGCAACTCAACCAGGGGTGAAACATCTATTTTCCTTCAAGTATCCGTTATGCGGACTAGAGACATAAACGAATAAAGCAGTAACTAATGAAAATGTGGATTGCATTCATGTACTATGGATATGTTTGAGATTATACTTAGCAAGTATTTATCGACTCCTTCCTGCTGATGGGAGATATAAAGAGGAATAATTTATCTCTCTGCCTAATCTAGGAAGAAGACAGGGTAGATATATTAGTGCTATAACAGAGGTACTGAAGAAATATCTAAGGAAGTATCCTGTAGTCTATGGGAAAGAGAGGAATTCAAGGAAGGTTTCTTGGAGAAGATAAACCATTTTTTTTTCCACTTAGGCACTGTGAAATGGGCAGCACTCCACTATATGCCAGCTGAAAGGTGGGGCCTACAGAAGGCAAAGCTTAAGCAAAAGCTTGGAAGCCAAGCTGTGTGGAGAACAGGTGGAAATTATGATTGCGACAGTACTCAACCATACGTGAGAGGCAGGAGGGACTAACCCCAGCCTTTGAACTGGGTTTAGGGATTTGGAATATTAATAGATTCTGAAGTCACCAGAACATCGTGGATAGGAATAACAGAGTCAGAGGAATGCTTTAGAAAAAGAACTCTATGGAGGACAGGTTGGGGGTAGAAAGAGATCTAAGTGGAGGCAACATTAGTAAAGTCCAGACAGGAATTAATGAAATGTTGAGCCAAGTCTATGAATGCAACAGGAAAGGAAGTACAGAAATCCATAAGCTGACTCTGGAGGATGGAAGAGTGGAAACCAACAAAAATAAAACCAAAGGCAGAAAGGATGGATGGTGATGCCACCGCCATTAACCAAACCCAGAAATCAGGAGGAGGAGTACAGAGGTGAGGCAAGGCAATAAAAGTGTCCAATATGTTAAGTCTCAGGGGTTTTGAAGACATATTTGTGGAACTGTAGGTGTACAAAGCATGAGAGAGGTCACCACACCAATGAAACTGAGTCATTTTTGAAAATTATATTTGAAACTCTGAGGGCGCATTAAACTAGACAGGAAGATGGCATAGCATTGAGAGAGGTCTAGAGCCTTGGAGAATGCTGTACATGTGAGAAAGGCAAGGCATAAAGGAGCTTAATAGAGACAGAAGTAGCATCAGGAAAGAGTGTGTTTCTGGAGACCAAAGGAGTTTATAGTTGATTTACAATGTTGTGTCAGATTTTTTTTTTTTTTGAGTATAGTTGAAAAAGACTAAATGTTAACAGGTGAACAGCAAGATGATTCAATTACACATATACATGTATCTATTCTTCAGTATTCTTTTCCCATAGGGAAGGAGATTTTAAGGAGGAACTACTGTTGGTAAACTAGACAAGCTGAAAACTAAGCAAAGACTACTGGGTGAGGTGAGAGAGTCACCTGCAACTTACGGGGAGCAGTTTGAGAAGCAGTGGCAGAAGCAGAATCAACTGCCTAAGGAGAAGAGGCTAAGGTAGATCACATCAGTTACTTTTAGAAGAAATTTGAGAAGGGAAGAGAGCGAGAAACGAAAGTGGCTTGAGGAAGAAGAGGGGTATTTTAGGTTCATTCCTGTAGCCACAAGCTACGCTCTTCCTAGCAAGAACATAGCTGTGCATGAAAGGAGGAAGGATGTGAGCCCTTTTTATTTCTTAACACAAAACTCCAGACCTAAATTACCATCTGGGACGGAAGGAGGGAGACATAATCTCTATTGATCAGACTCAGATTTTGCTTCGGCAGTTTTGACTAAGTCTTGCACAGCCGTATAAACGCCATCCCTCCATTCTAAACAAAACAACAAACCACCACCACTCCCTCCGCTTCTTCGTAATTTGGAAAAACCAAGCAGGTACAACGTGTCCGAGTCCTTCGCCTCTCCGAGCCGGCTTTAAACCTGAGAGTGCTCAGCTCAGCTCTCTGGTGGGTCCGGCCCGATGAGCAGCTGCTGACGCGGAGTCCAGCGTAAACCCCACAGAGTCGCTCCAGTTTCTTGCATCTGATCCTCCCACGACGCTCAGGCTTCGCGGGCCATGGCCTCGGTGCGAACATCAAGTACAGTTAGAAAACCCCTCGGCCCTGCCTGCAGCTCCTTCGGCCCACTGTAGTCGGCCTCCATTACTCTTTTCCCGCGAGGCACCTCCCTCGAGAAAATGAAACCTGGTGCCATCAGCTGAAGCAAAAGGGTGGGACGTTTTTACTAGGCACACGGAAAAGGCAGAATCGACTCCAGACAGCAAAGGGGTGTGCAGCCCGGGCCGGGTCACCAGGATGCCCCGCCCAGGCCCGCCTTCTAGGCATCAGGGACTACATTTCCCAGAGGTCTCAGCGGCCGCGAGGGGCTGGCCGGTCCGCTCTCCGCTCACACTGCGGGGCGACTGGCTTCCTCGGAGGAGGGCGGGGCCTAATCCAGCCAATGGGTGAGGGGCTCGTTACGGCGGCGGAAGCAGCGGCGCTGGGTTGAGGGGTGGGGGGCAGAGTGCTAGCGCCTCGGCGGCGGCGGCCGGTCCCGGAGCCCGAGGACGTCGGCTCCACAGGCGGAGAGCGCACGGAAGCAAGCTCGAAGTGGCGTGGCGGCCACTTGGCGCAGCACTCAAGTAATGGCGGGACGGGCGCCCGGGAGCGAAGGGGAGGGGAGGAGACGAGGGGGCGGGGCGGCCGAGCCGGGCTGCAGCGTCCGTCCCGCTGCGCGTCCCCGGGGAAGGGCAGCGGTGCCTCGTCTCCTGCGGCGTAGATCTGGGCTCTTTCGCGAGCTGAGCATGGCAGTTAGCTCGGCGGCAAAGGCCCGGTGTCCTGCGGCAAGGAAAGGAGAGGCGTCGGGAGGGCTGGGCTGATCCGGGCGTGGGGGCGTGGCGGGCGTGGGCCTTGGCGGGGAAGCTGAGAGGCCGGGGGAGCGCGGGCGGGCGGGCGGCCCAAGGAGTTTGGCTCCTGGAGCAGTTTAAAGTGACTCTCCACATCCGGGCCCTGCGCCCGCCGCTTTCAGACCCCGACCGAGGCGGGGCCTCCTAGCTCCCCGCCCCTTTCGCCGGCAGCGCTTGTCTTCCTCTGCTATTGGCTTAGCCTCGAGGGCCTTGGGCTGCCCCGGCGAGGCTCGCGCCTGATTGGCTGGCAGTCGGCGGGAGGGTGGGGCGGGATCAGAGCTGGCAGACCGCGGTGGATTGGCCCGGGCACTGGAGTGACGCGCCCGGCGTGGGGCCAATGGGCAGACTGGGGAGGTAGGGGCAGGTTCGGGGGAAGAGGACTGGAGCGGAGCGGTGGCCGGGTGGCCCGGGTGAGCGGGGCCAGAGGAGCTGGACAGCGGCGGGCCCGAGGCACGCTGCGGCGCGAGCCCTCCCGGCGACCTCGGAACCCAGCGCTGCCAGCGAGATGGGTCCTCCGCGGCCCTCTCAGCCTGGCGAGGTGGAATCGGGAGCGGCGGGCGGCGGGCGGCGGCTGCAGGTAAAGAGGCATACTGGTCCTGAGCTCCTCAGAATGCCTAACCCCTCTCCGGAGAAGTCAGAGACCCCATGTGTCTGGAGACCCGTGTTCTCCGATCTCAGCTGTGGGCTTCTGGGTAGGGGTAGGATTGCGGGCTATCGAGGATATCGGCAGAGCTTGGCTCCTGAGGGGAAAGTGAGGGTCGATTTCAGGGAAGGTGGTGAAGGTCTCGGTTCCCTTTGGCTCGATGGCCGTCTGTGAAAGGGGTGGGATGAAATCCGTCACTGAAGGCCTGTGCAGAAAAACATGAGAATTCCTTTTGGATCAGGTCTTGATGTAAGGTTTCTAATCCTTTCTTAGGACAGGGCGTCTGCCTCCGATTCCTCCCCTGACACACTGATGACAGTTTTGTACACCTTGGTGGGAGGCTTGGCTTTCAAAGGCACAAGCCATTTGTCATGAAACTTTACAGAGAAATATATGTGTTGTGTTAATACATGTCATGTGGCTGTTGCACGCGATGTAGTGTCGACTTTTTCGTTTGGCAGTTCACAGGTATTTGAGGGGGGAGTCATAATAGCCCTCAGTATCACATAAGCGATTTTACCATTAACTGAACCTATGTAAACGGAAAACTTAAACGATTTGGACCACTTCTGCACTGTATATTGAACACAAGTATTAGTTTCAATCAGTGATGCTGCATTTGCTTTCCTAAAAGAAGGTATAGGTACTAAAAATGCTTTAATTTCTCATTATTGGTTCTAATCTCAGAATCCAGTAATAACCATGTGACTATGCACTGCAGGTGGAAATGAGTTCTCAACAGTTTCCTCGGTTAGGAACCCCTTCCACCGGGCTAAGCCAGGCTCCTTCACAGATAGCCAACAGTGGTTCTGCAGGATTGATAAACCCAGCTGCAACAGGTGAGATGTGTGACATTTTTCTGCATTGCTTTCTGCTTTTAAAATATTGCAGGTTTTCCAACTTAAAAAATAGCAAATTCTTGGTGGGGTTTTAGTAAATACTAGGTTATTGAGTTTGAAGAGAGGATATATTACAGTTCTACTGTAAATAAGGCTTTTTTTCCGTCCTGTTTTACTCACTTGATTCACATGTGCCAGAGTATAGGTGAAACCTAAAGCATGCTTATAAGATACATTTTTAAAATGTATTAATGTGTTGTTATTTAACTAAGGCCCAGAAGTATAATAACAGTGCCATGAGGGTGGGCAGAGGCATAGGAACTTATAGGAACTTACCTTCTAGAAACTTGCCTTTTAGTAACTTACTGTTCAGGAAAAGAGATTTCTCTAAAATGTGTATGCACACACATATGCAGCTTGGGTTTTAACTGTGCTCTGAATGCTGTAGATCAGTGAGTGGCCTCAGCTGGTAATGATTCGGCTGGCCAGGGAATGTTTGGCAATGTCTGAATACAGTTTTGGGTCTCACAGGTAGGGGGTGCTACTGGCATCTGGTATTTATTTAGAGGCCCTGGATGAAGCTGTTGAGTATCCTACATGATGCAGAACAGCCCTCCCCCACCCCCAACAAAGTTTCCAGTCTAATCAGCAGTGCTGAAGTTGAGTTACTCCTTCAAATAATCTGTATATTATATATATCAAGTAAAAAGTATTATTACTTCTGTATTGGTAAAGTGAAATAAAGTACTCCTTTTTCTATTCCTTTCTTTAGTGCCTGATTTCTGTGCTCCTTATCATGGTATTCCTCCTACTTAACAGTAGCTGCTGACATTTTCTGAATAAGCGATAAGTTCCCAATTTTCTCGACCTTGGGACTTTACATAGTCTGGTTTTTGTGCTTTTCGTTTTTTGTGGGGTTTTTTTTTGGCTACAGTCTTACTTCTTCCTCTCCACACTTACTTATCTAGGTATTCTTTGTTCTTTCCTGAGGTTTCATCTCAGATATCACTTTTCTTTGGGAAGTCCTTACTGACTCCATCATCCACAGCAGTTCAGCATCCTCCTCCTAGAAAGAAAGCCAGGCCTTATCTGGCCATATTCCTTTGCATCTGCTATTCTTGCTACAGTGTAGACATCAACAAATTTTTATAGAACTGCCTCAAGTTCTTTACTCTTTAACAAATATTTTTGACAGTGTTTTCTCTCGTATAAATTCACAGTGGAATTTTTTTTTTTTTTTGCTGAGCTGTGTGGCTTGCGTGACCTTAGTTCCTTAACCAGCAATTTAACCTGGGTCATGGCAGTGAATACGCTAAGTCCTAATCACTGGACTGCCAGGGAATTCACACAGCAGAATAATTTAAAGGAGCATAGTGAAGAGAATATTTTTGAGCATCAATTTGTAAGAATTACACTACTGCTCATTAAGAAGGATATCAATTAGCAATAATTGCCCTCAGATTTTGTTGAGAAGGAAATCATTGACTTAGGCCAAAATTGTCTGTAATTTTACTTCTGAAATGTGCATCTTTTTTCCTTCAATTGGTCTAAGAAAGAAAACAAAAGTTTTCCTTACGCGGTTAGATGTCTTTCTGTAGTTCCTGTTGCATTTATTGAAAGAAGTAACTTGGGATCCTAAGCATGTCAGGATTTTAAGTACATGTTCACAGTTCAAAAGTATAGATTACAACCAATTGTCTTAACTACTGCTTGAAGATTTTTTTTTTCTTTCTGATAAAAATAACTCCACATGCCTAGAAGGAAACAATAAATGATTTCAAAAAGAGCTTAATGGAAAATGATCAGTGCATTATAACTTAATGAAAGTGTTAAAAATCAAAGTCTTCCTGGACAAATAGGTTTGGAAGAAAGTTATGAAATTGTACATTTTCTTTAAAATTTTACTTAGAGGAAAATCTGGGTAGTCAGGAGGGTTAAAAATCAATTGAAAATGGAAAGACAGAAGTAAAGTGGTCTTTATTCACGGTCATCGTATATACAGAAAATACTAAAGAATGTTTTAAAAAGCTGTCAGAACTAATAAGTGAAATTAGTAAAGTTGCAAGATAAAAGTTTAGTGTATAGAAATCGGTTATATTTTTAAATACTAGTAATGAACAGTGATGGAGAAGGAAATGGCAACCCACTCCAGTGTTCTTGCCTGGAGAATCCCAGGGACAGGGGAGCCTGGTGGGCTGCCGTCTATGGGGTCGCACAGAGTCGGACACGACTGAAGCGACGCAGCAGCAGCAGCAGCAGTGAACAGTGACATTTTAAAAATGTCATTTACGGTGGCATTAAAAAAAACTAAAAAATACTAAGGAATAAATTAATAAAATATGTGTATGACCTGGGGTTAGAAAACTATGTAAAACATTGCTGAGAGAAATTAAAGATCTAGGTAAATGAAAAGATCTGTCACGTTTATAGATTGGAAAACTCAGTATTTTCTTTTACCCAGAGGGACCTGTAGATTCATATAAATCCTAATCAAATTCACATCAGGTACTTTTCTAAAAACTGACAGCTGAATCTAAAATTTATGTAGAAACCAAAGGACCTAGACTAGCCAAAGCAATTTGGACAAAAAAGAAGAAAGCTGCCTTTTCTCTGCTGCGTTACTTCAAGACTTGGTATAAAGCTGCACTAATGAAGACATTGTTAAATTGGCGTAAATCACTGGGTCATTGGAACTAACGAGAGGATCCAGAAATAAACCGCAGTGGTTTATTAACCACATGATGGTGAATTGATTTTTGATAAAAGTACATAGAGAATTCAATAGGGTATTGACAAAATAGTATTAGAACACTAGAATATTCATATGAAAAGAACATGAACCTTGACCTCTATGTCCACCATGCATATAAATTAACTCAATGTGTAATTGTGAACCTAAATATAAAATTTTAAATTTATAAAAGAAAACATAGAAGAATCTACTTGTTACTTTGGAGTAAGTAAAAATTGCTTAGGGCACAAAAAATGCTGATTATAAAGGAGACAACTAATATGTTGTACTGAAATGACTGCTCTGCAAAAGATATCATTAAGTAAAATAAAAGGGCAAGCCACCAAGTGAGAGAGGACATTTGTCATAAATGTATCAACAAAGAACTTACATCCCAAATATGTTAAAAAACTCTTGTAACACAAAAGCAAAAAGACAAACAGCTGGCTTGGTTTTTTTTTTAATGGGCAAAATATTTGAATAGATACTTCATCAAAGATGCTATAAAAGCAAGATAAACACATTAAAAAATTAAGCTGTATTACTCCCAGGGCAATGTAAACTAAAAACAATAGAAACTACTGTACACCTACCAGAATGGCTAAAAAAGACTGGCAGTACCAAGTTTTGACATGTTTGTGGAGCAGGTAGAAACCATGTATTGGTGGGAATGCAAAATACTGTAGCCACTTTGGAAAACAGTTTGATACAGTGTCTTAAAAAATTAAACAAGAGTTTACCATACAACCCAGCAATCTCATTCCTAGGTATTTACCCAAGATAAATGAAAATGTGTGTCACACATACAGTGACTTTCTCAGTGGTTCATAGAAGCCTTATTCATGATAGCCAAACACTGGAAAGAACCCAGATTTTATCAACTGGTGACTGGATGAGCAAAGTTTGGTTTAATCCATACAGTAGAATTCTCAGTAATAAAAAGAAGCAAACTAGCATTGCATGTAATAAAATGGAGGAGCGTCAGAAGCATTTTATTGAGAGAAAGAAGCCAGACCCAAAGGACCACTTGTTGTGTGGCTCTATTTCTGTGAAATTCCAGAAAAGACCAAACAATAGTGATAGAATGAAGATCAGTGGTTTCTAAGGAGTAGGGATGGGAGGGGAGGGAATTGAGTGCAGAGGGGCATGAATGAACTTGTTAGAGGAATAGGCAGGGTTCTGTGTCGTGATTGTGTTGTGATTACAATACTGAATGTGTTTATGTGCGTTTACTTTTATAGAACAAATTAGTAGATTTTATATGTAAATTATACTTCAGTAAGGCCTATTGATTAAAAAAGATTGAGAGATATGAACATATATTTCCTTTTGTGAAATATGACCTGTGATCATATAAAAAGAACTTTAACATTACTAGTCACCATGGAAATGTTAATTAAAACCACAATAAGATACCCAGTACACACCCACTAAAATGTCTGCATATCAGGAATTGGTGAGGATGAGGAGCAACTGGACCACTAATACACTGCTGGTGGAAACTTCAGATGAGTCAGCCACTTTGGGAAGTAATTTGACAGTTTCATATAAAGTTTACTCTTTGACCTAACCAATCTGCTTATTTGTTGGTGAACGCGTGCTAAATCGCTTCAGTTGTGTTTGACTCTTTGCGACCCTATGGACTGTATCCTGCCAGGCTCCTCTGCCCCTAGGATTCCCCAGGCATGGATACTGGAGTGGGTTGCCATGCCTTTCTCCAGGGGATCTTCCCGACCCAGGGATCAAACCCGTTTCTCTTACATCTCCTGCGTTGGCAGGTGGGTTCTCTACCACTAGTGCCACCAGATGTTGCTGGGGATGTTAAAAAAAAACACTGAACTCTCTTAGAATAGCTGTTTTATTGTATGCAAATTATACCTCAATAAAATGCTTTTAAAAATCAAAATTTTAAAAAATAAAAATTAAATTTTTTTAAAATCTAGGAGAAAAATCAATATGTAACAAAATATAAAATATACTTTAATCTTTTCCCCCAGCACATTTTTCCTACAAGAAAAAAAATTCTGATTTTTTCCTGAGCAGGTCATTGAATAAGGACTCAGAGTGCATGTGGTTATTTATTCCATAGTCGTTGATAATAGCAGAAATTTGGAAATTACCTAAAAGCTCATCCGTGATATAATGGTTTAAAAAACTGTAGTACAGCTATGCAGTGAAATTCCATTTAGCCCTTTTAAAATGATACAGTATACATCTATTACTTAGTGATTTCTCTCTTAGGTATATATATGTATTTAACAGAAATGATATGAATGTCCACCAAAAGATGTACATGAATATTCCTAGCATTCCTATTCATAAATAGTGAAAGAACTGAAAACTAGCTGCCTGCTGGCAGTAAAATGGATAATTTGTGATTTATTCAAGAGTTGGCATACTGTACTGAGAATGAAAGATCTACAGCTACATGGAGTGACATGGATGAAGTCTCATACCTGTAAGTGAAAGAGGCAGGACACAACCATTTGGTATAAGTGTATTTATATAGAGCTCAGAAATAAGATAGCAGTAACCTGTAGTGTTAGGAGTTAGCATGGGAAGTGTCACTGGGAGGAGCAGTGACTGGAATCAGGCTGACAGAGGGTTTCTGGGGAACCAGTAGTGTTCTGCTGGTTGATCCAGGTGCTGGTAACTCAAGTGTATTCCGTTTGTGAAAGTTCACTAAGCTATAAAATCAATATTTGTGCTCTTGTTTTATGAAGGTTATAGTTAAATAAGGACTTCCTTGGCAGCCCAGTGCCTAAGATCTGTTTTCTACGACAGGGTTCATGGGTTCAGTCACTGCTTAGGGAACTAATATCCCACATGCAATGCGGCACACCAAAAATAAATAAAAACCCGCCTAAAATCAAAGAGCCGAGAAGTGTCTGAGGTTTTACCAAAATAGTAACTTGGAGCTTTTAGGGGATAGACTTTAGGAGCAGTTTTACCTTCTGTATAGTTTTCCAAATAATTTAAAAAAAATTTTTAAGTGTAATCTTTATATTCAGAAAAATAGCATTGTTTTAGGAAAATGATAGTGCAAATTAATATTTTCACAGTCTCTCCTCATTCATTTACATTAGTTCCTTGATTTTTTTTTTTTTAACTTTTAAATATGTTGCAAGTGCTCATGGTCCAAAATTCCGGAAGAAAAAGAGTATACACTAAAGAGTGTCTCTTCTCCCTGTCCCCTACTCACCGCTTTCTTTCCCTTCAGGCAACCAAGGTGATTTGGAGATACGTTATCACTATTCAAATATTAATGTGTTTATGTTTGTGTGCATTTTATTTTTTCTCTGTGCTATACCTGGCTATTTTCATACATCCTTTTCATAATAGATATTATCCATTTTTTCCATAAGAGTACCTAAAAAATTTTCCTGCTTTGTTTATATTTGCGTGCTGGTGTAGTGTGTGAGTATGCCATAATGTATATAACCAGATCTCTGTTGACGGACATGTAGGTTTTTTCAGTTCCTTCCCTGGTATAAAAATGTTGAAACAAATAACTTGTACCCGGCAACCCACTCCAGTACACTTGCCTGGAAAATCCCATGGGCGGAGGAGCCTGGTAGGCTGCGGTCCATGGGGTCGCTAAGAGTCAGACATGACTGAGCGACTTCACTTTCACCTTTCACTTTCATGCATTGGGGAAGGAAATGGCAACCCACTCCAGTGTTCTTGCCTGGAGAGTCCCAGGGACGGGGGAGCCTGGTGGGCTGCCGTCTATGGGGTCGCACAGAGTTGGACACGACTGAAGCGACTTGGCAGCAGCAGCAACTCATTTTATACATAGGCTCTATAAGATACATCCCTACAAGTGGGATTGTTGAATCTCAGAGAGTGCATACATTATAGTAACAGTAGAGCTTTACTTGTTCACTCCGTAGGGATATGGACTGAGAAATGTGTTTTTAAATATTGTATGTTCCTAGACTTAAGAACTAAAGTAATCTTTTTAATATTAAGTTTTTATAACTTTTTAAATAAATATTTTAAATGAAATTGTCTTACATGTCCTATTAGAATTTCAGCTACTTGAGCTCATTCTCTCTCCTTCATGTCTTCACTAGTCAACGATGAATCTAGTCGAGATGCTGAAGTCGCTGCCAGGGAGCACTTGGGTTCCAGCAGCTCCTTACAGTCCCGTGAAGAGAAGCAGGAACCTGTTGTGGTAAGGCCCTACCCGCAGGTGCAGATGTTGTCCACACACCATGCTGTCGCCTCGGGCACGCCGGTCACAGTGGCAGCCCCACCAGCACACCTGACGCCAGCGGTGCCACTCTCGTTCTCGGAGGGACTTATGAAGGTAATGGAGAGGCTTAAAATTTCACATTAGACCGCAGCTGGACTGGCTAGTGTTTCTGACAGTGCTCACAAAGTCGTAGGCTAGATCCTAGGATTGTAGCTTTTTCTTGTTGACCCGTCAGTCCAGCTCCTGCCTGTAACTCAGAGTTCCACTGTTCTGCAGTGCCTAGTCCAGTGCCACGGGGCAGTTGGCATCACAGGATCTTGTCTGGTATCCATATTGACATAGATTTTATTCAGAAGTTACGGGCATACTAGTATAGCTTTTATCTTGGAGTGGCATTCTTTTCCAAGGTTTTATTTGCTGATTTGGGGACATCTGAGAACATCGCCTTGTGTGTATTACCTTGTGGATGTGTTTTAGTTACTGGGAGTTTTGTTTACTTCCTCCCAGACTTGGGGAAGCAGCACAGTATAGGAGAAAGAATGTGGGGTGAGCCATACGGATCTGGGCTTTCTTCCCATTTCTCGTTTTTATTGTCTGTGTGGCTTTGAGCAAGAAACTTAGCCTTGCTTTGTATGTTTGCTCATCTGTAAAATGGAAATGGTAGTACTTCAATGGAGAGGCTGTGATGCTAAGAGATAAAACATACAAGGCTTCTAGCATCTCTCCTGGCATTCTCCAGGTTTGGCTTGTGTGTGTATATAGAATGAAACGCATCACTAGTAAAAAGCTATTGATATGTTTCGTGTGGTTTTCTGTTCGCAGCCGCCCCCGAAGCCCACCATGCCTAGCCGTCCCATTGCTCCTGCTCCACCTTCTGCCTTGTCACTTCCCCCCAAGGTTCCAGGGCAGGTTACCGTTACCATGGAGAGTAGCATCCCTCAAGCTTCAGCCATTCCTGTGGCAACAATCAGTGGACAACAGGTCTTTTTCCTCTTAATTTGCTGATTTTCAAACTGAGATGCCAGAGTGTTCAGCATTATTTATCAAATGCCAGCAGTACATTAGGCACTGGACTAAGTTAAAAAATTAACTAGTCACAGTATCTGCAAGGGGACGAGAGAAGAGTTGACAGAGAGGGATGGCATAGGGAGTGAGACCAACACGCACAGTGGTCTTGTCATTGAGCCCATATGTATTGAGTATCTGCTGTGTGCGAGGTTCCATCCGCACTGTGAGAAACAAACCTAGATAAGACAGCCCGTGACTTCGAGCTCAGAGTCCAGTTGTGCTTGGTTTATCGGTACTGAACTCCAGTGGGCTAAGAGCAGCCTCACAGTAGCAGTGCCTCTTCAGGTTATTCTCTGGGGAGAGTAATGTGTATCTTTTGGGCAACGACAGATTCCCTCAGCATCCTACCAGTCGTGAACATTTATTTTAAAGTCTCACATTTAGCTTCATTTTGTTAATTATAATCCTCCTCCATTATATGCATTTTATTTCTTTAAATATTTTAAATTACTTACCAATGAAAACTGAATCTCAGAACTTCTCCTTAAAGTTTACAAGAAAAGAATTGGTGTTCCAAAAAGATGCACTGTGGTTTTCTCATTTTGTCATACCGCTGAATACTCCCAGAGGTGCCGAAACGCCCCCCTGAGAAGCGCTGGCATCAGGGTTGGGCGAGTGTGAGGAAGGGACTCTGATGGGTAAGCTGAAGAACTCGCAGGGGAATGCCCATTGGATGTTGACGAAATTTACTTAGAAATCCTGACTGGCATAAAGAATCCGTGAATGTAGTGGCATGCAAAGGAAATAGTGAGAGTAAGAAAAAGTAAGCTATTGGCCAAGATAGAGAAAACAAGGGTGAAAGACCACTGCTGGAAATGCGGGTGTCTGTAGGGATTCGGTCAAATGTGTCATCAGTGACAGAGATGTAGCAGTAGCTAGGCCCGAGGCAGCCGATGGGTCCCCTCGTCACCACATGCCTGCTGGCCCAGGTCATCATGCAGTGTGCTGTGTAAAGAAAGGTAATGTCCTGTCCCTTGGGTGCTCACTGTCTATAAGGAGCAACCCAGCCCACATTTAGAGGCAGCTGGCTTCCTAGAAGCAATGCCTAAGCACTCATGGCTAAGATCAGACACTTGGAAATGACATCCCATCCTGTTTTTTGAAGGGACATCCCAGTAACCTGCATCACATCATGACCACAAACGTACAGATGTCTATCATCCGCAGCAATGCTCCTGGGCCCCCTCTTCACATTGGAGCGTCTCATTTACCTCGAGGTAAGGCTGCATGTTTTGTTCAGACTCTTGAAATGCAATGACAGGTATACATTTGGTAAAAGATACAGTAACACAAAGCATATCCAGAATGAGCTTTTTGAAGCTGCAGGACAAGAAAAATAAACTTAGATAAATGCACATTTTTAGCATGACCTAACAGTTGCTTATTATAGTTTTAATAACAAGTATGTGTCTGTGTGTAAACTTAAAGCAGTTCAGATTTTTAGTATGGTCTAAAAATTGTCCTTTAGTAATGAGGAGCTCCTAAAAGCTATGGTAATCTAAATATGGTCTCCATTTTTAATAAATAACTCACAAATGTTAATACTGAGCATTTTTGAAGTTTAATGGAAATGGTTACTCAAATCTCTGTTCATCTGGCAATAAGCTGAATTTGTTCTTATAATTACATTCTAATAGTTTGTACAGTGTTAAGTTTAGTGAGAGTTTCAACTACTTGGTCAGAAATTGTCATCTCCCATGAGAAAGGATAAAATTATTTTGGCAAAAGCATGCTAGTGGATGCTGTCTCTTAACATACCTTAGTGGTTCTCAGAATGAGGTTTAGATACTGCAGGGGAGTCTGGTGAGGTCGAAACTAATACATGTGCCCTTTTCTCAGTGCTGACATGGGCACTGATGGTTCAAAGACTGTGGTGGCTCGCGTGAATGCAGCTGTCTGGTGGTTTACCTGCCAGAGCCTCGGCCTGAACCAGGGCAGCAGCGCTGTACTGTGCCTCACTGCTGTGCACCTGTAGTCAAACCAAGAAGCCAGTTTCATTAAAGAACATCCTTGAAGAAGCAATACAGGTTGTTAACCTCAACTTCAGCCCTTGAGTGCACGTTTTCTTAATTTCTTAATTTCCTATGTGATGAAATGGGAAATACGCATAAAGCACCCAAGCTAAATACTGACATACTGAGCTTCTGGGGAATATAATTGCAGCTGTTTAAACTGTGAGCCCAGAAGCCATACTAATGAAAAAATGCTCTTTTTCCAGGAGCAGCTGCTGCTGCAGTGATGTCCAGTTCTAAAGTGACCACGGTCCTGAGACCCACTTCGCAGCTGCCAAACGCTGCTGCAGCTCAGCCGGCAGTGCAGCACATCATCCACCAGCCCATCCAGGCACGCGGGGCTGCGGGGAGCCGGCCAGCAAGTGTCAGGGCTGCTCTAAGCTGCTCGCTCTGCTGGGCACTGCATGAGTCCTTAAACTTTAAGTGACTTTCGATCTAGTTGCCAGGATGTAGAGCAGGCTGAATTATATACAGTGTCATGTGGTCTGCTGTGAGAATTTAGGAGAGAGGTAGGGAGGCCAGGCTTTCTGTTGGGATGGGTGTGGCAGTGGGGATTCAGAGAAGTGAAGAGGAGTGAAGGGAGCAGTGTTCTGAACAAGGCAAGAGAGCTGGCGGTTGGTTGTACACAGTGTGGAGTAAACACTAGTTAGAACTAAGTAATTCTGATTTGGATAGGGATACGTGAACCTGTAAACATTTTAAGCACATTTTTATGCACATACATATCTATTTTGAAGAAGATACGTTTTTCAAGGAAATCTGTGGCCTCAGTATAACATATTACTGTGTGGTACCATGTCTCTAAATTTGAGACTCTAAGAGTATAAACTTGGTTTTTTACACGATAGAGAGCTACTTCATTTTTTAAGTATAGCGATATATGAATATCTCTGAAAGTTTAATTTGGCTGAGCTGTATACAGAACATGGAAGTTCAGTGCCTCTAGGGGGAAGGCTGGCAGCATGTGTGAAACAGCTTTAAGATAGTATGAGAAAATGCTGATTAGAAGGCGGGGTAAGCTATATCTAGCCTAGAGCTTTCACATTAAAAGATCTTGCTGGCTAATAAAAAACATTTGGAGACTAGACTAGGGCCCCAGAAGTGTATGTTAGGAAGGATTGGAAAAAGAAGAGGACCGCAGTAAGGAGCTCGATAGTGAGGAGGACAGCTCAGCAGACCTGGTGTGAGACGACAGACCGTCAGAGCAGTGCGGTGGGCCGAGGTCTGCGGTGAGAAGCAGAGCAGGAGTGGGCAGAGCTGGCCGGGTTACCTGCACGCGTCAGGATCGGGACAGAGGGACTACCCTAGAGCTCAGCTGATGGAGGGAACTGGCAGCAGACAGGGGCAGTCCGGTGTGGAGTTAGTTTGCAGGTGAGGATTTGACTCTCGGACGTAGGAGTGAGGGAAGTGTATCCACACGAGAGCGCCTGGGACCTGCATTTTCCGCGGGTAAAGAATGCTGTTTCCAGGTATTCACTTTTCTAGCGTGCGAGCCAGCAGTTCCATCTAGTTCTGTGAAAGATTCTATAGTCATGAAAAGTGTCTACTCGGACCAGCACCAGATCTGTGGTAGCTAGAGCTGAAGGGTTAGCTTCTAGTTTGTACTAATCGTAAGACAGAATTTTGAGTCTGGTCATATTGGAAGAGGAGGGACTTCCAGTGTACTGTCCAGTCAGAATTGGGTTTTTTGGGACAATTCTGACTCTTTGCCTTCTAACAACCTATCTGAAGAGAGTTCCTTAATGAGAATGGTTAGCGTTTACTTTCATTTGGATGTAAACATACTTAGTTAGAGGCCCGGGTTTCACATTGTACTTGAGGTATTTGGCATACTTTATTTCGCTTTTTAAGTGAAGTACTTTTTTTTCTCTTCTCTTGTTAGTCTCGTCCACCTGTGACCACCTCTAACACCATCCCTCCTGCTGTGGTAGCAACCGTGTCAGCCACGAGAGCTCAGTCTCCAGTCATTACTACGACAGCAGCCCATGCCACTGATTCCACACTTAGGTATATTTGGGGATCTGAAGATCAGCCGTCTTGTCATCTTCCCTTCTTATCTCTTCTTTATTCCTTCTTTCATTCCTTCAGGCGACTCAATATTTCTTGAGTGCTTTTTTTTTTTTTAATGAGCCATGGTAGTGTTCTGCATCCTGAGGTTAAAGCCATGAACAAATAAAAAGAAATTCCTGCCCTCATAGAGTTTCTCTTTTTGAAACTATGACTGGAGACATGCAATTGAAAATACATGTTTTTTTAAGTGGCAGAGAGTGCTTTGGGGAAAAATTTGGTAAGGCAAATGAGATTTGGAGTGACAGGTAGGCAGTGCAAGGGGCTTAACTATTCCATATATGGTGATCAGGGAGGGCTTTGTTGATAAGGATACATTTGAACAGAAAATGGAAAGATACGGTAAATGAGCCCTCTGGATGTCTGGGATAAGAGTGTTCTAAGCAGTGGGAACAATAAAAGCAAAGGGCCTGAGACAGGAGTATATTTAAAGGGAAGCCTTAGCAGAGTTTGAAGCAAAGCATCACCACAATCTAAATTAGTTGGATCAGCCTGGTTGCTGGAGAGAGTAGGCTGCGAGGAGGCCAGGTTAGAAACATTGTTTAGAAGGGGATGGCAAGAATCCAGAGAGATGATAGTTGGAGGTAAGAAGACATAGTTAGATTCTGAGTAGAATTTTGCAGGTAGTCAGGAGGGTTTCTGAGGAATTACGTATGGGGTTATGGGAGAATGAGAACAGTCAGGATTATGCCAGCACTGGTTGGCTCTGCAGCTCGGAGAGTGGAGTTGCCTTAACTTGAGATGAGGAGCAATGTGAGGAGCAGGTTTGGGGCAGGAATTCTAGACTTTGATTTGGAGCATTTTAAGGTTGTGCTGACTTCTGAGCCCCCCAAGTGGAGATGTTAAGAAAAGTTAATATATGAATCTGGAGTCAATGTTCTGGATGATATAATTCAGGAAGAAAGCATGGATGAGGAAGAAGTTTTTGAGAGAGAAATGGCTCCCAGTTGAGAGGTCTGTTGAGGGAGGCAGTGTTCTCGAGGGAAAACCAAGATTCATTAGGGCAGGAAGATAATGGATATATTCACAGAAGAGGTTGAGGGTATAGGGGATTTAGCTAAAGACCGATTGTGAGTCCAGAGGGTATAGCGGAAAGATTCAACGTTTGAAAAATGAAGATAGTACAGTTGATTTACAAGCCATACAGGGAAAGAGTCTGGTCAGTGAGGGATGGTCACCAGTGCTTTTTGTGAATGACTCAGTAGGGATAAGACACGATGTTATTTGTCCTCACAGCCTTCACCATTAATATGCTTGAAGGGCCATGGGGGAAGGCAGTGGGGTGAGTCTTCCTGGGAGTGTGCAGAATTCTAGTGGTCTTCCTTGATTCTTGGCATTGCTTATGTGGGTGCCAGGGAAGGGGCTTTTGGCAGTGTAAACAAGAAGTGATTCGCTGAACAAAAGAAGA
Source organism: Ovis canadensis (assembly GCF_042477335.2). NCBI lineage: Eukaryota > Metazoa > Chordata > Mammalia > Artiodactyla > Bovidae > Ovis > Ovis canadensis. The sequence goes on from NC_091246.1 coordinate 122,756,423, forward strand.
GACAGTGGACGTGTAGGGCAGAGCTGTCAAGAACCAGAGACCATCTGTAAGACTTGTCTATCGGTTGGAAACAGTCTGAGAAGCCTTCTTGGTTTCTTCCTTGTTTGACCAAGTAAATGAAAAGGAGGCAAGGGAAAGAAAGCAGACTTTAGAGAGAAGGTTGAGTTTTGGGATACTGAGTTTATCTGTGAAATAATCAAGTGGCTGTAGCAACAGATTATTGAAAAGATGTCTTTGCCTGAGATACAGGATTTTGATGTCATTAACACAGGCTGTAGTTGAAGCTTTAGGTAACTGAGTCTATCCAGGGGGAATAAATACAATGAGAAGAGGGCCTGAAACAAAACTCTGAAGAAAGTAACACTTAAATGCAAAAAAGTGCCTAGGACTTAACTGTACCCACTAGCTCTGCCATTTACTAGCTGTGTCATTTACTAGTGACTTGTGTGTTAGTCACTTAGTCATGTGTCACATCTGACTCTCTGTGACCCCATGGACCGTAGCCCACCAGGCTCCTCTGTCCATGGGATTCTCCAGGCAAGAACACTGGAGTGGGTTTCCTTCTCCGTGTGTAGACTTCGGCAAGTTTTAAAATTAATCTAATCCTTAGTCCCCTCTTCAATAAAATGAAGACACTTTGCTTTTTGGTAATAGACTATATTGTCTGAGGTACAAAGAGATACAGTTACCCACCATAAAATAGACTATGTGTTATTCATGTTAACTTTATAGCACCTTTAAAAAATTAATACATTCAGATGGCGTGATGAAAATCACAGGGTATAAATGTGTATACAATAAAAACTAGGGTTAGATTTTTTCTTTATGTTAAATTATCTGTCTTATTCAGTGTATTGTGTTTTTACTAAAAAAATGGATGTTGAACTTTGTCAGATATATTTTCAGCATATAACATTATCTCTTCACTCTTAAAACAAGTACGTGCTGTGTACCCCCTCTGTGCCAATCACTACTATAGGCGTTAGAAGTGCACTAGGGAGTTAAACAGACATAAACTGTAATGATTTTTTTCTGTTTAAATGATCCATAACTATGATAAATTTCTAATGTCTCAGTTCAGTTCAGTCACTCAGTTGTATCCGACTCTTTGTGTCCCCATGAACTGCAGCATACCAGGCCTCCCTGTCCATTACCAACTCCCAGAGTCCACCCAAACCCATGTCCATTGAGTCAGTGATGCCATCCAACCATCTCATCCTCTGTCATCCCCTTCTCCTCCTGCCCTCAATCTTTCCCAGCTTCAGGGTCTTTTCCAATGAGTCAACTCTGTGCATGAGGTGGCCAAGGTATTGGAGTTTCAGCTTCAACATCAGTCCCTCCAATGAACACCCAGGACTAACCTCCTTTAGGAGGGACTGGTTGGATCTCCTTGCAGTCCAAGGGACTCTCAAGAGTCTTCTCCAACACCACAGTTCAAAAGCATCAGTTCTTCGACACTCAGCTTTCTTTATAGTTCAACTCTCACATCCATACATGACTACTGGAAAAACCATAGCCTTGACTCAATGGACCTTTGTTGGCAAAGTAATGTCTCTGCTTTTGAATATGGTATCTAGGTTGGTCATAACTTTCCTTCCAAGGAGTAAGCGTCTTTTAATTTCATGGCTGCAATCACCATCTGCAGTGATTTTGGAGCCCCCCAAAATAAAGTCAGCCACTGTTTCCACTGTTTCCCCATCTATTAACCATGAAGTGATAGGCCTGGATTCCATGATCTTAGTTTTCTGAATGTTGAGCTTTAAGCCAACTTTTTCAGTCTCCTCTTTCACTTTCATCAAGAGGCCCTTTAGTTCCTCTTTACTTTCTGCCATAAGAGTGGTGTCATCTGCATATCTGAAGTTATTGATATTTCTCCCAGCAACTTGTGCTTTTTCCAGCCCAGTGTTTCTCATGATGTACTCTGCATATAAGTTAAATAAGCAGGATGGCTATACAGCATTGACATACTCCTTTTCCTATTTGGAACCAGTCTGTTGTTTCATGTCCAGTTCTAACTGTTGCTTCCTGACCTGCATACAGGTTTCTCAAGAGGCAGGTCAGGTAGTCTGGTATTCCCATCTTTTTCAGAATTTTCCACTGTTTATTGTGATCCACACAGTCAGAGGCTTTGGCATAGTCAATAAAGCAGAAATAGATGTTTTTCTGGAACTCTCTTGCTTTTTCCATGATCCAGCGGATGTTGGCAATTTGATCTCTGGTTTCTCTGCCTTTTGTGAAACCAATTCTAATGTCTAATTCCCTTTAAATGTTAGAGATAGATGGTGGACTTCCCTGGTGGTCTAATGTTAAAAACTCATCTTGCCATGCAGGGGATGCACGTTTGAGCCCTGGTCATGGAACTAGGATCCTACATGCCTCAGAGCAGCAACTGTTGAGCCTGTGTGCCATAACTAGGCAATGAGACCCACATGACGCAATGAAGGTCCCACATGCCACAGCTAAGACCCGATGCAGCCAAATAAATATTTAAATTCTAGAGACAAATTTTAAACAGACCGATTTCCATAGAAAAAAATAGAAAATGTCAAAGCACTATCTCCCAGAAAATCACCTGGCCCAGATGATTTCATTGAATTCTACCACACTCTAAAAGATCCAGTAAACTGAAGATAATTAAATTAGTTCAAGAACTGGAAAAAGAAAGGAGGTTTCCAAAGAAATTTAGGTGGTATGTCTTCATCTGTTAAATAAATTCAGTCCTGTCTGCCAGTTCTTTGATCATTTTTTTGTTGTTCTTCATCACTTACTTGAACAAAATGTATTCTCTTTTGGCAAGGGCTGAAAAAATATTGGATCTGTAGATCCAATATTTTGAATTTTCACATGCTTTAAATTGTTTCCCAGATGTCCTTATACTTAAAAAATAGTTTGGCTGATAAAGAACTTTTTTGGTTCCTGTGTTGTTTTTTCTTTTAAATTTTATTTATTTGTCTATTCATTTTGGCTGTACTGGGTCTTCATTGCTACACATGGACTTTCTCTAGTTGGGGTGAACAGGGGCTACTCACTAGTTGGGATGCACAGGCTTCCCGTTGCTGTGGGTCTTCTTGTTGCAGAGCACAGGCTTTGGAGAGTGCAGGCTGCAGTAGTTACCGCTCGTGGGCTCTAGAGTGTGCGCTCAGTAGTTGTGGCAGAGGCGCTTGGGTGCCCTGCAGCATGTGCTGTCTTCCCAAACCGGAGATCGAGCCTGTTTCTCCTGCAGTGGCAGACAGGTGATTAGCCACTGGACCACCAGGGAAGTCCTGGTTTCCGTATTTTTTCCCATGAGTATTTTCATGAGATATTTTCCCTCTGCTTTCTAGAGCTGAGTAGTCTATAGCCTGTTGTTGTTGTTTTTTTTTTCCCACCTTGTTTGTCTTTGAATTTCAAAAACTTTAGTAGGACATGTTTCACCATTACCATTATGTATCGGTTTGTTCTGGAACATGATGTGCCTTTTTAATCTACACGATAACACTATATGAAAGTTTTCATGAATTGTATCTTTTTATATTTATTCGATTTTGGTCTATATTTTGGGGGTGAAAAGGAACATCCGATGTTGTACTTGTTGGATCTTTTTGCATGACTTCCTTGTCTAACCCTTTTAAACTATTTTTTTTCTCTCTTGACTCTGCTTACTTTTCTCATGGTTTTTCTGCCCCTTACCAAACCCTCAGCACTGTGTCTCAAGCTCTGCTGCGAATTCTGCCTTCATTCTTGATGCAGCTGAATGTTTTTTTTCCTGGTTCTCTCTCGAGTGCTGCCCTTTTATTTTGTCTGCTTTTGTTGTCTCGTTGTCGCTTCCAGTGAGCTCCTAGGTCTTTGCTTTGCGTTTTCGTTCCATAGAAGCAGGTATGTCACTCAGTTTCTTAATTCATGGCACAGTTTCCATCCGCCTGGTGAGAACATTTACAGTGGACACCCTCACTTCTGTCCACCTTTTTTCTTGCACCATCTTTAAGTAGATACTGTGCTGGTTCTTTTCTGAATCCTAATCTTTGGATGACCTTACTCTGGACCAGCCAGCTGTCTGTAGTTGGTTCTTACAGGCTGAGCTCTACTGGGTTAGAAGTTTTCCTGAAGACTCAGGATGCTGTTTTGAGGGGTTTTGGCCATTACTTCTCTCTTGCCAATGAAAATGCACCGCTGAAGATGGCAGTTTCTCTCTTCCTGAGTCTCACAACACAGTTTCCCTGTGGAGCTTATCTATATCTGTGTAAGTCCTAGTTCATGCCTTGCCTCTTGGATCTTGAAACTGGGCAGGGTCCAGGTTCTACTTTAATGTCATCTCCCACTGTTACAGACCATTTTGGTTTACTGAGTCAGAGTATGCTCCTCACTTTAAAGAACGATACTGGATCTTCTCTCTTAAATTCAGTTTGTAAATCTATTCACTAATATCCCACCAGGTCTGATTTTAAAGCATTTTGAGAGAGGATCCCTATGGTGAAACCATTGCTTAGTTTGGATACATGAGATCCCAGTCACATCACCTTTACAGCAAATTTTCGTGTCGTCTTCCTGCTAATTTATATTCACATGGTTCCAAAAGCATAAAAGGGTGTGCAGTAAGGAGTGTCACTCCTCTCTCCCCCATCTGCTAAGTTCCTGTGATCCTTTCCCTTTGCCTTTGAAAAGTAACATGTTAATAGCTTTTGGGGTATCCTTCTAGTGTTTCATAACTGCAGTCGAACTCAAATGCAGTTCTTAACTTTTATCCTTTTACCCCCAAAATTGTATAATTCGTGGATTCCTAAGCTGCTCTCTTACTGCAGCTGGCTGCGTGTGAGTCTCATAATTCATATATTCCTCTTTGGGTTGGTTTATATATATATATGGCAGCATATATTGAAAGTTTTCCATTTCAGTATGTGGAATTTCATTGTTCTTTTAGGAGCAATATGATGATTAATTGTATAAAAGAATTTGAGGTTTGTTTCCTGTCCTGTACTATCATAAATAATATTACAATGAATAACTTTATACTTAGGTCATTATGCATGTGTGCAAGAAATCTGTAGGATAAATTCCCAAAAGTGATCACAAGGTGAGTGTGATTGTAATTTTGATACCTGTGTCTTAATTGCCTTCCTTAGGGTTTGTACCAATTTACACTGCCTCCAGAATATTTAAAATTTCCTGTTCCCTTACAGCTTAAACAATGTAAGAGTACACTGTCAGTTTTGGGGATTTTTGCCAATGTGATAGGTGAATGATGCTATTTCAGTGTCTTTTAAATTATATTTCTCTTCCTCTGATTAAGACTTAGAGTCTTTGCGCTTTGTTAAGGGGCCATTTTTGTTTTCTTTTTAGCAAACTGCGTATTCATATCCTTGGCTTCTTTTTTTATTGGACTGTTATTTTTCTCATGGATTTCTAGGAGCTGTTAGTATATAAGACTACGCTTTCATCTATGAGTCTTTATGATGCTTTGCTTGTAGTTGTTTTAGGAAGTTTGCTTATTTGTTTGGAGTTAAGTTTATTGATCTTTTATAGCTTTTGGATTTTGAGACCAAAAATCTCAAATTTTTGTTAGATTGTTAGAAAGCTCTCCCCAGCTCCAAGGCTATAAAAAAAAATTCTATCTTTTTTTCATGTGTTTTTTTTTTTTCCCATTAAACCTTTCATTATTTTCGTATTTATCCTGGTGTACTGTGTGAAGGTAGGGATTCAGTCTTATTTTTTTCAAATGACTACATAGTCTTCCCAGCATCATTTATTAAATAGCCCATTCTCCCTCTCTCTGATTGGAATTCAGCTTCAATTATCTTACCATTTTTGCAATTTCAGTAGCTTGCTGCCAGTTAATTTGACATGCTGTCTGTGTTGATATCCTTTTCAATTATTAGCCTTTCATAACTGTAACTTTATCATGTGGTAAGGGGTGATATAAAACTGGAGGAAGAAAGAAGTGCTTCAGGGAACAAGGTTAAACCTCTGTTAATCAGGGTTTTCTGTAATCTTCCTCATAACAGTTAGAACCTTATCTTCACTTTGTTCACAGAGTGAAGTGTGTTTATTATAATAATACTTGCTCAAGATTGTCAGAGAGTGTTGATTATTAATGTTGAAGATACTCAGATGATTAAGGATTAATTTATTTGGTTCATGGGCTTCCCAGGTGGCAGTAGTGGTAAAGAACCCACCTGCCAGTGCAGGAGACATAAAAGACATGCGTTTGGTCCCTGGGTGGGGAAGATCCCTTGGAGGGAGGGCATGGCAACTGACTGCAGTATTCTAGCCTGGAGAATCCCATGGACGGAGGAGCCTGGTGGGCTACAGTTTATAGCGTTGCAAAAAGTCAGACACGACTGAAGCGACTTAGATCGCACACATCTTGATAGCTTTCCAGATGAAAGGTTATGGCAGTTTAAAGAGAGAAAATCGATGGGCAGCTAGCCTTGTTGGTTCACCTGTGGACTTCATAGACATGTGAAAAAGTAACATTCTGACTAGGATCTTGCACGAGACTGCCTGCTCCGTGTCTGGAGAAAAGTCATAGATGGGCATGTCTTTTCTGTCTCCCCAGTCGGCCAACTCTGTCTCTCCAGCATCCGCCGTCTGCAGCCATCAGTATTCAGCGCCCCGCCCAGTCACGGGATGTGACAACTAGGATCACGCTGCCGTCTCACCCTGCGCTGGGGACACCGAAGCAGCAGCTGCATACCATGGCGCAGGTAAAGCCAGAGGGGAGGAGCCCCGTGTGCTCCATGGGCCAGGCCAGAGCTGTGCAAGTCTGGCGCAAAGGCTGGCGCGTTGCGGGCAATGGCTGCTTGTAAAGGCCATGAGTTGGAGGAGTTCTTGCTTGTAATTGTGTTGTGGGCTGTTCCGCACACAGAAAACGATCTTCAGCACTGGCACCCCAGTGGCTGCAGCCACAGTAGCTCCTATTTTGGCAACCAACACCATTCCTTCTGCAACCACGGCCGGTAAGTCAGCAGCCCTGCCCTTCCTGCCAGGTAAGGAGGAGGGTTCCATTTTCACTTCTCAGTTTCAGGCAGAGAATGAGAATTAGGCTAGAAAAGTCCTCTTAACTTCTCCCAAAGTCTTGGGATTTTGAGAGTGTGTAATGTATGCAGAGAGGCCATTGTTGAAGAATGTCCCTTTCTCCCTTGTTCCAGGATCAGTGTCGCACACACAGGCTCCCACAAGCACAATCGTTACCATGACAATGCCCTCGCATGCGTCCCATGCTGCTGCCGTGACCACCTCAAACATACCCGTCGGTAAGTGCCATGCAACGTGCAGACGGAAGCTTACAAGGAATTTTTCAGCCCGTCTGACCAGGGCTTCATATAGATGGCTAGTGTTGACTTTTTTTTTTAATTGTTAATTTTCAAAGCAACACTGACTTTAAACTTTGAATATTATTTGACATACAGATTTGGCATTTTGATGGTAGAGCAAGAAAAGGTAACAGTCTTTGAGAGCTCAAAATAAACTATTTTAGCTCCACTTTGGACTTACTTATCAAACTTTGCCTCTTCTGTGTGTACCTTTTAAAATAAACTTCACTGATAAAAGTTTGAGAGGAACAACAGGAAAAGCGAGAGAGAAGCAAAAATCAGGAATGGAAAGAACCTGTACACTGGTAGGTTGTTCGGGAAAAATCTCTGGGTGATGCAGCAGTGGGAAGAATCCTAAACCTCAAGTCACTTCCCTGAGGTTCTTGTCTTGAGTGACACCCAGAGAACTTCATGACCATCCTAAAATTCCTTCCAGGCTTCGTTTATTCCCCCTTTACATATGTGTATATTTTCATTATTAAAAAATCTTTGAGGGATTTCCCTGGTGGTCTCGTGGTTAGGACTCAGCGCTTTCACTGTCAGGGCTTGGGTTGGATCCCTGGTCAGGAAATTAAGATCCTGTAAGCCATTCAATGTAGCCAGGAAAAACATCTGTGAAGGTTTTGGCAGCCAGACTTGAGTGATGGAGAGAAGAGATTGGCAAGCTTTTTCCATAGGGCTGGATCATAAATGCTTCAGGTTCTGCAGGCCTCATGGGTATGTGCAGCCACCTAGCTATGGACAATATATAAACAAATGAGTGTGGCTGTGTTTCAGTAAGACTTTTACTGGGCATGGAAATTTGAATATCATATCACTTTCACATGTCACAAAATATTCTTCTGTTTCATTTCCCCCAACCATTTAAAAATGTAGACCCATTGTTTGCTCATGGGCCAAAACAGGCATCAGCAAGGTTTGGCCTGCGAGTTGCCAACACTCATCCTCAGAGCTGATAGCTCACTTCAGAGCTTCCAAAGCAGAAACTGTGGTGTGCGAGGCAGAACACACCCCTCTTTAACCTGCAAGTCCCAGGTTTCAGGTTGGTAGTGTTGCCTGTGCCCTGGTTCTGTAACAGTGAGTGTGCCGTCTTATTTTCCTTCACTCCTAAAGATACGAGACAGCTGCTGGATTTATAACATGCTGTACTTTTCAAAGTAGAGACCTGGTGACCAGACACCCAAGTGGGACTCCCTTGCCTGCTGTGTCCCAGCTCTGAGGTGGGCCCTCCCTCCCCACGTCCGTCCTTTGTGCATGTGACAGGCTAGAGCTTCCACAGCCCTCTTAGCAAGCTTTGAGGGCACATTTCCAGAATATCAGTAGGACCCAGGAAACTTGCTGCCAGCCCCTAAACTGGTGCCCAGCCCCACAGAACGCTCTTAGTGAAAGATTACTGTGGTCTTTCTTGCGCTCCTGCTCACTGTGGCTTGGCATTAGAGAGCCCAAACTTCTTTCCCACCCCTCTGAATTTAACATCACTTCTGTGAAGTTTGGGGGTGGTGCGTCTAGCATTAAAGCGCTTATGTTGAAGAAGATCGCTGACTGCTCCATGTTGTCATTTCAGATTGTTTTCTGGCTATACCTAACAGTGTCATCAGTCATCCTCAGCACTGTATAAAGTCAGAGCCAAGCCCATTCTTTTCATTTTTATAGTCGAGAGTCTCACTAGGGAATCTGTAGCTATGAAGAAAATCAGACCAGTAAAGAGGAGCTGTGTACCCTAGAGGGGCTCTCTGGTTGTGTCTTGAACCCTCTCTCTGAAGAATTATTTGGAGATCAGTTTTTATTAATATCACTGTATCTTCCTAAGAGTAATACTGTGGAACTAAACTCACCAAAAATACTAGGAGACAAATAATGTTCATTCATTTGGCTGAACCTACCAACTTCCTGCCTCTCCTGAGTATTTGTGGTTATATTTCTAACTCTAGTCTGTGGTTATATTCTCTAGCTCATTTGTCTTCGACGTTTTACCATTTACCAAATTCTAGATATGAAAATCATTCGACAGACGTGTCCAAACAGATTTAAACATCTGCCACTTACCGTGATTCTGTCTAAGTTCCATCAGGATTTTTGCTCTAGTTTTGTTTTCCTCTTGTGTGATAATCCAAATATTTGTTACATCATAATAGGATTCCTGTATAGAAGTGCCTCGATTGAGAAGGGATACCTGATCAGAACCCTCGGAGTATTGATTTTCAAGTTAGGGGCATAAGAGGTGTATTAAAGCCACCTAGTGGCTTTTTGTGTCACTTGCTTTCTCCAGGTGAGATTAAGTATCGTATTCAGCCATTGTTATTAATAGGAAGGTATTGGGTCAGGGGAAAAAAGTCTGATTAACCGTAAGCATAGGGTTCCTTCCTGCCATAAACGCCTGTTTCCACTAGAATGACATCCTTATCTTTCTCTACACGTGACAGTGGTCTCAGAATTAGGTGATCATGGTGTTCAGAAAACAGGAATTATCTTTGAAAATAGCCCCAATTTATGATTTCTGCTTTGTGATTTTCCTGAAGGGTTTTTCTTTCTTTTTTTTTTTTTAATAATTGAAGACATGATCTTTAATTAGGAAAAAGTAAAAATATTATTCATGTATGTGTTTGTAGTAACCAACCTCTGCTTAGCTACTCTGCCAAATGACAGCTACTTCCCTATTGGAAGCATTATTTTGTCTCCTCCCTTTTATGAGCATACTGACAAAACAAGGCTTAGTTGCTTTTTACTCAGCACAGACTCTACTTACTACTGATGAAAAGTACACCATGCCAACTTCTGTCTGCATTAGACATCAGGGGCCATCCTCAGTGGTGAACTTGGCATCCCACCCATCTTCCTGCGGAGACGTCCCCCGCTGCCTTCCTCGGAAGATAGCTGGGCATGGGGGCGGTGGCAGGGTGCTGGTGTTCAGTGTGCTGTTCTTTGGGTGATGTGCTGACACCATCCCATCTCCCAGGCACGCAGGTGTTTGTGTGCCTGTCGTTGCTGTGGTTTGGGTCTTTATACAGGTGGAATTACATTTGAAAACTATTTTTATTTTTGCCATAAAATATGCAAAAATCACAGGACACTCAAGAGACTTTTAAAATAAAGTGGTCATCCAAAGACTTCCTCATAGATGAGAAAACTGAGCTTGAAATGATCTCATTACTAATTAGCTACATTATTACTAATTAGTTATGGGCCCTGGAGAAGAATCAAAAGTATTTGCCATTTCTGTATTCACTTTTTTTGAAGTCTTCTCCTTTTAAAAAAAAAAAAAGTCTCCAGGAAGCCAGGTCAGGGGGAAAGGGCCTGCTCGCTGATGTTTTTGATAAAGTATTAGTATTGAATCCTGCTTTGACATGTAACAGTTGTGAATGTATCAGTGTATTATCAGGTTGAAATAATTCAGTTAAACCCATAGGTGCTCATCTTTTCATTTTTTATTTTGATTAAAAATCTAGGCTTCTTATTACTATGTGCATTCTTAAGATTCTTCCTGGCTGAGAATGTTTTGGCATGCCAGTAGAAGCATTTGAGCAGTAATGTAACTGGATAATACTTTTTTGTAGCTAAGGTGGTGCCTCAGCAAATCACACACACGTCTCCTCGGATCCAGCCTGACTACCCTGCAGAGAGGAGTAGCCTGATTCCCATTTCAGGACATCGAGCCTCTCCAAATCCTGTGGCCATGGAAACCCGCAATGATAATAGGTAGGAGGGATGTGCCCCGTCATGTCACCAATTGCTTTGATTGTCCAGTAAAATTATCCCACAAATATGGCGTACATTTCCTTATTTTCAAATTTACCGCTGAAAAGCCAATAATTTCTTTAATTTTACGAATGAAGCTGTGCTGTATTTACTTATTCTCCTTTTAATGAATGTTCTAGTATCACTTTTTTTGCCTTTTGTTTTTCTTGGTTTAATTTATTTTGGGCCATTTTGAATGTAAGGGTGTCAGCATCACGACCCTTTTATACCTAAGTATAATTTCCCATTTTCCTCCAGGGAACAAAACTGTTCTTATTTAACTGCAGTATGGGCATCTGAAATGATCCTTTAGCATTCCATTCTCTTTCAACATTGACATTTTAGAAGAGTATGGATTGGCCAGTTGTTTTTGCAGAGTATTCTTCAGTTTGCGCTTGTTGGGCTGCTCCGCACAGTTAGACTTAGCCTGTGCGTTTTGGGGCTGAACACCGTTAGGGGATAAGCTCTTCTCGTGGCCATGTATCACAGGGCTCATGCTCTGCTGTCCTCTCATTATTGGTTGTGTCAGCATTGCTTCATGAAGTTGATGTTTGTCAGATTTTTCTCCTGTAAAGCTATGTTTTTCTTCTTTGTAAATAACTAATTTGTGTGGGAATACCTGAGACTATAGCTATCCTACTCCCCAGTAAGCTTTTACTCAGTAGTCTTTGCTTCCGTTGATTATTGGCTGGATGTGGTGATGCTTGCAATATGATGGTTGCAAGATAGTGATTTATTTTATCATTTCCTTTATGTTTATCGACTGACATCCTCTTTATCAATGCTCATTTATGTCTTTTGTTGTGTATTTTATTTTTTAAAATCCACATGGGCTCATGGACTTGGTTTTGTTTATTCATAATTATATTCCATTACTGTCACCTGATTTAATGCTCAAATTGTCTCCAGGTTGGTCTGTGGGAGCCCCTTCAGGCTAGTTCCTGTGGGTTTTACTATGTCCTGGTCATTCTAGCCCTTCCTTCCTTCTCACCACAACAAAATACTTGAAGCTCCTCTTGAACTTGATCTCTCTGAGCCCTGGTTCCTTCTCATCATTTAGAACCAAGATCTAGGCGTTAGATCTGTTTATCTTGACTGGACTGTCCTTTCTTCTAGGTGCTTTAGCAGGAGACGTAGGAAGTAGATAGCATTGTTAACACTAATACATCCAGGTGCCTCTGGTCCAACCCCACTGCCTCCAACGTTCTGTATTTGTGGTTCACGTCTCCTGCCTCCCAATGAGAACCCGGCAGCATATATGAAGTGATTTCATGATTGGACCCTTTTTAAATACTCGTGTTTGATTACTGTGGTGTATAGAAATGCTTATTTTTTTATAATGAAATTTTTGTATTTTTAATTAAAGGATAATTGCTTTACAATATTGTGTTGGTTTCTACCAAACATCAACATGTATCAGCCATAGGCATACGTATGTCCCCTCCCTCTTGAACCTCCCTCCCACCTCCCTCTCCATCCCACCCCTAGAAACGCTTCTCAGCTTGGGGATGTTTTGTTTGTTTTTATCAAGGTATGGTTGATTCACGGTGATGTGTTAGTTTCTGGTATATAGCAAAGTGATTCAGTTAGATGTGTATGTGTACATTTTTTTCCATATTATTTTCCATTATGGTTTATTATAGAATACTGGATATGTTTCCCTACACTGCATAGTAGGACCGTGTTGTTTATTTTGTATATAGTAGTTGGTATCTGGTAATCCCAAACTCCCAGTTTAAATCTCCTCACCCCCTCGCCCCTGTTGTAACCACAGGTTTGTTTTCTGCCTCTGTGAGCCTGTTTCCCTTTTGCTCCTCTGGGTCATATTTCAGATCCCAAATATCGATGATACATGACATTGGTCTTCTCTGACTTGCTTCACTTAATATTGATAATCTCTAGGTCCATCAATGTTAAAATACTACTTTCTCTAGGTCTGTGTCCTTTGATATAATTGTTTGGGACACAATTTGAGAAATGTTGGTAAGGCAGTTAAAAGTATGAAGAGTTTGTAGGTAATAGGACCATTTGAAGGGAAAGAAGGAAATAGACCATTTTGGTTCATATTATCTGTGTTCCATCTGTAGACCATCTGTTCCTGTTCAGTTCCAGTACTTTCTCCCAACGTACCCACCTTCTGCATACCCACTGGCTGCTCACACCTACACCCCAATCACCAGCTCTGTGTCCACCATCCGACAGTATCCAGGTATGAACCCCACTGTTACGGTGACTTTTAACATTTTAGTTTTTGCAAGCAGTGAGATAGAAATTGATCGGTGGGTATTACTAGTATGAATTTAAAGATTCTAGCTTCAATTTTCAGAGTCGGATAAGGCGGAGATTAAAGCTTTAAGATTGTGAATCACCATTTCTATGACTGTAAAAGGTTGTTACTTATTAGTGATATTAGCATGATTTTATCCCACCCTGAGGATAATTATGAAGTTTTATTATCCCTTAAGATGATAGTGCAGTTAAAAATGAATAAAGCTGTACTCTTATGGGGTGTCTGTTTCATGGGTTATTTGTTGTGTTTTTAATGTTAGCCCAGTTATGCTCAACATTAACCATCTAGTCTTGTTAATAGTGTTCTTTTTGCCAGTCCAAAGTAAACAATACTTAAACTGCAAGGTTTGTGTAGTCTTTTGCTGTGAGAGCCTGAGCTCACTGTAGGCCTGAGAAAGCCAGGTTATCAGATTGTAGCCGTCGTCCTTCTCACGTGCCTCCGGGGCTGCAGCCAGGGCCGCCTGTGGCCACTGGGCATTTGAAGTGGACCTAGCACAAATGAAGAACTGAATTTTTTGTTTTAAATTAAAATGAGAGAAATTTCGAATATGTTTGGAACAACTTAGCAGTATGAAACTACTTCTTGCAAAATTGTTGATTTTATGGAATCAAAATAGAAATCAAGTATTTCTGATAAAAATTTAGTCTCTGAATTGAAATGTGATTTGAGAGTAAAATATACCCTGAATTTTGAAGACATATATGGAAAAGAGAATTTATAACGTGTTACTAATAACTCTTATTAAGATTATTATTTTAAAATTATCATTTTTTGGGTATATTGAGTTAAAAGAGATGTATCATAAAAATTAATTTGGCCTATATTATATTAATGTGGCTACTGGAAAATCTAAAAAAGCGTGTATTATATTTTTGTTGGACAGCGCTAATCTAAAGCTTTCAAACACTGGGATGTTTAAACAGCTTTGGAAACAGGTTCCTCCACCTCTACATTTTTTGTGTGTGTGCTTCGATTTTTTTTTTTTTTCCTGAGGGTGAGGGAGGAGATATTTGTTTTTAAAAACTTTCTTTTTTAAAGGAATTCATAACTGTTCTTTATTAGCAATCTTATAAAGTAAAACCTCGTTTAATTGATTGTCGCCACAAGTGGGATGCTGAAAGTATTGTAGAAGCATGTCTGTGTGTGAGTATGTGTTACACTGATTGCTGAAAACTCTGAGTCTCTTCATCAGTAATAGCACTTGCCTTCAGGTTCCCTCCTCCATCCACTAGCTCAGCCCATTGTTACTTCCCTAATAGTGCGGTGGTTTCGCCTTTCTGGAGAAGGCACCAGTCATTCATGGCCACTGGGTATTTCTCTGAATGCTAACCAACTGAAAAGAGCATGCAGACTCTCTTGAGCTAAAGGTGACTGTGCAGATACTATCACTTACGTATGAACTTTGTAAAAATCCTGCATAAGAACACTGTGAAGTACTGGGGGTCCTGCCAGTCATCTGTGTCCGCAGCATTCTTCCTTCACCTCTGCAGCAGCCCTGATGGACACTAACACAGAAGAATAAAGAGCACAATCAGGACTGTATTTCTTCCCATATCAAACCATCATTGTTGGTGCAGATGAGAGGTAGTGTAGTATTTGTCAAACATGTAAGTCTGCACATGGATGGACACAAATGAATAAGTCATTTAGAAACCAGCTAACAGTATCCTGTTTTCAAGTATCATGAATTTATTAGCTTATTTTAAAACAGATATTTTTAAGTCAAGAACAGAACAGGAAAATTGGTATATAATAGGCTCTGATCTTGCCAAATATGGATCACTTTACTATATAGTTTTTGGTAATTAGAACAATTGTTCGTGTTCTTGGTTGCTTTTACAGATGAGGTCTTTTTGGTCTATTATAAGTTAGGTGCAGAGATGAATATATAAGTCTAGATATATAACTATATATAACCATAGGGCTTCCCCAGTGGCTCGGGAGTAGAGAATTTGCCTCCAGTGCTGGAGATTCAGGTTCAATCCCTGGGCTAGGAAGATCCCCTGGAGGAGGGTATGGCAACCCACTCCAGTATTTTTACCTGGAGAATCCCATGGATTGAGGAGCTTGGAGGGCTACAGTGCATAGCGTTGCAAAGATTAGGACATGACTGAAGTGATGGCACGTGTATGTAACTGTATATACATGTGTGTGACTATAGGTGTATAGCGGAGAAGGCACTGGCAGCCCACTCCAGTACTCTTGCCTGGAAAATCCCATGGAAGGAGGAGCCTGGTGGGCTGCAGTCCATGGGGTCGGGAAGAGTCAAACACGACTGAGCGACTTCACTTTCACTTTTCACTTGCATGCATTGGAGAAGGCAGTGGCAACCCACTCCAGTGTTCTTGCCTGGAGAATCCCAGGGACGGGGGAGCCTGGTGGGCTGCCGTTTATGGGGTCGCACAGAGTCAGACACGACTGAAGCGACTTAGGAGCAGCAGCAGCAGCATAGGTATATAATCTATATATTTTGCAAGGAATTGCTCCCTCTCATATTGTTCCTGAAAATTCACTTGTTGCAGAGGTGTTTTCCGTTTCATTCATTCGTTTATTCATTCATTTATTAATTCCACAAATATTTATTGAAATTCTATGTAAGATCCTACGCTAGCTCTGCTTTAAAATTGACTTATAAACAGATGTTGCTTTCAACAAGCTGAGAGTCTAGTAAGGAGATGAGGTGTGAAAAGATACTATAATATGCTCAAGCTCACAAGAGAGACTTGAGCAAAGCCACGCTGTTTCTGAGTTAAGAGGTTATTTCTACTTGAGAAGGTCGGGTTGGAGGTCAGGAATGATTTCCTAAAAGAAATGACATTTGGGAAGGATCTTTCAGAATGGATAGGGCAGAGCCATGGTAGGACTGGAGAAAAGCACATTTCTGTCTGTGAATAAAGTATTAACTAAAATATGTGCTTGAAAAAACAGTGGCTTCGTTTTGGTGGAAGCCTAGTGTGAGTAAGAATGCGAAGTGTGGAATAAGATTAGATCTTGCTCAGTACTAGAGAATCTCAGTGCCCATGCAGGAGACACAGGATCAATCCCTGAGGTGGGAGGATCCATTGGAGGAGGGAAAATGGCAGCCCGCATTCCATGGGAGAAACCCATGGATAGAGGAGCCTGGCAGGCTGCAGCCCACAGGGTCACAGAGAGTCAAACACGACTGAGCACGCACGCACACACGGTGTGGGTGAGAATATAAAGTGTGAAATAAGATTGGGTCTTAAAAAGGCTTGTAGTAGTAACTAGACTGCAGGTTCTATAGCAGGCAAGTGACCAAAAACTGTTGTGTAACAGAAATACCATGGGTATACTGCTCAGGAAGAAACTAGAATGCTCTGGAAATTGTGTATGTGTGTATTCTACAAAGGAAGAATTGTACTAGAACAGGGACTTTTAAGTTTACGTGTTCTATCACTTCATTATTCTTAATGCATAATAATTTACCTTTTTATTTGTCATTTATAAAACATTTTTATTATATTATTAAAATTGAAGTATTTGTTGTTCAGTCACTGAATCGTGTCTGACACTTTGCCACCCCATGGACTGCCATGCCATGCTTCCTTGTCCTTCACTATTGCCCAGAATTTGCTCAAACTCATGTCCATTGAGCCATCCAGCCATCTCATCCTCAGTCATCCCCTTCTCTGCCTTACCTCAATCTTTCCTAATATCAGGGTCTTTTCCATTGAGTCAGCTCTTCACATCAGGAGGCCAGAGTATTGGAACTTCAGCATCAGTCCTTCCAGTGAATATTCAGGATTGATTTCCATTAGGATGGACTGGTTTGATCTCCTTGCTGTCAAAGGGACTCTGGAGAGTCTTCTCCAACACCAGTTTCAAAGCATCAGTTCTTCAGAACTCAGCCTTCTTTATGGTCCAACTCTCACATCTGTACATGTCTTACTGGAAAAACCACAGCTTTGACTAGATGGACCTTTGTCAGCAAAGTAATGTCTCTGCTTTCTAATATGCTGTGTAGATTTGTCGTAGCTTTTCTGCCAAGAAATTCTAAAATTCCAAAATTGAGATATAATTGACATACCTTAGTTTCGCATGTACAGCATAATAATTCATTATTTGTCTGTATTGCAGAATAATCACCGCAGGTCTGGCTGGCATCTGTCACTATACAGTTCCAGATTGGTTTTTTTCTTGTGATGAGAACTTTTTAAGATCTACTCTTAGGAACTTCCAGATTTAACTGGTATATTTAACTGTAATCATTATGCTGTGCATTATATCTGCATAACTTAATGTCTTTAACTGGAAGTTCATGCCTTCTCACTACCTTAGCCTGTCTCACCCGCCCTCTGCCCTTGCCTGTGGCACCACCGGTCTGTTTTCCCTATCCAGGGGCTCGGTTTGTGATTTTCTGCATTTTAGATTCCATATGTATGTGAGATCAGATGATGTTTGTCATTCTCTGTGTGACTGACTTCACTGAGCACAGTACCCTTGAGATTCATTCATATTGTCACAGATGGCAGTGGTTCAGGTTTTTTTCCTTTTTAATAGCTGAGTGTTATTCCATGGTGTGTGTGTATACCATGTCTTCTTGATCTACTCGTCCACTAGTGGCCATGGATTGTTTCCATATCTTGGCTATTGTAAGTAACACTGCAGGGAACATGGAAGATACGTCTATCTTTTTCCAGATTTGTTTTCTGAGAAGAAAAGTCTTGTTTGTTTTCTTTCCACAAATAGTGAGAAATCCCTTCTTTCTTTGTTTCTTCCTGGGAATGTTTGTGTTTTCAGTTCTGTTGTTGAGTCAGTTTTTAATGTACACGGTAGCTGATTGAAAAAGGACAGGTTGATTGTTCTCTCTCCCAAGTGCATATTTTAGAATTTAAAATTAATAACTACTATATTTCAGAAATTCCTCTGATAGTGGTTCTTCTATCAATTAAAGCAAAGATTCTTGACTTGGAGGCATGGATAGATTGCAAAAGTTTGTATTAATTATTTCATAGTTGCCTGGCTCACATTTGGCTTTTAATAAATGGTTTCTTTTTCTCATTTTAATGCTATTTCTGCAGAAAGATCATCTCAAATTAGTAGAAAGTAAGGTGGAGAAAACATCAATGCATAGAGATTTATATAGCACTTTTTTTTTTTAATTGAGAGTTTAGATCTTGAACGTGGAAAAATTGTTTTGATTTCTGAGTGTTTTTCTCCTTGAGTGAGTGAGTGAGTGAGTGAAGTCGCTCAGTCGTGTCCGACTCCCTGCAACCCCATGGACTGTAGCCTAACCAGATTCCTCTGTCCATGGGATTTTCCCGGCAAGACTACTGGAGTGGGTTGCCATTTCCTTCTCCAGGAGATCTTCCCGACCCAGGGATTGAACCCAAGTCTCCCACATTGTAGGCAGACGCTTTACCGTCTAAGCCACCAGGGAGCTAACATTCTTGTCACTTTGTGCATCATCTGTAGTTTCAGCTCAGGCTCCAAACTCTGCCATCACAGCGCAGACTGGAGTAGGGGTGGCATCCACAGTCCACCTGAACCCCATGCAGTTGATGACAGTGGATGCGTCTCACGCTCGGCATATCCAAGGGATCCAGCCAGCCCCCATTAGTGCACAGGGGATCCAGCCAGCCCCCGTTGGCACCCCGGGGGTCCAGCCAGCCCCCATCGGGACACAGGGAATTCACTCAGCAACCCCCATCAGCACCCAAGGACTTCAGCCTGCACCAATAGGGACCCAGCAGCCTCAGCCCGAAGGAAAGACTTCAGGTAATTTTAATTTTTTACATGGAACTTGGTATGGAGAGAAAAGATACGTAGGGTTTAAATAATGGTTCTGCCACTTGCTGGCTTTGTGGTCTCAAGTAACCTCATTAAACCTTAGTTTCCTCTTTGGAACATGAGTTGCTTAGAACTTACCTGTCAGGATCGTTGTAAGCATTAGAAACTGCATATGTAAATAGCTTAATAGGCATTTGCATAGGGGGAGAAGCACTCTTAGTTGAGAGGGTAGATTCACCCTTATAAAGGTAGTATATACATTCCGTTTTAGGATTTTCTTTTTCATTTTAATTTTTTTGGCTCACTGTGTAGCTTGTGGGATCTAATTCTCCAACCAGGGATTGAATTCAGGCCCTAGCATTAGAAGCGCAGAGTCCTAACCACTAGACAGCCAAGGAATTTCCTAAGATTGTTTTTGGAGTTGTTTGTAGAACATAAAATTAAGATAGACTGTAATGTTAGTACCATTATTAGGAATTGAGAAGCGGTGATATTTTACAAAAAGTCTGTAGGAGGACATTTCTTGAAGTGTGGTATGTACTTTATGTATCTTATTTATTAGTAACTATGATTGTAGAGCAAAGAAAAGTGGTTTTTGATCAGTGGCTCTATAACTGCTCCCGTTTTGCCATCTGCTTTTGCTCTTATCCCTGTGCGTGAAGTTGGAAAGTCCTAACGTGGGTACTCTTCAGTGTGGTAGCCTAATCATTGTTCTTTGTCTCGTGTGACATTGTAGTAACGTTGCTTCTGTTTCCTTCTTCTCGTTGTTCTCTCCTGCCCCCTCCGTGTCCTCTAGCAGTGGTGTTGGCGGATGGAGCCACAATTGTAGCCAACCCTATCAACAACCCATTCAGTGCTGCTCCAGCAGCAACAACTGTGGTGCAGACTCACAGCCAGAGTGTGAGCACCAATGCTCCAGCCCAGGGCTCATCCCCACGGCCAAGTATACTCCGAAAGAAACCTGCCACAGACGGGTGAGTAGACCCAGAAGTGTCAAATGACACCTCTAGTTCTGGATATCATTGGTATAAACAGTAGGCACTAATCCAGTGCTGTAGCAAACTCAATTTCTGCCAAAATAACTTGCCGAACAGGTTGTTCAGGAGAACCTTGCTGAGTTCAGACTGTAAGACAGTAAGAATCCAGGATTCAATTGGGTGTCAGTTTGTAAACATCTGTTGCATATTAATTACTTGGAGAGTTCTCTGTGGTTCTGAGAGTTTAATGCTGGAACCCCTAGCTTGTACTAAGTTTTTCAGGCTTAACTAGATAGTTAGGCACAGTAACGTGTGCTGTCTGTTTTTTCCTTGCTATCCTAAATGAACTGTTGCTTCAGGCAAGCAGCGCTCCAGGTGTATTAAGGGTCACATTTAGTAGCGGATAATGTTCCGTGTTGTCATAGAAGCTTCTGAGTTGGTGGGTCATCGGCGAGAAGATAGGTGCTCTGCTGTGACACAGAGATCCAAGTCTCTGTCTTTTAACACTAAGTTGGTTCATGACAAAGTAACCTTGTCAAGGAAAACGCAAGACAGAGCTTGTAATGAAGATGGCAGATTGAACATGTTCTTCTTAATTTCTCCTCCTGTCAAAACCTTACTGAACTTTTAGTAAAGAGGCTTTTTTAAAAGATCATAAATGTGCAAGGATGGGGAGAATAAGAGAGGACTCAAAAGCAACAAGACTTGGAGGCTAGAAAGCAGATAGGCAAGCACTCACTCCCTTAGCAGTGAGAATGGTGGATGTTAAGTCTGCAGAGAACAATTGAGAACCATCCTCATTTAAATTGTAAATCTTCAGAAGAACCGGAAACAGGAAGAACTGAGGGTGAAAGGAAGCTTGGCTGAAATCTGTCTGAAAAGTGATTAGGGCCCTGCCTTGTCTGCCCACACGGTGGATCTGTGCTGCGCCTCCCAGCCCCGGGGCACTCTGCAGGTGGCCCACTGGGAGCAGCCAGCGCTGCAGAGGACAGGGCACTGTACCAAAAGCAGACTAGGTGGCCTGGCCAGCATGGCGTGTTGAGACTGCCTGTCCACTTCTCCCATTTGAGAAGAGAAATCGAGAAGAGGACTCTGATCTCCTAGGGCCCATCAGCCCAATGGGAAAGATCTAAAAATACCTACACTGGGCGTTGAAGGACCCTTCAGACAGGGATCACATCACCTTTAAGGTAGACAAATCCTGCCACACGCTCAGAGCATCCCATCAGCTTTTTAGTCCTCCTTCATCAGGAGCATGCAGCCCAGCATATCAGGTGCCTGCTGGGGATTCTAACAATACAAGACAGGAACCACTGCAAAAGGCAGTTTGGAAGATGCAAAGGCTAGGCAAAGAGAATAAAACTAAAAACAAAGCCTAAGAAAGCATGAACAGAGACAGACACCGTCAGTGCCATGTTCAAAGGACCAAAGAAATCTGCATCTATCAGACGGGAAGGCCATGATTCTCAAAGGGAACAGTCAGAGAACAAGAGTCTGTCCTGAAGTTAAAAGTGTGGGAGCAGAAACTGAAAACTCAGTAGAGGAGTGGAAAGGTAAAACAGGAAATCTCTCAGTAGAGCAAAAGCAAAAGGGGAGAAAATACCAAAAAATTAAAGTACCAGTTCAGGAGAGTCCTGCCTTGGAAGAGGAGGGATCATAGTAAATTACCAAAAGTGAAGAGTAAGAGTTCCCTGATTTAACAAACCACAAAATGCTTGGCACAGTAGGTGCAGTGGACACACACTGGCACCAGAATAAAATATTTTGAAACTTCACAACACAGGACGCAGCAAGACCTGCCTTTTTCCCGTGCTTTGTCGTGTACAAAGGCCCTTCTGCTTACCTTCCGTGATGACCTGTTACCATCCAAGCCATCTGGGGCCTGACTTCTCTGAGTGTGGCTTTTTGCTCTAATTGGGTCCTGGCTCGTCTTGGGGTCTCAGTGGCCTTTTCCTCGACTCTCCCCAGAGTGGTGGCTGTCTCTTCCCCATCCCTCCCTGTCGCTGTGCCCAGAGATGGGCTGACGGTCCTCTTGGTGCCTCATCGCCACTTTCATCCACTCCTCCTCAACAGCAGATATGCTTCCTGGTCTGTATTCAAATTTCATAAAATTTGCTATTGAAAAAGTAGTTTCACATAACCAGGTTCATCCAGACACACTGAAAAGTTTTCCAATAACTGAATCAAATATCAGTTTTTATTTTTTATGTTTTTTTAAATGTTTTTTTTTATTGTGGTAAAAGTCACATAATATAAAACATACTACTTTAACCATATTTAACGTACATCTCAGTGACATTAAATACATTCACATTGTTGTGCAGCTCTCACCATCATCACCTCCCAGGTTTTTCACCTTCTTAAACTGAAGCTCTGTCTCCATTAAATACTAACTCCCCATTCCCCCTGTCCCTTCACCTTACAGTGCCTTCACCTCCTGGCCCCTGGCATTACCAGTGTACTTTCTAACTCTGTGAATTTGACTGTTCTAGTCAAATACCAGCTTTTAAATTCAAATTAACTTCAGCGAAACATTCTTTACTGTCTGAGCCACCAGGGGAGCCCCTAATGAAACTTTCTTAAAAGTCCTGCTGGTCACTTGCATTTACTGCCTTTCGACTGTTTAGTGGCCCCATGTGACTGGCAGCCACCTTGTTGGGACAGAGTCAGGTTTGATTTGGAGACTGTGTGTGTACTTCAGAAGGTACGTAGTGGCTGGCTGTCATACTATCTTTCATGTAAAGAGAAATTTGACATTTCCCAGCTCTGTGGCCTCTCAGTTGCTTGAATGTGTCCCTTGCATCCACCCTCCCGTAGCAGCGCACCCCCAGGAGCACAAGCATTCCACAGCTCAGAAGTTTAGCAGCATTTTCTGTACCCCAGTGGCCCACAGCCTGCCTCCTTCCACGCCCCTGGCAGCAGAACTGTGACTCAACAAGACCCTGCTGGAAGCCTGCAGTCTCTTGGTCCTTAACCACCTTTTCACTCTTCTAACTGCTTTCCTGACATCTTTGTCTGCTCTCCCTGGTTCAGAGTCTGTGGTCCTTTGTGATCATTTCCTTGCCTCTGTCCTCAGGTTCCTTACCCTCCTCTTCACTTTGTCAAAACCAGAGGTAAATCCTAATTTGTGTTTACGCTGCCTGCATATGTGCAGCAGTGCTAGGGAGCACCACACTGCCTGGTCCTGCTTAACCTCACGCACCTCCACTGGGGTATCATGGTGGACCAGCACTGTCTGCTTGCTTCCGCCACCCGTCCAGACAACCAGGTGCCTCTGTTCTTTTCCAGGCTTCCACAGCTTCTCTCCACATTCACTAGTAGCTAACAAAAGTGCCACCTACTTTCTTGAGAAAATGGCAACAAGCACAAGAGAACTTCACAAACTAGCTGTCACATCCTACCTGCCAGCCTCTTTTCCCCGCTCCACCTCCATTTCCCAGTACAGGTGGGCTCCAGGGGAGCCTCTTCAGAGCTCCCATCACAACCTTTCTCACCTACTCCAGCTCCAGCTCTTCTCTCTCTCTCCTCCTTCATCAGTTTTTTCTTATACATGCTACCTACCAGCCTCTTTTCCCCGCTCCACCTCCATTTCCCAGTACAGGTGAGCTCCAGGGGAGCCTCTTCAGAGCTCTGATCACAACCTTTCTTATCTGCTCCAGCTCCAGCTCTTCTCTCTCTCTCCTCCTTCATCAGTTTTTTCTTACTCATGCTACCTACCAGCCTCTTTCCCTACTCCACCTCCATTTCCCAGTATAGGTGAGCTCCAGGGAAGCCTCTTCAGAGCTCTGATCACAACCTTCTTTACCTACTCCAGCTCCAGCTCTTCTCTCTCTCTCCTCCTTCATCAGTTTTTTCTTATAAGTGGGTTATTCACATAAAAAGTATAATCTTGCTGTCAGTTCTTCCATCTTAAAAAAAAATTCTTCTATTAAGCCACTTTCGTCCATTCTCTACCCCATTTTATTTCTCCTGTTTGCAATGAAAATAAAGGAGTTATCTCTTTGCCTGTGCAGATAATGTATGTACAGTATAATGAGTTAGCACAAAGGGAACCCAGTGTACATCTGTGTGATTACCAGTACTTCCTCCCAAAGGTTACTGACCAGTTTCTCTTCTTACCCTCTTTTGCTTCTTTCTGATAGAATCATATATATATTTTTGTGACTCTGTCATCTTTCACTTGGTTTTGGACAGTTCATCCATGTTACTACATGTGATTGTAACTTTTCAGTTGTTGTTTAAAATATTCTTATAAAAGAATAGCATCATTTATCCATGGATCTATGGGTTTTTTCCAGTTTGGGGCTGTAATGTTATCCCAACATCTTTGTACATCACCTTTGATGTGTCCATAATGTAGTGCCCCAGAAGGGATTTGCTGGGATGTGGTCTGTGCTCATGTTCAGATCTAACAGGTAACGCCAGCAGTTTGTTCAGGTGTTACACCCATTTGCACTCTCACTGGCTGTGGAATCATTGCCTCTGTCATCACCAACACTTGTTATTTGGCACTCTTTGTAAGTTTGGTCATTCTGTACGTTTATAGTATATCTCTTTATGGGTTTGGGGGGGTGGTTTGTTTTCTGGGGTGAGTGGAGTTGGTCTTGCTTTTTCATTTTTAATGTGGAAAGTTTAAACATAATACAAATTTGAACATAAGAATTTATTCCCATAATCCAACTTCAGTTGTTAACTTAGTTCATGTTTTATCTGTATGCCTATCCACTCCCTTTTTTTACCGGCTCTTTTGTCCCTTGGAGTTTTCCCTTCCCCCGCCATCTCTTTCCCTGAATTTAGTTGTAGCCCCATTGTATTAGTTTCCTTAGGGCTGCTATAATAAATTATCACGAGTTTGGTGGTCTAAAGCAGCACGAGTTTGTTCTCACAGTACGATGACTGGGCGTCCCTCCTCGGGGAGATCCGCTCTGTGCCTCTCTCCCAGTACCTGGTGGCAGTTGGCAGGCCTTGGAGCTGCTTTGCCTGTGGATGCACCGCTCCACTCTGTTTCTGTACTCACATGCCCTTGCCTCTGTCTGTCTCAGATCGCCATCTCCTTTCTGTTGCATCAGCCATTGGATTTAGGACCTGCCCTATAACTTTTATGTTGTTGTTCAGACACCAAGTTGTATCGTACTCTTTGTGACCCTGTGGACTGAAGCACGCAAGACTCCTCTGACGTCCGCTGTCTCCCGGAGTTTGCTCAAATTCATATCCGTTGAGTAGGTGATGCCATCTAACCGTCTCATCCTCTGTTCCCCCTTCTCCTTTTACCTGCAGTCTTACCCCAGCATCAGGGTCTTTTCTAAAAGACTCTAAATCTAGAGTGATCTCATGTCAAGATCCTTAACTTAGTTACATTTGCAAAGACCCTATGTTTTGACATTCACAAGCACCAGGAATTAGGACCCCAGTGGCTCATTTTAGGGAACACAATCCATGCCCCTGTCTCCCATCACCTAGTTTCACTTATTCTCTCCTCCACATTTTCCAAGTTGTTACTTTAATCTAAAGGCTTGATTCTTTTCCCCTTTTAGCAAAATCCCTTCATAAGTTGGCAGTTTAGTGTTTTGTTGTTTAGTTGCTAAGTCACATCCAACTATTTTTGTGACCCAATGGACTATTGCCCACCAGGCTCCTCTGTCCATGGATTTTCCTAGGCAGAAATACTGGAATAGGTTGCCGTTTCCTTCTCCAGAGGAGCTTCCCTACCCAGGAATCAAACCCACATATTCTGCACTGGCAGGTGGATCTTCATCGCGGGCCGCCTGGGAAGCCTGATTTTAGTATTATACTAGGAGCAATATGCTGTCTGCTGGTCACCCTTTTTTGAGATATTAACAGGCTTGATGATCAGTATCTGAATTCACTGCATTGCAGAATGGTGTGTTCTCATTCTAGACATTTCCTCTCAAACCAGTTCTCTTCTAGTATTTGCTTCTGCCACTCTGCCAAAATTACACATCGGGATCATTTATGATTTCCACATCACTAAGCTCTGGTCTGAGCCGCATGTGACCTCTACTACATGACACATTTGATCACTAGCTAGCTGTCTTAATCGACTTTTTTCACTCAGCTTCCATTAACTTGCTTAGGTCAATATGAATACATAGGTGTAATAATAACTGTGAATACTAAACGAATTTAAATTTTAAGTACAAAGGAAATGTGTAGGTAGAAAGTAGGAGAAGCAGATAAGAGTCAAAATAGTTGCTTCCTGATGAGAGACAGGCAGGAAGTGATGAAGGATGGGAAAGAGATCGACTGTGTTTTGTTAAAAGCTCTTTAGTACTGTTTGACTTTTTAAATAATGTGCCTTTATTACGTTGACAAAACTTTTCAATGCATTAAAAAGCACCTGGCAACATGGTGCTTTAATTTCACCCTAGATCCACGTAGCAGATGTGTTGTTCTTACCCTTGGAATGCCCACAGACTCTTGTATTCCGGGTTTGTCTCTTGTCTCTTCTAGAATGGCAGTGCGGAAAACCCTCATTCCCCCTCAGCCTCCTGACGTGGCCAGCCCTCGCGTGGAGAGCTCTATGCGGAGTACGTCTGGGTCGCCCAGGCCTGCAGGGTGAGCACATAATTGAGGACAGGAAAGTCTAGTGACATGCGACAAACTTCATGTAATTTGTTTGTGTGCATCTGAAAAACCCATTTCTAAGCTGTGTGATCTGGACACATCTCTCGACCTCTCTGGTTCTTAATTTCCTTATTTTTGAGATGGGCATACTTATAACATCTTCCTCATAGGATTCCTGTGTATTCATAGCACTTAGAATAGAGGCTGCCTCATAGTGAACACCCAGTTCCTGTTGCTGTCAAAAATGGCATGATGACAGTTAATACATGCTATTTTATTTATCTTCTTAATTCTAAAAATAGTATTTTGGAAAAGAAAATGAGACAATATAAAAAGTATAATGTAAAAATCTTTGTCCCATTCTCCACTCACCTCTCTAGTCCCTCTCCCCAGAGTAATTTGTTTCTGTTTTAGCCTCTGAGTCTTTGTA
Source organism: Ovis canadensis (assembly GCF_042477335.2). Lineage (NCBI taxonomy): Eukaryota > Metazoa > Chordata > Mammalia > Artiodactyla > Bovidae > Ovis > Ovis canadensis. Next base: position 122,783,480 of record NC_091246.1, read on the forward strand.
ACCCCATGGACTATTCATCTTGCCAGGCTCCTCTGTCCATGGGATTTTCCAGGCAGGAATAGTGGAGTAGGTTGCCATTGCCTTCTCCAGGGGATCTTCCCATCCCAGGGATTGAACCTGCATCTCCTGCATTGGCAGGCAGATTCTTTAACACTGAGCCACTTGGAAAGCACCCCCAGAGTAATATTAATTGGTTAAAGTTTTGTTAAGTATCTTTCCACATCTTTTTCCACATACATGTGTAGATAGGCTGATAAGTTCTTAAAAATAAGACTTTATTGGTTGTTTATTATATGGCATTTTTTCCTTATATCAGTAATAGCTTACTGTGTTAACATATTTAGATCTATTATTCATAAATTTCTGCTTTATTGACTATGCCAAAGCCTTTGACTGTATGGGTCACAATAAACTGGAAAATTCTGAAAGAGATGGAAATACCAGACCACCTGACCTACCTCTTGAGAAATCTGTATGCAGGTTAGGAAGCAACAGTTAGAACTGGACATGGAACAACAGACTGGTTCCAAAGAGGAAAAGGAGTACGTCAAGGCTGTATATTGTCACCCTGCTTATTTAACTTATATGCAGAGCACATCATGAGAAATGCTGGACTGGAAGAAGCACAAGCTGGAATCAAAATTGCCAGGAGTAATATCAATAACCTCAGATATGCAGATGACACCGCCCTTATGGCAGAAAGTGAAGAGGAACTAAAGAGCCTCTTGATGAAAGTGAAAGAGGAGAGTGAAAAAGCTGGCTTAAAGCTCAACATTCAGAAAACGAAGATCATGGCATCTGGTCCCATCACTTCATGGGAAATAGATGGGGAAACAGCGGAAACAGTGTCAGACTTGATTTTTGGGGCTCCCAAATCACTGCAGATGGTGATTGCAGCCATGAAATTAAAAGATGCTTACTCCTTGAAAGGGAAGTTATGACCAACCTAGATAGCATATTCAAAAGCAGAGACATTACTTTGCCAACAAAGGTCCATCTAGTCAAGGCTATGGTTTTTCCAGTAGTCATGTATGGACGTGAGAGTTGGACTGTGAAGAAGGCTGAGTGCCGAAGAATTGATGCTTTTGAACCATGGTGTTGGAGAAGACTCTTGAGAGTCCCCTGGACTGCAGGGAGATCCAACCAGTCCATTCTAAAGGAGATCAGTCCTGGATGTTCTTTGGAAGGAATGATACTGAAGCTGAAACTCCAATACTTTGGCCACCTCATGTGAAGAGTTGACTCATTGGAAAAGACTCTGATGCTGGGAGGGATTGGGGGCAGGAGGAGAAGGGGACAACAGAGGATGAGATGGCTGGATGGCATCACTGACTTGATGGACGTAAGTCTGAGTGAACTCCGGGAGTTGGTGATGGACAGGGAGGCCTGGCGTGCTGCAATTCATGGGGTTGCAAAGAGTCAGACACGACTGAGTGACTGAATAGAACTGAACTTCATAGAACTTCATTCAAAAAATTATGAATGCCATATGTGTACTAAGTATCATTTCAGAATCCAGGGAAATAAAAGTGACTGAAACAAAGGGTCCATTCCTTAAGCGTACTGTCTAGTGAATGTAGAGAAATAATAAATATGTGAAGAAAAAGAAACCAGTGTGAAAGGAATATAAGTGATGGGAGAAGAGGTGATGACTTACAGGAAGGCTTCTCTGAGCAGCGGTTTTAAGAGCCACGTGTTCCCTGATGTAAGACTGTGTTGGGCAGAGGAAAGAGCAGGGACCTGGACTTTGATGTAGGAGTACTTGCGGTCACCACTTTGTACATTAGTGCAAAAATGTACAAATAACCATGTAATCAGAAACTGTACGTGGTTACTTATAATTTTTTTGTGACCTTAAAAACATTTGTGAAAATATTAAAAATGCTCTTCCTGTTTCTCTAGGGAATCTCTCTGGCCTAGGGATCAAACCTGGGTCTCTTGCACTGCAGGCAGCTTCTTTACCATCCGAGCCACCAGAGAAGCCCATAATATATGGGGAAGTGGGAAAAAAAAAACAAAACTAAAATTTACTTTGTACACTGTAATTTGAACATCAGACGCACTGAGACATTAAAACATTAAAATGTTTTCTTTCTTTCTAAAAACTCGTCAGGAGTTCACCCTCTCTATCCAAGTGTGTAAACACATGGTGAGCATCCACAGGTTTTGGTATCTGTATTTTCGTATCCCCTAGGGGATGAGTACCAAGGGACAGTGGTAGTTGGAACAGTGCTTGCCTTATTCATATTATATAATTTGTGCAAGAGTCCTTCTATGCTTTAGTGAATTGTCATATTGCTTTCTAAATTTGGATCTGCCCTGACATTCTATCTTTTGTATTTTCAATATTGTAAATTTTCTCCAAGAGTTCCTTTAATGTGAGGTTTCTGCCAGTATCACTTACAGGGACAGCTTATCTACCTTAACTAATCCTTGGAGTCAGTGTGCACATTTCATAGCAGCGTCTTTAGCCTTGCTCGTGCAGATAAAGATTTCTCTTTGGAGAAATGTGTATTTAGACTGTTAGGTGTTGTGAGCTGTTAGTAAATTTTGCAATTTATCAGTCGTGTCATTTGCAAATATTTTCTCCCCATCTGAGGGTTGTCTTTTCATTTTGTTTGTTGTCTCCCTTGCTGTGCAGAAACTTTTGGGTTTAAGTAGGTCCCATTTGTTTTTTTTTTTTAATTTTTGTTTTTATTTCCATTACTGTGGGAGACAGATCAAATAAGATAATGCTGTGATTTATGTCAGAGAGTGTTCTGCCTATGTTTTCCTCTAGGAGTTACATAGTGTCCAGTTTCACATTTAGGTCTTTAATCTATTTTGAGCTTATTTTTGTGTATGAAGTTAAGGAATGATCTAATTTCATTTTTTTAAACTTGTATGTAGCTCTCCAGTTTTCCCAGCACCATTTGTTGAAGAGACTGTCTTTCCAACGTTGTGCAGTCTTGCCTCCTTTGTCATAGGTTAATTGACCACAGGTGTGTGATCTTATTTTTGGGTTTCTGTCCTAATCCATTGATCTGTAATTCTGTTTTTGTGCCAGGACCTTACTGTTTGGATGACTGTAGTTTTGTAGTGTAATCTGAAGTCAGGGAGTTTGATTACTCTGGCTCTATTTTCTTTCTCAAGATTGCTTTGGCTATGCGGGGTCTTTTGTGTCTCCAAACAAATTTTGAGATTTTTGTTCTAGTTCTGTGGAAAATGCCATTGGTAATTTGATAGGGATTGCACTGATAATCTGTAAATTGCCTAGAGTAGTTCATCAACATCTTATACTTTTCCGAGTACTTATACTTTTGTTTCCTTAGGTAGGTTTATTCATAGGTATTTGATTCTCTATGAGGTGGTGGTAAATGGAATTGTTTCCTGAATTTTCTCTTTCTGATCTTTTGTTGTTAATATACAGAAATGCAACAGCTTGCTACATGTTAATTTTGTAACCTGCAACTTTACCAGAGTCATTGATGAGTTCTTGGAGTTTTCTGGTAGCATCTTTAGGATCTTCTGTGTATAGTATCATGTCATTTTGTCAACAGTGGCAGTTTAAGAACTTCTTTTCCAATTTAGATTCCCTTTACTTCGTTTTCTTTCCTGATTTGTAGCTAAGACTCCCAAAATTATGTTGAATAAAAGAGGTGAGAGTAGAATCCTTGTCTTATTCCTGGTTTTAGAGGGAATGCTTTCAGCTCTTCACCATTGAATATGGTGCTAGCTATAGGTTTGTCATACGTGGCTTTTACTATGTTAAGATATGTACCCTTTTTGCCCACTTTTTGGTTTTGGTATCAGGGTGGTGGTGACCTCAAAAAAGAGTTTGAAAGTGTTCCTTCCTCTGCAGTTTTTTGAAACAATTTCAGAAGAATAGATGCTAACTTTTCTCTAAATGTTTGATTAAATTTGCCTGTGAAGCAGTCAGGTCCTGAACTTTCGTTTATTGGGGGGTTTTTAATCACAGTTTCAATTTCGCTGCTTTTGGTCGGTTTGTCCTTTTCTTCTAGGTTGCCCATTTTGTTGGCATATTGTTGCTCATAGTAGTCTCATGATTCTTGGTATTTCTGTGGAGTCAGCCGTAATGTCTCCTTTTTCATTTCTAATTTTATTGGTGTAAGTCCTCTCCCTTTTTTTCTTCATGAGTCCAACTAAAAGTTTGTCAATTTTATCTTTTCAAAGAACCAACTTGGAATTTCATTGATGTTAGCAATTGTTTTGTCTCTATTTCATTTATTTCTGCTATGATCTTTGTGATTTCGTTCCTTCTGCTAGCTTTAGATTTTGTTTGTTGTTCTTTCTCTAGGGGTTTTAGGTGTAAGGTTATGTAGTTTATTTGAGATTATTCTTTTTTCATGAGGTAGCATTGTACTGCTATAAACTTCCCTCTTAGAGCTCCCTTTGCTGCATCCGATAAGTTTTGCACCATTGTGCTTTAGTTTCATTTGTCTCTAAGTATTATTTTATTTTCTCTAAATTTCTTCAGTGATTCGATTGCTGGTTTAGTAGCATAATGTTTAGCTGCCATGTGTTTGTGTTTTTTATAGTTATTTTCTTGTACTTTATTTCTGATTTCATAGCAGTTATGATCAGAAAAGATGTTTGATATGATTTCCGTTTTCATAAATTTACCAAGGCTCACCTTGTGATCCAACAAGTGGTCAATCCTGGAGAATGTTCCACATGCGCTTGAGAAGAATATGTAGTCTGCTGCTTTTGGTTGGAATGCTCTATGAATATTAATTAAATCCATCTGGTCTAACGTGTCATTTAAAGCCTGAGTTTCTTTATTAATTTTCTACCAGATAATCCGTCCGTTGTTGAAAGTGGGGTGTTAACCTACCCCACTATTGTTGTTACTGTCGATTTATCCCTTTATGGTTGTTGGTATTTGCCTTGCATACTGAGGTATTCGTATGTTGAGTTCATATATATTTATACTTGTTATATTGTCTTCTTGGACTGAACCCTTGAGCATTATGCAGTGTCCTTCTTTTTCTCTTATAACAATATTTGTTTTAAAGTTTGTCTGATACAGATATTATTACTCCACCTTTGTTATGATTCCCATTTGCATGAAATACTTTCTGCCATCTCCTTAATTTCAGTCTGTAAGTGTCCCTAGGTCTTGTTTTTATTTTCGCCCAACCAGTCTTTGTCTTTTGATTGGTGCATTTAATCCATTTACTCAAAGGCAATTATCAATGTATATGATTCTGTTGTTGGTTCAGTAGCTAAGTCTTGTCTGACTTCTTGAAACACCATGAATGCAACATTCCAGGCCTCCCTGTCCATCACCACCTCCCAGAGTTTACTCAAATTCATGTCCATTGAGTCTGTGATGCCGTCCAACCATCTCATCCTTTATTGTCCCCTTCTCCTCCCACCTTCAATCTTTCCCAGCATCAGGGTCTTTTCAAATGAGTCAGTTCTCATCAGGTGGCCAAAGCATTGGAGCTTCAGCGTCAGCACCAGTCCATCCAATGAATATTCAGAGTTGATTTCCTTTAGGATTCATTGGTTTGATCTCCTTGCAGTTCAAGGAACTCTCAGGAATCTTCTCCAGCACCACAGTTTGAAGGCATTGGTTCTTCGGTGTCAGCCTTCTGTATGGTCCAACTCTTGCATCCATACATAACTACTGGAAAAACCATAGCTTTGCCTATACTGACCTTTGTCGGCAAAGTGATGCCTTTGCTTTTTAATATACTCTCTAGGTTTGTCACAGCTGTCCTTCTAAGGAACAAGTGTCTTTAAATTTCTGGGCTGCAGTCACTGTCCTCGGTGATTTTGGAGCCTGGGAAAATAAACTGTGCCACTGTTTCTACTTTCTCCCCATCTGTTTGCCATGAGGTGATGGGACCTGATGCCATGATCTTAATATTTTGAATGTTGAGTTTTAAGCCAGCTCTTTCACTCTCTTGTTTCACCTTCATCAAGAAGGTCTTTAGTTCTTTACTTTCTGCCATTGGAGTGATATTATCTGCATATCTGAGGTAATTCTCCCAGCGATCTTGATTCCAGGTTGGTATTCATCCAGCCCAGCATTTTGCATGATGTACTCTGCCTGTAAATTAAAAAGCAGGGTGACATTATATATCCTTGGTGTACTCATTTCCCAAATTTGAACCAGTCCATTGTTCCATGTCCATTGCTAAGTGTTGCTTCTTGACCTGCAAACAAGTTTCTCAGGAGACCGGTGAAGTGGTCTGATATTCTTAAAGAATTTTCCATAGTTTGTTGTGATCCACACAGCCAAAGGCTTTAGCAAAGTCAATGAAGCAGAAGTATGTTTTATTTTGGAATTCCCTTGCATTTTCTGTGATCTAGCATATGCTGCCAATTTGATCTCTGGTTCCTCTATCTTTCCTAAATCTAGCTTGTACCTCTGGAAGTTCTTGATTTATGTGCTGTTGATGCCTAGCTTGAAGGATTTTGAGCATTACTTTGCTAGCATGTGAAATGAGTGCAATTATATGGTGGTTTGAACATTTTTGGCATTTTCTTTCTTTGGGATTAGAATGAAAAGTGATCTTTTCCAGTCCTGTGGCCACTGCTGAGTTTTCCAAATCTGCTGGTATATTGAGTGCAACACTTTTTAACAGCATGATATTTTAGGATTTGAAATAGCTCAGCTGAAATTTCATTACCTGACTAGCTTTGCTCATAGTAATGCTTCCTAAGACTCACGCGACTTCAAACTTCAGGATGCCTAGATCTAGGTGAGTGATCACACCATCATGGTTACCCAGGTCATTAAAGACATTTTTGTATAGTTCTTCTGTGTATTTGTGCCACCTCTTCTTAATCTCTTCTGCTTCTGTTAGGTCCTTGCCTTTCTCTCCTTTATTGTACCCATTTTTATATGAAATGTTCCCTTGCTATCTCTAATTTTCTTGAAGAGATTTCTAGTCTTTCCCATTCTATTGTTTTCCTCTATTGCTTTGCATTGTTCATTTAAGGCTTTCTTATCTCTCCTTGCTGTTCTCTGGAACTCTGCATTCAGTTGGGTATATCTTTCCCTTTCCCCTTTACCACTTCGCTTCTATTTTCAGCTACTTATAGGACCTCAACCAGTGTGCCTTCTTGCACTTCTTTTTCTTTGGGATGGTTTGGTCACTACCTCTTGTACCTTGTTACAAACCTCCATCTATAGTTCTTCAGGCAGTCTGTCCGGCAGGTCTAATCCCTTGAATCTCTTTGTCACCTCTGTTGTATAATCATAAGGGATTTGATTTAGGTCATACCTGAATGGTTTAGTGGTTTTTGCCTACTTTCTTCAATTTAAACCTGAATTGTTTAATAAGGAGCTCATGATTGGAACCACAGACAGCTCTGTGTCTTGTTTATGCTGACTGTATAGAGTTTCTCCATCTTTGACTGCAAAGAATATAATCAGTCTAATTTCAGTATTGACCATCTGGTGATGTCCATGTGTAGTCATCTCTTGTGTTGATGGGAGAGGGTGTTTGTTATGACCAGTGTTTTTTTCTTGGCAAAACTCTGTTAGCCTTTGCCCTGCTTCATTTTATACTCCAGGGCCAAACTTGCCTGTTATTCCAGGTATCTCTTGGTTTCCTCCTTTTGCATTCAAATCCCCTACAATGAAAAGGACATTTTTTGGGGGTGTTAGTTCTAAAAGGTCTTGCAGGTCTTCGTAGAACTGTACAGCTTCATTTCTTCAGCATTAGTATTTGGGGCATAGACTTGGATTACTGTGATGTTGGGTGGTTTACCTTGGTAACGAACAAAGATCATTCTGTCGCTTTTGAGATTGCACCCAAGTACTGTATTTCAGACTCTTTTATTGACTAAGAGGGCTACTCCATTTCTTCTAAGGGATTCCTGCCCACAGTAACAGATATCATGGTCATCTGAATTAAATTTGCCCATTCTGGTCCATCTCCTGCTTGACATGTCCAGTTTACCTTGATTTATGACCCAGACATTCCAGGTTCCCGTACAGTATTGTTCTTTACAGCATCAGACTTTACTTTCACCACCAAACACATCCACAGCTGAGTGGCATTTCTGTTTTGGCCGAGCCTCTCCATTCTTCTTGGAGCTGTTTCTCTGCTCTTCCCCAGTAGCATACTGGACACCTGCCAACCTGGGTGTGTATGTATATATACGCTCACCTTCCTGTGTCAATCTTCTCGCCTTTGCATACTCTTCACTGGGTTCTCGAAACGAGAATACTGAAGTAGTTTGCTGTCGCCCTCTGCAGTGGTCTAGGGCTTATCAGGACTTCCCACCGTGACCTGTCCACCTTGGTCGGCCGTGCATAGATGTCGTGGCTCATAACCTCATTGGGCTAGACAAGGCTCTGACCCTTGTGATCATTTCTGTTAGCTTTTTGCGATGTGGTTTTTGTTCTGGAGGGTGTGGTATTGTAGTACTGATTCCTCTGTCTGCCCTCTGATGGATAAGGATAAGAGGCTTGTGCAACCATCCTGAAAACTAGGTCTTACCCTGATGGGCAAGACAGATCAGTTCAGTCGCTCAGTCGCGTCCGACTCTTTGCAACCCCATGAATTGCAGCACGCCAGGCCTCCCTGTCCATCACCAGCTCCCAGAGTTCACTCAGACTCACGTCCATCGAGTCCGTGATGCCATCCGGCCATCTCATCCTCTGTCGTCCCCTTCTCCTCCTGCCCCCAATCCCTCCCAGCATCAGAGTCTTTTCCAAGGAGTCAACTCTCCGCATGAGGTGGCCAAAGTACTGGAGTTTCAGCTTTAGCATCCCTCCTTCCAAAGAACACCAAGGACTGATCTCCTTTAGAATGGACTGGTTGGATCTCCTTGCAATCCAAGGGACTCTCAAGAGTCTTCTCCAACACCACAGTTCAAAAGCATCAATTCTTCTGTGCTCAGCTTTCTTCACAGTCCACCTCTCACATCCATACATGACTACTGGAAAAACCATAGCCTTGACTAGACGGACCTTTGTTGGCAAAGTAATGTCTCTGCTTTTGAATATGCTATCTAGGTTGGTCATAACTTTCCTTCCAAGGAGTAAGCGTCTTTTAATTTCATGGCTGCAGTCACTATCTGCGGTGATTTTGGAGCCCCCACAAAATAAAGTCTGACACTGTTTCTGCCTTTTCCCCATCTATTTCCCATGACGTGATGGGACCAGATGCCATGATCTTCGTTTTCTGAATGTTGAGCTTTAAGCCAACTTTTTTGCTCTCCTCTTTCACTTTCATCAAGAGGCTTTTTAGCTCCTCTTCACTTTCTGCCATAAGGGTGGTGTCATCTGCATATCTGAGGTTATTGATATTACTCCCGGCAGTCTTGATTCTAGCTTGTGCTTCTTCCAGCCCAGCGTTTCTCATGATGTACTCTGCGCATAAGTTAAATAAGCAGGGTGACAATATACAGCCTTGACATACTCCTTTTCCTATTTGGAACCAGTCTGTTGTTCCATGTCCAGTTCTAACTGTTGCTTCCTGACCTGCTTACAGATTTCTGAAGAGGCAGGTCAGGTGGTCTGGTATTTCCATCTCTTTCAGAATTTTCCACAGTTTCTTGTGATCCACACAGTCAAAGGCTTTGGCATAGTCAATAAAGCAGAAATAGATGTTTTTCTGGAACTCTTGGTTTTTCCATGATCCAGCGGATGTTGGCAATTTGATGTTCCTCTGCCTTTTCTAAAACCAGCTTGAACATCTGGAAGTTCACGGTTCACGTATTGCTAAAGCCTGGCTTGGAGAATTTTGAGCATTACTTTACTAGCATGTGAGATGAGTGCAATTGTACGGTAGTTTGAGCATTCTTTGGCATTGCCTTTCTTTGGGATTGGAATGAAAACTGACCTTTTCCAGTCCTGTGGCCACTGCTGAGTTTTCCAAATTTGCTGGCATATTGAGTGCAGCACTTTCACAGCATCATCTTTCAGGATTTGAAATAGCTCCACTGGAATTCCATCACCTCCACTAGCTTTGTTCGTAATGATGCTTCCTAAGGCCCACTTGACTTCATATTCCAGGATGTCTGGCTCTAGGTGAGTGATCACACCATCGTGATTATCTTGGTCGTGAAGATCTTTTTTGTACAGTTCTTCCGTGTATTCTTGCCACCTCTTCTTAATATCTTCTGCTTCTGTTAGGTCCATACCATTTCTGTCCTTTATGGAGCCCATCTTTGCATGAAATGTTCCCTTGGTAGCTCTGATTTTCTTGAAGAGATCTCTAGTCTTTCCCATTCTTTTGTTTTCCTCTATTTATTTGCATTGATCGCTGAGGAAGTCTTTCTTATCTCTCCTTGCTATTCTTTGGAACTCTGCATTCAGATACTTATTTCTTTCCTTTTCTCCTTTGCTTTTCACAGCTATTTGTAAGGCCTCCCCAGACAGCCATTTTGCTTTTTTGCATTTATTTTCCATGTGGCTGGTCTTGATCCCTGTCTCCTGTACAGTGTCATGAACTTCCGTCCATAGTTCATCAGGCATTCTGTCTATCAGATCTAGTCCCTTAAATCTATTTCTCACTTCCACTGTTTAATCATAAGGGATTTGATTTAGGTCATACCTGAATGGTCTAGTGGTTTTCCCTACTTTCTTCTATTTAAGTCTGAATTTGGCAATAAGGAGCTCATGATCTGAGCCACAGTCAGCTCCCGATCTTGTTTTTGCTGACTATAGAGCTTCTCCATCTTTGGCTGCAAAGAATATAATCAATCTGATTTCGGTGTTGACCATCTGGTGATGTCCATGTGTAGAGTCTTCTCTTGTGTTGTTGGAAGAGCATGTTTACTATGACCAGTGCGTTCTCTTGGCAAAACTGTTAGCCTTTGCTCTGCTTCATTCCATATTCCAAGGCCAAATTTGCCTGTTACCCCAGGTGTTTCTTGACTTCCTACTTTTGCATTCCAGTCCCCTATAATGAAAAGGACATTTTTTTTGGTTGTTAGTTCTAAAAGGTCTTATAGGTCTTCATGTTCAACAAGACAATGTTCATTAACTCTTTAATGCAGTGTCTGCTAGTGGGTGGGGTTGTGCTCTCTCCCTGTTATTTGCCTGGCCTGAGGCAGCCCAGTCCCAGAGTCCTACAGGTTCTATGGTAAGGCTAAAGGCTACCTTCAAAACAGCCTGTGCCAACATGCACCTCCCAGGATGCTGCCGCCAGTGCCCCTGTCCCTGCAGCAGGCCACTGCCAACGCATGCCTCTGCAGGAGACCCTCAGATGCTCACAGGCAGGTCTGCCTCAAGTCTCCTGTGGGGCCACTGCTCCTTTCCCCTGGGTCCTGGTGTGCACGTTGCTTTGTTTGTGCCCTGCAGGCATCTCCGTTTTCACCAGTCCTGTGGAAGTTCTGTAATCAAAGCCTGCTGTCCTTCAAAGTCAGATTCCCTGGGGATTCCCATCCCTTTGCCAAATTCCCAGGTTGGGAAGTCTGAGGTGGGGCCTAGATCCTTTGCAGTGGGAGAACTTCTTTGGTGTTCTGGGTCTCCAGTCTGTGGGTCCCCCACCCTGCAGGTATGGGATTTTATTTTAACATGATTGTGCCCCTCCTGTCATCTCGTTGCAGCTTCTCCTTTGTCCTTGGACATGGGGTATCGTTTTTTTGATTCAAACATCCTCTTGTCGGTGGTTGTTCAGCAGCTAGTTGTGATTTTGGTGTTCCCACAGGAGATGAGTGCACATTTCAAAATCACCATTCTGCTTTCTTTTACAATGAATTTGACTACTCTAGGTACCTCATATAAATGGAGTCCTACAGAACAATCACCCCTCGATATCCCTGGGGCATTGCTTCCATCACCCACACCACTGCAGATACCAAAATCCATAGAAGCTCAAGCCCCTTATATAAAATGGCACAGTATTTGCATGTAACCTATGTATCTCTGGATTACTAACAATATGTACAGTGTCATTGCTGTGTATGTCTTAGCGAGTAAGCAGCAAGTTCAAGTTTTGCTTTTTGGAACTTTCTGAAATTTTTTTTTCCCTAAATATTTTCCATTTCCTGCTGGTTGAATCCGCAGATGTGGAGCCTGCCAGGTATATAGAGTGCCAGCTCTCTCTGTCTTTGTGATTGGCTTATTTTACTTAGTACCCTGTCCTGAGATGCACCCCTCAGATGGTTTTTTGGGTTTTTTTTTCCAATCTATGCCTAGTCTTTTCAACCTCTTGTAATGGTCTTTAGCATAGCAGAATTTTTGAATTTTGATGATGCCCAATTTATTTGGCTTTTTTTTTCTTCTATGGATTATGCTTTTAGTATCATGTCTAAAGAACTCTGATCATAAAACTTTCATGGTTTTACATTTTTGCATTTAGATTTCTGATTCCTGTTTAGTTCATTTTTTGAGGTCTCAGTCAATATTGAATTTTTTGCCTATACAAGTCCAGTTGTTTTTGGCCTTGAGCTTGAGGGGTATTATCTTGTGTTGCATTTGATACTTTTGAATTTTCAGTAGTAGTAATATAAATAGGCAAACTTTTACAGCTGTTAAATGAAATATTTGACTTAAAAAATGAGAAGAATTTGTAAGGACATTAATTGTGTCATGTAAAACTGACAAAAATCAATACAGTTTTGAACACTCTATTTGTAGATGTCCGAAGTATCTCCGATGAAACATATACTGGAAGGTTATAAGAGTGGTGCCTGTGGGTAGAGGGCTGGGTATGCAAAGTGGAGGGAAGTTATTCTCAGTTTGTGTTGTTTTGCATCTACTCAGGTTTTAAAGCTCCCAAGGCAACATACACAGTAACAAATTCTTGGGGGGGAAAATACACTAGCTTGATGAAACCTGATTGCCTTTCAGTGAAGTGACTTTCAGTGATTTGTTTAAACTGCCCTTTGTTTTCTAAGTTAATTTTTGTTACTGCCTATAAAGACTTGATGGCAATGGTTCTAAAACTTGAATTCCCTGTAAAAGTTACCTTTAAGTTCAGCTTCTAAAATCAAGGAATAGAGTTTTAGTTGTACTGTGTGGTGGACAAATATTCACATCTGAGATGATCCAAGTTAAGTAAAGTTTCTGTTGTTTGCTACGTCATTTTTGCTTCTGTTTTTCAGTGCCAAACCCAAGTCAGAAATCCACGTATCAATGGCCACTCCAGTCACTGTGTCTATGGAGACCATGTCTAGTCAAAATAGTGATCAGCCCACCATTGCAGTCCCACCCACCACTCAGCAGCCTCCACCAGCCATTCCAACTATGATTGCAGCAGCTAGTCCCCCGTCACAACCAGCGGTTGCCCTTCCAACCATTCCTGGAGCAGTTCCCATCACTCCACCCATCACTACCATTGCCGCTGCCCCTCCGCCGTCAGCAGCCGTGGGTGGCAGTCTCTCTTCTGTTTTGGGCCCTCCTGTACCAGAGATAAAAGTTAAAGAAGAAGTGGAACCAATGGACATCATGAGGCCAGTTTCTGGTAAGTCCATTTGTAGGATACTCTTTGCTGGCAATTGCTTCTTCCCCTTTTCTTACTCTCCTCAAGAGTCCAAACTCTTGTATGACCCTCAGTCTGGAAGCCTGACTCCTAGATGCCCATTTGAAATTTCCATTTCATTAGTTTTTAATAAATAGAAGAAAGCATCCTTTTCAAAACTAAAACCATATTGCTGCCATTTTTGTAACTAATTTTATTTCTCACCCAAATCAATGAAAAGATTGTTTCCCCAAGAGTATTTTTAAACATAGCTTCTTACATTCATTAAGGAAGTATTACCATATGAAGAGGATCACAATACTGTTGACTTAAAAAATAGTCATAATCTAAAAGTTGAGAGTTATGTTTTATTCATTGGAAATTTTTAGGACTTTTAGCCTGGGAGACAGCATCTCAAGTGACCCTTCAAGAACTGCTCTGAGGAGGCAGGGGGAGGAGTCGGGTTATATAGAAGTTTGCAACATGGGACAGGTAGTCTGAACTGTGAAGATATTTTTGTGAATTGAAGAAAACCAGATATCTCAAGTTAAGGAATTCAGCGCTTTTCTGTATGTAGGAAGATGAGAGAGTCTGGGCTCCCTGAAGTCATTGCTTTCATATGCATCTCAGCTCTCTGTGGCCAGGATCCTTCGTTTTTCCTCAGTGCTCACCACAGGTAGTGGCTGCAGCCTGACCGCTGCTGGATCACAGATATAGTTCTCCTTCCTGGTTATCTTGGAGAGCTAGGTGCGTGTGACATCCTTGTTGATTGATATGGCAGGTAATACTCCATTTCTCAATGTGATTATAGCTAAGTGCTGATTAATTTATGATTTATTTCCTGCCAGCATTTTTTGCCTTGTTTATGCAATAAAGTAAGATTTGCATTGTTAAAAATAGTCTCTTGATTAACATATTTATGATTAGTAAAATCTCAAAAGTACCACTGTCCCTTTTTCTTTTCTTCTCAACTCTAAACTTCCAATTTGTAAAAAAGCAGGTCGCTTTAGAGGCTTTCTTTCTGTCCGCTTGGTTTTCTCGGCACCTGCTTGCTTGTTGGTTTCGTTGTTTTGGGGCGTGTTTCGGCTGTGGTCCTTGTTGTGGCACACACTCAGGATCGTCACTGTGCCTGCCACATCTCTCACTGCAGCACATGGCCCAGGTGCCCCACGATAGGTGGGCTCTTAGTTCCCTGCCAGGGGAACCAAACCCAGTCCCCTGCATTGGAAGGCAGGTTCTCAACCACTGGACCACCAGGGAAGTCCCTGTTTTCTGGTTTTTCATAATTTATTGTGCAGTCTTACTTTTCCTGACTATAAAAGTAACATTCAGTGTATGAATTTATATAAAACAGACAAAGCCAAAGTGAAAAGCAAGTCATTTTGTGCTGTAGTTACCTAGTCTTACCCTCTTCCATTTCAGCATGAAGGCCCCACCTCCCATAACATTCATTCAGTTAAGAGGCGTAGTTATGCTGTGTCTGCAGTCTGTAAATCTGCTGTGCATTTATTTGCTTATTTATTTTCATTTATAATGCCATGAAACATCCTATGGTAACACCCTATGATACCTCAGCACTTCTGTTGAAAGATGCTATGGGTCACCCTGGAGGGGAGATGAAATGCTGTTCATCTGCTCTGCCACCCTTCTAGACAGTTCCTCTTACCTTTCCATACTAGGAGCCTGACCCTAGTTCTTCCTCAAATTGCAGGGCTCAGCACCAGCCTTGGTTCTGTCAGGCTCTTCACCAAGCACTTTGTACAGATCATGCACATCTCCCATCTTCTTGGAGATTACATTCTGGCAAGAGTTCAGTTCAGTCGCTCAGTCGTGGCCGACTCTTTGCGACCCCATGGACTGCAGCACACCAGGCCTCCCTGTCTGTCATCAACTCCGGGAGTTTACTCAGACTCCTGTCCATCGAGTCAGTGATGCCATCCAGCATCTCATCCTCTGTCGTCCCCTTCTCCTGCCATCAAATGTTTCTCAGCATCAGGGTCTTTTCAAATGAGTCAGCTCTCCACATCAAGTGGCCAAAGTATTGGAGTTTCAGCTTCAACATCAGTCCCTCCAGTGAACACCCAGGACTGATCTCCTTTATTGTGGACTGGTTGGATCTCCTTGCAGTCCAAGGGACTCTCAAGAGTCTTCTCCAACACCACAGTTCAGAAGCATCAATTCTTCGGTGCTCAGCTTTCTTTATAGTCCAACTCTCACATCGATACATGACTACTGGAAAAACCATAGCCTTGACTAGACAGACCTTTGTTGGCAAAGTAATGTCTCTGCTTTTTAATATGTTGTCTAGGTTGGTCATAACTTTCCTTCCAAGGAGTAAGCGTCTTTTAATTTCATGGCTGCAGTCACTATCCGCAGTTATTTTGGAGCCCAGAAAAATAGTCAGCCACTGTTTCCCCATCTATCTGCCAGGAAGTGATGGGACTGGATGACATGATCTTAGTTTTCTGAATATTGAGCTTTAAGCCAACTTTTTCACTCTCCACGTTCACTTTCATCAAGAGGCTCTTTAGTTCCTCTTCACTTTCTGCTGTAAGGGTGGTGTCATCTGCATATCTGAGGTTATTGATATTTCTTCCGGCAGTCTTGATTCCAGCTTGTGCTTCACCCAGCCCAGCATTTCTCATGATGTAGGAAATGGCAGCCCATTCCAGTGTTTTTGCCTGGAGGATCCGAGGGACAAGGGAGCCTGGTGGCTACCATCTGTGGGTCACAGAGTCGGACACAACTGAAGCGACTTAGCAGCAGCACTCTGCATAGAAGTTAAATAAGCAGGGTGACAATATACAGCCTTGACCTACTCCTTTTCCTATTTGGAACCAGTCTGTTGTTCCATGTCCAGTTCTAACTGTTGCTTCCTGACCTGTATACGGGTTTCTCAAGAGGCAGGTCAGATGGTCTGGTATTCACATCTCTTTCAGAATTTTCCAGTTTATTGTGGTAAACAGTAAAATAAAGGACAAAATGTAAGGGAAAGTTATGGCTGGAGATGTGATTTTTTGTAAGAGTTTTAAAGGGAAAGCTGTATCAAAGGAATGATCTTTGAGTAAGAGACATTAAAGAGATGAGGTGCTGGCCACGAGAGTATCTAGAAAAAGGCATTTCAGACTAAGAGAGCAGCGAATGTGAAAGCCTGAGACAGGGACGTGCTTCTTGTGCTCAACACATAGCACAGAGGCGTTGACAGATGGAGCTGAGTAGACGAGGGGAGCGGGAGAGACGGCCAGAGACACGGTCGGGACTGTGAGAGCTTAGGAGCCTCTGGAAGGACTTTGACTTTGCTGAGGGAGCTGGGAGCTATGAGAGGGATCTGAGTAGAGGAGGAACTTGAGCCACTTCTGTTTTTAATAGACCACTCTGGTGATTCTGTAGAAAAAAGGACTGGGAACAAGATTAGAATTAGGGAGATGTGTTTAGAGGCTACTGCTCTAACATCAGGGACCAGTGAAAGCTTCAGCCAAGGTAGTAGTACCAGTGGTGTGAAGTGGTGAGAGTATAGATGTTTTATTGAGGAACTGAGAGGATTTCTTTAAAGAGGGATATTGTGTGTGAGGAACAGCATCAGAGGAAACTAAAGGTTTTGATCTTAGTAACTGGAAGCATAGGACTTCCCTGGTGGCAAAGTGGTAAAGAATCCACGTGCCACCGCAGGAGGAGCAAGAGACACAGGTTCGGTCCCTGGGTCAGGAAGATCACCTAGAGTAGGAAATGGCACCCCACTCCAGTATTCTTGTGTGGAAAATTCCATGGTCAAAGGAGCCTGGCAGTCTACATTCCGTGGAGTCTCAAAAGAGTGAGACATGACTGAGCGACCGAGTACAAACACAAAACTGGAAACCCTCATCTTCAGTACAGCAGAGGGACTCCATTGTGTGGGGAGAGATTAGGAGTTAGCTTTTGCTCTGGTGAGTTTGAGTTAGACTTTCACGTGGACTTCAAGTAGTCTGATCTGTAAGCCTAGCTTTTGGAAGAAAATTAAGTTGCTGGTGTAAATTGGGGAGTTGCCATTGTATGTATGAGTTATGTTTAAAGCCATGAGCCTGGCTGGGTAATGGATAGGATCCTCTGAGGAGTGAGTGCTGATAAGAAACAGAAGTAGTTGTAAACCGAGCCCTGGGGCACTGCACCATTTTGAGAAGGGAGAAGAGTCCAAAACCAGCAAAGGAGACTAAATGGACAGGCTGGAGTGACAGGAATAAAACATGGCGTGTGTGATGTCCTGGAAAGCCAGGACAAGGGTCACAGCTGCTGAGAGATCGAGTGAGGAAAGCACTGAGCAGCGACCCTTGGGTATAATAACGTGAAGGTCATGCGGATGTTGAGAAGAGCAGCTGCCATGTAGTCATATTGGGCCACAGCACGGTGGGTGTGGGTTCCAGAGAACGCTGGGAGGTAGCTGTGAGAGACACTGAGTATAAACAGCCCTGGAGGGACTTGCTGC
Source organism: Ovis canadensis (assembly GCF_042477335.2). NCBI lineage: Eukaryota > Metazoa > Chordata > Mammalia > Artiodactyla > Bovidae > Ovis > Ovis canadensis. Next base: position 122,801,315 of record NC_091246.1, read on the forward strand.
AAAGCACCAGAAAAAGGAGGGCCAGTATCTGAAGGGAGCTGATACCAAGAGAGTGTTCTTTTTGGCCGCGCTGGGTCTTCGTTGCTGCACACGGGCTTTCTCTGGGTGCTGTTCTTCATTGTGGTGCACAGGCCTCTCATTGTGGTGCTTTGTCTTGTGGAGCGCGGGCTCTAAGCATGTATGCTTCAGGAGTTGTGGCAGGCGGGATTTTCCCCGACCAGGGATCGAATTCATGTCCCCTGCGTTGGCAGGTGGATTCTTAACCACTGGACCACCAGGGAAGTCCCAAAAGCTATTTTTAGGACAGGACAGATGAGTTTGGTATGTTAGTGGGAGTGAGCCAATGAAGAGGAGACAACTGATGATGCAGGAAAAAGGTGAATTCTTGCGGCAATGTCTGAGGAGGTGAGTGGGTGGGCCCTACCTTGAATGTGAGGGAATCTGCCTTTCCTGAAAGCGCAGAGAGAAAGGAAGTGCCGGGTCACCGTGCAGGTGAGTGGGTATATGTGGTGGGGATTTGTGGGCGTTTCCTTCTGATGGTGTCTGTGTCTTTCTGTCAAATAGGAAGCATAGGCGTTAGCTGAGGGAAAGGGCAGTATGGGAAGTGTGGAGGGCAGATGGACTTGGCAGATGCAGGAGGGTGCCGGCCTGCTTGAGGTTAGCAAGCATGCTATCAGGATGCCTGTTTCATTGCTGTGTGTTTTCCTCTGGCTGCCCTCAGCTGCATAGGTGTAGACTTGGTTGGAGAGTTGGGTTTAACCTGCTGTGCCTTTTGTTCAGTGAGTGCAGTACAGCATGAGAAGGGACAGTTAGTGGATAAAATTGATAGGAGAGCTAAAACCCAGTGATAGGAGTGAGGAGATATTAGAGGGATGAATGGCAGCAAAAAAACTACTATGATTAGTGGAAAATAGTTGTTAATGGTGTACAGGAATTGGAGGTGAGTTGCTAAGAGACGTGACCTGGAAAGAGAGTTGCTTTTGACCGGAAGGTCAGATGTCAGAAATCGAGATTAGATGGCAGAGCTGAGGCTGTGACTGTTGGGATGGGTGGCTGGGGAACGGTAGAAGGAAAGGACGAACCAAGGAGGCAGTGGGAGAGTTGAGGCGCGCTCTCGTCATGGGTTGCAGGCCGCCAGGTGTATGGCCCACACAAGCCCAAGCAAACGCTGTTGCCTTTGTGCTGAGCATGCTCTGTCTAGAGGCACCGACTGGCTGTGCTCTGAAGCCAGACCGCCTTTCGCAGTGCCAAGCTCTCCATCGCTCTCTGTGTGATGTGTGCCACATTTTCCCATTGTTAAGTTCAGGGACAATACTGTCTACTTACTCAGATTATTATTGAAGTTTATTATTGAGGTGATGGGTTGTCGCCTAGAATTCACTGCTGAAAGACTTAAAATATAGTGGCTTGAACATGTAAGTTTTTATTGTTTCCCTTGAAATGAATCCTGAGGCAGACAGTCCGGGCATGGTATGTGGATTACATTAAATCTTTAGGGATCCAGGCTTCTACCACCCCTAGCATTTGACCCTAATGCTCTTGATTCAAGATAGCTGCTGGAACTCCAGCTATCCCATCTGAGTTCCAGGGTCACAGGAAGAAGACACAGAGTGGGTAAGGCCTCCTTTCTTTTAAAGAAAGTTCTTAAAATTTCTGCAAAGCACTAGGATTTTCATTTCAAATAGCCATACCATACAAGGGAAACTAGTATACGGTCTTTGAGCTGAGTGGCAATGTGCCCATTTCAGGGTGAGGAGTACTTGGACTAAGGGAGATGAAGGTGTGAGGTGTCAGCAGTGGGCAACCTCTGCCGCAGTTAGCGTGCTTTAGCACGGTCCTGGGCACGTGTAATGCCGGCTCTCTTTCTGTCTTTGTTAATTCTCCCTGATGGAAGTCGGCAGACACTCCGCCGTGTTTGGGCTCTCATACGTGTACACCCTGTTTCCTGTGACAGCAGTTCCCCCTCTGGCTGCCAACGCCGCGTCTCCGTCTCTTGCATTGCTGGCTAACAACCTGTCCATGCCTACAAGTGACTTACCCCCTGGTGCTTCGCCAAGGAAAAAGCCTCGGAAGCAGCAGCATGTGATTTCAACAGAAGAAGGGGATATGATGGAGACAAACAGCACTGATGACGAGAAGTCCACTGCCAAGAGTCTTCTGGTGAAGGCAGAGAAGCGCAAGTCTCCTCCCAAGGAGTATATTGGTAACGCTCACTTGAGTTAACTTTTGTCATGGAAAGCTTCCCACTTAAGCTAGGCGTTTATCCCTGAGGCCGTTTACAATAGCTAGATTTCACTTACAGCTCATCTGCAGAAATTGTACCAGAAATATTGTTGCAAATATATAGTAAGCTATATAATGTTTTCTTTTTCTTCTCGTTTAAATAGATGAAGAAGGTGTAAGGTATGTCCCAGTTCGTCCAAGACCTCCCATTACTTTGCTCCGTCACTATCGGAACCCCTGGAAAGCTGCTTACCACCACTTCCAGCGGTACAGTGATGTCCGGGTCAAAGGTCAGTTTTGCCAGAAATGGTTAGTGTTAACTCATGCGGTTGGTCTTTCACTCAGCTTGTTAGAGTCACAGTAGAATGAAAAGACAGAATCATAGTTTTCCTGCTTCAAAAAGAACCCTGTCAGTTTTGTTATAAATTTATTGTTTACTCTTAAGCATAATATACAGTTGAGCATAAAATTTGGAGAATTATCCTTTGCCTTAGAAAGCTATATGTACTTTACTGGAAACACAGTCTAATGAATAAGACTTCCTGTGTTGCCAACTCCCCAAGTAGTGACAGATGACCTCCTTAGCCCCTAAAGTAGCTGAGGAGGAGCTATACTAGATTGTTACGCGACATAGACCACAGTAGTCCCAGGATGCTCAGATGTGCATTCAGCAGCAGCCCTAGAAAGTATATTTTCCAAAAGGCCTTTTGTTTCACATATGTGAAACAAAAGATCTTTTGTTCAACATTTGTTCAAACATATGTGGGATGATCTAGCTTGAGCACACAGTAAATGTTTTTGTGGTTGTTGAACTTGAGAATAACATTCTAATAAACACACTTATAGTGAAAATGGCTGATAGCAGTTTGCTTGAATCAGCAAATATTTCTGTGGATAGATTTTAAGTGTTATTAATCTCAAATAAAGTTATGACCAACCTAGATAGCATATTCAAAAGCAGAGACATTACTTTGCCAACAAAGGTCCATCTAGTCAAGGCTATGGTTTTTCCAGTGGTCATGTATGGATGTGAGAGTTGGACTGTGAAGAAAGCTGAGCACCGAAGAATTGATGCTATTGAACTGTGGTGTTGGAGAAGACTCTTGAGAGTCCCTTAGGCTGCAGGGAGATCCAACCAGTCCATCCTAAAGGAGATCAGTCCTGGATGTTCTTTGGAAGGAATGATGCTAAAGCTGAAACTTCAGTACTTTGGCTACCTCATGCAAAGAATTGACTCCTTGGAAAAGACTCTGACTCTGGGAGGGATTGGGGACAGAAGGAGAAGGGGATGACAGAGGATGAGATGGCTGGATGGCATCACCAACTCAATGGCTGTGAGTTTGAGTGAACTCCGGGAGATGGTGATGGACAGGGAGGCCTGGCGTGCTGCAATTCATGGGGTCGCAAAGAGTCAGACATGACTGAGCAATTGAACTGAACTGAATCTCAAATATAATCATTGCATAGAGAAGTGTGAGTTTTCAGAGAATTGGCCATATTTCCTATTCCTTCAAATAAATTGTATTTGGAAGCTTCTCCAAGGGTTCCCTTGAAGCCTCAAGATGAGTCCAAGTTAAATGGTGCAGACTAAAGCCCATGAGCGGGAGTGAAGATCCTGACAGTTCAGTCTCTGAATGGGAGCACAGAGGTGGCTGCACTGCCCAGCTTTTCTTCCTCATGAGTGTACCCTGAGTTTAGAAAAGAGGGTGAGACTTCCAAAGAGAAATCAGAGGATGTGGGCCTTTGTTGAAAGTAGGATATGAGCCACCAAACATTTCTTCACACCATAGCATTCCATATTGTAGCAGGAAAATATTTACAGTTTCCCTAGTAACATTTTAAGCCTTATAAGAAAATACTTATTGCTTATTGGAATTCACTCTTCGTAAGCTATCTCAAGAAAGATAATTTGACAGCTGAAAATATTGATGCTTCTTAAATCTTCTGTTCAAATATGTATGTATTAATCACTTTGTGCCAAGTCTCTTGACAGTTAAACTTTAATTGAATTGTTTTGCCTAAACTGTAAAGTCATATTCATATAAACAAGTAAAGACAGAATACTGAAAACAGGTAATTCACTTGAAGAAAAGAAAAAAGAAATGGCAAAGAAGCACAGAAAACAAATAATAACCTGGCAGACTTAGCCTTACATATCAGTAATTGTCTTAAGTGTTAATAAGCTAACATATCAGTTAACACACAGATTGGCAGAGAGAATGAAAAAAAGATCCAGCCATATTCTGTCTGTAAGAAACTTCAGATACAGTGTATCAGTAGAATGACAGTAAAAGGATGGAAGATCAAACAGTGCAAAAATTAATTTTAAAAGAGTGGCTATATTAATATCAAATAAAATAGACTTCAGAGGAAAGAAAATTACCAGAAATGAAGAAAGGCATTACGTACTGATTTTAAAAATAGTCAACAAAAACCAAGAGCTTCAGAAATATGAAGCAAAAACAGCTGAAAGAAATAGTAGGCAAATATATAGTTACGGTTAGAACATCAACATACTCGTCTCAGCAATTGATAGAAGCATTTGATAGAGAATCAGCAAGAATATGCAAGAAGTGAATACCACAAACCAACATTTAGTAGACATTTATAGGGCACTTGAGCTGCAGCAGAATACATATTCTCTCAAGATGCACATAGACCTTATTTAGGATCATAAACCTCAACAATTGGGGGATAGTTGAAATCATGTAGAGTATCTTCATTGGCCATGATAGACTCAAACTAGAAACCAATGACACATAACAGAAAAACCTCCAGCCCATGGAAATTAAACATGGGATGGCCGTGGTTCACTACAGGGACAAAGATAGTTCTGGGGAGTACTCATTGGTATAGCCGTCCCAGAAGCTGCCATTAGCTCCCCTCAACAACCTCTAGGCTCCAGTGCTGGAATGCCTCAAGCTAAATAACCAACAGGGCAGGAACACAGCCCCACCCACCAGCTCATGCTTGTGCTAAGTCACTTCAGTCCTGTCTGACTCTGTGATCTGGTGGAGTATAGCCCTCCAAGCTCCTCTGTCCATGGGATTCTCAAGGCAAGAATGCTGGATTTGGTTGCCATTTCCTACTCCAGAGGATCTTCCTGACCCAGGAATCAAACCTGCCTCCCTTGCATCTTCTGCATTGGCAGGCGGATTCTTTACCACTAGTGTCATCCAGCAGACAGCTTAAGTCTTCCTGAGCACTGCCTTGACCACCAGAGACAGAACCCAGCTCCACCCACCCCTGGGCAGGAGCCAGTCCCTCCCATTAGGAAATCTGCACAAACCTCTTAGACAGCCTCATCCCCCAGAGAGCAGAGAGCAGAAGCAACAACTACAGTACTGCAGCCTGCAGAATGGAAACCACAATCACAGGAAGCTAGACAAAATGAGACAGCAGAGGAACATGTCCCAGGCGGAGGAACAAGACAAACGCCAGGACAACAGCCAAGTGGAGACAGGCAGCCTACCAGGAAAAGAGTGAGATAATGCTAGTAAAGAAGATCCAGCACAGAAAAAATACAGAGGCATAGATCAAGAAGATACAAGAGATGTTTCACAAAGACCTAGAGGAACTAAAGAACAGAGATGAACAGCACAGTAATTAAAATGAAAACTACACTAGAAGGAAGCAATAGCAGAACAGCTGAAGCAGGAAAGTGTATGGGCGATGTAGAAGACAACGGTGGGGACACTGCCATGAAGCAGAATAAAGAAAACAGAATGAGAAGAAATTAAAACAATCTGAGACCTCTGAGACAACATTAAATGTACCAGCATTCACATTAAAGGGTTCCCAGAAGAGAGAGAGAGAGGACCTGAGAAAATACTTAGAGACATAATAGCTGAGAACTGCCCTAACGTGGTAAGGGAAACAGTCACCCGACTCCAGAAAGCAGAGTGGCAGGCAGGAAAACCCCAAGGAGGAACACACTAAGACACAGTAATTTTTTTCAAAAAGACAAAACATTAAAAGCAACAAGGGGAAAACAACAGGTAACATATATGGGAATTCCCATAAGGTTATCAGCTGATTTCTCAACAGAAACTTTGCAGGCCAGAAGGGAATGGTGCAATATATTTACAGTGATAGAAGGAAAGAACCTACAACCAAGAATACTCTACCCAGCAAGGCTTTCATTCAGATTCAATGGAGAAATCAAAAGCTTTACAGACAAGTAAAAGCTGAGAAAATTCAGCACCACCAGACCAGCTTTGCAACGAATTCTAAAGGAACTTCTCTAAGTGGAAAAGACCACAACTAAAAACAAGAAAATTGCAAATGGGAAAGTTCACTGGCAAAGGCAGATGTTCAGTAAAGGTAGGAGGTCATATCCACACAAATATGATATCACAACCAGCAGTTGTGAAGAGACCACAGATGTAGGATATTGGAAATGCATTTGAAATTTAAAAACCAGTAGCTTACTAACAATCTCGTGTATGTATAAACTGCTGTATCAAAACCTCGTGGTAGCCACAAAGTCGACAGCAGATAAACACTTAGAAGAGGGGTCCAAACACAGCACTAAAGTTAGTCATTAAATGACAAGAGAACAAAAGAAGACCTGGGAAGAAAAAAGACCGATGGAAACAATCCAAAACAATAACATGGCAGTAAGACATACATATCAGTGGTTACCTTAAATGTAAATGGATTAAATGCTTCAAGCAAAAGACATACACTGGCGAATGGATACAAAAACAAGGCCCCTAAGTACTCTGTCTGTAAGAGAACCACTTCAGATCTAGGGGCACACACAGACTGAAAGTGAAAGAATGGAAAAAGGTATTCTGTGCAGATGGAAATCAAAAGAAAGCTGGAGGACCAGTACTCATACCAGGCAAAATTAGACGTACAGACACAAAGGACACTACGTAATGATCAAAGGATCAATCCAAGAAGTTGTGACAATCGTAAATAATATATGCACCCAACATAGGAACACCTCAATATGCAAGGCAAATACTAAGGGCCATAAAGGGAGGAATTGACAGTAACACAGTAATAGTGGGGGACTTTAACGCTCCACCGTCATCAGTGGACAGAGCATCCAGGCGAAATCAGTAAGGAAATGCAGTATTAGAAACACTCAGAATGCCACATGCTGCTGAGGATGCAGAGACACCAGATTCTCGTACATTCCTTGGAGCGTTTTGATTGTTATCCCCCTGCCTTCTAGACTCCATTCTCCTGAGAAGTCCGCTGTTGATTTTAGTGGGATTATATTGTCAGTGATGCGTCATGTTTTATCTTACTCCTTTGAAGATATTTTCAGCTTTGACTTTCAACATCTTTACTATGATACGTCTGTCTGTATACATTTATCTTCTTTGGAGTTAGCCTTGAGCTTCCTGATACATACTTTACTGTTTTTCAGTAAATGTGAGAAATCTTAAGTCATTTTTTCTGTGAGTATTTCTTCTGCTTCATCTCTTTTCCTTTTGGTACGCCATCATACATGCATTGGTGCTCTTAACGGTGTACAATTTCTGTCTCTGTGTTGATACTGTTTAATGTGGCATGATCATCATCCCTTCTTTTACTTCTTCACTCATACTTTCTTTTCATTCTGTGAATTTATTCAGAATGGCTACTCTGAAATCTTCTTCTGTTCAATCTGACATCTGGTCACTCTTGTCAAGCATTTTCTGGTGCCTATTTCTTTTTCCCCTTGTGTGGGTCATATTTCCCTGTTTGTTTGAATGCCTCATGATTTTTGTTGTAAACTGGACATTTCAGATAATGCAGTGACTCCAGGCACTGGTCTCGCTGCCTCCTCAAAGACCCGCTATAGTTATTTGCATTTTTAGCTGTTTAGTGACGGGCTGGATTCTTTTAGTGAAGTCTGATCAGCTCCACCCCACCAGCACCGCCAAGTGGGAAGCCTCTGATGTTACTCCTTGGGGAGACATAGCTTAGAGTGTGCCCACAGCCACCGTGGGAGGACAGTGGCATGGGCAGGCCTCTCTCCTCCTGTTTCCCTGACCACGTCCAACTGATAAACCCCACTTACTGCTTGCCGTTTGATCTGTTAAAAACACAGTACTGGATTGCCCTTAAACACAGATTCCTCTGCAGACTAATGCAGTTGTATTGTAGCTCCTTGCCAGAATGGTTTCTGAGGTCAGCGTTTGATAATCATTCTGCCCCCAAGGAGAGCTCCTGCCGCTCTCTCACTCCTTGTTCTCTCCTGCAAATGGGTCAGCGCACAATCTAGGCTGTGTCTTCACTGTGTCTGCACGTTTCCTCACCTACACCCTCCACTGCTCTCGGGAGCGCCTTTAGGTTTGAACTTCACACTCTGTTGAAATTGGAGCCAGCTCCTTTGGGAAGAGATTAGAAACTTCCTGTTTTATGCCTGTTTCTTTCTCCAGGCAGAATCCCTGAGCCTGGGGCTCTGGAGGTGGGGGTGGGCCAATGGCAACTTAGCAGGTGAGTGCTCATTGGAGGGGAGGTGGGGTAAGTAGCCTGTGTTCCACTTGGCCTGCCTCTCCTAGGGTGATGCCACCACTTCATAAGCCAGGAGAGGGGTTCCTGGGCCCCAGTGTTTTCAGCTCACCTTGCCTAAGGTACAGTCTCCCTTCTACAAGTGGCGATTGAGCGAAAGAAGGGAGCCCCCACATGTCGACTAGACTCAGGACCTGAGACAGCCTCAGCAACAGGGAGCAAGATGGGAAATGCTTCGCTCCTTCTGGGAACTGGAGGAGAGGGAACCCTGTGCTTAGGGCTACAGCAGTCTGGAACAGAGTCTCCACCTTCCAAGCTAGAGTGAGAAGCAGAAAGGGATCAGTCTTGGTTCAAATGCCACAGACTTACTGGTCTTTCACCTTTTAGTAGATTTGTTTGAATAGATGTTTCTGCCGTGCTGTTAACCATTAGGACCTTTTCCCAGAGGTTTAAAGGGTTTTTTTAAAAAAATTTCTCCAGTTCCACTGAGAAAACTGCTTAGCAGAATACTGTCATATCACAATTCAGCTGTCTTTTACACATTACTGAGCTACTCTGGAAAACAGTTGGGTAGTTTCATAAAAACTAAACATATACTTACCATATGACCCGACAGTTGCCCTCCTGGGCATTTATCCCAGAAAAATGAAAACCCTCTGTCCACACAGAAATCTGGATAGAAGTGTTCATAGCAGCGTCTTTGATAATAGCCAAGAGCTGGAAGCAACACAGATGGCATCAAATGGTTAAACAAATGAGCCGTTGACTCCTGTCAGCAATGGACAGGAAAGAACTATTGATTATGTAGCAGCTTAGGCATTGTGCTTAGGCTTACGGGGAAATCAGTTTTCAAAATACGCACCCCCCTCCCTTCCCCAGAAAAAAGACACATGCTGTGCAGTTCTGTTTCTACGATCTCAAGGTGGCAAAGTTATACGCATAGAGAAGAAATGAGCTGATGAAGGGTCAGTCGTGCGGAAGGGGCGGCGTGACCGTCAAGGCGTGGCGCAGGAGGTCTCTCAGGTGATGAGCGCCTCTAAACCTCGACTGGCACAGCGGCCACACAGACTCGCATGTGATGCGATGACATGCACTCCCTTTACATCAGTGGCAGTCTCCTGGGTGTGATGGCTGTACTGCAGTTACTGAGATGTGAACAGTGAGGGGAAACTGGGTGAAGGGAAATACTGGGCCTCTCGTTACTGTCTTTTCATTTTTTCCCCAACAAAAGCTTTAGTGAGCTATAATTCATGCAGCATGCAATTAACCTATTAAAATGTACAACTCAGTGATTCTTGGTGTACTCACAAAGTTGCGTGTTTAATCTCTACATTTAGTTTTAAAACATTTTCATTAGCCCAACAAGTACAACCCTTAGCTATCATCACCAATCCTGCCGTCTTCACTCCTCCCTACGCCCAACCCTAGGCAGCCTCTTTTATCTACTTGCCGTCTCTTTAAATTTCCCATTGCTGGACATTTGCTACAAACAGAAGCATATACCATGCGGTCTTCTGTGACAGGTTTATTTCACTTAATTTAATGTTTTCAAGAGTCATCTGTATGGCATGTATCAGGACTTCAGTCAATTTTCCTGCCAAATAATACTCTATTTTATGGATGTATAACACATATTATTTATCCATTCATCACTCAGTGGGCATTTGGGTTGTTTCCACTTTTGGATTATGAGTAATGTTCCTATCATCATTTTTGTGGGAACATTTGTTTTCATTTCTCTCGTACATACGCCTAAGAATGGAATTTCTGGGTTATTTGGTAACTATTTAACATTCTAGGAACTCTGAGAGTATTTTCCAAACCAAATACATTTTACTTTCCCACCAGGAATGCATACAACTTCTGATTTTTCCACATCCTCACCAACACTTACTCGTTTTTATTATTATCATGGCATCTTAAGGGGTTTGGAATGGTACTTACTGCAGTTTTTATTTGCATTTCCCTAATGCCTAATGACGGAGAAGGTGATGGCAACCCACTCCAGTACTCTTGCCTGGAAAATCCCATGGAAGGAGGAGCCTGGTAGGCTGCAGTCCATGGGGTCGTAAAGAGTCAGACACGACTGAGCGACTTCACTTTCACTTTTCACTTTCATGCATTGGAGAAGGAAATGGCAACCCACTCCAGTGTTCTTGCCTGGAGAATCCCAGGGACGGGGGAGCCTGATGGGCTGCCGTCTATGGGCCCACACAGAGTCGGACACGACTGAAGCGACTCAGCAGCAGCAGCAGCAATGCCTAATGATGTTGAACATCTTCATGTTTGTTGGCAATTTGTATATGTTTTTTGGAAAAATGTGTGTTTAGATATTTTGCCCTTCTTAATTCGTTTGTCTTTATCGTCGAGCGGTGAGAATTCTTCCCACACTCTACAGACAGGTCTCTTACCAGATATATCTCTGTACTATCTTTGCAGCTTCTGTGACTCTTTAATTATTTTGAGCTGAAAAGTTTCTTTATAATCCTCATAACGACAGACACGAGACCATATAAAACTGATGAAAGCTGAAGAGAGTCAGTGGACTTTGTCAGTAGCATGGTTGTGATGTTACACTGCGGTTTTGCCAGATACTACCACTGAGGGGAACTGGATAAAGAATACATGGGACCTCTCTGTATTATTTCTTACAATTGCATATGAATCAGTAATTATCTCAAAAAGTTTAAGATTTTTAAATTACTTTCTTGCCAATATTTGCCTACCAGATAAGTTTGGGGGTTTTGTGGTGTTAATTGTTCTAGGAAGTAAAGTTGATGAGTTTTAGGTTCACAACAGAATTGAACAGGAGGTAAAGAGATTTCCCGTGTCTGCCCCCCATCCCCTGTCCCCACACATGCACAGCCTCCCTCACTCTCAGCTTCCCCACCACAGTGGCACATTTGGTGAGCCTACACTGAAATAATCATCACCCAGAGTTTATCATTTACATTAAGATTCAGTCTTGGTCTTATGCTTTCTATCAGTTTTGACAAATATATAGATATAATTTTTTTCAAGGTTAATTTTTTAGCGACTTCCCTGGTGGACCAGCGGTCAAGAATCTACTTTCCAGTGCAGGGGATGAGGGTGCAGTCCCTAGTGGGGGACTGAGATCCCACATAGCACAGCAACTGAGCCCACACATTCTAGAGCCCATGCTCTGCAACTAGAGAAAGTCTGAGTGCCGCAGCAAAGGTCCAGTGCAGCCAAAGTTCTAAACAGAAAAAATATTAATTGTTTCAATAAGAAGATTTTTTTTAATAGTTTTTTATTATCCATGTAATGTTTAAATCCATTGTAAGTCCTGGTGAGCAGTAATATTAAAACTTCACAGATATATCTAAACTCACCTCTGACAGGTACTCCTCAATCCTAGTTTGTCTTTCCCCAGTCCAAATGATAAAGTTCGTATTTATTTTACTACAGTGCTGATTCATGGACTTTTCCACCTGAATTTAAATGTTACTCAAGTTGGAGCCCTAAGATTTCTTCCAAGATCTAGATAACACCACAGAGCTTCTAAGCTTCGTGCCCAAACTCTCCACAAGCTTGCAGACATCACACATGAGCAAGGCTCCAACCCACTAAAGACTGTTTACCTCACTTAAAACTTTAGAGTATTAGCTTACTCTCTTTTGAACTCATTAGATTAGCAAAGTAAGTCTTATTTTGCTGGAGTGAACCAAAAGAGCTTTTATTCATATTGTGACTTACATTCTCAGTGACTTTTTTTTTTTTTTTTTTCTGGTTCCAGAGGAGAAGAAAGCTATGCTGCAGGAAATAGCTAATCAGAAAGGAGTCTCGTGCCGAGCCCAAGGCTGGAAGGTTCACCTCTGTGCAGCCCAGTTGCTGCAGCTGGTAGGTGGCGCTCTAGCAGTTGTGATGTCCTGCTGAGGACACCTGAGTTCATAGAGCATTTTCTTTCTGAAGCGCTCCCAGTTAACATGGGTCATGGTGGAGTTTTTAATGTGTCAAGACCTACAGTTAAGGTTCATATTATGTGTTGCTGTGACATCTGAAACAGAGGGGGCCTCAGAGGGCCTGTCAACACATTCTCACTGCTCCTCACTGTGGGTAAGGCCTAGTTCGCACTTCTCCCTGAGTAGTGGGCTTCAGTTCTCCAGCTTGAGATACTCAGATAAGCCAGTGATGTCCTCCTGGGGGCACCAGGGGGTGCCACGCCCTCTTACACTACAGAGCCTGCCTCCTTCAGCCCCTACCGGTTCCCTCTTTGCTCTCTCTGTCATGGAGGGCACCCACTCTGTGGTTCGTCGCCACGTGCAGTGCCCTCCTCCCCTGGGCCGCAAGTATACTGACTAGTAAACTGCTGTTGATCTCATCTGTCCAGTGCATTCTGTGTTCAGCCCTTTCCATAACCCCTGGGCAAGACTTCTACCTTCAGCAAGATAAAGAGGAGCCGATCAAAATAATCTCACAAAGTCTATCTTTGGAGTAGTCATGATCTGAAGAACATTGTCTTTTTATGAGTGGTTTTTTTTTTTTAAGTAGTGCCATGGCTAGGTTTAAATTTAGCATAAAAGTATATTTTTATGGAACTTATAGACTTGCTTTTCAGAGAAATTGGGAATTTAGAGGAGAATTTAAAAGCTATCCTTGGACTTCCATGGTGGCGCAGTGGTTAAGACTCTGAGCTTCCACTGCAAGGAGATCAGGTTGGATATCTTAGGGAACTAAGATCCCACATGCTGCGTGGTGCAACCAAAAAAAAAGTTATCCTAGAAGATTGATTAACTTTCCTTACTGTACTGTATCTTAGTCCTTGGGAGAAATTAGTTTATCACCCGAACAGACCTGATACCAGTTTATACAGGTGATTCAAGGTGGGTATTTTGCCTGAGTTTGATGAAGAAAAGTATTTCTGAGGTCATGATTCCCTCCTTGTTTGTTGCAGACGAATCTAGAACATGATGTTTACGAAAGACTCACCAACCTGCAGGAAGGGATTATCCCAAAGAAAAAAGCAGCAACTGATGATGATTTGCACCGAATAAATGAACTAATACAGGTTTGAAGGAGCCCTTTCCCTCCCCTTATTTCTCCCTTCCTCTCTCTCCATTAATATCTTTGGTAAAAACCAATTATTTTCTTCAGCCTGCATTATCCAGAAACAGTAAAGTGTTTTTTTCCTATGTGAAAGCCTCGAAAGGGCTCAGTTCAAAGGTGAGAAGCTCTTTAAAAGCCACACTGTCTTGAAGATTGCTGATGGATGATGTCATGTCTTTTGTTTCAGGGAAATATGCAGAGGTGTAAACTTGTGATGGATCAAATCAGTGAGGCCAGAGACTCCATGCTTAAAGTTTTAGATCATAAAGATCGTGTCCTGAAGCTTCTAAACAAGAATGGGACTGTCAAGAAGGTGTCAAAATTGAAGCGAAAGGAAAAAGTCTAGACCCCGAATCAGGACTTTGGAAAAAGAATTTATGGAGAATGATGCTGGGGGTGGGGGAAGGGATTGGTTATTTTCAAAGTGGAACATTGAGATAAAGGAAAGCGTTCCTTAGTTCACGCGTGAAAGTAGAGGGACCCGGAACACCCAGTGATATGGAAGGGTCAGAACTGACCTGACGGGGGACTCCAGTCTTTCTTTCAGGCGTCTCCCTCCTGTGCTGACCGTGTTGTGCCCGACTCCCGTTGCCACAGGGTCTCCCGGTTGGAGTCAGTGACACAAGTGACAGGCTGGCGTTTTTCAGCCTTCCAGTTGATAAACTATTTATCTGATGGATTCCTGCAGGACCCTTACTGAGCCTGAATGGAAAGTATCCACTTGGACCATCTGTTCTCTCTCTACACTGAAAATCAAACCTCTTGCCCTCGCCCTAGTCGGTTCTTACTCTGTCTGACCTTCAGATGCCCACGCTGGCCTTCTAAAGCAGTGCCATGGCACTTGAGAGACTGCCACGTCTCACTCTAAAGGGTTTGAACTGCCAGTTCTTGTCATTTTCTAAAGAACCATTTCAAAGTGAAATTGTTACACTGTCTGTCCTGCGTGTGTCAGAGTTGGGTTTTTGTGGAGGTGCAGAGCAGGCAACACCATAAGTTGCTCTGAGATCCTTGTTCCGAAGTACATTCTTGGTTATCTGTACTTCTGTGGCTGGTGTGATGCTGTTAATTATATGTATGGCACATCTCCAAATGTTAATAAAGGACTCAAAGAGGTTTTGTACATAAGCAGTTTGCATCTTTTTATGAAGCTCATCAGTGCTGTACTGCACGTCACTGGAGTGTGTACCCTTCTGGCGTTTTTCTCACGTGGTTGAGTCTACCCTGACAAAGTTTGCTTGCTCCACACAGAGTTCCACTTACCTTGGTATCTTGAAGATGTCGCAGATGGTGAAGCCTGTGGGCTTTTGATTATCTTAAATATGAGACTACATTGTACCTCATTGTAAATATAAATTGGTCATTTTATAGTACAAAAAATAAGGCTGTGGTAATCGGGGAAGGACTTCCAGGAGAGTGGATTTTCTTTGTGAGGTTACCTTCTGTGACCTCGCTGGCGTGGGAAGGTATCCTAGGCTTGCTTTCTCTTTTTTTGGCTGCGCGTCGGGTCTTGGTTGTAGCACAGGGGATCTCTGTTGAGTTATGTGGGATCTCTAGTTGTGGTGCACAGGCTTAGTTGCCCTGTGGCATGTGGGATCTTAGTTCCCCAGCCAGGGACCTGACCTGCATCCCCTGCAGGGGAAGGTGGACTCCTAATCACTAGACCACCAGTAAAGTCCCCAGGCTGGCTTTTTGCCTTGTCCTAAACAAATCTGAGAGTCAATGCCAAATTTGATCCAGTCTTTGGAACCACTGTTATAAATTGGTCATATTATAGGAGTTAAGGCTGCAGTAATGGGGGAAGGACTTCCAGGAGAGTGGATTTTCTTTCCGAGGTTACCTTCTGTGACCTCGCTGGAGTGGGAAGGTTAGCCTAGGCTTGCTTGCTTCTTTTTTTGGCTGAGTCGGGTCTTAGTTGTAGCATGGGGGATCTTCATTGAGATGCCGGATCTCTAGAACCCTGGCAGGGGAACTAGGATCCCACCTGTCACAGGGCAACTAAGCCTGTGCACCACAACTAGAGTCTAGCTCTCCTGAGACAGCCTTCCTTGAACTGGAGTGGTAAACTCTCATCTCATATGGGACCAGGGAAGAGAAACGAAGCAGGCTTTCTGCCTTCTTCCAGTGTGGCCGCATGGCCTGCATAGTCTAGGCTAATGAGGTCCTCAGAACAGTTAAGGCTGCTTCACTAGAGTGTTCTGACCCGAAGCCATTGCTGACTGTGCGCTAGACTCCAGTATAGTGTTCTATGCAATCCAGTAATGATGTTAGAACCGAGCTCCTTTGCCTCTGTTTCTCATGGTACATGTTGCCTAGCGATGCATGGTGCGCTGGCTTGTGAAGGACAGGACCCGGGTATTTGGGATCCTACTTCAGAGACCTGGTCTCCCTACAAGTATTGTGTGTGTGCTCAATCACTCAGTTGTGTGTGACTCCTTGCCACCCCAAGGACTTGTTGAGTTCAGTTCAGTCGCTCAGTCGTATCCGACTCTTTGCAACCCCATGAATCGCAGCACGCCAGGCCTCCCTGTCCATCACCAACTCCCAAAGTTCACCCAAACTCATGTGCATTGAGTCCGTGATGCCATCCAGCCATCTCATCCTCTGTCGTCCCCTTCTCCTCCTGCCCCCAATCCCTCCCAGCATAAGGGTCTTTTCCAATGAGTCGACTCTTCGCATGAGGTGGCCAAAGTATTGGAGTTTCAGCCTCAGCATCAGTCCTTAACACCCAGGACTGATCTCCTTTAGGATGGACTGGTTGGATCTCCTTGCAGTCCAAGGGACTCTCAAGAGTCTTCTCCAACACCACAGTTCAAAAGCATCAATTCTTCTGTGCTCAGCTTTCTTCACAGTCCAACTCTCACATCCATACATGACTACTGGAAAAACCATAGCCTTGACTAGACGGACCTTTGTTGGCAAAGTAATGTCTCTGCTTTTGAATATGCTATCTAGGTTGGTCATAACTTTCCTTCCAAGGAGTGTCTTTTAATTTCATGGCTGTAATGTTACCTCTGTTTAAACAAAACTTCGGCACTTCGATAACCCTGGTCAAAAGAAGCTTGTCAGTGCAAGCTTTGATGTCAGGGCAGGTGAGAACAGTGGTGTTTTCTGTCTTCCCTCACCGTATGAGAACAATGTGATCAGAAGGTGGGAGGGGATGGAGGAGGGAGTGAATCATCTGTGTATACACTTATTTTAAAACAGCTTTATGGAGCACCTTAAAGTATACAATTTGATAAGATTTAACCTATGTAAATACCTGTGAAACATTCACCACAATCCAGAGAGGGAAGAAATCAGACCCAAACGTTTCCTTGTTGCCTCTGTGACATCTTGCCTCTCACCCCTACCTGCCCTCCACCCATCTCCAGGCAAACATTAATCTGCTTTCTGCCACTCTAGTTTCCATTTTCTATGATTTCATATGAATGAAATCATACATTATATTATTTTTGAGGGAGGGAGTCTGGCTTCTTTTACTCAGTATGGTGGAAATTTATGCTGAAATTTATTCCTATGGCTTATTTTAATGGTTCATTGCTTTTTATTGCTAAAGGGCAAGCATTTTGTCATCTGAATATGTGTATCCTTCCACAAGTTGCTTCTCTGTCCACAGACATTCAGGTTGTTAGATTTTCATTATTACAGATGTATGAACAAATGTTGGTATACAACTTAACTGGTGATTTTATCTTAGTTGTATTTTTTAGGGATTTATGAGCAGGAGATGGTGCTGAGAAGTCCAGACACCCAGTGGCTCCTGGTCCAGAAAACTATTACTCACAAGTTTATCATATTATTTTTTAAAACCTGGATATTACAAAAGATCATTAACTAGAAAATACCTTTTTTTCTTTATCATAGTAATTAAAAGTCACAGTTTGAGAGTTTAAAGTTATTTTAGAGGTTACATAGTCCAACCTAACCTCTGATGAAAGGGACACCTTTGAAAGGATGTACTTTTTTATTATAAAATTCGCCCTGGTGGCTGACATTAAAGCATCTGCCTACAAGGCAGGAGAGCCGGGTTCGATCCCTGGGTCAGGAAGATCCCCTGGAGAAGGAAATGGCAATCCACTCCAGTATTCTTGCATGGAAAATCCTATGGACAGAGGAGCCTGGTTGGCTGCAGTCCATGGGGTCGCAAAGATTCAGACACGACTGAGAGACTTCACTTTCACTTTCACAGCACAGATAAAAGTACAGGAAACAAATATATAGCCTTGTAAGTTCTTAAAAGAACAACTTTGAAATGATCCCCCAGGGTAAGAAATATAACTTTGCTAGTCACAGACTGCTGTATCCCAATCCCAGCCCTCTTCTTCCCTCTAAAATAACCATCTTAACTTTTACTCCAAAATAATCAATTTTATTGTGATACAATTACAGAGTTAAATACCCACATCTTACATTTAGTTTCGTGTATTTTGACACATACATGCAACCATGGCTAAGATCCAAATAAAGAGCCATGGCATTACTGTATAACCCTAGAAAGAGTGCTCCTTTATAGTCTATACACTTTTGCACCCACCCTCGACCCCTAAGGTAAACACTGATCTGCTCCCCCTTATCATAGATTGCTTCTGTCTGTTCTGGAACTTCATGTAAATAGAATCATAGAGCATGTACTTGTTTGTATCTGGCTATTTTGATCCACATAATTTGAGATTCTTCCATCTGCTAAGTGTATCCTGAGTTGTTTTGCTGTGTGACTATGCCGCAGTCTGTTTACCTGTTATCCCACTGAAGGACGTCTTGCTGCTTCGAGCTCTTGACTATCATGAGTAAAGCTGCTGTGAGCATTCAAATTCAGGTTCTCATGTGGAAATAAGTGTTCAAATCAGTTGGGTAAAAACCTAGAAATGTGATTGCTGGGTCATAAAGTAAACCTAGGTTTAGTTTTATAAGAAACTGCCAACCTGTCTTCCAAAGCAGCTGTGCCACTTCACATTCCCACCAGCAGAGTAAGAGTTGCTGCTGTTTCACATCCTCACCAGGGTTTGGATTTTAGCCATTCGAACAGGTGTGTAGTGATTTCTCGTGACATGAAGTTGAGCATTTTTTTCAAATGCTCATTTTCCACCTTTATATCATTTTTGATGAAGTGTTTGTTCACATCTTTGCCTGTATTTTAATTAGCTTCTCTGTTTTCGGATGGAGTTTTAAGGGTTTCTTTGTGTATTTTGGATACCAGTCCTCTTTCAGGTAAGTGTTTTGCAAGTGTTTCTCCCTGTCTGTGGCTCAGGTTGCCATTTGCTTAATAGTACCTTTTGAAGAGCAGCTTTACATTTTAATGCATGCAGCATCAGTTTTTTCTTTTACGAATTGTGTTTTGGGGTTATATCTAGACTCTGCCAAACCCACGGTCACCTAGATCTTCTCCTGTGTTTTGATATAGTAGTTTAATAGTTTTGTGTTCTACCTTTACGCTGTCATGATCCATTTTGAGATAATTGTTGTGAAATTTGTAACATCTGTGTGGAGTTTTTTGGTTTGGGTATGGGAGGGTGCACATGGATGACCAATTGTTCCATAACCATTTCTTGAAAAGACTATTCTTAATTAAATTGCCTTTGTTCCTTTGCCAGAGGTCAGTTGACTGTAATTGTGGAGGTTTTTTCCTGGGTTCTGTATTCTGTCCCATTGACCTACTTGTCTGTTCCTTTGCCAGTACCACTTTGTTTTGATTACTGTAGCTTTACAGTTTTAAAGTTGGAAATATCAGTTCTCCCACTTTGTTCTTCAGTATTACGTTGGCTATTCTAGGTCTTTTGTTTTTTCATATAAAGCTTAGACTCTGTTAATACCTACAAAAAGCTTGCTGAAATTGTGACTAGTATTACATGACTATAGATCAAGTTGGGAAGGAATTGCCATCTTAATAATTAATGTTGAGTGTTGTATTCTGTGAACCTGGACTATCTCCTCATTTATTTAGATCTTTGATTTCTTTAATCAGTTTTGTAGTTTTCCTCATGTACAGCCTGTACATATTTCATTAGATTTATACCTAAGTATTTCATTTGTGTGTGTGCTTTTGTAAATGGTGCTGTATTTTTTATTTCACTTTTTTTTTTTTTTTTTTTGGTGGGAGGGCGCTATGCCACACTTGTGGGATGTCAGTGGGATGGCTTGTAGGATGTTAGTTCCCCGGCTTGGGATTGAACCCAGGCCCTCGGCAGTAAAAGCACAGAGTCCTAAACACTTGGCCTCCAGGGAATTCTCTATTTCAAATTCTAATTGTTCTTTTGTGGTGTATGTGAGAGCGGTCCCCATTTATCTACTATTAACCTTGTGTGCTGTGATAATTGCTACATTCACAGTTTTTTTGTTGGTTCTTCAGAACTCTCTACGTAAACAGTGATTCCGTCTCTGAACAAATACAGTTTTATTTCTTCTTTCTCTGTATAGTTTTTATTTCTTTGTGCTGTGCTGTGCTAGTTTACTTCAGTCATGTCTGACTCCTTGTGACCCTATGAACCTGCCAGGCTCCTCTGTTCATGGGGATTCTCTAGACAAGAATACTGGGTGGGTTGCCATGCCCTCCTTCCCGGAGGTCTTCCAGTAAGGTCTTGAGTAGGAGTGGTAAAAGGGGATATGCTTGCCTTGTTCTCAGGCATAGGGTAAAGGTCCAGTTTCTCACCACTAAGTGTAAGATTGGCTGTAGGGTTTTTTAGTACATGTTCTTTATCAAGTTGAAGTCACTCCCTGTTCCCAGTTTGCTGAAAGTTTTCAATTATGGATTTTGTCATTCTTTCCTGCATCACTAATATGACCGCATGACTTATCTTCTTTATCGTGTTGGTGTCTTCGATTACATTAATTAATTTTTTACTATTGAGCCAGCCACACTGGCATACTCGAAATAAATCCCGCTTGGTTATGGTGTATAATTCTTTTTACACATCATTGCCTCTGTGTTCATGAGAAGGACTGGTTTGTGCTGCTTTTTTGTACATGTCTTAGTCTTATATCAATGTCTTGGTAATAGAATGAGTTCAGGAATGTTCTCCTGTTTTCAGGAGAGGATTGCAAAGAATTGATACAATTTCTTCCTCAAATGTTTGGTCTAACTCAGCAGTGAAAGCATCTGGCCCTGGTATACTCTCTTTTGGGGGAATTTGTTAATTATTGATCCAGTTTTAAAAATAGACATAGGCCTATTCATATCGTCTCTCCTTGTGTGAGCTTTGGTAGTTCCTATCTATCTTTCCAGGAGTTGGAGCATTGCATCTAAGTTATTAAATTTGTGGGCATAAAGGTGTTCCTGGTATTCCTTAATTATTCTTTCCTTGTCTGTGGGAACAGTGGTGATAATCTTTTGTTTCATTTTTTAAAATGTGTATTAAGATAAAACTCACATAACATATAATTCACCTACTTGAAGTGTGAAATTCAGTGGCTTTTACTATATTCACAGAGTTGTGCAAGCATCACCATAATCAGTTTTAGAATATTTTCATTGCCCCCCAAACAAGCCCTGAAGCCTGTAACCATTACTCCTACTGAGGTGTTTAATCTGTTTGGAGTTAATTTTTATGTATGATATGATGTAGAGGGTCCAACTTCATTCTTTTTTTTTTAATTGAAGTATAGTTGATTTACAGTGTTATGTTAATGTTACAATGATATGTTAATTTCTTCTGTAGAGGAAAGTGATTCAATTATACATACTCTTTTTCATATTCCTGTCACAGAATACTGAATACAGTTCCCTGTGTTTTACTGTAGGACTTGTTTATCCAAGTATACTGTATATTATACTTTATATAATAATTTGCATCTGCTAATCCCCAAACTGCCAATTAATTTGTCTCCAACACCCTCCCCCTTGGCAGCCACAGTTCTGTTCTCTATGGTTGTGAATCTGCTTCTGTTTCATAGATAAGTTCATTTGTGTCACATTTTAGATTCCACATATAAGTGATGTCATATGGTATTTGGCTTTCTCGTTCTGACTTAGTATGATAATGTCTATGTCTATCCATGTGGCTGCAAATGACATTATTTCATTCTTTTTGAGGGCTGAGGAATATTCCACTGTATGAGTGACAATTGCTCGGATGTGATCGATCCTTTGCAACTCCATGGACTATAACCCACCAGGCCCGTCTTTCCATGGAATTCTCCTGGCAAGAATACTGGAGTGCATTGCCATTCCCTTCTGCAGGGGATCTTCCTGACCCAAGTATTGAATCCAGGTCTCCTGTACTGCAGGCAGACTCTACCATCTGAGCCACCAGAGAAGTCCATTCCATTGTATATGTATACCAAATTATTTTGATCCATTCATCTCTCAGTAGACATTTAGGTCATTGCCATGTCTCAGATTTTGTAAACAGTGCTGCTGTGAACACTGTAGTGTATATATCTTTTTGAATTATAGTTTCTTCCAGATGTATGCCCAGGCATGGGATTTCAGGATCATATGGTGACTACTTTTATGAGGACCTCCACACTATTTTCCATAGTGGCTATACCAATTTACATTCTCTCCCAACAGTGTACCCACCTACACCCTCCACATCCTTTCCAGTATTTGTTATTTGTAGACTTTTTAATGACGGCCATTCTGAGCAGTGTGAGGTGGTACCTCATAATAGTTTCGATTTTAATTTCTTTAATAATTAGTGGGGCTTCCCAGGTGGTGCTAGTGGTAAAGAACTCACTTGCCAATACAGAAGACATAAGAGACACTGGTTTGATCTCCAGGTCAGGCGGATCCCCTGGAGGAGGGCACGGCAACCCACTCCACTATTCTTGCCTGGAGAATCACACCGACAGTCTATAAAGGTTGCCAAGAGTCAGACACTACTGAAGTGACTTGGCACGCACACAATAATTAGCAATGTTGAGCATCTTTTTATGCGCCTAATGGCCATCTGTATGTCTGCTTTGGAGAAATGCCTATTTAGGTCTTTTGCCCATTTTCTGACGGAGTTCTGTTTTGTTTTTTATTCAGTTGTATGAGCTGTTTGTATATTTTGGAAATTAAGTCCTTGTCAGTGGCTTCATTCACAAATATTTTCTCCTAGTCCATAGGTTGTCTTCTCATTTTGTTTATGGTTTCTTTTGCTATGCAAAAGCTTATAAGTTTGATTAGATCTTAGTGGTTTATTTTTGCTTTTGTATCTGTTGCCTTTGAAGACTGACCTAAGAATGTTTTACATGTGTTCTCTTCTAGGGATTTTATCGAACTTTATTCTTTTGCACATACCCAGCCAGTTGTCCCACTACCATTTGTTGAAAAGACTATTCTTTTTTTTTTTTTTAGGTTAATTTATGGAGGATTTATTTGTCATATTTTAACTTTTTATTGGAGTATAATTGATTTGTAATGTTGTGTTACTTTCTGCTGTACACTAAAGTGAATCAGTTCTCTATATATCCACTCTATTTTGTTTGTTTGTTTTGGTCATGCCACGTGGCATGTGGGAACTTAGTTCTCCAACCAGGGTTTGAACTTGTGCCCCCAGCAGTGGAAGTGCAGAATCTTAACTACTGAACCATCAGGAAAATCCTTTCACTCTGTCTAAGATTCCTTTCCTTATTTCCCTGTCCATATAGGTCATTACAGAGAATTGAGAAGAATTCCCTATGCTATACCATAGGTTCTAATTAGTTATCTATTTTATATATTAGTGTGCATATGTCAATCCCAGTCTCCCTATTTATCCCTCCCCCACCCTCCAAAAAGACTATTCACTCACCATTAGAGAGTTCTGACAAAACATGGTCCACTGGAGAAGGCAATGACAGACCACTTCAGTATTCTTGCCTTGAGAACCCCATGAACAGTATGAAAAGGCAAAAAGATATGACACTGAAAGATGAACTCCACAGGTCGGTAGGTGCCCAATATGCTACTGGAGTGGAGAAATAACTCCAGAAAGAATGAAGAGACAGAGCCAAAGTGAAAACAACACCCAGTTGTGGATGTGACTGGTGATGGAAGTAAAGTCAGATGCTGTAAAGAACAATCTTGCATAGGAACCTGGAATGCAACATCCATGAATCAAGGTAAATTGGAAGTGGTCAAACAGATGTCAAGAGTGAACATCAACATTTTAGGAATCCGCAAACTAAAATGGACTGGAATGGGAGAATTTTAATTCAGATGACCATTATATCTACTACTGCAGGCAAGAATCCCTTAGAAGAAATGGATTAGCCCTCACAGTTTTTGAGTCAAAAATGCAGTGCTTGAGTGCAATCTCCAAAACAGCAGAATGATCTCTATTCGTTTCCAAGGCAAACCATTCAATATCACAGTAATGCAAGTCTATGCCCCAACTACTAATGTGGAAGAGGCTGAAGTTGAATGGTTCTATGAAAACCTACAAGACCTTCTAGAACTAACACCAAAGAAAGATGTCCTTTTCATTATAGGGGACTGGAATGCAAAAGTAGGAAGTCAAGAAACACCTGGAGTAACAGGCAAGTTTTCCTTGGAGTACAAAATGAAGCAGGACAAAGGCTAACAGAGTTTGGACACTGGTCATAGCAAACACCCTCTTCCAACAACACAAGAGAAGACTACACGTGGACATTACCAGATGGTCAATACTGAAATCAGATTGATTATATTCTTTGTAGCTGAAGATGGAGAAGCTCTGTACAATCAGCAAAAACAAGACCAGAAGCTGACTGTGGCTCAGATCATGAACTCATTGCCAAATTCAGACTGAAATTGAAGAAAGTAGGGAAAACCACTAGACCATTCAGGTATGACCTAAATCAAATCCCTTATGATTATACAGTGGAAGTGACACATAGATTCAAGGGATTAGATCTGATAGACAGAGTGCCTAAAGAACTATGGACAGAGGTTTATGACATTGTACAGGAGATGATAATCAAAACCATCCCCAAGAAAAAGAAATGCAAGAAGGCAAAATGGATCTCTGAGGAGGGCTTACAAATAGCTGAGAAAAGAAGAGAAATGAAAGGCAAAGGAGAAAAGGAAAGGAATACCCATTTAAATGCAGTTCCAAAGAACAAAAAGAGACAAGAAAGCCTTCCTCGGTGATCAATGCAGAGAAATAGAGGAAAACAATAGAATGGGAAACACTAAAGATCTCTTCAAGAAAATTAGAGATACCAAGGGAATGTTTCATGCAAAGATGGGCTCATAAAGGACAGAGATGGTATGGATTTAACAGAAGCAGAAGATATTAAGAAGAGGTGGCAAGAATACACAGAAGGACTAGACAAAAAAGATCTTCATGACTCAGATAACCATGAGGCTGTGATCACTCACCTAGAGCCAGACATCCTGGAATGCAAAGTCAAGTGGTCCTTAGGAAGCATCACTATGAACAAAGCTAGTAGAGGTGATGGAATTCCAGTTGAGCTCTTTCAAATTCTAAAAGATGATGCTGTGAAAGTGCTGCGCTCAGTATGCCAGCAAATTTGGAAAACTCAGCAGTGGCCACAGGACTGGAACAGTTCAGTTTTCATTCCAATCCCAAAGAAAGGCAATGCCAAAGAATGTTCAAATTACTGCACAATTGCACTCATCTCACATGCTAGCAAAGTAATGCTCAAAATTCTCCAAGCTAGGCTTCAACAGTACATGAACTGAGAACTTCCAGATGTTCAAGCTGGATTTTAAACAGACAGAGGAACCAGAAATCAAATTGCCAACATCTGTTGGATCATCGAAAAAGCAAGAGAGTTCCAGAAAAACATCTACTTCTGCTTTATTGACTATGCCAAAGCCTTTGACTGTGATCACACTGTGGAAAATTCTTAGAGGTGAGAATACCAGAGCACCTTACTTGCCTCCTGAGAAGTCTGTATGCAGGTCAGGAAGCAACAGTTAGAACTGGATATGGAACGACAGACTGGTTCATAATTGGGAAAGGAATACATCAAGGACATATATTGTCACCCTGCTTATTTAGCTTATATGCAGAGTACATCATGAGAAATACTGGGCTGGATGAGCACAAGCTGCAATCCAGATTGCTGGGAGAAATATCAATAACCTCAGATATGCAGATGACACCACCCTTATGGAAGAAAGTGAATAAAAACTAAAGAGCCTCTTGATGAAAGTGAAAGAGGAGAGTGAAAAAGCTGGTTTAAAACTCACCATTAAAATAAATAAAGCTGTGGTACATATACACAATGGAGTATTACTCAGCCATTAAAAAGAATATATTTGAATCCATTCTAATGAGGTGGATGAAATTGGAGCCTATTATACAGAGTGAAGTAAGCCAGAAAGAAAAACACCAATACAGTATGCTAACACATATATATGGAGTTTAGAAAGATGGTAATGGACAGCAAAAGAGACACAGATGTATAGAACAGTCTTTTGGATTCCATGGGGGAGGGAGAGGGTGGGATGATTTGGGAGAATGGCATTGAAACATGTGTAGTATCATATATGAAACGAATTGCCAGTCCAGGTTTGATGCAGGATACAAGATGCTTGGGGCTGGTGCACTGGGATGACCCAGAGGGATGGTATGGGGAGGGAGGTGGGAGGGGGGTTCAGGATGGGGAACGTGTACACCCATGGCAGATTCATGTTGATGTATGGCAAAACCAATACAATATTGTAATTAGCCTCCAATTAAATTTTTTTTAAAGTTGAAGCTGCCACATTTATGTGGCTCCTCTAATAAAGAAATCATGCAGCATTTATTATTTTAGAAATAAATAAAATAAGATGATGGCATCTGGTCCCATCACTTCACGGCACATAGATGGGAAACAAAGGAAAAAGTGACAGACTTTATTTTCTTGGGCAAAATCACTGCAGATGGTGACTGCAGCCATGAAATTAAAAGACACTTGCTCCTTGGAAGAAAATCTATGACAAACCTAGATAGCATGACAAAAAACAGACATTACTTTGCTGACAAAGGTCCATCTAGTTAAAGCTATGGTTTTTCCAGTGGTCATGTATGGATGTGAGAGTTGGACCATAAAGAAAGCTGAGTTCTGAAGAATTGATGCTTTTGAACTGTGATGTTGGAGAAGACTCTTGAGAGTCCCTTGGACTACAAGATCAAACCAGTCTATCCTAAAGGAAATCAGTCCTGAATATTCATTGGAAGGACAGACGCTGAAGCTGAAGCTCCAATATTTTGGTCACCTGATCAGAATAACTGACTCATTGAAAACGACCCTGATGCTGGGATAGACTGAAGACAGGAGGAAAAGGGGATGAGAGAGGATGAGACGGTTGGATGGCATCACCGTCTCGATAGACAGGAGTTAGAGCGAGCTCTGAAAGTTGGTGACGGACTGGGAAGCTTTGCATGTTGTAGTCCATGGGGTCACAAAGAGATGGACACAACCGAGTGGCTGAACTGAACTGAACATCTTTGAATTGTCCTGGAAATATGTCAAAGGTAAGTGAGTTGTATTTGTAAAGGGTTGTTTCTTGATACTTGAGTCTATTCCATTGATCTAGCCTTAGGCCACTACCACATGTGTCTTATTTACTAAAACTTTACAATAAGTTTTGAAATTGGAAAGTGTGAGTTCTACATTTTGTAATTCTTTTTAAAGATTGTCCTGGCTGTCCTGAGTCCCTTGAATTTCCAGGTGAATTTAGAAACAGACTGTCAGTTTCTACAAGGAAATCATCTAGGATTTTGATAGGTGTTGTGTTGAATCTATAGATAAATTTGGAAAAATTTCCCCCTTCATATTAAGCCTTTCAATCTGTGAACATGGACTGTTTTTCCATTTATTTAGTTCTAATTTAATTTCTTTCAGTTCTATAACATTCAGAGTAAAAGTTTTTCAGTTGTCAAACTCACTCCTAACATTATTTTCATGCTACTATAAATGGAATAGCTTTTTTTTTATGTTAGCTATTTATTACACAACTCATTTAACACATTCAGATGGAATTATAGTCTAAGATACAATCCTTTTCATGTCATTGCAGCTTCCTGCCATTGACGTATAATTGCTGACATCAGTAAGTATAGGGAAAATGTGATCTGTTCCATATAGAAAAAATATTTGTGGCAGGCCCCTTTAATTAGTTTTATTTTTTTATTTTATGACTTAAAGATGGTGGAGTAGAAAAGGCAGAGGAACCAGAGATCAAATTGCCAGCATCTGTTGGATCATAGAAAAAGCAAGAGAATTCCAGTAAAACCTCTACTTCTGCCTCATTGACTATGCTAAAGCCTTTGACTGTGTGGATCACAACAAACTGGAAAATTCTTAGAGAGATGAGAATACCAGATCACCTTACTTGCCTCCTGAGAAATCTATGCAGGTCAAGAAGTAACAGTTAGACATGGAAAAAAGGACTGGTTCCAAAATGGGAAAGGAGTATGTCAAGACTGTATACTGTCACCCTGCTCGTTTAACTTACGTGCAGAGCGCATCATGAGAAACACCAGCTGGATGAAACAGAGCTGGAGTCAGGACTGCCGGGAGAAATGTCAGTAACCTCAGACATGCAGACGGCACCACCCTCATGGCAGAGACTGAAGAGGAACTGAAGAGCCTCTTGATGAAGGTGAAAGAGGAGAGTGAAAAAGCTGGTTTAAAACTCAACGTTGAAGAGGAAGATCATGGCATCCAGTGCCATCACTTCATGGCAAATAGATGGGGAAACAATAAAAACAGTGACAGACTTTATTTTCTTGGGCTCCAAAATCACTGCAGATGATGACTGGAGCCGTGAAATTAAAAGACTCGTTCTTTAGAAGGAAAGCTGTGACAAACCTAGACAGCATATTAAAAAGCAGAGACATTACTTTGCCAACAAATGTCCAACTAGTCAAAGCTATGGTTTTTCCAGTGGTCATGTTATGGATGTGAAAGTTGGACTATAAAGAAAGCTGAGTACTGAAGAATTGATGTTTTTGAACCGTGTTGTGGGAGAAGACTCTTGAGAGTCCCTTGGACTGCAAGGAGATCAAACCAGTCAATCCTAAAGGAAATCAGTCCTGAATATTTATCGGAAGGACTGATGCTGAAGCTGAAGCTCCAGTACTTTGGCCACCTGATGCGAAGAACTGACTCATTTGAAAAGACCCTGATGCTGGGAAAGATTGAAGGCGGGAGGAGAAGGGGATGACAGAGGATGAGATGGTTGGATGGCATCACCGACTCAGTCAACATGAGTTTGAGCAAGGTCCCAGAGATGGTGAAGGACAGGGAAGCCTGGCTTGTTACAGTCCATTGGGTCACAAAAAGTTGGACACAACTGAGTGACTGAACAACAACAACAACAACATTTTTTTATTTTATCATTTTTATTTAGGTAAAGAGTCGGACACGACTGAGCGACTGAACTGAACTGAACTGATAGTTGATTTACAATATTATATGTTTTAGGTATACTGTATTTTGATTCACAGTTTTAGAGGTTATTCTTAATTTGCTGTATTCCCTGTGTTGTACAATATATCCTGGTAACTTACTTATTTTATAAATAATAGTTTCTGTTTCCTAACCCCCTACTTCTATCTTGCCTCTTCTTCGCTCTCCCCAGTGGTAACCACTAGCTTGTTCTCTGTATCTGTGAGTGTGTCTTTTTTGTTGTCATATTTACTAGTTTTAATTTTTTGGTTCCACATATAAGTTGTATCATACAGTTTTTATCTTTCTCTGTCTGGCATATTTCACAACACATGATACCCTCCAAGTCCATCCATGTTGTTGTAAATGGGAATAGTTAGAACCGCTTTCTTAATTTCATTTTTTGATTGCTCATTGCTGCTATACAGATACAGTTGATTTTTAGATAGTGTACATATTATTTATTTAGTTTGGAACAGCCTGACAAATATAATTCACATACCATACAATTCACTCAGTGTATAATTCATTGTTTATATCTTAAATTATTAATTTTTTAATTGTAGTAAATACATAGCATAAAATTTGCCATTTTAAGATACAATTCAGTGGCATTAATTACATTCACAATGTTATGCAAACTTCACCCCTATTTCCAAAATATTTTCTCTACCCTTTTGTCAGCATTAAGTGATAACTCTTCAGTCCCCTTTCCCCAGCCCCTGGTAATCCCTAAAGTATTTTCTGTCTTTATGGTTTTGCCTGTTTTAAGTGTGTGCTTGTATGCTCAGTCGTATCTGACTCTTTGTGACCCCATAGCATCCTCCAGGCTCGTCTGTCCTTGAGATTTTCCAGACAAGAATACTGAAGTGGGTTGCCATTTCCTCCCCAACATGATCTTCCTGACCCAGGGATTGAACCCACATCTCCTGTGTCTCCTGTATTGGCAGGCAGAGTCTTTATGCCTAAGCCACTGGGGAAGCCATCATATAAATGGAATTGTAAAATATTTGTCTTTTTGTGTCTGCATTATTTTGTTTAACATGAGTTTTTCAAAGGTCATCAAGGTTGTAGCAGGCATCAGAAGTTCATTCCTTTTAATGTCTGAATAATATTCTGTTAAATATACATAACACATTTTATTCTGTCCACTTGTCTATTGGTGAACACTTGAATCATTTACAAATTTTGCCTATTATAAATAATGCTGTAATGAAAATTGATGTATAAGTCTCTGTTCAATGCCTGGTTGCAGTTCCTCGATATTTATTTAGGAGAGGAATTTATGAATTGTATGATGATTCTGTCATTAGCTTTCTGAGGAACCACTAAACTAGTTTCCATAGTGACTGTATTATTTTACATTATTAACTAATATTTTATTCTTTTTGAAGCTATTGTAAATTGAATTGCTTTTACAATTTACTTTTGACTTGTTCATTGCAAGTATATAGAAATAAAACTGATTTTTGTGTGTTGGTTTTATATCTGCAGATTTGCTTAATTTATTAATATTAGCTATAACAGTTTTTTGTGAAATCGTTAGGTTTTTCAGTATGTCAGATCATGTCATTTGCATACAGAGAGAAGTTTACTTCATCCTTTCCATACTTTTTATTTGTTTTTCTTGACTAATTGTTCTGGTTTGAACTTCCAGAACTATGTTGAATCAAAGTAGTGAAACTTGGCACTGTTGCTTTGTTCCTGATCTTGGAGGGAAAGCTCTCAGTCTTTCACAGTTGAGTATGATGTTATCTGTGAGTTTTCCACATATGGCTTTTTTCATGTTGAGGAATTTCCCTACTATTCCTCGTTTATTGTTTTTACATTCAGTTCAGTTCAGTTCAGTCGCTCAGTTGTGTCCGACTCTTTGCGACCCCATGAATTGCAGCACGCCAGGCCTCCCTGTCCATCACCAACTCCCGGAGTTCACTCAGACTCACGTCCATCAAGTCGGTGATGCCATCCAGCCACCTCATCCTCTGTCGTCCCCTTCTCCTCCTGCCCCAATCCCTCCCAGCATCAGAGTCTTTTCCAATGAGTCAACTCTTCGCATGAGGCAGCCAGAGTACTGGAGCTTCAGCTTTAGCCAAGCTTTGTTAAATGCTATTTCTTCAACAACCAGGATGATCATGTGGGTTTGTTCCTTCTTTCTAATAATGTGATTTACTGTATTGTTTAGTTTTAATATATCAAACCATACTTTCATTTTAGAAATAAATTCCACTTGATCATGGGATGATCCTTCTCAAATGCCGCTGGATTTGGCTTGCTAGTATTTTGTTGGATATTTGCATCTGTATTCATAAAGATTTTCATCTGTTGTTTCTTTCCTGTAGTGCCGCTGTATAGTTTTAGTATCAAAGTAATGCTGGCCTCATAGAGTGAGTTTCAGAAATGTTTCCTCTTCTTCAATTTGTTTGAAGAATTTGTAAATAATCGATATTGAGTCTTCTTTAAATATTTGGTATAATTCACCAGTCATCTGTTTCTGGGATTTTCTTTGTTGTGAGATTTTTCATTACTAATTCAAACTCCTCACCACGTACATGCTATCTTAATTTGGGTTGCTATAACACATACCATAAACTGGATGGCCTAAACAACAAACTTTTATTTCTCATAGTTCTGAAGGCTGAGTGCAAGATCAGGGTGCCAGCATGCCTAATGTCTTGGTGAGACCACTCTTCCTGGCTTGCCGATGACTTCCTGTTCTATCCTCACATGGGGGAAAGCAGAGAGAGAGGAAGCAAGCCCTCTCATCGAGATAAGGACACTAATCCCATTCATGAGGACTCCACTTTATGATTGCCTCTGAAAGGCTCTACCTCCTGATACCATCACATTAGGAGGTAGAGTTTCAACATACAATTTTGGGGAGGACACAAACATTCAGTCAAAAGCTCTTACATTTAATATGATCACTGATACAAAGGGTTTACTGTTTTCTGTGTTTCTTCTATGTTTTTTGTTCCTCATTCCCTCCATTACTGCCTTTTTTGTAGTAAGTTAATTTTTTTCAGTGTACCATTTTGATTCCCTTCTTTCTTTTTCTGCATATTGTTAAAGTTATTTTCTTAGGAATTGCCATGGGGATTACAATTAACAACCTGAAATTATAGTACGTTTTGAATAATAGTTCTATTATAATACTATACACTATGCTCCTGTACATCTCCTCTCCCTCTCTGTGTTGCTATGTTGCTGTTGTCACAGATTACATCTTCATATATTATATACCCATTATCATGTATTTATAATTAGTTTATGCATGTTTCTTTTAAATCACATGAAAATAGAGACACTGTAAATATAAACTAAACTGAAAGTACAATAACGCTGGCTTGTTTTCTTTACCTATGAAGTTTTACCTTCACTAGTGTTTTTTAGTATTTTCTTATGTCTTTGAGTTACTGTCTAGTGCACTTTCATTTCAGTCTGAATAATTCATTTTAGAATTTCTTGTAGGGCAAATTACTGGTAATGAACATCCTCAGCTTTTTTATAAATCTGATAATGCCTTATTTTCTCCCTCATTCTTGAAGGATAGTTTTGCCAGATATAGAATCCTTAGGTGACAGGTTTTTATTTCAGCACTTAAAGAATGTCTTCTCATTGCCTTTTGGTCTTTATGACTTCAGGTGAGAAATCTGCTGTTAAGCTTATTGAAGATCGTTTGTACATGAGGAGTCACTTCTGTCTTGCTGCTTTCAAGATTATCTCTTTGTTTTTGAGTTTTAGCAATTTGACTATACTGTATCCCTTACAAAGATACAGATCTCATTAAATTTACCATTTGGGGTTTGTTGAGCTTCTTGGATGTATGTATTCATGTCTTTCATCAGATTTAGGAAGTTTTGGCCATTATTTCTTCAAATATTTTTTCTGCCCATTTGTATCTTCTCTTTCTGGAATTCCTATAATGTATATTGTTCTGTTGCTAGTATCCATAGGTCCCTTAGACTCTGTTCACTTTTCTTCATTCCTTTTTTTCTTTCTTCTCCTCAGATTAGGTAATTTCTTAATGTCTAACCTTGAAATTCATTGATTCTTTCTTTTACTTGCTCAGATTTACTGTTGAATCCCTCTGTGAGTTTTTCACTTATTGTATTTTCAGCTCCAGAATTTCTTTTCGACTCCCCTTCATAGTTTCCATCTCTTTATCAATACTCTCATTTTGTTCAGATATCACCTTATTAATTTCCTTTGGTTCTTTGTTCATGGTTTCCTTTAGCTGATTAACATTTAAGACAGACACTGTGACATCTTTGACTAATAATTCTAATATCTGGACTTCCCCAGGAATAGTTTCTGTCAAACTCTTTATTTCCCATGACTGGAACATACTGATCTATTTCTTCATATGTTTTTCTAGTTTTTGCTGAGAAGTACGTACTCTGAGCATCATGCTATGGTAACTTTCTGGAAATCTGATTTTCCCACTCATCAGTGATTGCTGGAGTTTTCTTCATTCATGGATGGAGCCATCCTTTTGTAGCTTTTCCATACTATATTTTGCAAAGTATATATCCTTTGTTGTGTGTGTTCACTGAAGTTTCCCTTCTGTTGTCTATACAGTCAGCCAGTCTCCTGACAAAGATTACCTTAAATGACTCTCAGAGAGAGAGAGAGAGAGAGAAAATGTTTCTTCAGATTCTCTCATGTCTGGGAGGCACTTCAGCCTGAGGGTTGAAGCAACGTTCACCCTCCATGGCTGCCAATCACTGATCAAAAACAGCAGTCAGAACCGACAACTCCAAGTTTTGGAGGACAAAGCCCTTATTACCCACTTTGGGTCCAGCAAGCCATAGGAGGAGTTTGGGTGGGCTGCTATTTTCCATCACTGCCTGCTCCAGGGCTTAAGAATGAGCAATAGTAGCCACCATGTCATTAAAGCTGAAATTGACAAAAACTACCAGCCTCTTCATCCAGCTCTCTCTTGGATGCTGCAAGTGCTCTACTTGCAGCAACTCTATAAAGGAGTTGCTTCAGACAGTTCCTGGCAATTTGATGGTTGGGTCAGTGGAGGGATAGATTCCTAGAGCTTCCTACTCTGCCATCTTCCTGAATACCACCCACAACACAATTTGTATTTATCTATATACAGTTTGTACATTGATCTTGTGTCCTGCAAACTTGCTAAACTTATTTGTCCTAACAGTTTTTTTCCTAAGGAAACAATTGGTTTCCTTAGGAGTTTATATATACAAGATCATGTCATATCCAAAGAAAGATCATTTTCCTTCTTCCTTTTCCAATATGGACACCTTTCTTTCTTTCTTTTTTCCTTTTTTTTTTTTTTTGGTCTAATTGTCCTAGCTATAACTTTCAGTAACTATTGAATAAATATGGTGAGAGAGAACATCCTTGTCTTGTTCCTGATCTTAGGGGTAAAGCGTTTAGTCTTTCACCATTACATATGGTGTTTGATGTGGGTTTTTCATAGATGCCATTTAAAAGATTAAGTTCCCATCTAAGTTTGTTGAGCTTTTTTATAAAAATCATGAAAGGGTGTTACATATTATAAAATTCTCTTTCTACATCTATTGAGATGATCATGATGTGATTTATTAATTTTTTAAGGTTTTTATTATATATTTATTAAAGATACTGTTCTGTACTGTTTTTGTGTTTGTCTATTTTGGTATCAGGGAAATAGAGGCCTCAGAATGAGTTGGGAAGTGTTCCCTGCTCTCCTTCCTTTTGGAAGAATTTGTAAAGGACTTTTTATTTATTCTTCCTTAACATTTTTTAATATAAATTTATTTATTTTAATTAGAGGTTAATTACTTTACAATATTGCATTTGTTTTGCCATACATCAACATGAATCTGCCACGGGTGTACACGTGTTCCCCATCCTGAACCCCCCTCCCTCCTCCCTCCCCGTACCATCCCTCTGGGTCATCCCAGTGCACCAGCCCCGAGCATCCAGTATCATTCATCGAAACTAGACTGGCGATTCATTTCATATATGATATTATACATGTTTCAACACCATTCTCCCAAATCATCCCACCCTCTCCCTCTCCCACAGAGTCCAAAAGACTGTTCTATATATCTGTGTCTCTTTTGCTGTCTCGCATACAGGGTTATCGTTACTATCTTTCTAAATTCCATATATATGTGTTAGTATACTGTATTGGTGTTTTTCTTTCTGGTTTACTTCACTCTGTATAATAGGCTCCAGTTTCATCCACCTCACTAGAATGGATTCAAATGTATTCTTTTTAATGGCTGAGTAATACTCCATTGTGTATATTTACCACAGCTTTCTTATCCGTTCATCTGCTGATGGACATCTAGGTTGCTTCCGTGTCCTGGCTATTATAAACAGTGCTGTGATGAAATTTTGAAAATTCGTATTTCATTTTCATTTAGTTCAGAAATATTTAACTTCTCTTAAATTTCTTTGACCCATGTGTTATTTAGAAGTACATTGTTTAATCTCAAAATATTTTGGAATTTTCAGTATTCTTGGGCTTCCTTTGTGGCTCAGCCGATAAAGAATCCTGCAATGCGGGAGACCTGGGTTTGATCCCTGGGTTGGGAAGATGCCCTGGAGAAGGGAAAGGCTACCCACTCCAGTATTCTGGACTAGAGTATTCCATGGACTGTATAGTCCATGGAGTCACGGAGTCAGACATGACTGAATGACTTTCACTTTTTGTTATTGATTTCTATTTTAATTTCACTGTAGTCTGAAAATGTTCTTCATATGATCTCTGTTCTATTACATTTGCTAACATGTGTTTCATGGCCCAGAATGTGATTTATCTTAGTAACTCAACTCTGCTATTAATGGACTCCTCTGTCTTGACATTTATACTAATCACAATTTTGCATTTGTTTATGGTTTTAATAAATTTTGTCTGTCTAAACATTACAGTTTATCTTGCCTATATTCTTATTGTCTTTGATATGCCTTTTAAATCTTTATAGATAGCCTTTCTGTTCTTTTTTTCTTACAATTTGTTTAAGGGACTCAATTCTTTAATTTTTAGTTTCCCATAGTCTAATTTTTGCCGGTTATACTTAATAGTATAGTAAGACATGATTCTCTATTTTCTGGATCCAGAATCTTGGTCACTTCATATTTGATATTTTACTTTGGTAGGACTGTGTGCAGTGTTGTATTCTCGCCGTAGGAGTTACTACTGCTACTGCTAAGTCACTTCAGTCGTGTCTGACTCTGTGTGACCCCATAGACAGCAGCCCACTAGGCTCCTCCGTCCCTGGGATTCTCCAGGCAAGAACACTGGAGTGGGCTGCCATTTCCCTCTCCAACGCATGAAAGTGAAAAGTGAAAGTGAAGTCTCAGTCGTGTCTGACTCTTAGCAACCCCATGGACTGCAGCCTACCAGGCTCCTCCATCCATGGGATTTTCCAAGCAAGAGTACTGGAGTGGGGTGCCATTGCCTTCTCCGCTCCATAGGAGTTACTTACTGCCTGATTTTATCTCTTTTTATAATGTTAGCAGGCAGTAGGAGTATCTTCAAGTTGACTCCTAACTCTTGTTATCATTTTGCTCTCTGGTATAGGAAAATATTCCCAACACATCTTGTATATTTCCTGCTTCTCAAACTGGCCATTTCTCTGAGTCCCTGGTTTCAGTTTCTGGGAAATGGTGCTTAAACATCACAATCTAGGCAGTGGGGTGATTATTGCTATTGAATATGTGATTGTCTTTAGGACTTTTTAAGTAGACAGGTGTTTAAATAGGTGTTACAAACACATGTTTTATGTGTAGTGTGTAATTGTAAAGTTAGCCCCACCTCCTTTTCATTAGCCACTCTGGAAACAAGTCCCTAAGTATAGCCCGCTTCAAGGGATGAGGGACTAAGCTCCAGCTCCTTGAGGGGTCTCCCCTCATTTTTTAAATAGTTGTGCTCTTCCTGCTTTGTCAGAGCACATCAACAGCAGGGGGCATACTACACTCTCCCTGTAAACTTCAGTCAGTATTAGTTCAGCAACTATACATTTAGTGCTTACCTCCAGTCCTTATGCCAATGTCTTTTTTTCATTCTGTTGTCTGAAACTTGTTCTCTAATGAGTTCCTCAAGAAGGACTCAAGGTACAATATTCCTTCAGTTTTGTGTATATCAGTAATTTTGTCCACACCTTTTGTGATTGACTGTCAGTCTGACTGATTTTAATAAAATTCTTGATTCACATACAGCTTACCTTTTTGTTTTATAAAGGGTAAATGGAAACTTTACAAGGAAAGTGTATATAATCTTTTCTTTCAAACTAGCATAAAAGTGTTTTAAAAGGCTTACTTATCAGTTAATTTCTACCATTTTAATAGCATGTGATTGCTGCTTTTAAAGCGCTCTCAGGGATGTGTGGCTATCAGGGTGCTACAGTTATTGCATTCAGGATGTGAATCATCCCTGCTTTTTCCTCTCATTACATTTGTGCACATTTTCATAGTTTTTCATGGCTCATGATAAATTGCCACAAACATTTAAAAGCAGTATTATTTCAGTGTCCATGCTCAGGGACCCAGCAGAGTATATAGCTGCAGCCCTGGTTAGGGCCTCATGAAGCTGCAGTCATGGTATCCACCAGGGGTAGGATATCATCTGAGCCCTCTTTCAGTCTCATGTGGTTTTTTGGTATAATTCGTTTTCTACTGAACTCATGATGGTTTGCCCCAAAGGCGGGCTTTTCTGGCCTCATAACTCCAGAAGCCAGGGTAGGCATAGTTACCGCAGTAGACAGCAGAGACAAAGCAACAGTCTATAGTTTGACTCACTCTGGTGCACAAACCTGTGGCATTTGCTTGTTAATCATGGGGTTACTAAACATTAAAATAGGTAGGAAACCTACTAAATTCTTAA
The DNA here is from genome assembly GCF_042477335.2 of Ovis canadensis. Taxonomy (NCBI): domain Eukaryota; kingdom Metazoa; phylum Chordata; class Mammalia; order Artiodactyla; family Bovidae; genus Ovis; species Ovis canadensis. The sequence continues at coordinate 122,839,191 of NC_091246.1, forward strand.
TTGATCTATATAAGCAGAAAAGTTCTGGACTTCCCTGGTGGTCCAGTGGTTAGAAATACACCTGCCAATGCAGGGGATACATCCCACATGTTGCTGAGCAGCAAAGCTGAGTGCTACAACTACTGAGCCCACGTTCTAGAGCCTTCAAGCTGCAGCCACTGAGCCTGTGTGCTGCTTAAAACCCTAGTGCCCTCGAGCCCATGCTCAGCAACAAGAGAAACCACCGTAATGAGAAGCCCATTCACTGCAACTAGAGAAAGCCTGTGTACAGCAACAAAGACCTAGCACAGCCAAAAATAAATAAAATTTTTAATTAAAAAAAAAGTTCTAGGTCAAGTGAATAAAGATCTAGCTCAAGTCATAAAGTAGAGTCACACCCACTTAATCAATTCCCAAACTTGAGCCAATTGACAGACCCAGAATCTTTTGAATGAAGGTGACGCAAGACCCCTTGAGGAAGAACCCCAGTACACCACCAAAAACATATACTGTTAATCTTATTCCCAGCTTTCCCAAAGGGACATACAGCCTTTTAGCAGATCATCTGTGCATTGACGAAAGGGAAATAATCAGACCTTTCATGGACACTGGCTGTGAATAGGCATCGATTTCAAGAGACCCAAAATGTCATGTGCCCTCCAGCCAAATTAGAAGTTTATGGGGTTCTGTACATCAATGGAGTTTTAACTCAGGTCCATCTCACCGTGGGCCCGGTAAGTCCTTAAGCCCATCCTGTCGTTACTTACTCAGCTCCAGAATGCAGAATCGGAATAGACATACTTAGCAGCTGGCAGAATCCCCACTTTTGTTCCCTGACCTTCAGAGTGAGAGCTATTATAGTGGGAAAGGCCAAATTAGAACTGCCTCATCATAGGAAGCTTCCCTTGTGGCTCAGCTGCTAAAGAATCCGCCTGTAATGTGGGAGACCTGGGTTCGATCCCTGGGTTGGGAAGATCCTCTGGAGAAGGGAAAGGCTACCCACTCCAGTATTCTGACCTGGAGAATCCCATGGACCGTATAGTCCATGGAGTCAGAAAGAGTCGGACATGACTGAGCAACTTTCATTTTCACTTTCATCCTAAGAAGATAGTAAATTAAAACAACGCCACATCCAAGCAGAGATTGCAGAGATCTGTACCATGACTAAGGACTTGAAAGTTGAGGCGATAATGATTCCCACTATCAGTTCAGTTCAGTTCAGTTCAGTCGCTCAAATTCTCCCATGTGGCCTGTGCAGAAGACAGATGCGTCTTGGAGAATGAAAGAGGATTATCACAAGCTTAACTAAGTGATGACTCAAACTGAAGCTGCATAGTGGATATGGTCACATTGCTTGGGCAAATTAACACGTACCTTGGTACCTGATATGCAACTTGTGGCCTGGCAGATGCCTTTTTCTCTCCCTCTGTCCGTAAGGCTTGTCAGAGCAGCTTGCTTTCAGCCTCCACTGTCCTACTGCAGGGGTATATCAATTCTTTGCCCTGTGTCACAGTTTAGTCCAAGGGATCTTGATCACCTTTCCCTTCCACATGATATCACACTGGGCCATTACATTGACAACATTGTGCTGATTAGACCTAGTAAGTAGGAAGTAGGCACTATTCAGACTTCTCAGGTGGCTCAGTGGTAAAGAATCCTCCTGTAACACATGAGACGTGGGTTCAGTCCTTGGGTTGGGAAGATTCCCTGGAGGAAGAAATGGCAACCCACTCCAATATTTTTGCCTGGGGATTCCCCTGGACAGAGGAGCCTGGCAGGCTACAGTCCATGGGGTTGCAAAGAGTTGGACACAACTGAGAACACATGCAAAAGTGTAGGCACTACTCTGGACCTATTGGTAAGACATGTGTCAGCGGATAAACGTAGCCAATTAAAACCAGGATCCTTCTGCCTCAGTGACATTGCTAGGAGTCCAGTTGCATGCAGACTGTCAAGATACCCTTTCTACGTTAAAGAATAAGGCCTCTCCTATAACCAGGAAAGAGGCAATGCCCAGTTACCCTCTGGAGGCAACGTAGTTCTCATTGGGGTTTGTTGTGTTTTGTTTTTAATATAAATTTACTTATTTTAATTGGAGGTGGTTAATTACTTTACAATATTGTATTGGTTTTGCCACACATCAACATGAATCTGCCACAGGTATACACGTATTCCCCATCCTGAAGCCCCCTCCCACTTGCTTCCCCATACCATCCCTCTGGGTCATCCCAGTGCACCAGCCCCAAGCATCCAGTATCATGATTCAAACCTGGACTGGTGATTCGTTTCATATATGATATTATACATGTTTCAACGCTATTCTCCTAAATCATCCCACCCTCTCCCTCTCCCTCTCCCACAGAGTTCAAAAGACTGTTCTATACATCTGTGTCTCTCGGGAAGATCCCCTGGCGAAGAAAATGGCAACCCACTCCAGTACTCTTGCCTGAAAAATCCCATGGACTGAGAAGCCTGGTAGGGGTCACAAAGAGTCGGACACGACTGACCGACTTTCCTATACAGGGTTATCGTTACCATCTTTCTAAATTCCATATATATGTGTTAGTATACTGTATTATTGTTTTTCTTTCTGGCTTACTTCACTCTGTATAATTGGCTCCAGTTTCATCCACCTCATTAGAATGGATTCAAATGTATTCTTTTTAATGGCTGAGTAACACTCCATTGTGTATATGTACCACAGCTTTCTTATCCATTCATCTGCTGATGGACATCTAGGTTGTTTCCATGTCCTGGCTATTATAAACAGTGCTGCAATGAACATTGGGGTACATGTGTCTCTTTCAATTCTGGTTTCCTCGGTGTGTATGCCCAGCAGTGGGATTGCTGGGTCATCAGTTTGCATTCCCACCAACAGTGTAAGAGGGTTCCCTTTTCTCCACACCCTCTCCAGCATTTATTGCTTGTAGACTTTTGGATCACAGCCATTCTGACTGGCATAAAATGGTACCTCAATTGTGGTTTTGATTTGCATTTCTCTGATAATGTGTGATGTTGAGCATCTTTTCATATGTCTGTTAGCCATCTGTATGTCTTCTTGGAGAAATGTCTATTTAGTTCTTTGGCCCATTTCTTTTATTGGGTCGTTTATTTTTCTGGAATTGAGCTGCAGGAGTTGCTTGTATATTTTTGAGATAAGTTGTTTGTCAGTTGCTTCATTTGCTATTATTTTCTCCCATTCTGAAAGCTGTCTTTTCACCTTGCTTATAGTTTCCTTTGTTGTGCAGAAGCTTTTAAGTTTAATTAGGTCCCATTTGTTTATTTTTGCTTTTATTTCCAGTATTCTGGGAGGTGGGTCATAGAGGATCCTGCTGTGATGTATGTCGGAGAGTGTTTTGCTTATGTTCTCCTCTAGGAGTTTTATAGTTTCTGGTCTTACATTTAGATCTTTAATCCATTTTGAGTTTATTTTTGTGTATGGTGTTAGAAAGTGATCTAATTTCATTCTTTTACAAGTGGTTGACCAGTTTTCCCAGCACCACTTGTTAAAGAGATTGTCTTTTATCCACTGTATATTCTTGCCTCCTTTGTCAAAGATAAGGTGTCCATAGGTGTGTGGGTTTATCTCTGGGCTTTCTATTTTGTTCCATTGATCTATATGTCTGTCTTTGTGCCAGTACCATACTGTCCTGATGAGTGTGGCTTTGTAGTAGAGCCTGAAGTCAGGCAGGTTGATTCCTCCAGTGCCATTCTTCTTTCTCAAGATTGCTTTGGCTATTTGAGGTTTTTTGTATTTCCATACAAACTGTGAAATTATTTGTTCTAGCTCTGTGAAAAATATCACTGGTAGCCTGATAGGGATTGCATTGAATCTATGGATTGCTTTGGGTAGTATACTGATTTTCACTATATTGATTCTTCTGATCCATGAACATGGTATATTTCTCCAACTATTAGTGTCCTCTTTGATTTCTTTCACCAATGTTTTATAGTTTTCTATATATAGGTCTTTAGTTTCTTTAGGTAGATATATTCCTAAGTATTTTATTCTTTTCGTTGCAATGGTGAATGGAATTGTTTCCTTAATTTCTCTATTTTCTCATTATTAGTGTATAGGAATGCAAGGGATTTCTGTGTGTTGATTTTATATCCTGCAACTTTACTATATTCATTGATTAGCTCTAGTAATTTTCTGGTGGAGTCTTTAGGGTTTTCTATGTAAAGGATCATGTCATCTGCAAACAGTGAGGGTTTTACTTCTTCTTTTCCAATTTAGATTCCTTTTATTTCTTTTTCTGCTCTGATTCCTGTGGCCAAAACTTCCAAAACTATGTTGAATAGTAGCAGTGAAAGTGGGCACCCCTGCCTTGTTCCTGACTTTAGGGGAAATGCTTTCAATTTTTCACCATTGAGGATAATGTTTGCTGTGGGTTTGTCATTTATAGCTTTTATTATGTTGAGGTATGTTCCTTCTATTCCTGCTTTCTGGAGAGTTTTTATCATAAATGGATGTTGAATTTTGTCAAAGGCTTTCTCTGCATCTATTGAGATAATCATATGGATTTTATTTTTCAATTTGTTAAGGCGGTATATCACATTGATTGATTTGTGGATATTGAAGAATCCTTTCATCCCTGGAATAAAGCCCACTTGGTCATGGTATATGATCTTTTTAATGTGTTGTTGGATTCTGATTGCTAGGATTTTGTTAAGGATTTTACATCTATGTTCATCAGTGATATTGGCCTGTAGTTTTCTTCTTTTGTGGCATCTTTGTCAGGTTTTGGTATTAGGGTAATGGTGGCCTCATAGAATGAGTTTGGAAGTTTACCTTCCTCTGCAATTTTCTGGAGAGTTTGAGTAGGATAGGTGTTAGCTCTTCTCTAAATTTTTGGTAGAAGTCAGCTGTGAAGCTGTCTGGACCTGGGCTTTTGTTTGCTGGAAGATTTCTGATTACAGTTTCAATTTCCGTGCTTGTGATGGGTCTGTTAAGATTTTCTATTTCTTCCTGGTTCAGTTTTGGAAAGTTGTACTTTTCTAAGAATTTGTCCATTTCTTCCACATTGTCCATTTTATTGGCATTTAATTGCTGATAATAGTCTCTAATGATCCTTTGTATTTCTGTGTTGTCTGTTGTAACCTCTCCATTTACATTTCTAATTTTATTGATTTGATCCTTTCCCTTTGTTTCTTGATGAGTCTGGCTAATGGTTTGTCAATTTTACTTATCCTTTCAAAGAACCAGCTTTTGGCTTTGTTGATTTTTGCTATGGTCTCTTTTGTTTCTTTTGCATTTATTTCTGCCCTAATTTTTAAGATTTATTTCCTTCTACTAAACCTGGGGTTCTTCATTTTTTCCTTTTCTAGTTGCTTTAGGTGTTGAGTTAGATTATTTATTTGACTTTTTTCTTGTTTCTTGAGGTATGCCTGTATTGCTATGAGCTTTCCCTTAGCACTGCTTTTACAGTATCCCACAGGTTTTGGGTTGTTGTGTTTTCATTTTCATTCGTTTCTATGCATATTTTATTTCTTTTTTGATTTCTTCTCTGATTTGTTGGTTATTCAGCAGTGTGTTGTTCAGCCTCCATATGCTGGAATTTTTAATAGTTTTGTTTTCCTGTAATTGAGATCTAATCTTACTGCACTGTGGTCAGAAAAGATGCTTGGAATGATTTCAATTTTTTTGAATTTATCAAGGTTATATTTATGGCCTAGGATGTGATCTATCCTGGAGAAGGTTCCATATGCACAGGTTTGTTGTTTTTGATGATTAGTCACTAAGTCATGTCTGACTCTTTGTGACCCCATGAACTGTAGCATGCCAGAATCCTCTGTCCTCCACCATCTCCCAGAGTTTGCTCAAATTCATGTGCATTGAGTTGGTGATAATATCTAACCATCTCTTCCTCTGTTTCCCTCTTCTCCTTTTGCCTTCAATCTTTCCCAGCATCAGGGTCTTTTCCTCTAACCCATTTACTGAGTGACCCCAAAGCTTCTGGCTTTGAGTGGGGCCCAGAACAAGAGAAAGTTCTGCAACAGGTCCAGGCTGCTAAGCTACTCTGCCACGTGGGCCTATGATCCATCACAACCAGTGATGCTCGAATATCAGTAGTGGACAGGGATGCTGTCTGGAGCATTTGGCAGGCACTAGTATGTGAAATACATCATAGGCCTTTAGGATTTTGGAGCAAGACCCTCCCATCCTCCATAGATAAAAACACTCCTTTTGAGAAATAGCTCTTGGCCTGCCTAGTGGACCTTAGTAGAAACTGAATGCTTGACCATGGGTCACCAAATTACCATATGACCTGAGCTACGCCACATGAACTGAGTGTTATCTGACACACCAAACCATAAAGTTGGGTGTGCACACAGCACTCTGTCATCAAATGCAAGTATTGTATCTATGTGATTGGGCCTGGGAAGCCCCTGAAGGCACAAATAAGTTGTATGAAGAAGTTGCCCAAATGCCAATGGTTCCCACGACTCTTATATTGCCTTCCCTTTAGCAGCCACCTCTCTCTTGGCCTTGTGAGGTGCTCCCTACAATCAGTTGACAGAAAAAAGTCTCAGGCCTGCCGAGGTCCAGCCCTGGTTGGATCCAGGGTAATCAATGGGTGAATGGCGTCAGCGTCTAGAAAGAGATTAATTAAAGATATAGAGGGAGATAAAGAGGGAATGTCACAGTTAAGAAAATAGAGGAGAAAAGAGGCTGATATTCCTTGGTTTACACAGAAAGCCAATAAAGTCTCAAGACAAGAGACTTGCACCGTTTACGTAGGCCGCAGGCACCCTCTTGGTCTCCCAAGGGAGTGAAGATGCAGGGCGCCTTCCCATTCAGGTCTTAGAAGCCCAGGCAAATAAGTAAACATGGCAGACCTCTGTGCTCCAGATGGGAATTAGCCTGAAAAGGAGAGTAAGAAAGGAAAGACAACACGGGGGAACCAGACTTTCGAGGAACTGGTCCGTCTCTTTATTTTTCAGGGTAGCTTTTACACTTTAAGTCATACATAGAGATAAATGGAAAATACAAAGTCATGCAGGGTCAGCAGTCCTGACCCTTATCGAGACCAGGTGCTTTTTATGCATGCATACAAAGGTTTTAGGTGGTTTTACATCATCTTCTGGCCAAGGGGCCTGCTAACATTTTATGACCCTTTCCTTCTGATAATGGTCAGTCAACCAGAAAACTTATTTTCTCCAAGGGTGATTTTTCTTAAGTCAGGCGCCACCCTCCAAATGCACCAGATAAAGTTGCATTCCTACAGGGCAAAGGTGCAGTGGGCTATAATCAAGAGAAGAATTTACTAGCCTAAGGTCTAACATGATTAATATCAAAGGTTATTACTTATTTTTTCCATATGCCAGCTATATCAATTAATGTATATAGAGGGCAAGGGATATGGATAGTTAGCAGCAAATATTGGCTCAACAATGAAACCCTCCACCGGTATTATTCTAACAATCCACTAATACTACACTGCTGCTGCTGCTGCTAAGTCGCTTCAGTCATGTCCGACTCTGTGCAGCCCCATAGACAGCAGCCCACGAGGCTCCCCCATCCCTGGGATTCTCCAGGCAAGAACACAAGTGGGTTGCCATTTCCTTCCCCAATGCATGAAAGTGAAAATGAAAGTGAAGCCGCTCAGTCATGTCCAACTCCTAGCAACCCCATGGACTGCAGCCCACCAGGCTCCTCCATCCATGGGATTTTCCAGGCAAGAGTACTGGAGTGGGGTGCCATTGCCTTCTCCACTAATAACTTCTAACTTCTCAAAAGTCTCTGTATTTAGAAAGTTTAGGCCATCTTGTGCCTCTCATGGTTGGGAGGCTGTGAACAATCATATGTGTGGTTGTAAGAGTCCGGATAAACTTGTCAGGCAGGCTAGAGAGCCATCAGAGGAGTTTTTAAATCGAAACACTCTTATTATGCCCAGGAGACTTATTGACTAGAGCTCTAAGTTAACTTTTTCCAGAGAAAGGTGGTGGGGGATAGCCCCCTGTTAATGTCAGAAGAGTTGGCGAAAGGTATAATACAATAAGGCAGACAGACTCTGGTTTTGGGGGGTAGATGCTCTAGCAGGTCCAGGGGGTCCCTTGAGTCCTGACTCGCCTTTGCCTGTCAGGCCTCTTCCTCATGACCTTTGCCATGGGTGGGATTCTCCACTCTGGCTCCCAGCACAGGCCTGAGCTAAAGATGGTTCTATATGACTTGCAGGCACCACCTGAAAATGGATAGATGTATGATAGTCCCTCTTTGGAACATCCCTGGAGGACAGTGGGGATGGTAAATCCTCCCAGAACTTCAGATAGTGCACCTGGCTGCTCACTTTGCCTGGGAGGAGAAACGGCCAGATGTGTGATTACATACCCGTTTATGGCTGTGGCCAATGATTCGGTTGGATATCAGGGACTTGGAAGGCATATGATTAGAAAATTGATGACTAAGACATTTGGGGAGGATGTATGTAAATAGACTTCTGTAGATCTGTTTTATGGATACCAGTCAGTCTCTCTCCCCAGTTGCCCCTATTGTCTCTCAACGAGCTCATGAACAAAGTGGCCATGATGGCAGGGATGAGCTTTGTGCATGGGCTTCCACTCATCAAGATCGGCCTCACTCTGCTCCTAGCATCAAGGAGCAACACTGAGCCCCCAAGTGGCACCATCCCCTGTGAGGACCAGCCAGCCACCTGGTGACAGGTTGATACATTAGACTGTACGGTGGAAGGGGTAGCATTTTGTTCTTACTGTAATAGATATTCTGGATATGGATTTACCTTTCCTGTGTGCAATTCTTCTGCCAAAACTGCCATCCATGGGCTTACAGAATGCCTTGTATACTGTTACCATGTTCTGTACAGCATTGCTTCAGATCAAGTAATTCACTTCATGACAAAATAAGTGTGGCAATGGGCCCATGCTCCCAGAAGTCACCAGTCTTACCAAATCTTCCACTAACCTGAAGCAGCTAGCTTGATAGAATGGTGGAATGCCCTTTTATTTATTATAATTTTTTTAATTGAAGCATAGTTGATTCACCATGTGTTAATTTCTGCCACCTAACAAAGTGATTCAGATATATATATATATATATATATGTGTGTGTGTGTGTGTGTGTGTGCATGTTCTTTTTTTCAATGTCCTTTTCCATTATGGTTTATCATAGGATGTTGAATATAATTTCCTGTGCTATATAGTAGGACCTTGCTGTTTATCTGCTCTATATGTAGGAGTCTACACCTGCTAACCCCAATCTCCTAATCCATCCCTCCCCAACTCCCTCACCCTTGGCAACCAGAAGTCTGTTCTCTATGCCTGTGAGTCTGTTCATGTCTTGTAAATAGATGTATTTGTGTCATATTTTAGATCCCACATATGAAGTGATAGCATATGGGATGTGTCTTTCTCTTTCTGACTGACTTCACTTGGTATGATCATCTCTCGTTGCATTTGGAATGGCTGTTTGAAGACTCAGTTACAGCACTGGCTATGGCAATACCTTTCAGGGCTAGGTCAAGGTTCTTCAAAGACTGTATCAATCTTCCCTGAATTAGTGCCCAATATATGATGCTATTTCTCTGATAGCTAACACTCACAGGTCTAGGAATCAAGGGGTAGAAATGGAAGTGGTCCCACTCACTGTTACCCTTAGTGACCTACTAGCAAAACTTCTGCTTTCAATTTCTGTGACTTTGCTCTGCTAGCTTAGAGGTCTTGGTTCCAGCAGGAGGAATGCGTATGTCAGGAGAGACAGCAATGATTCCGCTGAACTGAAAGTGAAAACTGCCACCTGGGCTCTGCATTCCTCATTACTCTGAATCAACCAGCAAGGCAGAAAGTTACTGTGCTGATTGATCCTAACAGCCCAGAGGAAATCAGACTACTACTCCATGACGGAGGTAAGGAATTATATATCTGGAATACAGGAGTCCTCTTAGGATATCTCAGTATTTCCATGCCTTGTGATTAAGGTCAATGGAAAACTATAACTCAGTCCAGGCATGACTACTTATGGCCCAGACCCTTCAGGAATGAAGGTTTGAGTCACCTCAACAGGTAAAGAACCAGGACCAGCTGAGGTTCTCACTGAAGGCAAAGTGAATACAGAATGGATCATAGAAGAAGGCAGCTATAAATACCATCTACAACCACACACATACAAGTACTGATACATATAGTTTCCATGTTGAGGAGCTCAGGACGCATAACTGGGAGCCTGATGAGGGTCTCAAAGGCAACAATTATGGTATCATCCAGGGCTGGGATCTCCTCTGGATCCTCTGCCAGGCTCCCATTTTTTGGCAGAATTCATCCCTGCTGAACTCCCAGTGACTTGTCTCTTCGAGGCCCAAAGGCATGTCCTGAGCCCTTCCTAAAGTGCTGGTCTCCAGCCATTTCGGCACCAGGGACTGGTTTCGTAGAAGACAGTTTTCCCACAGACAAAAGGTGGGGGGTGGTTTCGGGATGGTGCAAGCACAGTAGGGTTCTTGCTCCTATGAGAATCCGATGCTGCCACTGATCTAACAGGAGGCAGAGCTCAGGCAGTAATGCAAGCAATGGGGAGTGGCTGTAAATACAGATGAAGCTTCACTCACTCACCCACCACTCACCTCTTGCTGTGGAGCCCAGTTCCTAACAGGCCACAGACTGGTACTGGTTGGTGGCCCAGGGGTTGCGGACCCTTGTCTTAAAGGGCTCACTGATTAGGTTAGGATGATCCCCCTTTTAATTAACCTAAAGTTGATTGATTAAGGACCTTAATTACATCAGCAAAGCCCTTCAGCTTTGCCATATGATGAAATCAAATTATGAATGTCAAAAAAAATTATGAATGTAAAATCCCATCATACACACAAATCCCAGCCACACTCATGGGGAGAAAATTATAAGGGGCATACACACCAAGGGGAAGGAAACTTGGGGGCCATCCTAGACTTCTACCTAACACAAGTTGATTTTTTTAAATAAAGCAGTTAATTAAATTGTGCTCAGTCTTAGTTGAGGCATGTGGTATCTAGTTCCCTGACCAGGGATCAAACCCAGGCCCCTTGCATTGGTAGTATGGAATCTTAGCCACTGGACTACTAGTGAAGTCCCACAAGTTGACTTTTTTTTAAAAAAAAATTTAAGTATATAATCAAACTGCATTTTGGAAACCATGTTGCTTTCTCTTGTCTTGAGTTTCTAATGTGAACAAGGTCCAGGACTAAGTTTGAGGACAGATAGAGCAAAACATGTTTGTATTTTCTGGCTGTTTCATCACAGACCGCATACATCCCAAAGAAAAGCAGCAACAGACAGCAGCATATGCTAAGCAGTAGGTCAGGTGTATAAAATAAAAGCGCTCTCAGGGTTTAGAGAAGGAAGTCAGCACAGGATAGGAGTGACAGAATGAGGTTAACATTTGAATTAGGTCTTGAAATTGAACTGAACAAATATTTATTAAGCCCTGAGTGACTCTGTGAGGGTAGAAAGATGAATCAGTCTCTGCCTTCCAGGAATATGTAGCCTGGAGGGAGAGACAAATATTGAACCAAATGAAAGTGGGCAGGTTAAAAATCGGTAGACTAGAAGTAGAATACGCAGGGAAGAATCCCCATAAATTGTCAAGGATAGTCTGCAGAAAAGGGGAGAAACAAGAAACGGCAAAGCTGAAGGGCAGGGCGCAAGGAGAAGGAATGACGAGAGAGAAGACCAAGCCTCAGGGTCTTGTACACCTTGCTACTTAATTTTCACTTATCCATAAGAGTCAGGGGAATTCTTCAAGGGGCTTGGAGAGGGGAGCGGAGAGCAATAAAGGCACAAAGTATGATTTTGTTTCCTGCGTTTCTTCAATTACCCCTGGGAAAGCTGATTAATGTCTCTAAGCCTCTGGTGCATCTGTTTAGCTGGGATAATAGTAGTTTCTATTGCTGAGGTGTTGATGAGACAGTTAATGGAATATTCTGTGCAAAGCCTTGATAGTTTCTTTTCTTTTTTTTTTTTTTCTTACTCAGTGAAAGACAATAGCATGTGCCTTTATTTATAATGGCAGGAGGTACGGACGTGGAGAAAAACACCTGAAATTGGTTTATTTTGCATTGATGACACTCCTTAAAGTCTTGAGAATGCAGAATTGGGCAAAAATCACTGTATGATCCATGGGTACTTCTTTAATAGAGAAGAAATTAACCATTCATACTTGCGTCTACAGAAAGAAATTAACTTACTCTTGCAATTCGAGACTCCTTCACAATAAGGAAGTCTTAAGTTCTCATAGAGTGAGGGGGGAAGAGGGGAGAGAGATAATCATCTAGAACAGTGTTTCCCAAACTTGGCTGTTTTCACAGACATTTTTGGGGGGAGGGGGATACAGGTTTTCTACGTAACATTTAAATGTTTATGTTTTCCTTCTGTGTGTCATCTAAACAATATATGCTTGTTCAGGATTCCCTGGACACCATCTGACCTAACAGTGTTGCCATATGGTCACCGCACCTACAGTTAGACCTCTGATCCCTGGAGCACCAAGTGAAGACCAACTGTGCTTAACTTTTCACGTGGTTTCTCTCGGATTGAAAGACAGAACAGACAGAACCGTCGAACATTTCCTGTGAGATCTGTGAGTTGTCAGGGTTCAGGGCAGTGGTTCACAGCAGTGACTCTCAAAGCAGAAAGGGGTGGGGTGGGTTGGAGATGGTGGCCTGGGAAGACACCTTCTGAAAAAGCACACTCAAAATGCCTGTTGATTTCATAACGCAAATTCTAGGACATCAAACTCAACAAAATAATTTTCAGGCAGTAGCAGAAAACCAACTCTAGCTTCGTGCTTGGGGGCCTGAGATACACTTGGTTGAGAAACACAGGTGTTGGAGGTAGAGGCATCCCAGCTCGAGGAGACCCTTGGTAAGAACATGTGCCAAAGAGAAGGACCATCTTTTGGGTCAGTGAGTGAATCCTAAGCATATCTTGTCATGGTCCCTGGGAACCCAAAGGGCCAATCCACAAGAAACCCAAGACATCCATCAGACCTGTTATTTTGGGCAAGTTGGTCCATTTTTAATACTGAGTCAAAAGAAGCTGTTGACTTCCCTTCCCCTTTTATTGAGGTTAACATATTTCAGTAAACAGTTGCTGTAACTGGGTACAGTCACCCCAGGTCCATCCTCCAGGAACTGCTGTCATTATCTGCAATGCCATCCTGTCCTCAAGGGGGATATCAGCCTGGGTCTGCTCTGTAATTATTGCAGGGCTCCAATTTGCATTAGCCGTGTCAACAGTTCCCCTCTCTTGTGCATATTTACTAGATCAGTGCATCCACCTATGCACTCTTGACCAATGAAGACTCGAGGTACCGTTCTGGCTCCAGTGAGCTGCTCCAAGTAATCTTGAATCTCACTGGTGTTACTGGCGGCTGTAATATCGACAAATTCCAAAAGCCCTTGTTTGAAGGGCAGTTGGCTGAGAAGCTCCTGAGTCTTTCTGCAGTAGGGGCAGGTGGGCTTGATGAACACGACCACCTTCCCAGGCTGGATCTTGCTGTTGACGAACGCTTGAGCCATGCCGCCTCCCTCCGGGGGGTACACCTCCACTGTAGGTAGAGCTTTGGAGTCCTTGATAGTTTCAAAGGGCCAATATTCTGACAGTGATGAGTATTTAGCTACTTTGGTCACAGGTGAAGAATCTTTAGGTCAAAAATTAGTAAAGTGTTGGGAGAGGGGAAATTGGGTGAAGAGGGTTAAAAGGTATAAACATCCATTAAGTCCTGGGACTTCCCTGGTAGTCTAGTCGTTAAGAATTCTCCTGCCAGTGTAGGGGACACAGGTTGGATCCCTGGCTGAAGATGGGGGAAGATCCCGCATGACATGGGGCAGTTAGGCCTGCTCACTACAATTACTGAGCCCATGCTCTAGAGCCCGTGAGCCACAACTGCTGAAGGCCGCATGCCCGAGAGCCTGTGCTTTGCAGCAAAGACCCACTGCAGTCAAGAATTTAAAAAAAAAAAAAAAAAAAGGTAAGTCCTAGGGATGTAACTTTACAGCATGGTGACTATAGTTAACAATACTGTTTAATATATTTGAAAGTTGCTAAAAAAAAGTAGATTTTAAAAATTCTTATCACAAGGGAAAAAATGTAACTGCCTGTGGTGATGGATGTTAACTAGACCTTTCATAGTGTTCATTTTGTAATAGATACATATATCTAATCATTATGCTGTACACCTGAAACCAATGCAATGTTACATGTCAATTATATTTCAACAAAGCTGGAGAAAAAACATGGTAAAGTGTAACATTGTAGTGCTGTTTTTGCAGGGAGGGAGACCCTTTCCAGGGCCTGAGAATAGATTCTTGTCTAACATTCAGAAATGAGTTGTCAGGGGAGACACACGTGCTGACAAAGCATGAGACTCACTGGGAAGGGGTGACTGAGCAGAGAGCAGCAGGGTAAGGGAACCCAGGAGGACTGCTCTGCCTGTGGCTTGCAGTCTCAGGTTTTACGGTGATGGAGTTAGTTTCTGGGTCATCTCTGGCCAGTGACTTTGCTTGGCCCATAGTCTGACCCAAAGTCCTTCCTGGCTCATCTCTCCATCAAGATGGATTCCAGCTTGAAGGGTTCTGGGAGACTGGTCATCTCCTCCGTCTTTGGGCCCCTCCCGAATTCTCCCAGTTAGTTTTTGGCAACAGCACCATGTTCCCTAGTGGGACCTCCTGTTGTGAAACTCTCAGGCGCTAGGGTCTGACAGAGGCAGGTGGTTTTGGTCAACAGTTCTCTAACGATATTAAGGAATGAAGTCACTTTTAAATGTGTTTAAAAGTATTTGAAAAACTGAAGGTGGAAACTTTTTAAAGTCATAACAAATTTAATATAAAATTATATATTCTCATTATTTTAAAAATATTCAAACTCAAAGAGGTACAAAGAAGAAATTAGTGACTCTCCTGAAATTCTACCAGTTGGGAAAAAAAATCAGTGTTAACTTATGGTGATCGTAGTTCTGGACATAACTCTGTTACGAGCGGGACATGACTTAGTGACAAAACCACTAGCCACCATGTGACCCAGAAATTCCAATTCTAGGTGCATACTCTAAAGAACTGAAATACTTGTCCACACAAAGCCTTGCATATGAATGTTCATAGCAGCATTATTCATAATAACCTGAAAGGAGAACGACCCACATATCCATCAGCTGATGGATGGATGAACAAAATGTGATATAACCGTTCACACAGCGAAATATTATTTGACCATAAAGTGGGACTGACACATGCCACACATGGATGAACCTTCAAAAAATTATGCTACATGAAAGGAGGCAGAGACAAAAGCCCGCACGTTGTACGAGTCCATGTATTGATACATATCAAATGTCCAGAATAGACAAATCCATCATAGATAAACAGTTGCCATAGGATGTAGGGGAGAAGCAAATGAGTGACTGTGAATGGATGGGAGGTTTCTCTTTGGGGCAATAAAAATGTTCTGGAAGCAGATTACAGTAATGGTTGCAAAACTCTTTAAATATTGAAATCCATTAAGTTGTATACTTTAAACATGTGAATTTTATGGCATGTAAACTATACCTCAATAAAGCAGGTTTTGTGTTTTTTTTCCCAAGGGAAAAAAAAAAAAAAGCAAGTTTCAGGACTTCCCTGGTAGTCTAGTGCTTCGACTGCAGGGGGCACAGGTTCGAACCCTGCTGGGGAATTAAGATCTCACAAGCCGAATGGCCAAACATAAAACAAAGACTTCTCCATGCCAAATTCAATAACAGAAAACTATAGAGCAATGTCTACAAAAGTCTAAGGGAAAGATTGGCGTGTGAATAGTATACACAGCTAAGATATCTCTTCAAATACAAAAGCAACAGAAAGGCTCCTGGAAAAGCTACCCAAAATGAAATCTAGCCAAATAAGAAAGATTCAAGTGAAAGAATTCAACAACACAGAAGTCAAGGTAAAAAGATTGCAGGTGAAAATGGAATCAAGTTAAATACAGAACCAAGGACTGGCATGGGGAATGGGGGGCAGGAGGGAGGCTCAAGGAAAGGATATATATATTGCATGCATACATGCTCAGTCGCTTCAGTCCTGTCCAACTCTTTGTGACCCTATGGACTGTAGCCCATCAGGCTCCTCTGTCCATGGGATTCTCCAGGCAAGAATACTGGAGTGGGTTGCCGTGCCCTCCTCCAGGGAATCTTCCCCACCCAGGGATCTAACTTGCATCTCTTATGTCTCCTGCATTATCTGGCAGGTTCTTTACCACCAGTACCACCTGGGAAGCCCATTTATATACATATATGCTTAGAGCTAATTTGCATTGTTGTAGGGCAGAAACCAACAAAACATGAAATCAATTATCTTCCATACAAAAAAGTATAGAAATAAATCAGGCTGGGAAAATATAGGACCAAGATTAAACAATGTGGGAAGTATGATTTGGAATAAAACATAAATGTCACCAACCAGAGTACTTGGCCTACTCAATCAGTAGAAACTGATTACAGGTCACACAAGAAATTCAGGCAAGGCTTTATGGAGGCCTCTGCTGCAGCAAGAGGGAGCGAGAAAAAGTAACAGCTTCCCTTGGTTGCTTGCTCACTTGGGGAGTGAGTGGAGGTCAAACTTGATCCTAATATGGGGTGATGTTAGAATGTGTCCAGGGGACAGGCTGGAGGGGTGGCTTAAGTGGCTTATAACACCACTAAATGGTGTTTATGCACGGGGCATGCTCAGTACTCTGCTTTTTGCTCCTGGATCCTCAGAAGTGGCAGTGGGGATATTTGCTCTCTTTGTAGCCCATTGTTCAGAATTTGTCCCAGCTGTGTATGAATGCGGTTATTTTTAGTTCCTTAGAGTTTCTTTGTATTTCTTTGCTCTAGCAGAAGTTTGTACAGGTGCAAGCACTGCAGCAAAGGGTCCCAGGTCCCAAACAAAGGAAGGTCATGGACTCCCGTCCTTTAGAGATGATGAGAAAAATGTTAAACTTCCTTCCTCTTCCCCTCCTTCTACATTTTGACGTTACTGCATGTGAGTGTGCTCAGTCACCTCAGTCATGTCCAACTCTGCAATCCCGTGGTCTACTCCAGGGGATCTTCCCACCCAGGGATCGAACCTGAATCTCCTGCATTGCAGGCAGATTTAACTTTGTTAATTTGTATGTATTTCTAAGGTGGTGAGCAGAGCCTCTAGGTTGGACTGTCTTTCAGAAGCAAACAACTGTGTCATTTCAATGGCTCAGCGATGCAGGTATGCAGAGGTGCCGACTTTCCGCACCCAACACTTGTCCTGGGGCTTGGCTTCACACTGTCACCTAGAGACATGGACTAACCGAGGGTCACTGTCCTGTAGCCTCAACACTGGGGACACCTGGCCCTACCTCTCAATACTCCAGGGAATAAGCTGCTGAGTGAGGTTCACACAGGCTGTGAAATTCTATGAAATTCACCAGAAGTGACCCCTATCACTTTGACTCCCAGGAGGGCATAATTTCAGATGTTCCTGGTAGAGAGGGAAGGACTAGATTCGGGCAAGCTCTAGAAGGGTCATCTGTGGCCTTGAAGATATCACTGAGATGCAAAGAGTCAGGGGTGGCAGAGACTCCTGCACCGCTAGTGTTGTTGTTTTTTAATTATGAAAGTAAGACAACACATTTATAGGAGACTTGGAAAATATAGAACAAGGTTACTTATAGTTCCACTATAAAAGATTTTTAGTTGGTGTTTCAATATTAAACCCTTAAAAATTAATAGAATGAACATATAGAGAAGGAGAATATAACAAACCTGAAAAGGACTGTGAACCAATTCAGCATAATTAAGATTTATACAGTTTTTATACAATGGTAGGATACAAATTCTATTCAAGTTCCCATAGACTGTAAACTAGGAGACACTAAGGACTTTCCTGGTGGTTAAGTGGTTATGAATCTGTGTGCCAGTGCAGGACACATGGGTTTGATCCCTGGTCTGGGAAAATTCCACACGCCAACAGGGCAACAAAGCCCGCACACTGCAACTACTGAGCCTGTGCTCTAGAGCCTGGGGACCACAAGAAGAAGCTACTGAAGTGAGAAGTCTTAGCATTGAAACTGGAGAGTAGCTCCCACTGGCCACAACTAGAGAAAACCTGTGCAGCAATGAAGACCCAGCATAGCCAAAAATAATTGATTGATTGATTGATTTTAAAAAAGAACCTAGGAGATACTAGAACATATCCAGGGACACTGAACAAGGTGCAAAAATTTCATGGTCTAAAAGTGCTGAAATCACACAGAGCCTGTTCTCCTATAATTGTGGAATTATGTTAGAAATCAGTATCAAAAGATATTTGAAAATAATTCGTATATTTTCAAGTGCAGTGAGCCATTTACCAGGAGAGATCTTCAACTTAGTCACCGAAAGCCTTAATAAAGTTAGACTAAAAAAAAAAAAATACACATACACAGAGATTTCAGAGAAGAAAAGCATTTAAATGATAAATTAGTATCAAAATGAGAGATTAACATTAAAAAATACTTTAAACAAATCCCATGTATTTGGAAATTAAACATCCACTTTTAAATGATTGATGTATCTTAACACAACATAACATGGGGAATTAGAAAATATTTGTAATAAAATGAAAAGAGAATTTGCCAGAATTGTTGCATGCAGCTGAAGTTGCTCAATGCAATTAACTACAATGTGGAGTCTTGAATAAGGGATGAAAACAAATTAGGGACACTAACATAAAATTTTGTGAAATTTGAACAGAATCTATATTTTATTAACTACTGTATCACTTGTTAAGTTCCTATTTTTGTTTTTTACAACATTGTGTTTCTTTATATTCTCACAATCAGACTAGAAGTTTCAAGCGCCATCCAAATTGTCTTGCACTCTCATGTTTTTGGAAGTCTTCCCTTTCCTGGGGCACCAGCTCCCACAGCCCTGACCCTGGGTGAGCCTCGGGGTCTCGTACGGGTCAGTGGCAGCCTTGCCATCCTCTCAGACCCTGTAAGAAGGTATATGACCGTGGTGTTCCCTGCACAGCTTGGGAACCCAGCTGCTCCTTTCCAAAGAAATCCATGTCTTTCGACAAATTCTTCACTTTCTCAAAGCAGCCAGGGTGGATTTTTGTCCCTTGAAATAGAGAACACTTACTGACAGAGTGGGCTGCCGTCTATGGGGTCGCACAGAGTCGGACATGACTGAAGCGACTTAGCCGCAGCAGCAGCAGCAACTGACAGGGTACTGTTATGGAGATGGCAGTTAGATGTCTGGGAAAACAGCCCATTCTCATTAACTTGTTCTGTGTCGAATGGGTAAGTCCCATGATAGAAAAGCCTGATTTCTGGGCTGGGCATAAAAGATTTCACCCTCAGCCCCCAAATGGGTCCCCTACCAGAATTACCCCTGATAGTCTGGCTTTTCCAAGACCTCTATTTCTTTTAAAAGAAATAATGCATCCTAGTAAATATGTAAGGACACATCCACACAAGCCCCATTTCTTTCTCAAAACTGAGGACTTGGGCTGTTTCTTCTATCAGTAATTGAGCACCACCTACAGCTCTGCCAGCACTTCAGGCTGAGAGATAGGAATAGCTTCTCGAGTACTAAACTACAGATAACTGCCAAACAATTTTGTGAAGGAAAGTGAGGTGCCAAGCAGTTTCTCGCTATAAAAAGGGTGTCTACAACCCACAGACTGGGAGAGAATATTTGCAAATCACGTATCTGACTTGTATCCAGGGTATATAAAGAATACTTGCAACTCACAATAAGAAAGGCAACTCAATTAAAATACGGGCACAAGATCCGTATAGATATTTCTCCAAAAAAGATCTGCAAATCAAAAATATACACATTAAAAGATATTACAGGAATGCAAATCAAAACCACAGTAAGATACCACTTCACACCCAAGTAGGATGCCTATCATTTAAAAAGAGAGACAATAACAAGTATCATTGAGGATGTGGATTAATTGCAGGGCTCATACATTGTTGGCCAGAGTATAAAATGGTGCATCCATTCTGGAAAACAGTCTGGCAGGTCCTCAAAAGGCTAAACCTAAGAGTTACCATCAGTTCAGTTCAGTTCAGTCGCTCAGTCGTGTCCAAATCTTTGTGACCCCAGGAATCGCAGCACGCCAGGCCTCCCTGTCCATCACCAACTCCCAGAGTTCACTCAGATTCATGTCCACTGAGTCAGTGATGCCATCCAGCCATCTCATCCTCTGTTGTCCCCTTCTCCTCCTGCCCTCAATCCCTCCAATATCAGAGTCTTTTCCAATGAGTCAACTCTTCGCATGAGGTGGCCAAAGTACGGGAGCTTCAGCTTTAGCATCATTCCTTCCAAAGAAATCCCAGGGTTGATCTTCAGAATGGACTGGTTGGATCTCCTTGCAGTCCAAGGGACTCTCAAGAGTCTTCTCCAACACCACAATTCAAAAGCATCAGTTCTTCAGCCCTCAGCCTTCTTCACAGTCTAACTCTCACATCCATACATGACCATAGGAAAAACCGTAGCCTTAACTAGACGGACCTTAGTCAGCAAAGTAATGTCTCTGCTTTTGAATATGCTATCTAGGTTGGTCATAACTTTCCTTCCAAGGAGTAAGCGTCTTTTAATTTCATGGCTGCAGTCACCATCTGCAGTGATTTTGGAGCCCAAAACAATGAAGTCTGACACTGTTACCACTGTTTCCCCATCTATTTCCCATGAAGTGATGCGACCAAATGCCATGATCTTCGTTTTCTGAATGTTGAGCTTTAAGCCAACTTTTTCACTCTCCTCTTTTACTTTCATCAAGAGACTTTTTAGCTCCTCTTCACTTTTTGCCATAAGGGTGGTGTCATCTGCATATCTGAGGTTATTGATATTTCTCCCGGCAAGCTTGATTCCAGCTTGTGCTTCTTCCAGTCCAGCGTTTCTCATGATGTACTCTGCATAGAAGTTAAATAAGCAGGGTGACAATATACAGCCTTGACGTACTTCTTTTCCTATTTGGAACCAGTCTGTTGTTCCATGTCCAGTTCTAACTGTTGCTTCCTGACCTGCATACAGATTTCTCAAGAGGCAGGTCAGGTGGTCTGGTATTCCCATCTCTTTCAGAATTTTCCACAGTTTATTGTGATCCACACAGTCAAAGGCTTTGGCATAGTCAATAAAGCAGAAGTAGATGGTTTTCTGGAACTCTCTTGCTTTTTCGATGATCCAGCAGATGTTGGCAATTTGATCTCTGGTTCCTCTGCCTTTTCTAAAACCAGCTTAAACATCAGGAAGTTCACGGTTCACGTATTGCTAAAGCCTGGCTTGGAGAATTTTGAGCATTACTTTACTAGCATGTGAGATGAGTGCAATTGTGCGGTAGTTTGAACATTCTTTGGCATTGCCTTTCTTTGGGATTGGAATGAAACTGACCTTTTCCAGTCCTGTGGCCACTGCTGAGTTTTCCAAATTTGCTGGCATATTGAGTGCAGCACTTTCACAGCATCATCTTTCAGGATTTGAAAGAGCGCAACTGGAATTACATCACCTCCACTAGCTTTGTTCATAGTGATGCTTCCTAAGGCCCACTTGACTTCACATGCCTGGATGTCTGGCTCTAGATGAGTGATCACACCATCGTGATTATCTTGGTCATGAAGATCTTTTTTGTACAGTTCTTCTGTGTATTCTTGCCATCTCTTCTTAATATCTTCTGCTTCTGTTAGGTCCATACCATTTCTGTCCTTTATTGAGCCCATCTTTGCATGAAATATTCCCTTAGTAGCTCTGATTTTCTTGAAGAGATCTCTAATCTTTCCCATTCTGTTGTTTTCCTCTATTTCTTTGCATTGATCGCTGAGGAAGGCTTTCTTATCTCTCCTTGCTATTCTTTGGAACTCTGCATTCAGATGCTTATATCTTTCCTTTGCTCCTTTGCTTTTCGCTTCTCTTCTTTTCACGGCTAATGTAAGGCCTCCCCAGACAGCCATTTTGCTTTTTTGCATTTCTTTTCCATGGGGATGGTCTTGATCCCTGTCTCCTGTACAATGTCACGAACCTCATTCCATAGTTCATCGGGCACTCTATCAGATCTAGGCCCTTAAATCTATTTCTCACTTCCACTGTATAATCATAAGGGATTTGATTTAGGTTATACCTGAATGGTCTAGTGGTTTTCCCTACTTTCTTCAATTTGAGTCTGAATTTGGCAATAAGGAGTTCATGATCTGAGCCACAGTCAGCTCCTGGTCTTATTTTTGTTGACTATATAGAGCTTCTCCATCTTTGGCTGCAAAGAATATAATCAGTCTGATTTCGGTGTTGACTGTCTGGTGATGCCCATGTGTAGAGTCTTCTCTTGTGTTGTTGGAAGAGGGTGTTTGCTATGACCAGTGCATTCTCTTGGCAAAACTCTGTTAGCCTTTGCCCTGCTTCTTTCCATATTCCAAGGCCAAATTTGCCTGTTACTCCAGGTGTTTCTTGACTTCCCTACTTTTGCATTCCAGTCCCCTATAATGAAAAGGACATCTTTTTTGGGTGTTAGTTCTAAAAGGTCTTGTAGGTTTTCATAGAACTGTTCAACTTCAGCTTCTTCAGAGTTACTGGTTGGGACATAGACTTGGATTACTGTGATATTGAATGGTTTGTTTGCCTTGGAAATGAACAGAGATCATTCTGTTGTTTTTGAGATTGCATCCAAGTACTGCATTTCAGACTCTTTTGTTGACCATGATGGCTACTCCATTTCTTCTGAGGGATTCCTGCCCACAGTAGTAGATATAATGGTCATCTGAGTTAAATTCACCCATTCCAGTCCATTTTAGTTCACTGATTCCTAGAATGTCGACGTTCACTCTTGCCATCTCCTGTTTGACCGCTTCCAATTTGCTTTGATTCATGGACCTAACATTCCAGGTTCCTATGCAATATTGCTCTTTACAGCATCAGACCTTGCTTCTATCACCAGTCACATCCACAGCTGGGTATTGTTTTTGCTTTGTCTCCATCCCTTCATTCTTTCTGGAGTTATTTCTCCACTGATCTCCACTAGCATATTGGGCACCTGCTGACCTGGGGAGTTCCTCTTTCAGTATCCTATTATTTTCCCTTTCATACTGTTCATGGGGTTTTCAAGGCAAGAATACTGAAGTGGTTTGCTATTCCCTTCTCCAATGGACCACATTCTGTCAGACCTCTCCACCATGACCCGCCCATCTTGGGTGGCCCCACACAGCATGGCTTAGTTTCATTGAGTTACACAAGGCTGTGGTCCGTGTGATTAGATAGACTAGTTTTCTGTGACTATGGTTTCAATGTGTCTGCCCTCTGATGCCCTCTTGAAACACCTACTGTCTTACTTGGATTTTTCTTACCTTGGACGTGGGGTATCTCTTCACAGCTGCTCCAGCAAAGTGCTGCTCCTTACCTTGGACGAGGGGTATCTCCTCACCACCCCCTCTCCTGACCTTGAACGTGGAATAGCTCCTCTCAGCCCTCCTGAGGTGTCTTAGGGTGTCTTCATTTCTTTCCATTCTTTTCTCTATATTCTGTTCTGTGGCAGTGATTTCCACCATTCTGTCCTCCAGGTCATTTATCCTTTCTTCTGCCTCAGTTATTTTGCTTTTGATACCTTCTAGTGTATGATCTGTTTGTTTTTTTGTTTTTTAGTTCTTCTAGGTCTTGCATCTTTTCAGTCTTTGCCTCCATTCTTTTCCCGAGATCCTGAATCATCATCACTATCACTATTTTGAATTCTCTTTCTGGAAGGTTGCCTGTCTCCACATTATTTAGTTGGTTTTCTGGGATTTTATCTTGTCCCTTCATCTGGGACATAACATTCTGCTTTTTCGTGCTGATTAACTTTCTGTAATCTGGTTTTTGTTTTAGCTGCTATAAGACTGTGCTTCTTCCTGCTTCTTGTTTCTGCCTTCTGATGGATGAGGCTAAGAGGCTTGTGTAAGCTTTCTGATGGGAGGGACTGGTAGTGAGAAAAACTGAGTCTTGCTCTGGTGGGCAAGGCCTTGATCAATAAAGCTTTAATCCAATTATCTGCTAATGGGTGGGGTTGCACTCACTCCCTGGTAGTTTTTTAGCCTGAGGCAAACCAGCCTGCCAGTCTACAGGCTCTATGATAGGGTTAGTGGTAGCTTCCAAGAGGGTTTACTCCCAGAGGGACCTTCCCAGGCTGCTGCTGCCATTGCCCCCATCTCTGGGAAATCCTGTGGATAGAGAACAGTGGAGCCTGGTGGATTATAGTCCATGGGGTCGCGAGAGTCGGACATGACTTAGCTGCTAAACCACCATAGCCTGCAGACTCACGCCTCCACAGAGACCTTCCAACACTAGCAGGTAGTTTTGGTTCAGTTTCCTGTGAGGTCACTGCTCCTTTCCTCTGAGTCTTGGAGCGTGCAAGGTTTTGTTTGTGTCCTCCGAGACTGTTTCTGTTTAGAGTCTCTCTTTTCCCCAGTCCCTAGAAGTCTTGTAATCAAATCCTGCTGGCCTTCAGGATCAGATTTCCTGGGGATTCCCCATCCCTTTGTCAGATCCCTAGGCTGGAAAGCCGGAAGTGGGGTTCAGAACCTTCACAGTAGTGGGAGAACTTCTTTGGTATTATTGTTTTCCAGTTTGTGGGTCACCCACCCAGTGGGTATTGGGTTTGATTTTATCATGATTGTGTCCCTCCTACCACCTCGATTCAGCTTCTTTGTCTTTGAATGTAGGGTATCTTTTTTTGGTAGGTTCCAGCATCCTCCTGTCAACTGTCGTTCAACAGCTAGTTGTGATTTTGGTGGTCTCACGGGAGGCGATATCAGCCCATGTCCTTCTATTACCAGATATTAACTTTTTGACATGAAGAGTTTTGCAAGTGTTTTTCCTAATGTAAAACTTTCTCTTTAGCTTTATTTTTCTAACAACTTTACTCATTTCCTTTCACTCACCATCGTGTTAGTAAGCATTTACTAGTGCCTTGATGTTACCATCTCTGTATAAGATAAAACAAAACAGACAAAAACTAAGCTTCTCATTTGCCCTCTTTTCTACACTGAGCTCTCTTATGCCTGGATGTGAAACATTCATGCAAGTTAACATTGGCTTGGCTTGGACGTTAACCAGACAATCCTTTCTCCTTGAACATTCAGGAACATTTATTCTGAACTTTCCAGTCTGCAGACCCTCTACCTTTCAAAGAACAGGTCCGCGGACTTCCCTGGTGGTCCAGGGATTAAGAATCCACCTCCCAGGGCAGGGGATGCAGTCTTGATCCCTTAGTTAGGGAACTAAGATCCTACATGCTGTGAGGCAACTAAACCTGTGCACCTCAACTAGAGAACCCATGTGCTGCAACTAGAGAAGCCCTCGCTCGCACTGCAACTACTGAGTCCACGTGTGCAAGCACCACAACAAAGACCAAGCACAGCCAGAAAAGAGATAAACCACCAAAGAGCAGGTCTGCAAAGACAGAACGTAGGCATCCGTAGGCAGCACTCGGATTGCGCTCTCCACAAAGCATTCGTGTAGCTCTTAGCCTTAGACACATCTACTCATTCTTAATATCTTTGATGTATAGACGCTATGAGTGTGCTATGTCAACCTCTTATACCTAGGACACAATGATGTGTGTCATTTTAGTCCTTGCAGGGCCAAAGTGACATGGGAGAGAACTGGGGCTATGGTGGTTTAGCTGCTAAGTTGTGTCCAACTCTCGTGACCCCATGGACTACGTATAGCCCTGCAGGCTCCTCTGTCCTCTATCCGCAGGATTTCCCAGGCAAGAATACTGGAGTGGGTTGCCATTTCTTTCTCCAGGGGGATCTTCTTAACCTAGGGATCAAACCTGGGTCTCTTGCATTGCAGGCAGATTCTTTACCAATTGAGCCACCAGGAAAGCCCCGATGGGGGTTATAGGAGATGAGATTTCATCTCACCTCAGTGTGCTGTGCTGTGTGCTTAGTTGCTCAGTTGTGTCTAACTCTTTGTGACGCCATGGACTGCAGCCCACCAGGCACCTCTATCCTTGGGGATTCTCCAGGCAAGAATGCTGGAGTGGGTTGCCATGCCCTCTTCCAGGAGATCTTCCCATCCCAGGGATTGGACCTAGGTTTCCTGCATTGCAAGCAGATTCTTTACCATCTGAGCTATCAGGGAAGCCCATTTCACCTTAGTGTTAAGTAAATCCTGGAAATTGCTGTTATGGGCATAACGTGGATATGCCTACCATCTTGTGTCTTATACCAGGGCCTGAGCAAGTGGTGGCAATTAATACTGTGCATATCAGTATACACTTAACATCATGTTTCCATAGAAACTTAGTTATATGACTTTACCTCCTAAAATTCACAATATAGCCAAGTGCCATTTTAATATGCACTGATATAATTTCTTACTGAGTTTCCTAAAATGTCCAGGCTGAGATGTAGGAAGGGCCAGGGTTGGCTCTTGTTGGCAATGAATAGACAGAAAGAGCTTCCATAAAACAATAAATTGCCATTAGCTTAATTTTTTTAAGGTCACTCGGGAAGACTGTATTTGGCACAACAGTCTTGGCACAGTTATTGTCAGCAAGAAGCTTAAAGTGAGGACATGGCAACTGGACCTGCAAATGATTTCCTTGAAGGTAGATTGTGAACAGTTTTTCTTGGAAAGCTTCACTTTCCAGAGCAAACTTGAAAGAAGCTGATAAAAGCTTAAGATGGCAACTTCCCTGGTGGTCCAGTGGTTAAGAATCCAGCTTCCTCTGCAGGAGACATGGGTTCGATCCCTGGTTGAGGAACTAAGATCCCACATGCTGTGGAGCCATTAAATTAAGCCCACGGGCCACAACTAAGACCTGATGCAGCTAAAAAAATAAATAAAATATTTTTAAAAATAGAAAACCTTCGGGGTTCACAGCCACTGGAGAATCTGTATCTCAAGCTGCCTGTACATTCATTTTGTAGACTGCAGTAGCGTGAGGGCTTAGCTGGGCAAGGTTTCCTACTCATCATGTAATAGGGAGGAACCTTTTATCCCTATGACAAATTAATCACTGAAGAAATGTTTCCATAAGGTTAAATTGTACATAATGGCCCATCTCTGAGAACCCTACCTACCAGGTAATTAGCTAAAATATCTTTGTTTTGCTCACAGGAAACATCTTGATCAGGCCCACTCCTGGATGACTGGAGGGAGGAAGAAATTAACACATCCCTTCCAGAGGCTGATGGGAACCAGGAAGTGTCTGACTTTAATTTCTCCCCTTTTAGTATAAAAGGAGTCTGAATTCTAACCCAGGAATGATGATTCTCTGGGACATGAGTCTATCATCTTCTCTGTCTTCTGGCTCACAAAGTCGCCATTCCTGGCCCCTACAACCTGAATCTCAATTTATTGGCCTGTTGTGCAGGCAGCAGTATGCACTGGAGTTGGTAGCAATCACCGTCATGCTTACCGCTTACTGAGCGTCACTGCGTGCACAGGTTGAGCACTAGGGCAAGGCCTCTACATCTGCCATTTAACCTGGCCACTGTTGGACAGTTACTAATCAGATGAAAAGCTAGGGCTCAGAGAGGTAAAGTGACCTGCCTGGTAGGTAGACGAGCTAAATTCAAACCACAGATCTGTGCACTTTGCTCCCTGCAGCATCCTACTCTTAGGCATGGACTGGCAATACTTTCTTCACCCACTCAGTTCATTTGCATACTTACCTGGCCTTTCATCTGATGAGCTAAGTTGGCACATAAATCTGACAAATGTGTCCTGTATGCTAGAAATTGTCAGGTGCCCCTGGTAAAGCGTCTGCCTACTATGCGGGAGACCTGAGTTCAATCCCTCAGTCGGGAAGATTCTCTGGAGAAGGAAATGGCAACCCACTCCAGTACTCTTGCCTGGAAAATCCCATGGACGGAGGAGCCTGGTAGGCTACAGTCTATGGGGTCTGGTAAGCTACAGTCTATGGGGTCGCAAAGAGTCGGACACGACTGAGCGACTTCACTTTCTTTCACTTTCACTTTCTACATATATGATCACTTAAACTTCACAGCTCTAAGAAGTAATTACCTTCGAACTTTTTGCTTGAATATTGTCGTTTATTTTTTAAGTAGCAAGTCAATACAGAAAAGTGCACAAATCTGAAGTACACAGCCCAGTGATTTTCACAAAATGAACACACTTGTGTAATCATGGCTGATCAAGAATCAGAACAGTGTGTCTTTCCTCCCTTCCTCCCTCCTGCCAGTCCACTCTCTTTCTGGCTAACACATGCAGCTCCATGCAGCTCAAATGAGGATTTGGGGGTCTGCTTCAGAGAGGGTTGCAAATAATTAAGGAAATGGCACTAAAAAAAAAAAAAAGTACAGGTTTTGTATCTTATAAACTCAGAATGAAATCGGCAAGTTAGGCCTCTCTTGTCACATAGGGCTAACTTCAAAGTGAAAGGCACAGATCATAATTTCAAATGAGACTCTTTGGTAAATATCCTACAACTTTTACTAAAATACCTTGAATGTCCCATATTGCAAGGCAGTTCAGCAGTACTTATTTTATTTACTTTAGTATTTTATTTATTGATTTGGCTGCACCAAGTCTTAGTTGCGTCATGCAGGATCTTTCAGTTGCAGGGATCTAGTCTTGGGATTTTAGACTTGGGGTCTAGTCCCACCAGGGATAGAACCCAGGGCCCCTGTATTGGGAATGCAAAGTCTTAGCCACGGGACCACCAGGGAAGACCCAGCAATATTTATTTTAAATCCATATGTTTTTTACAGGTATTGAGCATCTGATATGTACCAGATGCACAATCAGGCCTGTCCACACTGGCTCCATTCCCATGGATGGTTCCTTTTGGACCCAGAGAAAAGGCCACCTATAATTGCGGCTCTTTTTTAGATTATTATTTATTTACCTTATTTTTGGTTGTGCTGGGCCCTCATTGTGGTGCACAGGCTTCTCATTTCAGTGACTTCTCTTGTTGCAGAGCACATGCTGTCCATGCGTGGGCTTCAGTAGCTGGAGCACTCAGGCTCAGTAGCTGCGGACCACTGACTTAGTCACTCTGCATCGTGTGGAATCTTCCCAGACAGGGGATCAAACCCATGCATTGTCACCTGCATTGGCAGGCAGATTCTTATCCACTGTACCACCAGGGAAGTCCTGTAATGATGGTTCTGACACCAACTAGATGTCCAACAATTAAATTCAATCCAGTTTGGACACTACCTACTCATGGTTAGGGGCAGACCCCACAGGTTTAAGAAGTCATTTCCATAAGACCACCCCCACTTCAGATATAAATTGCAAGTCCTGGGGGCTCCATCCCTAATTCTGACAGATCAGCTACAGATTAAGTGTTCCCCTACCTCCTCCTCAGTTTTAGTAACTAGAACTGCAAGGAGATTCAACCAGTCCATCCTAAAGGAAATCAGTCCTGAATATTCATTGGAAGGACTGATGCTGAAGCTGAAGCTCTAATATTTTGGCCATCTGATGCGAAGAACTGACTCATTGGAAAAGACCCTGATGCTAGAAAAGAGTGCAGGCAGGAGGAGAAGGGGATGACAGAGGATGAGGTGGTTGGATGGCATTACTGACTCAATGGACATAAGTTTGAGCAAGCTCTGGGAGTTGGTAATGGACAGGGAAGCCTGGTGTGCTGCAGTCCATGGGGTAGCAAAGAGTCAGACACAACTGAGCAACTGAACTGAGCTGAAGTGAGAATGACTTACAGAATTCAGGAAAATAGTTTATTCACATTTACTGGTTTATTAAAAAGGATACATCTAAGGGACAGCCAGATGGAAAGTGCAAAGGGCAAAGCAGGGGGAATGCATGAGCAGAGCTTCCATGAATGGATTTTGGAGAGACACAAAGTCACTCTGCCACACCTCTTCTATGGTAATTTATTTTTAAACATCACTGCCTTCACAATTATTTGAAAAGGTGTTTAGTTTGGATATCTTGAGGCAGTCCTTGCTTCCTGTCGAGATTCTTGAAATATCTCACAAAAAGTGTCACTTTGTGATGCGAATTTGGGAGTAATTTTCCATCAGAATAGTTGACGTCTCTGGGCCTTAATGATAAAATTGGCTAATACAGCTAGTTATAATACCTTGGGGTTTCCCAGGTGGCGCTAGTGGTAAAGAACTTGCTTGCCAATGCAATAGACGAGAGACACAGCTTGGATCCCTGGGTTGGGAAGATTCCCTGGAGGAGGGCATGGCAACCCACTCCAGTATTCTTGCCTGGAGAATCCTGTGGACGGGAGAGCCTGGCAGACTATGGTGCCCAGCATCACAAAGAGTAAGACCCGACTGAAGCAACTTAGCACACACTCACATAATACCATGGCGTGAAATTTAGAGCCAGTCCTGAGTTTCCCTTGGGTGAGGTGACTGACTTTGAGCTTGGATGATTGATGGGTTACTTATACCTTAACCTGGCCCCACCTCCTCAGTGTCTCATTCTGCTTGTTAAGAATCAGGATCAGATCATGGACCTGTCCCAGGGAAGATGCAATCGCTCACCCTTCAGAGAAACAGGAACAATAACCAGGCCCCTGAAACCTGCTGCCTCCTTTGCACCTGCCAAGAGAAATGAAGGCTAACAAAGAAGGACCAGTTTCCTTGAAGCTGCTAAAACTGCATTCATGTCCCTCCTCCACAAAGTCTGGAATCTGAGAAACCGACACCCCAGTCCTGGCTCTCAGGAACAAAGGAAACATTACACCTTGCTTGTGGGTCACCTGTATTTTGAGTCTTTCCCTTTAGAGTCAAGGGGCTTCCCAGGTGGTGCTAGTGCTAAAGAACATGACTGCCAATGCAGGAAGCATAAGCATTGTGGGTTGGATTCCTGGGTCGGGAAGATGCCCTGGAGGAGGGCAGGGCAACCCACTCCAGAACTCTTGCCAGGAGAATCCCCATTGACAGAGGAGCCTGGCGGGCTACAGTCCATGGGGTCATACAGAGTTGGACAGGACTGAAGTGACTTAGCAGCAGCAGCTTTAGAATCAAAAGAATATGATTCTGGCTCCATAGATGGAACTGGAACTTTATTCCTTAATGAGACTGATACAAAATAGGATCAGAAAACTGGGTGACTCTTCCTGCAGAAATCTGATTTATTTAGGATCTTCTGATTTTGTGAGGATGGAAGATGGGGCTCAAGGAACAGAATAATTCTTTCCCTAGCACACTCCCTCTTCCTGTAGACTTTAGGATTTTAGCAACTCTCTCAGAGGCATTTTTGTTGCCTGCTGTCGTTTGAACTGTTCCAGGGACACTTTATAGTGTCCTTTTAAAAAATAATAATAATTTTATTTATTTATTTTTGGCTTTTTTGTTGCTGTGCAGGCTTTTCTCTAGTTTCAGAAAGAGGGGGCTACCCATTGTTGCAGTTGGCGGTCTTTTCATTGCAGTGGCTTCTCTTGTTGCAAAACACAGGTGCTAGGGTGGGTGGGCTTCAGTAGCTGCAGCATGTGGGCTCCATAGTTGCAGTTCCTGGGATCTAGAGGACAGGCTCAATAGCTGCGATGGATGGGCTTAGTTGCTCTGCTGTATGTGGAATCTTTCCAGACCAGGGATCTAATGAACCTGTGTCCTGCACTTGGAGGTGGATTCTACTGCTGAGCCACCAAGGAAGCCCCTTGTTATTTCTTTTAATAGAAGACATCATCTATTGGCACACATAAATGATGAGTCTGGAGGTAGCTCCTACCTCCAGGCATGACCTGTTTCAAACAATACAGTCAACATGGTTTCTCTCCAGCTCCTCCAAGGTCATGAGCGACAAGGTGCCATGACCCCAGCCAGCAGTGCCCAGAGAAAGGCAAGCTGCCACTCTTGCTCAGCAACTGTCTTTGGCCTGAATTAGGTCATGGAGTCAGGCCTGACCACTCACTAGGATGAGAAGGATGAGATGCCAGACCTAGTCCCAGCCTGTCCTTACAGTGAAGGATGAAGCTGAGGCAACCTGAGGGCTGGGCAAAAGTGTGGTAAAGGTATGTTCCTGGGGATCTCACAATACACTACCCCAGGTCTTCACCCTTGAGCTCCCTCTGGCCAGGTCAGCAAGAATCGGTTCATTTTTATGGCTGAGCAGTATTCTAGTTTTCAGCTCAGTTCAGTCGCTCAGTCGTATCTGACTGTTTGTGACCCCATGAATTGCGGCACCCCAGGCCTCCTTTTCCATCACCGACTTCCAGAGTTCACTTAGACTCACGTCCGTCGAGTCAGCGATGCCATCTAGCCATCTCATCCTCTGTCAGCCCCTTCTCCTCCTGCCCCCAATCCCTCCCAGCATCAGAGTCTTTTCTAATGAGTCAGCTCTTCATATGTGGTGGCCAAAGTACTGGATTTTCAACTTCAGCACCATTCCCTCCAAAGAAATCCCAGGGCTGATCTCCTTCAGAATGGACTGGTTGGATCTCCTTGCAGTCCAAGGGACTCTCAGGAGTCTTCTCCGACACCACAGTTCAAAAGCATCAGTTCTTCAGCACTCAGCCTTCTTCACAGTCCAACTCTCATATCCATACATGACCACAGGAAAAACCATAGCCTTGACTAGACGGACCTTTGTTAGCAAAGTAATGTCTCTGCTTTTGAATATGCTGTCTAGGTTGGTCATAACTTTTCTTCCAAGGAGTAAGCGTCTTTTAACTTCATGGCTGCAGTCACCATCTGCAGTGATTTTGGAGCCCTAAAAAATAGTCTGACACTGTTTCCACTGTTTCCCCATCTATTTCCCATGAAGTGATGGGACCAGATGCCATGATCTTCATTTTCTGAATGTTGAGCTTTAAGCCAACTTTTTCATTCTAGTTTTAGACTAGTACAAATGAAGCTGCTGTGACAATTATATAAAGGTTTTTGTGAAGACATAACTTTTCATTTCTCTGCAATAAATATCTGCTGGTGCAATTGTTGGGTCCTATTGGGCTTCCCAGGTGGCTCAGTGACGATCTGCCTGCCAATGCAGGAGACACACGTTTGATCCGTGAGTTGGGAAGATCCCCTGGAGAAGGAAATGACTACCCACTCCGATATTCTCACCTGGGAAATCTCACAGACTGAAGAGCCTAATGGGCTACAGTCCATGGGGTTGCAAAGAGTTGGACATGACTTAGCAACTAAACCACCACCACTATGGAAAGTATGCGTTTAGTTTTTAAGAAACTGCTGAACAATTTTCAAAATAATTGTACCATTTTACATTCTCATCAACACTCCATGAGGGACCCACTGTCTCTGGATCCTTGCCAGTATTTTGTATAACCACTACTTTTTATTTCAGGTCCTCTGACAGGTATGTAAGAACATCCCAGTGTGGTCTTAACTTGCCCAGTGATACTGAATATCTTTTCATGTGCTTATTTTCCTTCCATATGTCATCTTCAATGAAATGTTGATTAATGCATTTTGACCATTTCCTTGGATAGTATGTTCTTTACTGTGCAGCTGTGAGAGTTCTTTCTATATTCTAGATATGAGTCCTTTATTGAATATGTGACCTGCAAAATTTTTTGTCCTTTCTGTAGTTTGTCTTTTTATCCTTTTTCAGAAGGTCTTTCACAGAGAAAAAAAAATTTTTTTGTGAATCTAATTTATCACTTTTATTCTCTTATGGATGGTATTTTTATTTGTCATGTCTGAGAACTGTTCACCAGGCCTTAGATTCTGAAGATTTTCTGCTGTTTTTTTCTTCTAAAAGTTTTATAGTTCTACATTGTAAAGTCTATGGTTCATCTCGAGTAAATATCAAGTGAAAACGCCTTAATGCCAGGTAAAAGTTGTGAGGTTATGCCAAGACTTGTTTTTCTTTTTCTTTTCTTGTTTTTGTTTTGTTTGCCTAAGGATGTCTAATTACTCCAGCACCATTTGTTACAAAGACTTTTTTCTTCCACTGAACTGCCTTCTCATCTTTTTGAAAGAAAACAGTTGGCTATACTTCTGTAGGCTATCTCTGCTTTGTCTATTCTGTAATCTGTTTGTCTCTTAACCAATACCACGGTCTCTTTTTTCCCACTTTCACTGAGAAATAACTGACATATGTCACTGTATAAGTTTAAGGTACAGAGCTGATGGTTTGATTTACATATATGATGAAATGACCACCACAATAGGTTCAGCTAACATTCACCATCTCATATAGATACAATAAAATGAGACGAAAAAAGGGAAAAAAGGTTCTTTTTGAGATGAGAGCTCTTAGGACTTACTTTTAACATTGTTCCTTTATGTCAACTGCATATAAAGTGTTAACTAAACTCATCACACTGTGCATAATATCTCTAGTAGTTATTTGTCTTATACCTTCCTCCAATTCCCCCTTCTCACACCCTTTGCCTCTGGTAACCACAAGTCTGACCTATTTTTCTATGAGTTCTTTTATTTGCTTATTTTTAAACTCCACATATCAGTGAGATTATACAGGGTTTGTCTTTCTCTATCTGACTTACTTTACTTAGCATAATGCTCTAGAGGTTCATCTGTGTTGTCCCAAGTGGTAGGATTTCTTCATGTTTTATGACTGAATGATATTCCGTTGTCTACATACAACACAACTTCTTTATTCATTTATCCATCTATGGATACTTAGATTGTTCTCGTGTCTTGGCTACTATAAATAACACTGCTATAAACATGGGGATGCAGACATATTTTCGAGTTAGTGTTTTTGGTTCCTTTAGACATAGTCTCATGAATGGAATTGCTGGATCATATGGTAATTCTGGGCTTCTACGGTAGCTCTGGGAAAGAATCTGCCTGCCAATGCAGGAGACATGGGTTTGATCCCTGGGTCAGGAAGACCCCTGGAGAAGGAAATTGTAACCCATTACAGCATTCTAGCTTGGGAAATCCCATGGACAGAAGAGCCTGGCGGGCTACAGTTGATGGGATCGGAAAAGAGCTGGACACAATTTAGTGACTAAACAACAACGGTAATTCTATTTTTTTTGAGGACCCTCCATATTGTTTTCCATAGCAGCTAAGGACCCATTTATAATCCAATGCTTAGTTCACAAAGGTTCTCTTCTCCACGTCCTCTTTAGCATTTGTTTTCTTTTTTTTTTTTTTTTTTAGGGTTGTTACGATGGCCATTCTAACAGGCATGTTGACTCATCGCGGAGTTTTTTGGCTTTTTAGCTATTATGGTTTTAAGCGTATCTATTTGTTGGCTGCACACGGGCTTTCTCCAGCTGCACTGAGCAGGCCTAGTTTTCATTGTGCTGCGTGCTTGTGCTGCATGGGGTTCGTCGCTCCAAGGCATGTGGGATCTTCTTTGCATCAGACCACTGCACCACGGAAGTCCTCACTGTGATTTCAATTTGCATTTCCCTAACAATTAGTGATGCTGAGTATCTTTTCAATAACTGTTGGCCTTTCATATATTTTCTTTGGAAAAATGTCTATTCAGTACCACAGCCCTTGATTACTGTAGCTATATAAGGAAGCCTTAGTGTCAGGTAGACTGAGTCACCCCATTTTACTTTTCTTTTTCAAAATTGCTATAGATATTCTAGTTCCTATTCCTTTCCATATAAATTTTAAATTAAGATTTTCTATGTCTACAAAAACCCTTGGTAGAATTTTTAAAGGAATTGCATTAAATCTTTATTTATATAGATTAACTTGGGGAGAATCAATATCTTTATTATACTGATTCGTCCAATCCATGAACACACTATGTCTTTTTGTTTTTTTAGATTTTTTTTTACCTCCTTCATAAGCATTTTATAGTTTTCATTATATTGATACAAGCCTTTACATATTTTATTAGATTTATACCTAAGTGATTTTGGGGGGGAAATTGTAACTGATATATATGTATACATAATATATGCATGTACATGTTTATACAACATATGATTTTTATATACTATATATTTTGTTAATATTTGGCTGTGTTGAGTCAGTTGCTGGACCCAAGCTCTTCCTTGCAGCATACAGGCTGTTAGTCATGGCATGCGGGATCTAGTTCCCTGATGAGAGGTCACACCCAGGCCCCCTGCAGTCAGAGCATGCAGTCTTAACCACTGACCACCATGGAAATCCCTAACTGGTACATATTTTTAATTTCAGCTTTTATTGCTAGGATATGGAAGTATGATTGATTTTTGTGTATTGATTTCTTTTATCCTGTGGCCTTCATTTACTAGTTCTAGAAGTTTTTCGCAGTCCCATAGGGATGTTCTACATAGACAATCATGTCATCTACAAATGGAGGCAGTTTTCTTTATTACCTTCCAACCTGTAACCTTTTATTTCCCTTTCTTGCTGTACTGTGCTACTTAAAATTTCTAGCACTGTGTTAAATATATACTTTACTTTTTAAAATCCTTTTTTTTGCTAACAATCATTTTTCTGCTCCTAAACCATCTTCAGCATGTTTATGTTTAATTTACCTGTTAAATATTTATTGTGCACATACTATGTGCACACCTGTATGCTGTGAGCTAAAGAGATGGAAGTGAAAAACAGCCCGTTCTGTTTTGGAAAAGCTCTCATTCCAGAGAGAGAAACAGGCAAGGAAATATACACAGTAGCCCTCCTGGGAGGGACCAGCATCCAAGAGGGTGAGTAAGGCTATAGATACAGGCACAATGGTTGTTCAAAGGAGCCCGTGTTTCCTCCACCTCCGCCTCCCTGCTAGTCTGGGCAAGGGGGACTAGGGGGTATAGAAATCTGTGGGGAGGCCCCAGTCATTCCCAGCACCCAGCTTGGGAGCAGCTCTTCCTCACAGCAGAGTGGATAATGCAATCCAGAAGATCCAAAACCTCACTTCTTTAAGGTTCCAGCTGTATAAAGAAAATGAAAAGGAGAAAATTCAGTTCTCAAGGGGGATTTTTAAGTCCTCTCTGAGTAGGCAAGAGATAGAACTATATAGTGGAGGTCTTGTGTCTAAACTGGGCTACTGGCAGAAGTGGAGCTATTGTGGTCCTGTCAAGGTAGAGAGTCAAAAATACCCATATTCACTCTCCAGTCAACACAGGGAGCAGTGGGCCTAGCGGCATGTCCACCTGTGCACAGGTCTGCCCTCTTCCGCCTCCCTGAGCAGAGACATGCTTCCCCTCCCCATCCTGGGCCCTCTCTGCTTGTTCTCTTTGCATCCTCCTTCCTATAGCTTTGTGGTTGGAAGAAAAGTAATAATGAGATTGAGATGTCTGGGCTCTCTGCTTCTCTGCAGAAACGTGTACCACGGTTCTAAGGCTCTAAACCCTACAGCTTTTCCATCAGTTAAGATCCTTGCCTTGAGAAGTAAGAAAATACTCATAGCCTTTGAAATTCACTCACACATTCCCTCTTTTGGACAGACACGTTTGTGTGCCCAGTGCTGTAGTTATGTGGTATTTCATGCTTTGACGTATTCAACATATCAGTTGCGTGGCTTCAACTGGAAAGCCTTCATGACAGGGGTCAGTGAGCCAAGATGTTTTCAGGCACGTTGAGCTGCTTCTTCTCTGCCTTCGTGTGTACTCTCAGTGATTCAATGTTTTCTATTGTTCTCTGTGTGTTCAGTGATTTCTGTCCAACGTGGTTACTTCTGTTTTCCCTGAGCAATCCCCAAGCTAATCGTAATCCTCCTGAGCATGAATAAATCTCTGAGCTTGTGACTTCTCACTAGCTCCTTCCTTCTGGGGCCCTGTCTCCTGCCTTTCCTTCTGTCAGGTTAGACATTAGCTGCTTATTCAGCCTTATTTCCCCCCCATCGTGTCTGCACATAAAGATCTCAAAACAGAACAGTGAAGGCAAAATAGATGTCTTCAATTACTCTTTTTGGTTTCCATCTCTGAGAAACACAAAGTTATTATATTAAAAGACTTCTTCTTATATTTGTAAGGCATTTACTTTCTAAAATTAATTAATTTCTGTGGCTGTGCTGGATCTTGGTTATGGCATGCAGGATTTAGTTCCCTGACCAGGGATCAAACCCAGGCCCCCTGCATTAGGAGTGCAGTCTTAGCCACTGGACCACCTAGGAAGTTCCACGTAAGGCTGGATTTTTGTAATGTGCCCACTGACCTCAGAGAGGGCAAAGAAAGGAAAGTGTGCCTGACCTCTGGCCCTTTCCTTCCCCTCATGTGTATCTGACCAATGCGGCTTTAAGAGCGAGAAGTTCAGGAAGTCAGCAGGCCCTAAGGTGCTAGACAGTTCAGGGATGGTGCCAGCTTTCAACATTATTGGAATAAGCCCTCAAACTTCAAAGATTTCAACCCAAACCCGAAGGATGTGCTCCCGGCATATTCCCAGTAACAGAGAGGGAAATCTTATTTTGGAGGAACCTTGAGCTGATGGCTGTGCCGTTATTTACCTGTTACTGCTCAGGCCAAGCCTACCTTTCTCTATTCGGCTCTGTGATGCTAGGACTGGAATCCGTAAACTATATTTCCTAGAAGCCCTTGCCATCTAATTTCTTTTCAGGTTCTGCCAATGAGAAGTGCTGGTGGGAGACTGGAAGATGGTAAAGAAGGCCCCTCTCATCTTCGGCTCCTGTGGCTCTCCTCAAGCTCTCCCCTACAGACTCTCTTAGAGATCTCAGCACCAGCCATGCGAGCCTCTCAATCCAGCACCAGCCTGTGGTGGCCCATCCGTTTTGTCTGAAACACCTCCTGCGTTTCACACAAAAGTTTCCATTTCCTAGATCTTAACTGATAGGATATGTGTTACCAAGATTAGGAGTTATTTTCGACCTCCTGGAACATATTCAACTTTCTAACGCATCTGAGGTACCTGCCACTGCCTGTTCCTCGGTCTGTGCAGGAAGATGTCATGAATGCAATGATCAGGGTGATGTTCTGTGGAACGTCAGGAAGATTCAGCTCTCTGCTGGCACAGTGACGGCAGTGAGAAGGAGAGGAGACATAAGCCTGAGGCTAGACAACTGGAGATCTATTGCTGCCACACCTCCTTACTGCCTGGGTCCTGACGATACAGCAGCCGTTTTTAGGATATGCATTTGAGGATGAACTACACTGAGGCTGCCAAAAAAAAAAAAAGGATATTTTCGGGGAAAATCTTAAAATCACTAGATTCAGAGAAAAGAATGATTTTTCTTTTTTTCCTATTTTTTTGGAGGTACCGCGTGGCAGAAAATTGTTTTAAAATAAGTCTGGATAGACAAATTGTGGCATATTCATTCAATATGTATTGAATGACATAGTAGTTTATGAAGCAAAGAAAAATAGTGAACTACAGCTGCAGAGAACCAGAGATGAACTCCTAGGATATAACACTGAGCAAAAGAAACTAGACACAAAAGAATTCACACTGTATGAAGCAATTTCTATGACATTCAAGAACAAGGAAAACTATTCCAAGGTGATAGCGGACAGAATAATGGTTAGCTTTTGAAGAGAGATTAATACAGGTAGAGGCACATAGAAGCATTCTGGGCTGCTGGAAATTTGTACGTCTTAATTCGGATGGTTGCTACATGGATGTATACTAAGAATTTACATCCAGAAAGAAATTGCTGAGCTGCACACTTATGAGTTGCACATCCTGTATGCGTATCTCTCGATAAAAAAGCAACACAAAATTCTCAGTAGAGAAAAGACATCAAAAGTATTTATAAGATAAACAGATGTGTAATTTGAGCTACTGCATGATAAACAGAAGGGGAAAAGGTGGAAGTAGTGAGAGATTGCCTCTTCTTGGGCTCCAAAATCACAGCTGACAGTGACTGCATCTGTGAAACCAGAAGACGATTGCTTCTTGGCAGGAAAGTGATGACAAACCTAGACAGTGTGTTGAAAAGTAGAGATATTACTCTGCTAACAAAGGTCTGTATAGTCAAGGCTATGGTCTTCCCAGTGGTCACATACAGTTGTGAGAGCTGAACCATAAAAAAAAGGCAGAGAGTGCCGAAGAATTAATGCCTTTGAACTGTGGTGCTGGAGAAGACTTCTGAAAATCCCTTGGATGGCCAGGAGATCAAACCAGTCCATCTTAAGGGAGAT
Organism: Ovis canadensis; assembly: GCF_042477335.2. Taxonomy (NCBI): domain Eukaryota; kingdom Metazoa; phylum Chordata; class Mammalia; order Artiodactyla; family Bovidae; genus Ovis; species Ovis canadensis. Next base: position 122,879,021 of record NC_091246.1, read on the forward strand.
CAACCCTGAATATTCACTGGAAGGACTGATGCTGAAGCTCCAGTATTTTGGTCATCTGATGTGAACAGACAACTCATTGGAAAAGTCCCTAATGCTGGGAAAGATTGAGGGCAGAAAGAAAAGAGGGCGTCAGAGGAGGATGGCTCCACCACATCACCGATGCAATGAACATGAACTTGGGCAAACTCTGGGAGATGGTGAGGGACAGGGAGGCCTGGCATGCTGCAGTCCATGGGGTCACGGGGGACTGAACAACAAGAACAACTTGAGCTTTCCAACCTGGTTTCATTTATTTCACCAGAAATAAGCGAAGTTTAGGAAATTTTTGATGAACTGTGTATCAAAGTGAAAGAAAGAAAGAAGTCGCTCAGTCGTATCCAACTCTTTGGGACCCCATGGACTGTAACCTACCAGGCTCATATCTCCATGGGATTCTCCAGGCAGGAATACTGGAGTGGATTGCCAGTTCCTTCTCCAGAGGATCTTCCCAACCCAGGGATCGAACCCAGGTCTCCTGCAATGCAGGCAGACGCTTTAACCTCTGAGCCACCAGGGAAGCCCTGTACCAAAGTGACATACAAAGTTTAAAAGCTTATCTTCTCAAGAGTAATGTGGTTTAATTCAAACACATAGAAAACACTGTGGGACTTAGTTTATTTATACTACTTCATATATCTGAAAATATTCAACTCACGTACACACTTGTATATATAAAGATTTATTTGAATCAGGTAAGTATTCATCTTTTTAGAAAGTAATTAGTCGATTTGTACCTTTGGTTGTGCTGGATCTCCATTGCTGTGCATGGGCTTTCTCTGGTTGCAGCAAGCAGGGGATACCCTGCAGTTGTGGTGTGCAGGCTTCTCACTGTGGGGGCTTCTCTTGCTGTGGGGTCAGGTTCTAAGGTACACAGGTTTCAGCAGTTGTGGCTCGAGGGCTCTAGCGGGCAGGCTCAGCAGTATGGCACACAGGCTTGGCTGCCCTGTGCCACGTGGGCTCTTCCCAGGCCAGGAATTGAACCTGTGGCCCCCGAATTGCAAGGTGGATTCTTTACCACTGGACCACCAGGGAAACTCTTTTTTCTTTTTTTTTTTTTAACTTTTTTCTTGCTCCAGGATTCAGCCTAGGATCAGGTTACATTTGGTGGTCATATCTCTCTAGTTTTCTCATTTATTAAAAATTAAAAATATTTTTTTTGCCAAGCTGCAGCATGCAGGAGTCCAGTTACTCGAGCAGGGATGGAACTCGTACCCCCTGCAATGAAAGCACAGAGTCCTAACCACTGGACCACCAGGAAAGTCCCCTCAACATTGCTCTTAAGTACCCAAAAGAACTCACCCTTCGAAGGATACGCAAGAGTACACAAAAGATATACAGACACGTTTGTGGAGGCCAAAGCGCAGATGCAGATTCTGTATCTACTACCAAGACCGGACTCATGTCAGTCTGGAAAGTGGGACAAATGAAATCTATAACTGTTGTTCAGTCGCTAAGCCATTTCCGACTCTTTGGGAGCCCATGGACATAAGCACACCAGGCTTTCCCGTCCTTCACTATCTCCCAGAGTTTGCTCAAATTCATGTTTAGTGAGTCAGTGATGCTGTCTAACCATCTCATCCTCTGCTGCCCTCTTCTCCTTTTGCGTTCAATCTTTCCCATAATCAGAGTCTTTTCCAATGAATTGGCTCTTCACTTCAGTTGGCCAAAGTACTGGAGCTTTATCTTCAGCAGCAATCCTTCCAATGAACATTCAGGATTGATTTCCTTTAGGATTGACTGGTTTGATCTCCTTGCGTTCTTAGGGACTCTCAAGAGTCTTCTCCAGCACCACAATTCAAAAGCATCAAGTCTTCAGCACTCAGCCTTCTTTATGGTCCAATTCTCATACTGTACATGACTACCAGAAAAACCGTAGCTTTGACTATACGGACCTTTGTTGGCAAAGTGAGGTCTCTGCTTTTTAACATGCTGTCTAGGTTTGTTGTAGCTTTCCTTTCAAGGAGCAAACATCTTTTAATTTCATGCCTGCAGTCACTGTCCACAGTGATTTTGGAGTCCAAGAAGATAAAATCTGTCACTGCTTCCACTTTTTCCCCTTCTATTTGCCATGAAGTGATGGGACCAGATGCCATGATCTTAGCTTTTGTTTTGTATTTTTATTATTCTTTTTTTTGGTTTTTATTTCTCTGTTTCTTTTTTTAATCTTAGTTTTTTGAATGTCGAGTTTTATGCCAGCTTTTTCACTCTCCTATTTGACTCCCATCAAGAGGCTCTTTAGTTCCTTTTCACTTTCTGCCATTAGAGTGGTATCATATGCATATCTGATACTATTGATATTTCTCCTAGCAACCTTGATTCCAGATTGTGATTCATCCAGTCTGGCATTTTCCATGATGTGCTCTGCAGAAGTTAAACAAACAGGGTGACAATATACAGCCCTGTGGTACTCCTTTCCCAATTTTGAACAAGTCAGTTGTTCCATGTAAGGTTCTAATGGTTGCTTCTTGACCTGCATAAAGGTTTCTCAGGAGACAGTTAAGATGGTCTGGTATTCCCACCTCTTAAAAAATTTTTCAGTTTCTTGTGATCCACACAGAGGCTTTAGTGTAGTCAATGGAGCAGAAGTAGATGTTTTTCTAGAATTCCCTTGCTTTCTCTATGATCCAATGAATGTTAGCCATTTGATCTCTGGTTCATGGATCACAGCCTTATCGTGGAGAATGGGCTGCGTAACTCAGTGAAGCTATGAGCCATGACATGCAGGGCCACCCAAGACAGACAGGCCATAGTGAAGAGTGCTGACAAACTGCGCTCCACTGAAGAAGGGAACGGCAAACCATTCCAGTCTTCTTGCTGAGAGAACCCTATGAACAATATGAACAGTTCAGCTTAGTTCAGTTCAGTCACTCAGTCGTGTCCGACCCTTTGGGACCCCATGAATTGCAGCACACCAGGCTGCCCTGTCCATCACCAACTCCCAGAGTTCACCCAAACCCATGTCCATCGAGTTGGTGATGCCATCCAGGGATCTCATCCTCTGTCGTCCTCTTCTCCTCCTGCCCCCAATTCCTCCCAGCATCAGAGTCTTTTCCAATGAGTCAACTCTTCGCATGAGGTGGCCAACGTACTGGAGTTTCAGCTTTAGCATCAGTCTTTCCAATGAACACCCAGGACTGATCTCCTATAGAATGGACTGGTTGGACCTCCTTGCAGTCCAAGGGACTCTCAAGAGTCTTCTCCAACACCACGGTTCAAAAGCATCAATTCTTCGGTGCTCAGCCTTCTTCACAGTCCAACTCTCACATCCATATGTGACCGCTGGAAAAACCACAGATTTGCCTAGATGGACCTATGAAACCTATAATTCCCATTAATATATCCTGTGAAACCTTATTTCATGGTCACAGGTTGGTAAATGTCTTTGGTGCATCAATGCATTGCCCATCGAAGCTGTACATCTAAAAGAATGCATGTGTTTGCTTTGCAGGCTAATTTCATGCTTATTCAACACCCTAATACGAATGAGGCTCACAGTGACAGAGCAATTTTTGACATGTTAACCCTATCATAGCTTTATAAGTATGGTGTTGTGGTGTTTTAGTCATTAAGTTGTGTCTGACTCTTGTGACCCCATGGACTGTAGCCTTCCAGGCTTCTCTGTCCATGGGATTTTCCAGGCAAGAATACTGGAGTGGGTTGCCATTTCCTTCTCCAGGGGATCTTCCCAACCCAGGAATCGAACCCGGGTCTCCTTCATTGCAGGCAGATTCTTTACCAACAGCTACAAGGGAAGCTAAAGGGTGTGTTGCCTCCCCATTAGGGAATTGAACCCTGGTCTCCTGTGTGACAGGCGGGGATACTTACCACTACACTAACGAGAACAGCGGCTTTTATAAGTATAAACATTTAAATTCATAGGGACTGCTACAATCCCCATTTTACAGATGATAACACTAAATCACTAACATACTAACTTGCCCTAGGTCACAGGTGTTCATAGCAGGACTAGAATTTGAAACCATGAAGTCTGATTCCATTCTCTCTTTTTCAAATTATTTTTTAAAAAACTTATTTAGTTTTTAGAAGTGCTCCACTCAATATACCAGCAAATTTGGAAAACTCAGCAGTGGTCACAGGACTGGAAAAGGTCAGTTTTCATTCCAATCCCAAAGAAAGGCAATGCCAAAGAATGCTCAAACTACCGCACAATTGCATTCATCTCACACACTAGCAAAGTAATGCTCAAAATTCTCCAAGCCAGGCTTCAGCAGTACATGAACTGTGAACTTCCAGATGTTCAAGCTGGTTTTAGAAAAGGCAGAGGAACCAGAGATCAAATTGCCAACATCCACTGGATCATGGAAAAAGCAAGAGAGTTCCAGAAAAACATCTATTTCTGCCTTATTGACTATGCCAAAGCCTTTGACTGTGTGGATCACAAGAAACTGTGGAACATTCTGAAAGAAATGGGAATACCATACCACCTGTCCTGCCTCTTGAGAAACATATATGCAGGTCAGGAAGCAACACTTAGAACTGGACATGGAACAACAGACTGGTTCCAAAGAGGAAAAGGAGTACGTCAAGGCTGTATATTGTCACCCTGCTTATTTAACTTCTATGCAGAGTACATCATGAGAAACGCTGGGCTGAAAGAAGCACAAGCTGGAATCAAGATTGCCGGGAGAAATATCAATAACCTCAGATATGCAGATGACACCACCCTTATGGCAGAAAGTGAAGAGGAACTAGAAAGCCTCTTGATGAAAGTGAAAGAGGAGAGTGAAAAAGTTGGCTTAAAGCTCAACATTCAGAAAACTAAGATCATGGCATCTGGTCCCATCACTTCATGGGAAATAGTTGGGGAAACAGTGGAAACAGTGTCAGACTTTATTTTTTTGGGCTCCAAAATCACTGCAGATGGTGATTGCAGCCATGATGCTTACTCCTTGGAAGAAAAGTTATGACCAACTTAGCATATTCAAAAGCAGAGACATTATTTTGCCAACAAAGGTCCATCTCGTCAAGGCTATGGTTTTTCCTGTGGTCATGTATGGATGTGAGAGTTGGACTGTGAAGAAGGCTGAGCACGGAAGAATTGATGCTTTTGAACTGTGGTGTTGGAGAAGACTCTTGAGAGTCCCTTGGACTGCAAGGAGATCCAACCAGTCCATTGTAAAGGAGATCAGCCCTGGGATTTCTTTGGAAAGACTGGTGCTAAAGCTGAAACTCCAGTACTTTGGCCACCTCATAAGAAGAGCTGACTCATTAGAAAAGACTCTGATGCTGGGAGGCATTTGGGGGCAGGAGGAGGAGGGGACGACAGAGGATGAGATGGCTGGATGACATCACGGACTCGATGGACATGAGTCTGAGTGAACTCTGGGAGTTGGTGATGGACAGGGCGGCCTGGCGTGCTGGGATTCATGGGGTCGCAAAGAGTCGGACACGACTCAGCGACTGAACTGAACTGAACGTTTTTTGGTGGTGCGCGTCTTCGTTGCCACGTGAAGGCTTTCCCCACTCACACCACTACTCTCTGCTGTGGCACACAGGCTTCCCATTGCAGTGGCTTCTCTTGTTGCAGAGCACAGACTCTAGGGCGTGTGGGCTTCAGCAGTTGCAGCTCCTGGGCTCTTGAGTCGCTGTGCATGGGCTTTAGTTGCTCCAGGGTGTGTGGGATCTTCCGCACCAGGGATAGAACCCCTGTCCCCTGCATTGGTAGGCAGACTCTTAGACACTGTACTACCAGGGAAGTCCCTCCATTCTCTCGTAATCATTATTTTAAAAATTGAGATATAATTGACCTATAACACTTTTTAAAATATTGAGATATAATTGACATATAACATTGTATTAGCATAACTTTAAGGTATACAATGTGTTGGCTTGACACATTTATATACTGTACTATGATTACCACCAGGAGAGTTAGCTAATGTCTCTGTCATCTGACCTAATGATCATTTCTTTTTGTGGTGGAAACAATTAAACTCTAACCTCTTACATTACCATATATTCTTAAACATTCAAGGTCAGAATAATGGGAAGATAGGGAGACCAACAATTTGATCTGAGGGTATTTTGATAGAGTGGTACAGCAGATGAGGGTGACATTTCAGGACCATGCATAGCACTTGAGCCACTTAGTTCTCTTGTCATTCCCCTTTCCCAACTACTAATAAATTACTTTCCCCCTGCTTTGTGGCTTTCTTCTTCACTTAATCATTCAGGCTACAAATAATTATTGTATGCCTACTATGTACCAGGTTTCTGAATTACGTGCAAGAGATGAGATAGTAAGACACAGGCCCTTCCACATTTACGGCACAAATTGCTCTCGTTTCTTCCTCGTTCCTAATCCTAATTTCACTGTTTATTTTTTTTGCACCAGTTCAGACTGTTGCTTGCTGATGTGAGGTGACCCCAAAGTGACTTTCTAAAAAGTCCTAACCCTTTTCTTTTTGGCCTCAGTAAACAACAGAAATAGTATATGGGTCCTACTTCTCAGTAAAATGCCTTTTCACAGCTCAGGGCAAGGTTTTGTTTTGTTTTTTTTAAATTTGAGAGTGTTTCAAACCCAACCGGGTTCCATCATTTACCTACCGGCAGCTTGATAACCAGGGAGCAATAACTTCCTTATCTGTGGATTACTCAGTGACAATATAGTATCACCCCGGGAGCAATAGACTGAGGCCCTCTTCCAGATGCCATGTTTTAAAACTTTCAGCTGGAAAGACCTTCACTCTGTGAAACTTGTTGCGATTATTTAAAGTCAGTATCTGGTCTTCTTCAGAAACCAACAAACAAATGACCTCTGGCTTGCTGCCTCCTGATTTTGGCTCTAGACCATGGGATTATTTAATTTGGAGTTTTTCAGCCTGACAAGAGGTTAGAAACTGGCCAACGTGGGCCTCAACGACAGATAAGTGCGTCAAAACTGGCAGGAATTATGAAGACTGCTATAGATGGCTTAAAAAAAATCGACCTCCTGTTCTGCAAGGCATCATCGTCTCTTCTTCCCACTGCTGCGCTTTGCCAGGTTTTCTGAGTTCCAGGTCTGAGAGGCACCAATCACTCCATTTCCTCGGTTTTTCCTGCGTACAGGTAATTAAGCTAAAAGTCTGTGGTAGTAGATCTTATTATGCTTTAGCACATTATGCATTCCAGAGCAGAAGGTTTTTGCTGGAAAGCTTCACTGTTAAGATATGATTTGCATTTTTTACTAGATACTTGTCTTTGCTCCTTGAGGACAAACACGTTAGGATTCCTTTGTGCATAAACAAAACTGTGGGCTTGACTGTGTTTTTAGCAAGACTGGAAATGCTTTAAAACAGAGCATGTTTTTGCTGCAGAGGCTAAACTATTTGGTTAAGGTGAGGGAGCAAGGCAGAAATAAAGACTTTTTGTGCAACTCCGTGTGTAATTAAAATGAGTGCTAAGTCATCATTCAGTTCAGTTCAGTCCTTCAGTCGTGTCCGAATCTTTGCGACCCCATGAATCGAAACTACAACTATTTACTCCTAATTTAAAACAAACAAACTGGTTTTTGTAGTGCTCTTTGAGGCCCCTGCCCTGCCAGTACTGAGGAATGTGCTTAGTCGACCTACTGAATCAAGCCTGTACTGTGGACAATTCCACCTGCGTGGTCTCCAGACTGGGACGCAGCGGGGCAAGACAGAGATGGGCTGTTGGCACCTCCCGGGTCTGGTTTGCCCTTTCTCATCCATAAGGAGACTGGCCCAGAGCCTGGAACATCTCTCCCGCGGATCTGGCCAGAGCCAGGGGGTCGGCTTCATTTAAAGCTGGCCTGAGCTGCCCCTTCCTGACTGCTTTCTAAGGCGGCGGCTCGGTCGGGGGAAGCGACGCGCGCCAGGACGCTTGGGTTCTAACGCGGGAGAGGGCGGAGCTGCGAGGCCGCGGCACCCGGGCACCCGGGCACCCGGGCTGGCATACCCAGCTGGCACTTAGGCCTTGACGCGGCGGACAATGCCTCCCAGCCGGCCGCACTACAACTCCCGGCGCGCTCTGCACTCGCTCGCAGAAGCCAAGGGGACCCGGCGTGCTCTGCGCCGGCCAGCCTGACAGCCCAGCGCACCCCTCGGCCTGCTCAACGACCTGGGAAGAACCAGCCTGCAAACCTCCTCTCGCGCCTTACTGTCCTCTCCCCTTTATTCCAACTGCCTGAGATTCGGCCACAAGAATAGGAAGCAGTCTCCTAAATTCAACCCCGTAGAGTCGGCACCAGCCAATAAAGTACGCAGAGTCAGGCCACGTGACAGTAGCGGGGCGGTGCTCCGGCGGCCCCCTAATCTCTATGGTTTTGGCGCCTCGCTAGAGGGCGTGTGGTCCACTGGAGGACTCCCTACATTCTTCCTCCATTACCTCACTGCCTCCGGTGGCTGCTGGGATACCGGAAGACTCGGGTCCCGACTCGGCTCAGTCCTCCAGCTGCCCGGGGAATACCTCTAGCAGTTCTTCCCTGCCGCCACCGCCGCCCCGCAGCTTCCTCCTCCGCCCGCCCCCTGCCGGCCTTCTTGGCCCCGCCCCGTCCGCGCCGCGCGTCCGGCCCGCCCGCGGCCCGCTTCTCTCGGGAGCCCCCACCCAGGCGCATGGCTCCATGAAGCAGGAGGAGGAGGCAGAGCGCGAGAGGTCCCGTCTGCCCCGGCTACGTCTGGGCCAGGAGGAAAGGTGGGAAACTCGGTCCGCGCCGCGCCCTTTTCCCCCGCCCCGCCGGGCCGCCCTCTCTCGCTCTGCCCCCGAGCCCTCCGGGCCTCCTCACTCCGCGGCGACTGGAGGGGCCGGGGAGCGGGCCCCCCGGGCTCGGGGCGAGGGTCCCGGGGCAGCGTGGGGAGGGGCTCCCGAGCGGCCGGGGAGGGAGGCGGCGGGCCGGGCCTGCGGGCCGCGTGTGCCCACCGGGGGGCGGGCGGGTCGGGAGACGCGCCGGGGAGGGGTTGGGCGGACGCCCCTGCCCCGGGCCGCGAGGAGAGGCCGGGCGAGGCTCCCACTCTTTTCTCCACTCCCTCCTGGAAGCAGTCTCGGGTCGTGTAAAGTTTGGTGGTCTCCGGCGCCGCCTGGCGGCCCCTGCCCCCCCGCCCCGTCCCGCCGCCCCCTCCCCCGCTTGGCGTCTGGATTCCACCCCCGCGGCTCGGCCTCAGCTGCCCTACCCGTCGCTGGGTCGTCTCCCGACTCCTGCTGGCGCCCCGCGCTTTCCTTCCATCACCTTTTCCTTACCTTTTTACCTTTCTCTCTGCCCTTCTTGGCCCCTCCCGCTCTGGTCTCTCGTTTCCCCCCTGTATCTCGCCCTTTCTTTGCTAAACTCTTTAACACGCACGCTCTCGCCTTTCATTAATCTGTTTTTTTTTTTAAACCCCACTTTCATTCTGTCCTTCCTTATCCACCCAAAGCCCCTATTTCCATCATCTCTCCACCTGATACTCTGTGGGTTTTATTCCTCCCTCCTTCCCAGGCTGTGGATTTTGCCCTTCATTACTTGCCCTCCTCTGTTCCCTGTCCTGATCTGAACTCCACTTTGCCACACTCTCTCACCCTTGTCCCTCTGGGCCTATCCTCTTTCACTGGCCTCTCCTTGGATAGAGTGGGTGGGGCCTGGAGTCTCCTGTTTACATCTTTGGGAATAACTCATATCTACTACGGGGGGGTGGGGAGAGTTGGTGAAGAGACTATGAAGAGATTTATGCCAGCCTAAGAGTAATGATGACTGACTGTTACCAACAGTTATCATCTCCACCTGGGATAACAAGGTGGCCTGTCTCGGGACCCTGACATGCTGTCCAGTAATCCTTCAGCACCCTGTTTGCAGAGGATTTGGGAATCTTGTTTGTAGTTTGAAAGCAGTAGAGAACCTTGAGATGGTGTATCTTGGCCTGAGAGCAACTTTTGATCTAAATTAGTGGTGGAGGAAGTTTCAATGTGTGTTTCATGTTCAGGTTCAATAAAACCTTTAATCTTCCTTGTCCTCCCTTCTTGGTGTTGACGTCAGGAATGAGGTGATTTAATACAGGGGGCTGCCCTTGCCACCTTATATTTAGATTTTGAAATGTTTTGAATTAAGGAAAACCTGTTCCTTAGCTTTTTTTTTTCCTTCCTAGAAATTACTCTGTTGTACTCCTTTCAAAAACCATCTCTTACCTCCTCACTGCCTTGGTTTTGCTCACTCACTGCACCTGCATTTCCATCTTAGGTACAGGAAGAAGGAATGGAATCAGAAGGAAGAAAATTCATTTCAGAGACAAAATAGCTCCCCTCCTCTGTTATAGCTGTTCCCCTGACAATACAAACTTTCTGCTTTCAGTGAGTATTACCTTGGACATACTTAGAATGGAATTGTGTTGCTTTTATTTTTTGTCTTTTTTTTTTTGGCTTTAGGCCTGTGCTTGGACTAGAATGTATGTTTACTTTGTTCATTTCTGGTTTTCTGCTTACATGAGTATCCTAAACGTGATGAATCCTTCCACTTCCACTTGCTCACTTCTAAAATAATTTTAATTGGTAAAAAAAACCAAGTTTATTTTCCATAATCCTATTAGAGTGACTTAGATGGTTTTGTAGCATTACACTTACCCTTGGGTTACATAAAGGTTTGCCTCCCGCCCCTTTCCAAATTACTCTTTAAAGACGAAGATCATAACTCAGGTTAATACAGTTTCTGTCAAGGTCAATTATCAGATGTCTTCCACATGGTTATAATTTTCAGAGAATTTTGGAACATTTTGCCCTAAATCTGCTAGGGTGATACTGTTTTTGTAAAAACTAAAATTCTACATGTAAACAGAGTTCTGGGAAATTTTTTATTACTGCTGGGTCCCCTCTGATGGTATGCAAACACTTGTAAAAAAGTTTTTCAGAATGCTTCATATCTTATTGGAGCCTCACAGTCTCTCTGAGGAAGGCAGGGGACAAATATTTTCATTTTACAAATGAAAGAACTGAGGCCCAGAAAGATCTGGCGTCCTGCCATAGCTCACATAGTTAAGGGAGGGGATCTAAAAAGGAAACAAAACATTTGATTTCTTATATTCATGTTTTTCCTTACGCTAAGTTCACAAGAAGGTGTGTAGTATTGTGTGCTTTCTAGATCTGTAAATTTAAAAAGCAGTTGTATAGGGAGATCTGGTTTTCGCAGGGAAAACTTTTACACAGCAGATGTTTCAGATGTGTGTGTGTGTGTGTGTGTGACCGGGTTTCAGAAATACAGAGATGATTATTTGAAATAATGTCCAGAGTATTTTGTGGGTCTTTCATCTGACTATTTCTTGGAATAGTTCCTTAAGTAGGCCAGAATATAGTTTACGTGCCATTTTACTACTCAAATAATTATTAAATTGAATTTCATTTCACTTCTGTGTCACAAAGGAAACTGCAGTCTGTTCCCTTCTGTATAAAATTGGTTTGAATAGACATCTGGACACTAATAATAACAGAAGAAAATGCAGAGACCGCTCCCCCCTTTTTTTTTGCCTTTTTCCTACCTCCCAAGTCTGTTTTTTGTTGTTGTTGTTAAAAGGTCATGCCCCTGAATAGCTGTTTTGAAACTTGTCTTCCAAAGGTGAACCTATTTTTTTTCCTACCTCCTAGCCTTTCTAGATATTTTTATCTAGAAAAGTACTATTGGTTATTGGAAATCTAACTATTTTGTCTCGGTAGTTCTGTTAGTACTCAATATATATCAAGATTTCTGTAATAGTAGTGTATTTAGCAAATTTAGTTTCTTTTTGTTATATGGCTTCAAACTTACCAGAGGACTTTTATAGAATAAAACTGTGCACAGCTGTCAGCCCAATATTCCTTATACTTCCTGGCATCTCACAATGAAAAGATCAGTGGATGGCTTATTAGAAGTATGAGTCTCCAAAGAGGAAAAACATCAAGGTCATTAGAATAATAACCCCATATTAATAGTAATAGCAGACGCTTTAATAAATAGTAGTTCTGTGCCAAAGATGAGCTAGATGTTTTTCATGTCTTACTCAAAGAATGCTCACAGATAAACCCTCTGTGGTAGCAGGAGCCTAGACCCACAGAGGCGGACAGCCTGCCTGAGTCTGCCTAGCCTGTGCCTGCTAAATCGGATTTGGGATTTGAGCCTAGATGACGACTCCAGAGTCGGGACTCTGTCCTCTGAGGATGGGAGCTGCTCTGGGAGGGCATCGGCTTGTTGTTTTCAGTGAACTTTGGAGCCTTGGAAGGGACCCCCAGTGAGGGAAGAAGGCCCTCCTGCCCAGCCAGCCATGTCTGTCAGGATGCCGTCACACCCTCCCCTCAGCACTGGTCTCCACATCTTGTTTATAAATATCAGCAATTTATCACACATCATTTCCACTAACTTCTGAAATTGTAAATTGCCTTCCCGACAAATTATGCTCTTAAAGTACTCCATCATTTGAAAAAAGTAGGAAAGTTCTTGTCACATGCAGTTTAGGAACTAGGCACGTCGTTTGGAAGGAAAGCCTTGAGCAACCTACAGGTAAGCAGCCCCTGAGGCCAAGCCTGGGACTGACCAACTGCTATGATTTGGCAGAGAACAGCTACCGGCATAAACCAAACCACGAAGTTAGTGTAGGGGGTGTTCGACCTGATTTTTAGAATGAAGTTAGTGAAGGGGATATTTGACCTGATTTTTAGAATGAATGGTCCACATTAGCTATCCATTTTGCTATGAATTAAACCACTCCTTGGTTTGGGCCGAGTAGAATTGACATTGTTGATATGAGTAGATACTTGTATGTCGGTCACCTTCAGCTTCTGACACACTCAACAGTCAGCCCCTCGCGGTGGAACAGAGTAAAGATCAGGCTGTGCCATAAATACTCGTTTTATTAGAAAGGCTAACTTAAATGAAGTTGCTGGGAGATCTGTAAATAAGATTGTTGGTTTGTGTACCATATGCAGGACATTGGGTTAACTGTTGTGGGAAAAAACCCAGAAATGCAGCCTAGCTTCTGTGACTAAAGGTACTGGGGAGTTCAGTGCTGGCTGGAATTCAGGTGGCTTTCTGCGCCGCTCACCTTCCCCTCAGGCTGCAAAGGTGCCTTTGTTGTGGACCCTCGTGAGGGTGAGGATCCCTTGAGCACTGTGTGTCAGATAAAGGGCATGGTGACTTTCAACACTGAGAACAATTTCATTGGACGCTTGCTAGGTTAGGAGGCCTTAAGAGGTAAAACAGTGACTCCTGTTATTTCCTCCAGCTCTTTGTGGAAGTACGGGTATTGTCTCCATCTGGTAGAAATCCAGTTTTAACTAGCTTGTTCTCATTGTTCGTTCTAAAGTAGACGGAGTGTAGGAAAATGACATCACTATTATAGGCCCTTAAAATGGCCTTGAGTTTAGCCAACCTAGTCCAGGTCTTTGTGGTATATGTGTTTATAAAGGTTTTTCCCTGATTCCAGTTACTTCAGATGAACCAACTTGACAGTAGCCATTCAGTTACTCCTATGACCATTGCTGGTGGTTTTTATGAAGTTGGGGGAAGGCTGAGAACAAAGGCATAGTTTTCTAAGAGAGGTAGAATATGTATGCCATGAGGGGTATTTTCAGTCGGTCACAGCAGGTTAGTCTATTGCATTGAAATTCATCTGAGGGATCTTACACTGTGCCCTCAGAAACAGAGCCGTTGGAGAATCAAGTATGTCTTTTGTCATTGTGGGACAGTCCTGGGAGCCGGGTGTGGGACACTTAGTTGTGGTGAGATGCCCACTTTGTTGGAGTTGGGTTAGGAGCGTCTCGAGAGGGAAACCTGATGGAATTGATAGGTAGTGGTTGCTATGTAAATAAAAGTACTCATTACCAGCACCTTCACAGTCTGTACTGTTTAGTTAATATTTGCTTTACGCTGACAGATAAGTAAAATGTTGGCCCGTTTAAAAAACAAACCTTAAATAATTCAGTAGGGTGAGGGAGATGGAGTAAGCAGGCTGTGGATGAAATAAGTTTGGCCCTTTGTTGAAAATTATTAAAGCTGAGTATTGGGTTCATTATACTCTTTTACTTTATGTTTGAAGTTTTCTATAGATTTAAGTTTTATGGAATAAATGTTAAAGAAATGCCTTCTAATATACTTTTGATGCAGAAAGTCTCTAACTCTGCCTTTAGTCACTAATTGAGAATATTGATTGAATTGTTTGTTCAGTGGCCTCCAGAGAAAACTTGGTCCTGAGGATCCACAAGGTTTGGGTTGGCTCTGTTGATTACAAATCACAGTTGCGGATGGTGTGGGGGAATTGCTAAATGTAATCTTTCGGTATGCCCCCCGACGGAGCGGTGGTTGTGCATTATGGCTAAGCCAGGGGTCTCCAGCTACAGGCCTCGGACCACTACCTCCTGTCAGATCAGCAGTGGCATTAGGTTAAAAATAAAGTGCACAATAAATGTGCTTGAATTGTCCTGAAACCAGTCCCTGGGCCAGAAAGATTGGGGGCCACTGGTGTAGGCAGAATCTTCCTAAGCTTGACCTCACCTGCCTTGGCATGGTTTGAAAACCCTCTGCTCTGTTACAGGGTGTTTCACCCATCAGAGAGCTGATTGCACCTTTGGGGGGAACACCTGAGTTACCACTATTTCATGACATTTCTCTCTTCTTCAAGCGGCCTATGGTGTAAGGAGAATGAGGAAGGATTTCTTTTTTTAAGTTACTGTTACTTCATCCCTTCTCTTTGCTTCTTTGAACGTCGGGACTCTAGAGGCAGAGCCTCGGGGCCCTATTGGTGCTGTTAAAGATCTAGCTCTCAAGAGAAGGTCCCTCTGCTTGGATGAACACATGCCCTGAACCCTCTGCCTACAGTTACGCCAAGGAGGACAGTCAAGTAAGAGCTCAGAGGACAGTGACGTTCCTTGTGGACTCAGGTGACTGTGGCAGGGGTACTGGTCATTGTCAGGGTGGTGGCAGAGCTTTGGGCTTAGGTTTTGATTTTTTTCCCCTGCTTCTCCTTTTTTGTTTAATTTTTTTTAAATTATTTTGGCTGCACTGGGTCTTCGTTGCGTCTCGAGGGGGTTCTCTGGTTGTGGTGTGGGAGGGCTTCTCTTGTTGCAGAGCACGGGCTCTAGAGCCTGCAGGCTGAGTAGTTGCAGTGCACAAGCTTAGTTGCTCTGTGGCACGTGGGAATCTTAGTTCCCCAACTACGAGTCGAACCTGTATCCCCTGAATTGGAAGGTGGATTCTTAACCACTGGTCCACCAGGGAAGTCAGCTTCCCTCGGCTCCATTTTTGTTGGCAAAATTTTGCAAGCTATTCTTCTAGTTTTTAGTATTCCCTTGATTTTTTTTTTTTTAATCACACCCTTAGCAAAGGGACTGAATCCAGTGGATATTATTGTCAGGCTTCGTTGTTGTTTGTGGCTCGGTGGGAAGACCCAAGCCTTGTAGTCTGGCAGATAGATTGTGGTCCAAATCCTGAGTGGCAGAGTTTCTTATTAAACCTAAGTGTCCTCCTTTGTAAAATGATGGTAATATCATCCTTGCTGGGTGGTTCTGAGGATTAAGTGAAATCCTGTTTAAAGAGCATCTGTTTTGTGCTCTAAGCCTTGAGTGTGCAGCAAAGTCCTAGCCTTCCCAGAGTCTCCACCTCTGGGGGGAGCAGTCAGATGAGAGCCCAGATGATAAGAGCAGCTAACTTTATGCCAGAAGCTGCATGGAAGCACTTCCCATAGATTAAGCTCAAGTCTCCTAACAGCCCCATGAAGCAAGCACTATTGTTATTCCCAGTTTGCAGAAACTGAGGCATAGAGAGGTTAATCCTGGAGGAATCACATTTGAACCCAGGCCATTTGAGTCTGGAGGCAGCATTTTTAACCAGGACCTCCTGCTCCTTTTCTTAACAGTCTGAAGAAGACAGTGATATCCACACTCAGAAACAGTCTGTTCATTGGCGGTTTTAACGTATCACATGCATGAGGCTTTCTTAAAAAGAAGCCTGTTGCAAGCTAGACATTGAAATGTTCAAACTGTTACTCCTCTGCTAGAGACAACTTTCTTTCGAAGAATTGTCCTAAACACAAAATGTGTATTTTGTTAGGGATCGGGATATATCAGAAACAAAAGCACCATTTGTGAAATTTTTGTATCTCATTCAATCTAAAGTGACAAGTTGTGTTTGTAGAAATAATGGCATTGGAAATGGGTAAGTACATATCTAATTTTATTTAAAAGATTGTACACATTACAACCAAAATACTATACAATACAGTAGAGTAGTGCCTAAAAAGGCAATTGTGTGCTGCGTGTTCAAATTACAGAGAAAATTTTAGATGAAAATTGTGTATATATATATATATTGAGTAGGAGGCTAAAACTAAGTGAAAAGTGAAAGTGAAGTCGCCAAGTCGTGTCCGACTCTTTGCGACCCCATGGACTGTAGCCTACCAGGCTCCTCAGTCCATGGCATTTTCCAGGCAAGAGTACTGGAGTGGGTTGCCATTGCCTTCTCCAGGGGATCTTCCCAACCCAAGGATCGAACCCATCTCCCGCATTCCAGGCAGATGCTTTACTGTCTGAGCCATCAGGGAAGCCCTTAAGAAAAAAACCAACATGTAGTGATATGTGAAAAAACAAAGTACATTTTTCTCAAGTTAGCAGGATTTTATAAACTTTGGTATTATCAACATTGAAATAACTAGGGTCTATTTTCATGAGTCTCAATTATTGACATAGATAACAGAAAGGATCTTGGTCATGTTACAGCTATATATCTTTACCTTGGGCTTCTTAAAAAGAATTTAATGGAGAAAGATTCCTTCCTCCCCTTTATCAGCTGGAACTCTGGTTTCCTGGCCCATCTGATGCCACATTTTGTCAGACTGATGGCTTTGCATCTCTGCCTTGCTGTGACAGGGCAGAAATGGCTACCTCACAAAAGGACTGAAGCTTGGGTCATTTGTGTGAATAAAGGTTTCTGCTTGGTTGTAGCTTTTTTTTGAATGGGGTCTTGAAAGTATAGAAGTGTAGAAATTGGAGTGCGTTCAGAGGTGAACTAAAGAAAATGAGTAAGACCACAGGATCGCTGTGAGGACAGAAAGGCGCGCAGGTGCCTTGTGTTAGCGCACTCTCGCCAGAGCAGCGGCTGCTCTTCACCCTCACAGAGGTCTGGAGCTAAAGTCACGTAGCTAAGTTGAGGTTGGTGATGAGGAAAATGCAGAAAGGATGTGGTTAACAAGGAACACATGCAAGTTCCTCTGGGACTCTTTGGAAACAGAGTGGTTCAATTTGGAGCCTGTGAAAATGTAGAGAAAGCATCCTGATGAAGAGCCTGTCCGGTCAGGTGCAGTCTTTCAGGCAGTCTCGAAAAGACCCCACTCGCCTGCAGACTGGCTGCCGCTCTACCCTTCTTTCTGCCCGAGGAGGCCTGGGCAAGAGGGAGCTGTTTTGGGCCTGCCTCCATTCATGGTGGTCATAACCTTTATGGAAAGTGAAAAATAGCCTCCCCTCAGGTAACGGTTGGGTGTCCCTGGTCTGGAATGCAGGCTCTTCCAGCCCACTGTTCTGACACCCTTTGTGAGCAATGTGACCTGTGTGAGAAAGAACTCGATGACTCCTGCCCCTTCCATGCAGACCCTTTCTCTTTGATTTTTGTGTTCTTCTAACTAACCATTGAATTAATGCTTGGATGTTCTCTTTTGGATTAGGGTTCTGCAGCATTCCAGACCTCAAGCACTGAATCAGGATGGGAAAAAGACGTTGTGTTCCTCCACTTGAGCCCAAGCTGGCAGCAGGTTGTTGTGGGGTCAAGAAGCCTAAGTTATCTGGAAGTGGAACGCACAGTCACGGGAACCAGTCCACAACTGTCCCCGGCTCTAGTTCAGGACCTCTTCAAAACCACCAGCATGTGGATGGCAGCAGTGGTCGGGAGAATGTGTCGGACTTAACTCTGGGACCTGGAAACTCTCCCATCACACGAATGAACCCCGCATCGGGAGCGCTGAGCCCTCTCCCCCGGCCCAATGGAACTGCCAACACCACCAAGAATCTGGTGGTGACCGCAGAGATGTGCTGCTACTGCTTCGACGTCCTCTACTGTCACCTCTACGGCTTCCCGCAGCCACGACTTCCCAGATTCACCAATGACCCCTAGTGAGTAAAGCAGTCGCGCACTGGGGACAGTGAGAAAGGCGTGGCACCCACTTTCTGCAAGAGTCGTCTACTTATAAAAAGCTTTAACATGGTTTGGGCAAGGGTTAATGGGAAAAGAATGATGAAAAATATCCAGACAATATCCAGAATATCGAAAGTGGATACTAGGCCACATTTGAAGGAGTTGTTGGCTTGTCGTTAGTTACATTCTGGGAATCAGGAGGGTTTTGATTTT
Source organism: Ovis canadensis (assembly GCF_042477335.2). Lineage (NCBI taxonomy): Eukaryota > Metazoa > Chordata > Mammalia > Artiodactyla > Bovidae > Ovis > Ovis canadensis. Next base: position 122,897,337 of record NC_091246.1, read on the forward strand.
GACTGTCTTGGTTTCATATGACAGTGAGTAGGTCATTCAGACCTTCATATGGAGAAGTCACACCACCACACCATTGTGGACCCAGGCGTTGCTGAAATCCGAGTCAACTACCAGTGTCTGAGGGCCAGGCTGGTGATGAGGAGCTCATTCAAGAGTCCCGTCACTTAACTGTCAGTCCCGTGGGGCTGCCAGCACCCCACCAAGAGTGTCAGAATTTGTTTTGATGCTTTCAGTTCCAGACTTTCCCAAGTTCCCGTGAGGTGTTAGTGACTTGAATAAGGAATATGTGTATGTCAAGGGTGAAGTCAGATGAAGAAAGGCATGCTAAGGCTTTCTTTCTCAGAATTGGAGGCAGCTTCGAGGTGCATTTAAAGAGCAGTGCTGCTTTTTTATTTTTTTAGGAGGTGCTTTTAGAGGATTCACTGACTGAGAGCTGTTAGTGCCATACTGAGGATTGGGTTGGGAATAGACAGGCATGGAGAAATAGTCCCTGCTCTCAGCAGACTTGAGTTGACAGATCACACACAAAAGCTAAGCAGGGTGTGCCTCACGCTGTCTGGGCAGATAGAGGGGAAGTTAGTCTGTGATTGTGTCAGAGGAGAGGAAATGAGACAATGTGCTCGCTTTTTAGGGAAGTATTCCCACGTGATGTCTGTGGACAGAGAAACACTAAGTAGATGGCGAGTCGGAGCCTTGATCTGAGTGCAGTCAGGTGTGTCCCTTGCAGGAGCGGGACACAGACTGTGGAGAGTAGGTGGTGACCACAGCTTTGTATGGTGTGGGGACAGTGGAACTGGAAGGGTTTTTGAGTAGGTTTTGGAACATTAACTTTGGCTGGTGCTGTTCAGGTGTTTTACTGAAAGGAAAAGATGGGTAGGTGGGAGATCTTGCCTTGTAATAATGATCTAAGGTAACTTTAAAGATGTAAGTTGCTTTTTAGCAGTGTTAACTCAAGAATCTTAAGAGGTAAAGGCATAGGAACATGGAAGAATTTTGGGAAGAGGAGGCAGCCCCGTAACCTGTGTCTGAATATCTATTACTATCTATCTGATGTAGCCTAATGCCACATGACTTTGGCCTAGAAGCTGGTAACTTCTGCTGAAAATAAGCTATTTTTTAAAAAAAAATTATTTATTTTTGACTGCATTGGATCTTAGTTGCAGCCCATGGGATTCTCTCTAGTTGTGACGCTCAGGGTTTAATTATCCCTCAGCACGTGGGATCTTAGTCCCAGTTAGGGATCAAACTCATTTTTACTGCATTGGAACACAGATTCTTAGCCACTGGAACACTAGGAAAATCCCAGAATAAGCCTTCTTTTTAAAATACTTATTTATTTGGCTGCGTTGGATCTTAGTTGAGGCACATGGGATCTTCATTGCATCATCCAGGATATTTTGTCCGGTGAACAGACTCTGGTTGTGGTGCTCTGGCTCAGTAGTTGTGACAGGTAGGCTTGTTGCATGTAGGGTTGAACGCATAACCCCTGCGCTGCCTGGTGTATTGATAACCACCAGGGAAGTCCGCAGAATAAACTGTCTCGGGGAGCCTTTTTTCTTCTGGAGTCTATAAACAGAAGAGACGGAAATGATGCTGGGTGCAGTATGGGGTTGAGGGGAGAAGGTGTGCCGGCCAGTATGTCTTCAGGAAGAACGGAACTGGGAGACATAGACACAGAGAAAGAGGGTAAACAGGAGGAGGAAGATGTGGAGAACTAGAAGCAAGGGTCCTGAGAGAGGAGGGAGGAAGCAGTGCGTCCATGCGGAGTGGAGCGGAGCTGAGAGCAGGGGCTGCAGGAGCCTCTCTCTCTGCCTCATGGCCGCTTCCTCTCCATCTCCACCTCGGGGCTGCACGGCGCCCGGAGGCCGCAGCCTTTCAGACAGCCCACGTAAGAGAACAGTCGTGTTGGGGAAGAGCAGGCGGACAGGGATATAACCAAGGTTTTCTTCTCTGATTGCTGCGTGCTTGCTCTTTCAGTCCACTCTTTGTGACATGGAAGACAGGGCGGGACAAGCGGCTTCGTGGCTGCATTGGAACCTTCTCAGCCATGAATCTTCATTCAGGACTCAGGGAATACACGCTAACCAGGTAATGACACCACACGTGAGATGGGTAGATTATTTGCAAAATTTGAAAATAACTGCCTGTTTCTTCTGAGTGGTAAAGCTTGAGTGTTTCTTTTTGATAGTCAGGAGCTGTGGGGGCTTTAATCTGGTGAGTCACTTGGCAGTTCAAGTATAGACAGACAGTAGCATCGGGTTGTTTTTAGCATGTTCGTGTTGATGGGTAGTGAATGTTTTCTGCAGAGCTCAAGAGCCGTAAACTTTCAGGCTCATGATGTTGGCTCCCGATTCCGGAGCAGCCTCACTTATGTTTTCTGTCCCCTCCAGTGCACTTAAGGACAGCCGATTTCCCCCCCTGACCCGAGAGGAGCTGCCTAAACTTTTCTGCTCTGTCTCCCTCCTTACTAACTTTGAGGATGCCAGTGATTACCTGGACTGGGAGGTGAGAACAGCCGCATTTGGAACTCTGCATCTCTCGTTGCATTTGGGTTCGGGTTAGTACATGGTAATGTATCTCCTTCATTGAGCAAGGGTATAAGCATGTGAGAGCTGAGGTCAGAGGCAGTTGTAGGCAACCTGGGTGACAGAAAAGATACTTCGATATTAGGAGCAGAAAGAAACCCCTTTCTTACCAGTCTACTCTCTCCCGTGTCCTTTCCCCATGTCTAGTAAATAATGGGATAAAGAGAACATTCCTGATTCTTCTTGGTAAGCCCTTGAATAAATATTGGAGCCACATGTGAAAAGTCAGGAGCCCTGATCAAATCCTGTAGCCTGTTCTTGAATATTAAAGGTGGAATATTCACGATTATTGGATGCATTATTGAGAGAATTGATTATGCCGCCTCCATAGTCTCAGAGAGGTGGCTGCACATAGACTTTCCCTTTCCCTGAAGCAGCAGTTTCTTTGGCTTCTATGCCTGAGAGAGAGTCAGTTGTGAAAAGCATGAGGCTCCCCTTTTCTCAGCCCTGGGTCAAGCTGGTCAGAGGACAGTGTCAATTTACATGAGGATAATTGAAGTTCCATTAGAGTAAGTAAATGGCATTTATTGGTTGTGTGTTTTTGTAGGTTGGGGTCCATGGGATTCGAATTGAATTCATCAATGAAAAAGGCGTCAAACGTACAGCCACTTACTTACCTGAGGTTGCAAAGGAACAAGGTGAGTTAGACGAATGGAGTGATACCCTCCGCAGTTGTCAGGTAGAGGGCAGGAGAGTGGACTGTGCTGCCTTTCAGTCCAGTGCAACTGCGTATGAGTGGCTTGCTTTCTCTCCATATCCATCAGATTCTTACAGAATAAGAAACTCCCCAAAAGAGCTGGGAAAGAAAAGGGGTAAATACTTCTCAGGTCTCTGTTTCACTTACTTTCAATGAGTAGTAGTGTTTCTTGGCCCCCAAACTGCAGTGGTAATTGTAGGAAAAAAGAACTCAGCAGCTCCTACAGTGGCACACTAAAGGTAGGAAGTGGGTTGGGCAGGTTTTCTCTTTAAAAGAACATTTAGGAGAATACCTCATAATGGTGCTTATGCATTCTGCAGCATACAGCCCGGTTTTCTTTCTTTCTTGGAACTAGTCCTTTTTAAAAAAATAATATCTAGTAGTTAGGTATGATCGGAGAAGGCAGTGGCATCCCACTCCAGTACTCTTGCCTGGAAAATCCCATGGACGGAGGAGCCTGGTAGGCTGCAGTCCATGGGGTCGCTAAGAGTCAGGCATGACTGAGCGACTTCCCTTTCACTTTTCACTTTCATGCATTGGAGAAGGAAATGGCAACCCACTCCAGTGTTCTTGCCTGGAGAATCCCAGGGACGGCGGAGCCTGGTGGGCTGCCGTCTATGAGGTCGAACAGAGTCAGACACGACAAAAGTGACTTAGCAGTTAGGTATGAAACTGAAATAGAGAAAAATACTGAGTTCAGTATATCAGTGAACTGATTATGTGGAGAGGGATTGCCTTGTTGGTTCCTGTCATGGAAAGCAGTGGGGATATGGCTTAAAAAGGAGGAAGCCTTTTAGCCACCTCTTTGAGGTCAGCAATCTGGCCTTTCTGTCCAAGGAGATGGACCAGGAATATTTCCTAGTAGTGAGATGTGATGATAATTTAGGTAAATAATCAAACACTTTTGCTATTTGAAAACTGATTGGGAAAATTAAAATCAAGGCACCTGCTGCAGTGATTTATGGAATTCTGTTTGGTTTTCAGTTTGATATATTTGGTTGTATATGGTGAAAATATTTCTAGAAGAACACAGCAGTAGATGTGCAAACAACTTTCTCATCCTTCCTAAGGGAATAGCTTCGGTCCTGCTGTCAAGTCTCTGTAGTAGAAAGCGACTCCTAGAAATCATCAGAATGCAGCAAGGCCACATGAAGGCATGCAGGCTGCAGAATATGAGCTCTCCCCTCTCCAGAGCAGCCCTGGTTACAGCTCCAGGCCAGCCAAGTAGGGGCCGTATTTGCTCCCAGATGGTTGTCCTGCGATCATACCTGACAGGGTAGACTCAGAAGGGGAAGGCCGCTGACGGTGTGTGCTGGGCATCCTCGCACGTCTCAGGCTCTCCTTGGACTGCCGGGGCGTGGGGGCCGCGCCCAGCCCGCCCTGCCCCCAGCGGGCCCGGCTGCTGCCCTCCTGTCGCTGTGTTAGGGCACTGCCTGCCTGGTTTGGTGTCACTGCACACTGACCTCTGTGTGCCCATCTTCTCCTCAGACTGGGATCAGATCCAGACGATAGATTCCTTGCTCAGGAAAGGTGGCTTTAAGGCTCCAATTACCAGTGAATTCAGAAAAACCATCAAACTCACCAGGTAAGCCACTGTCTCATTTTCTTTGTCATTTTAACTTAGTTTGGGTTAGATGGAAGATACTTTTGATAGACAGAGGAAGAGAAAAATGTTCCCTGCTAATGTCTCCAAACCAAAGAAGTGTGTGTGAGGTTGAAGCTCTGAGGAAGCAGTGGCAGCGAAGCAGAGACTCCCTGGCATCCTGGGCGTGTCCGCAGCTCCGCTGACGGCATAGTTGGGGCAGAGCAGCTGCTAGACAACCGTGGGTGTCTCTGCCAGACCCACTTGTTGGGAGGCTGAGTGGGAAGGCTGAGCGCAGGAGAATAACAGGAGTCCTGGGTCAGCCGAAGTCACCACATGCAGTCAGGTGGCGTGTTGATGGACTAGTAACAAGGAAACGCCTCTGCCTGTTAGGAGCAAATACGTCTATGGGGGGGGCTATTGTAAAATCTGCATGAACTGGACCCTAAATCCCAGCTCCACCACTTCCAGCTGTGTGACTTGGGCCTCTCTGAGCAGAAAAAAAAGCCTGCCTTGGGGTTGTTCTAGAGTGTGGTAAGGTAATGTGTGCAGAAATTCTAGTCTGGGGCCAGGCAGCATTGTAGGTGGTCAGTAGATGTCAGTTCTCTTCCCATCCCTATTGAAATTGGAAATCCTGAGAGGTGTAGCTTCTGTGGGTTTGTGTGGGCCTCTGTTGGCCTCTTCATCTGTAAAATGCTGAATAATCATGTAGTAACCTCACAGGTCTATTTGGAAGATAACCCCATGTTTTTGAAATGCTTTGGATTCCAAAAAAGAAAAATCTTCAAATACAAAGCATTATTATTATCATTATTATTATAATTTATTTGAACAGCCATTTCCCTGTCAAAATTCAGGAATAATCACCTTGCAGTGGAGGAGTGATTACAGAGGGAAAGAGATGGCTCTGGGTAAGGATTGTCACACCCAGCTCCTGTGGTCTGTAGTAGGCTCCATAGGTTTGTAACACCCCATGCTTTGCATCCTGACTCATGGCTCTTTTTAGAGCAAGGCCAAAGTGCTATGAATTCTGTTCTGATGACCCTGTGGTATATGATACGGCACATTCATCTGGGAAGTGAGACCCAGGACCTTTTAACCTGCTTCATCAGAATTTGACCCAGAATTAGGTATCTGTGCCCCTTTTAGTTACGAATAACTTGTTTGTTGCTTTTCTGCAAGTTGAAGTTGCATTTCTGTCAAATTTATCACATTTTAACCTGAACTAGATAACGCATTTTACACTGGGCATCGGTGCAGCCATCTTCCCGTCTGCCACCCATATAATTTGACCGTGAAATTCTTCATCCAGACCCTAGTAGCAGATTGCTTAAGAGCAGCCTAATGATAAGCATATGAAGTGTTTAAAGGTGGGATGTGCAGAAAACACATTCTCAGGGGTGGACTGTGACTGTGCTTTTTCATCTTGTTCATTTGTAATAACAACACTGTTTTCTTGTGCTGTCTTTCATTTTCTGTAAGTAAGATTGCTCTTGGTCTTCCATTTTATTCTTTGAAAATGTGGAATAAGCTTTTGGTTTACTCTGCTGCGTGATTTTAAAATGAAGTATTTGGGGTTCCTAACACGCTTTCCTGTTTCCTTACACAGGTACCGAAGTGAGAAGGTGACAATCAGTTATGCAGAATATATAGCTTCCCGACAGCATTGTTTCCAGAATGGCACTCTTCATGCCCCGCCCCTCTACAATCATTACTCCTGACACACGGCTGCATGACCAGTCCCACCCCCCCGTGGCCGCCAATGGCTATGACATCATTGGAGCAGATGCCTCCTCTTCCTGGTCCAGTTACTTCTATTACTGCACCATTTTATGATGCTAGCTTCCGTTGCCAAGTCTGCCTCCAGCTGACTGAGGTGGGAGGGGGGGCTTACATTGAATGAAACAGAACTTGAGGGCCCAAGCCTTATCTCAGCCTTTCCTCAATACGGGGTTCCGTTGGATTGGGGCTCCTCCATGCCTAGTGAGAATTCCGTGTGGGCTCAGAAGACTTTGGCGTGCAGGTGCCGCTGCTGATTTGCTGCCTGTGTGTCGGACACACAGTGGAAGCTGGAACTGATGGTCCATGAAGGCTTACCCCACACACACCTGCAGCCTCCCCAGATCAAGTAGGTGTATTCCCCTGGCAGTCTGGGCAACGGAGACCAACAAGAAACATTTTTAGGTTGTTTTAAATTCCTTTTTTTAAACTTGCAGTTTATTGCGTACCGAGAGTTGATCACAACCTCCATGCTTCATAAGCGGACGCCATGTTAGGGTTGAACGTGGGCACCATGAGTCCTCTGTGGCTCCTGGACAGAGACCCACCTCAAGATCAGAAGCCCTTTGGATGGCGTTGCAGATCTCATTGCTCAGTTAGCCTCGAAGGTTCTAATTCTCATCCCACTCTCAGTTGGATTTTTCTGGCACTCTTCCTGCATCGAGTCTTCTGGTATTGAACCGAGCTCTGTGGTTTGGCCTGCTGAGGATGGACTGGGATGCCTGCGGGAGGTCCTGATGGCATCACTGCACGCAGTGTCAAGGGAGAGACCTCTTCCTTACCACCTGGCTACCTCACTCCTCTACTGGTAGCAGTGCCTATAGCTGGATCTAGGTTCTCAGAGACGTTCCAACAAGCACTTGGGTTGGGTTTTAGAAGGATACGTCGTCATAGGAGAGAATCCAGGGTCTCCAAGCTGTTTTTCTTTTCAGGCAAACATCCTGAGAGACCTTTAAGCAGAGGAGTTCCTTTTTCTAGTTTGCCTGTAGAAGTGGGAAAACTGTTAATGTTTCAGGTCCTTTATGGGGACTTTAGAACAAAGCTGTGTAATTAAACAAGGTGAATCTTTATCTTGCCTAACACGCTGGGAAAACTTCACCCCACTGCGGCAGAGTTCCAAATAGCTTATTTTATTTTAGGTCATTCATACCTTCATGTGGCATAGTCCCCTTTCCCATTCTTGCTGATTCCAAATAGCTGTCAGCAAGTTTCTCCCTCTTGCCTATTCTTTGCTCATATGGTGGCACAGTTCATAGAAGTTGGGAATTTGGAAGATGTTTTGAGAACATTGTCACAGAGGCACTGCTGAAATGATTCACAGGAAGAGGTGGCCAGTTGGAAGACAAGACCCTACAGGTGATACACTGGTTTCCAACAATATGCTTAGAGAACTCTAAAGTGGATTGGGTGTCAACCCAGTGAACACAATGTTTTGATTTAATTTATTTTAAATGTTTATGTGGTAGTGGTGTGGCTTCCCGAAACGGGCAGATACTCAAGTCAAAAGATCTTTTGAGCTTTCTTCTGCCAGGAGCAGGGGGCGGGGGGGCCGGGACACCAGTCTAAGGAATGGCACGCGTGCTTTTCTAGGCCCTGTCTTTTGAAGAGACGGGTTAGGGTGAGCAGGGTGTGTGGCACCGTCCTCTGCTGCTGGTAAGGATGTGGAACGTGCAGGGGAAGTGTGGGCTGATGTCCAGGTGTGCGGGCCAGGCTCCAGCACCATCCCGCTGCTGGGCGCACTCCCACATCCTGCCACCTTTCCCTCGCAGTGTTAATGGAAACAGGCTTCTGAAGATGAAGGAGTTGTTTCATGATTTCCTGCTGCTGAGAATAATAAATGTCTTGTTACAAACAAATGTGACGACGGTTACTTTTAGGTGCCATGGATCGATGTCAGGGTGGTCAGCTCTGGACTAAACCACCCACCTCCAATTTGTACAACAGTATTGGTACATAGGGCTACACTCATTACTGTTCAAGTCTTCTATGTTAAAAGTTGTGTTTAATTTCTAAAGTTTAAAAAAAGCAAAAAAAATGGTGCTAAACTTTCACCCCTGAGCACGCTCAGTGAGACTGGTCATGCAAGCATTTACAGTGCCATGCTCTTTCAAGCCTATTGTTTCTTGTAGAAATGTTGCCCTATTTGTCTTTCCCAGTGTATTTTTTTTTTAATTTTATTGAGGGTGGGGTAGGAAACCTGCCATTTAAGAAAAAAAACAGAAAATTTAAAACCCCAGGAAATGGGGGAAAAAAATCAGTGCACAAGAATCGGGCTTAAGCCCAGAACCACACTGAAGTGGGCTCAGTGGTTTTTGGAGTGAAGAAGCCTTACTCCCCGCACATTCCCTTATGCTCCCATCCGAGTCCAGCCATGGAGATGCTCGGGTTCCTCTGACGTTAGTAAGAGGACTCAGGAGTCGACCAAGGAAAGCTGTTTGGCCCTGTGAGGAATGGCACTCAGTGTCTGTCCTGAATGGAGCCTAGTCAGAAAGTGGTCTGGAAATAAACGGTCATGGTTACCTTATGAAGACGTGTGGCAGGTGGCTCTCAGGAAAAATACTAAGTCTGGATCATCCATATGGCAGCTTTGCGTAGGGAAATGACAACTCCGAACTGGAACTGACCTGCCTTCCATGTTGCTTGACCAGAGCAGTGATGAGGGTGGCCAGTGTATGTGGTGTGAGTGGTAGGTTTAAAGAGAAGGAATGTTTTCTGCTCAGTGTTTCCTTTGTCCTTGGACTGCTCAAGCTGAACAGTAACCACCATTTTTAAGGGACCAGCCCACTGTGGCTGGTTTGGTTCGGAGTTCGTTTCATCCCTAGCTGTGAGTGCCTTTCGGTCTGGAAAGTTGGCTTGTCTCATAATACCCACAGCTAGGACATTCTGTAATTTCGAATTGTCCTTGTTCTTCATTAAAAGAGAATGTCTTTGATCACTAGAGTTTATCAGTGTTGGATTGTTTCCACTGTGAGGTTCTTAAAACTTTTTCGCTTCATAATATTAAAGCAACTCATGTTAAAGACCATTTCAACACGAAAGGTTTGTAGTTCAGACATTACATGTATTTTATTGTTTATAATAAAAAAATCATCTATACAGAAGTCCTGGGTGTTAATTTTAATATTTGCACAAGATCTGTTTTCCATGGTATGTTAACACCTACAATTTCACTAACTGTTGATGTTATTTTCTATTGAGATTCTGGAACCTAGGGAGCTATTTGTTCTTTTTGTTTATTTTCATTCTTACTTCCCTGAAGCAAGAGACTTTGTATGGCCTTCAGTGCAAAGACTTTAGACCAATTCTTTGTATTACACTTGGTTGCCTCTTGGCTATATAACTTCTGAGTGCAAATCATTGAACTCTTTAACAAAGTATTGTAGAGAATAAATCATAATGGGTAAAAATTGTTCTTTGTCGTCTTTTTTTTTTTTTTTGAATAGTAGATAGTAGTATTTTGAATAGTCATTATTTAGAGATAGCCAACCAGATCATATATATTCAGCCTGCATGTTTTTGTATGGTGTTGATCTCCAATAACCTTTCATTTTTATATTTTTTTGTGGTTGATAGCAGTACCACTGGTTTTTTAAGAGCCAAATTTTCTGAACTAAGATTCATAGTTCTTAGACTTTCCAATGAAGCTGACCTTTCCCAGAAAGCTACAACCTGAAAGGGGGTCGTGGGGAAATGCTCAAATTTAAGATAATTCATGAGGTCAACTAACTCAGCAGTGACCCTGGGACATTGTGTGGTCTGACCTAAAGGAAAATATTTCTTAGTTTTGGATGGCCCAGAAAGCGTAAGATGTGTGGAGAAAATAGCAAGGAATAACTTCAAACTTTACATTCATATACTGATAGTGTTAGTCTTCGGCGGAAACTATTTGCATGGATGTAATTTTTTTTTTTAACATACCCAGATCCAAATCCCTGATACTTGGCCACAGGTGTACATTATCAAGATTAGATGATGATTTTGGAAATAGATTACAACTGATTAAACAGACTGGGATAATAACTCCGGAGTGAGAGGAATTTTGTTCCTTCAAGAGAAACTACGGTTCTAGAGTAGTATTTCATATTTATAATACCACCTGTAGTTAAACGGCATGGAAATCCATGTCTTTTTTGTTGTTTTTTTGTGGTAGTAAAATATAGAAGTGTTAGTCACATCTGACTCTCTGACCCCATGGACTCACATATAACATAAAATTTGCCATTTTAACCTTTCTGTTGTGAGAAATGTTAACCATGTGGTCAGAAATCAGAGTTCTTGTAAGGATGGAGGAGGTGCTCCAAGTCTGCTCTAAATCTGCTTCCAGATAAATCTAGTCTGTGACCTTGGCTTGAGTATCTGCCTTTGAAAGGCACTCACTGGGCTGGTTGAAGAATTTGACTCTGAGCCAATACAGTACAAAGAACCATAGTAGCTCTTGAGGAACTTAATGATCTCTTTCTCTGTATCTTCTGTCGCTCTCTTTTACGATGCAAGTTAAGTCCAGACCTTCCATCAGCTACTCCTAGTGAGCTCCTCTTGGGTACGGCTCTAGGACTGATTAATTTTAAATTCAAGGCCTTGCACTTACGTGTTTATAATGGTTTCCTGAATGAAAATGTGGGCAAAACAGCCTGTGAAACATCAGTGTGGATTATTTGCTGTTCTCTCTTCTGTTGCCTTCTCTTCCTGCTGTGTGTTAGTTATGTGGCTAGTACTGGGGCCAGCAAATGTTAAGGTCTAGTTAAGTAGTAGGTAGGTGCTCTGCAAAAGCCTGTTGGATGGATAGATGGGAGAAGGGGGCCTACACTGAGCTCAAAGACTATCCCATACCCAGCTGGGGCATGTTCCCAGACTCCTCTGGGCATTGGCCTGCAGCTCTAATGAACTGTGTAGGAAAGCACTTTGAAGCAGTAATAAGCTCTGCCAGCACTATATGACCTACCATTAATTCACCTGATACATTTCTTTTGGAAACACATACACAAGGCAAATTAACTTTTATAAATTATAATTTAAAGGAATTATAAATTAAAGGAATACAGATGCATACCCTTGTCTGGTAATATCTTCATTTTTTGTGAACAGTTTATATACTTATAGATGGTTCATTCCTGAGCCAAGCAGTGCACTATGGTTATTTTCTGCATTGTACAACCATCTGTTTTCTCTCAAGTTGGAAACAGAATCATTTTTCATTTGCTTACTTACTCTAAGTATCACCCAAATGTTCCAACAGGCTTCTCAATATCACTATCCACTATTCCATGTTCAGAAGTATTGGAAAAAATCCACTACAAATCAAACATTTTAAATGCTTTGAGGCATTGGAGGAATTACACTGAATGTTTTCAGAGTCACCTACCCAGCTTCCCATCAACTAGAGATCCTTGGGTCGGTCTGCGCGTTCCTGCATCCCATCTAATCCTTCCCCTGCGCCCTGGAAAGCGGTATCCTCATCCACACTTCACAGGTGAGATAGCTGAGGCTCAGAAATGCCAACTGAGCAGTCCCCACGACTCGCGGCGAAGGACCTACTGTTGAAGAAAGTGACGGTTTTCTCCTGCCGCGGCCGCAGGATGCGCCACCCCGTCGCGGCACTTCCAGAGACCTGCAAGACCCCACCGCTCTGGCCCCTCCCCGCTTGCGCCCGAGGCCGCTAGGTCCCTTGGCCCCGCCCACCCCGCCGTTGTCTCGCCTACCCATCGCGGCCCGCCCACCTTCAGTGGGGCCCCGCCCCGTCTGCAAGAACACGCCCCTTCCGTGGCGGCGACCGGAAGGAGCTTCCGCTTCCGACAGCGTGGGTACTGGTTCTCGGCGAGAGGATGGCGGCGGGCGGGAACGATCCGCGCTCTGGAGACGTAGAGGAGGACGCATCACAACTCATCTTTCCCAAAGGTGCGGCCTGGGCAGGCGTGGCGAAGGGCGCGGAGGAGGAGGGTGCGGGCGGTCTGGGCACGGTTCCGCGGGAACTGGCCAGCTGGAGTCCACACCGGCAGCGCTGGAGCCGTCGGCCCCCAACTCCACATCGCCCCGGGGGGCCTCTTGTTCGTGTTTAAGTTGTTTTAGTCCATAAACTAGGAAGTGCTGGACGGTTGTGTCAAAGATAAAGCCAACACTAAAGGGGTAATGGCACGTTTTAATTATTAATATACTATCGCAGTAGGGAAAAGCGTGAAGCGTGGAATCATCTAGACTTGGATTTGTGCAAAGGTGACTGGGCGTTTTAAAGGGAGAATGAAGGAATAGGGAGAGGGGTGAGCAGGGCCTCACAAAGAGTCAGGGAAGTGAAAAATTACGAGAAGCGGGGGTTGGTCCGTTTGAAGCTCATTTGGATTTGTTAACTGGTGGTTATGGGGTTAGGCTCCTTCCTTCCCAACACCCTTCGCCCTGGGCTGTGAGACAAGGGCCCTATCTTCAGATGTTGTCAGGAACAAACAAATTATTTTGACAGCCTTCAGTTTTCATAAGCAGCCACTGTAAAGGAGCTAGAGTCATCCCAGGGATGCAGCCTTGAGCTGTTAGAAATCGTGTTAGTGTTTTCTTCAAGTCTTTGTGGAACAACCTTGAGTCCTAGTCGAGAAAAGGGCGCACAGGAGCCTGGCCAGAGCTTGGTTATGAGAGAAGAGAATCTTTGTCAGATGGCAGCGAGTAAAGCACGGTTTGCTATCAGGGATTCTGTGCTGTGTGATGGACTTAATGTGTAATTTAAAAACCCAAAATAAGTAGCTTAAGACTTCAACGTATATCTTACAGGTACTGAAAAACACGAAGTTAGTGAACAGTAACAACAAAGTGGGGAAAACTTTAACAGTACCTGTCTTTTTAAAAAAAATTGCCGCTAATATATGCAGAGTAAAACATTAAAGTCCACACCTTTTCACCCAAACAACTATAAATAGTGTTTATCCTTCCAAACCATGCTTATTTTTAAGTATATACTTATACCCTTTATTCTTTGCAAAAATAGGATTATGCTATAGAAATCATAAATTTTGTAGAACTGTTCTATTCTTTTAAAGGACTAGATAGTACTTGATGGGTGGTGATGGTGTTCAGTCGCGAAGTTGTTGTGTCAACTGTTTTGCAATCCTTTGGACTGTAGCCCACCAGGCTCCTCTGTCCATGGAATTTCCCAGGCAAGAATACAGGAGTGGGTTGCCATCTTCTCCAGGGGATCTTCCCCACCAAGGGATCAGGCCTCTCCTGCATTGGCAGGTGGATTCTTTACCACTAAGCCACCAGGGAAGCCCACTTAATGGTTGTACCATAATTCTATTTATTAATGTGTATAGAGATTGCTTTCAGTATTGTATGTCATAGACTCATGGTGAAATATTTCCGAGGACAGCGTCACAGACGGTGTAGGCATAATGGACATGTATGTTTGTTTTCTTTTTTAAGGTGTGATAACTGAGAGGTAGGTGGTTTTCTGAATTTCATGATAAACCAGTTTCTGGTACTTGGGTTTTGTCTCGGTTCTTTTTATTTAAGGCGTTTTGTTTGTGTGAACACTGTACAGTTGTAGGATGTGAAGCCTCTGGATTTCTGCAGGGTCAGAAGTTTGCTGATAGTCACTAAGGCAAATGAACATTTAGAAGCTGACTTGGGAAGAAATATTTTCAGCTGACATTTATGCTTCTCGCAAATAGAGTTTGAAACAGCTGAGACGCTTCTGAATTCGGAAGTTCATATGCTTCTTGAGCATCGAAAGCAGCAGAATGAGAGCGCAGAGGATGAGCAGGAACTTTCCGAGGTCTTCATGAAAACTTTAAATTACACTGCCCGTTTCAGTCGTTTCAAAAACAGAGAGACCATCGCCAGTGTCCGTAGGTGAGTGCTGAAAGAAAGTTCTCACTAATCCAGACTGCTGGGCACCTGCATGTGGAAGGCTGTCAGCACCACCATCCCCACTCACCCACCCCACCCCTGCTGCCTCAGGGGCGTCGTTCGTGCGATTCATGTGAGGAAAATGATGTCTTTGGCAAACTTTAACGTAGCTTGTTAGGCCGAAATCCTCCTTGCCTACTTTTTCTGTACCCAAAATCCCACTTAGCTCCCTGCAGAGTGACTACTGTCAAAAGTTTGTTGCTAGCCCTCCAGAGCTTATTCCATGAATTCATATACACACACGTCACAAACACACAGCCCTGTTATGTTTTAAATAGAGTGGATTATTTATCGTTCACCTGATATGTCCTAGAGATCTTGCTGCATTTTGGTTTTTTTTTTAATATCTATCTATTTATTTATCTGTCTGTGTCAGGTCTTAGTGTCTGCACATCAGCTCTTCACTGCAGCGTGCAGGCTTCTCTCTCATTGTGACTTGCAGGCCCCAGGGTATAGGGCTCAGGAGAGTTCAGGGCTCAGTAAAGTTCAGGGCTCAGTTGAGTACAGGGCTCAGTAGAGTACAGGGCTCAGTAGAGTTCAGGGCTCAGTTGAGTACAGGGCTCAGTAGAGTTCAGGGCTCAGTAGTTGTGGCAGATCCCTTTAGTTGCCCTTTTGCATGTGAAATCTAGTTCCCCAAGCTGGGATCGAACCCACGCTCCCTACAGTGGAAGTGTAAAGTGTGGAGTATTAACCACTGGACCACCAGGGAATTATCCTGGTGGAATGTATTATTATATAATTAATTATATAGTTATATATATTATGTAATTTTATGTATTGTGTATAATTTATTATATTATATATTATTAAGATATCTGTATATAATATACAATAACTTAGTTATATAATGTTTTATATAATTAATATATAATTTATTCCTTAACGTAGCAAGAGGGACTACCCTGGAGGTCCAATGGTTAAGAATTAGCTTTTCTACGCCGGGGACCCAGGTTTCATCCCTGGTCAGGGAACCAAGATCCCACATGCTTAATGGCATGGCCAATAAATAAACAAACAAACATAAATTTGGATTATTCTTTTGGATCTTTGCCATTCAAACAGTGACTGGTTTTTAGCCTTTATTCTCCTTAAGGCGTTGCTTCTCAAATTGAGTTGGATATGCTCTGAGAACAGTGAGGTGCTGGAGCATACAGGAGGCCCCAGAGAAAACGAGCTATTTTAACGTTTCTTTGATTTCCTTGGGGATGAACTTTATTTGTATGAATTAGACAGTCACTTGAAGTTTGATACAAATCAAGCCACTGGATAAGTCCATTTTATAAACTGGGTAGCGTCTCTTTCTTGAAGTATCAATTTTGATACTATGTGGTTTTGATAGTATGTGGTTTAATACATTTCTGCATTAAAGCAAGCAGATACCAGTATACTGTGAAGTAAAACAAAAAATGTACATGAGTTCTTGAACTAAATCATGAGACTTCAATCCTTGCAGCTGCAGAAAGTCATTATGCCCCCGGGTTGCCTCAGGGTGCTTGTTTGCTCCACTCCTGCGGAAATGTTTGAGAAGTAACTGTCCTAAGGAAAAGCAGATGAACAAAAAGGTGTGTATGTGCAGACTCTTCAGAGAATTACAGTAGTCAAGGGTGAAAAACAACCTAAATATTCAGTAGTAATTAAATAAATTGCAGTAAATCCGTTTGATGGACTCCTATATTGTCATTAAAAATTATGATAGAAAATGAAATTGAAGGATGTTCACAGAAGTTAAACATGCAGAGGGAGGTCCCGGCGGTCCATTGGTTAGGGCTCAGTCCTTCCGCTGCAGCAGCTCAGTTCAGTCTCTGGTTGGGGAACTAAGATCCCATAAGCTGCTCAGTGCAGCCAAAAAACAAAGTTAAATGCACGGAAAAGGAAGTGATAAAACTATGTGAAGGATAGACTGTTGTGAAAAGTGTGAGTGTATTCATGGGGAAGATTGTTCCATACAAAACTGCTAATTGTTGACCCAAAAAAATGACTTGAATAAATGAAGGTGGACTTAAACATTCACAATAAAAGGTCTTAATACTATGAAAATGTCATTTCTCTTCAAATTAATGTATACATCTAGTGCCATTCTAAATCCTCAAGGGAATTGATGTGTACATGCCCTCCAGGCTCCTCTGTCCCTAGAATTTTCCAGGTGAGAATTCTGGAGTGGGTTGTTGTTTCCTACTCCAGAGGATCTTCCCAAGATTGGCAGGCAAAGATTCTTTCATCACTGAGCGACCTGAGAAGCCTACACACACACTCACTCTGTCTCTCAAATACGCTCATAATAAAGCTTAATGTGCCATATAATTCAACTAAGATGAGATGGTAATAGATCATACTGGCTGAGGCAAGACACTGATTATTTGGATCCTACCAGTGAGTAGGACAGTCTATCTAAAATGGTGCCGAGAAAAATATATCCTCAGCAGTGAAAAATAAATAATAATAAATAAATGAATAACCCCCAAAAGTTTGTAAGGATTGTCAGGAAAAAATTTTAAAAAGAAAAATAAAAGGGAATTTGCCCTATAGGATGTTAAAAAACATTGAAAAATGACAGTAATTAAAATAGTGACACTTTGGCGTGAGGATAGATCTTGGGACAGAATAGGAAATTAAGGAACAGATTCAAATCCAAATTGATTATATTTTATATGATTCCAGTATATGACAAAGATGGCATGCTAAGTTAGTGGGAAAATAATTTAAAACAGTTTTAACTCTGTATGCCTTACTCCAAACTGGTTTCTTTAGAAATTAATAATGTAAATGTAAACTATGATGGATGAAAGTACTGTGTGTTAACATGAGTGAATGTACAATTTTGGCTGTGGTTAGTAGGACTTTATATGTGGGGAAGGTTGATAAACTCTAGTTGGCTGTAAGCTTTACAAGAGCAAGGACTTGATCGTATTCATCACTGTCAATTTCATTAAAGGCACTAACTAGTTTTTAGTTGAATAAGTAAATGAATTTGCAATAAATATCTTTAAACTTCCTTACATCAAATAAACTGCTATACTTAAAATGTAAGTACGAGTAAAGCGGGAAAGGATTGATAATCCTTAATGTTAAGAGCTCTAAAAAGTAAGAGATGATACCCAGTTTATGAAAATGAACTTAGTCTTTAATGACGAGATTGATATCACAACTTCAGATGACTATTTAATTCATATGAAGTAATGTTCATCTTCAAGGAAATCCAAGAAATGCTAAAATGGCCAAGCAGATTTAAAAAGAATGGGAAACCACCCCACGTCTCCTGCACTGGCAGGCAGACTCTTTGCCACTTGAGCCACCTGGGAAGCCCTCTTCATTCTTTACCCATTCCTCAATACGCCTGGGTCTTTGACTAATATTTGTGAAGCCTCCCCAGTGACTACTTCTCTTGGAACCATCTGAGACCAAACCTCTCCCCTTTGGACCATGTTATAGGTTGAAACGTGTCCCCTCAAACGATGTTGAAGCACTAAATCCCCAGTACCTGTGAATGTGTCTTTCTATGGAGATAGAATCTTTGCAGACAAGTCAAGATGAGGTCATATTCAGTTAAAGTGGATTCTAATCCAGTATGACTGTTACCCTTATAAGAAGAGTATGACAGGGAAAGTACCACATGACAGTGCAAGCAGAGAATGCCTGTCATATTTACAAGCCGAGGAGCACCGAGGATTGTCAGTGGCACCAGAAGCTAAGAAACTGCAGGAAACAGCTTCTCTCCTAGAGACTTCAGGAAGAGCATGACCCTGACAGCATCTTAATTTCAGACTTCTGGCCTCCTGAATTGAAATGATAAGTTGTTTTAAGCCAAACAAACAGAATGGGAAACCTAGTGTAAGAAGTAAGGGAAACAGGCGCCATCTTTTACTTCTGGTGGAAGTGTATAATGGTAAAGCTTTCAGGGCACTGTCTCTCAGAAGCCTTCCAGACAGTCATCTCTTTTGACTGAATAATTCTGCTTCCAGAAATTTATCTTTAAAACACACAGTAATCAGATACATAAAGAAGTATGCATTTACAATGATGTTCAGAATGCATTATTCAAAATGATGAATAATTGGAAGCAACGGAAGTGTTCAAGAGCAGGACGTTTGCTATATAAATTAAGACACAACCTGTTGAATGCCAAGTCGAAGGGAAAGGTACGTGTGTAAACTGTGGAAGACAATGACTGTATTGTTGAGTGAAAAAAGGCTGGTTACAGAGTAGCATTTGTTATGTTTCCTTTTTTTTTAATTATGTAGAGAAGGGGAAGAGGATCTCCATGAATATGTTAGCACTGGTTATTTCTGGGTAGAATTTCAGGTTATTTTCCCATATGGAGTGGGTTTTTTTGAGAGGGTGTTTGTTATAAATGAGCATGTGTTCATTTTACAAACAAACCCCTTCATATACATATATTTACTACATTATGAACCTGTGTAAGTTTTTCTTTACAAAATGAAAATAGCTTTATTAGGTGACCAAAAGTTAAACAATAGAATGAGTGAGTTTATTTCTAAAACATAGAAAGATGTTTGGAATGGTATACTAAGATGGTAATATTGGTTTCGTTTAGATAGTAATATGGGTGACATTTTTCTGTCTTTATTTTCTCAAATTTGTATAATAACTAGTAGACTTGTAATCAAGTGATAAGGACAGTAAATGTTTTTGTCTGATCAGATAATCAAGGGTTTCACAGGCAGTCCAGTGGTTAAAACCCTGTTTTTTCACTGCTGAGGATGCAGGTTAGATCCCTGGTCAGGGAACCAAGAAGCCGCATGCTGCACAGCACAGCCAAAAATAAGATTTCTAAAAACAGGTCCTTTCTGAAACCTCATTTACCATGGACAACCTCTGTTGTAAGCAGTGTGATCTCCCTGGTGGTCCAGTGATTAAGAATCTGCCTGTCAGTGCAGGGGACACTGGTTTGACCCCTGGTTGGGGAGGAGCCCACATGCCCGAGGGGCCCTGATTGCATGCGGCACAGCTACTGAGTGCGCTCTGGAGCCCGTGCTCCACCGCGAGGAGCCGATGCAGCGAGAGCCGCGGCACACAAGCGGAGCGCAGCCCTCACTCGCTCCACTAGAGAAAGCACGCGTGCAGCAACAAAGACCCATCGCGGGAAAAATAGATAGATAAATAAATATTTTTTAACATTTAGAAAATTTCATGTATAGTTGATGTCATTGACTTAATAAAATATTCTACTAAAATGATATTATCTTTTTAGAAAATATAGTAGATGTATGAGAATCCAGGATATGATTTGTATTAATGATGTTCTTTTTTACAGTTTGAACTAGAAGTACATTTAAAATAAGATGCAGCTTATACACAGATTGTACAAAGTAAGATATGCCTCTATTTATTTCTTAGATACATGTAAAAAGAGAATTTGAGGCATTCCCTGGTGGTCCAGTGGCTAGGACTCTGCACTTTCACTGCAGAGGGCCTGGGTTCGATCCCTGGTCAAGGAACTAAGATTCTGCAATCCATTCAGTGTGGCCAAAAATAAAGTAAAACTTTTTTTAAAAAAGAATTTCCTCCAAGTCAAAATGCCTAATAGATCAGGGAAATCTATATGTCGTGTGTTAAGACATAAAATTAATAACAAAGCAAAGAACAATGGTAGGAAGAGCAGAAAGCAACAAAATAAATTCTTGGGGGAGAGATGGTATGGTCCTCCAGGTAGAGAGCATTTTTTTCGTAAGTTTTTATCACAAGAATCCTCTGCTTAGGTGTGCTCAGATTACTTTTATTGTCTTTGCCTGATTCATAGCTTCCTGCTCTCCAGGAAGAGACACAGGAACATGAATTGATTTGAAAGTGGGATTTTGCAGCAGACCTAATCTTAATGGAAAGATTGCAGATGCTTTACATTTTTCTCCTCCTTGCTAGCTACATTTCATCCACTTTTTCTTATTCATCAGTTGGTTTGTTTTGATATTTCTCCCCTGTGATCAGCTTGCTGCTCCAGAAGAAGCTTCATAAGTTTGAGTTGGCCTGTTTAGCCAACCTTTGTCCAGAGACTGCTGAGGAGTCCAAGGCTCTGATCCCAAGGTTAGTACTGGTGGTGAAAAGTTCTGTGTGTGTTGAATAAATTCCTACAAGTAGAATTACTCTGTTTAAAAGCTGGGTGATTTCTGGATATCACCAACATATTGGGTTGGCCAAAAAATTCCTTGGTTTTAAAAGTAAAAACACATTTTTCATTTTCATCAAGAACTTTATTGAAAAACATATTCACCATTTTGTTCCACTACCTTCTGCCATTTTTCAAGCAATTTCATAATTCCATCTTCCCCAAACTTTTTATCTTTTTGATCAAAGAACTGTTCCAGGTTCCTTTTACCGTCTTCGACTGAAGAGGAAAAAATTGAAATTTTTTCCATTAATAGAATTTTGTACAGACCGAAATAAATGGAAATCTGAAAGTTCAGTGTCTGGTAAATTTGTTAAGTCGCTTACTCGTGTTGGACTTTTTACAACCCCATGGAAGGACGCAGCAAGCCAGGCTTCCTTGTCCTTCACCATCTCCCGGAGCTTGCTCAAACTCATGTCCGTTGAGTCGGTGATACCATCCAACCATCTCATCCTCTCTCATCCCTTTCTCCTCCTGCCTTCAATCTTTCTCAGCATCAGGGTCTCTTCTAATGAGTCAGCTGTTCGCATCAGGTGGCCAAAGTACTGGAACTTCAGCATCAGTCCTTCCAATGATTTTTCAGGATTGATTTTCTTTAGGATTGACTGGTTGGATCTCCTTGCAGTCCACGGGACTCTCAAGAGTCTTCTCCAACTCCACAGTTCAAAAGCATCAGTTCTTCGGCGCTCGGTCTTCCTTATGGTCCAACTCTCACATTCATACATGACTACTGGAAAAACCATAGCTTTGACTATGTGGACCTTTGTCAACAAAATAATGTCTCTCCTTTTTAATACTCTAGTTTGTTATGGGTCTCCTTCCAAGGAGTAAGCGTCTTTTAATTTCATGGCTGTAGTCACCATCTGCAGTAATTTTGGAGCCCAAGAAAATAAAGTCTCTCACTGTTTCCATTGTTTCCCCATCTATTTGCCATGAAGTGATGGGACCAGATGCCATGATCTTTGTTTTTTGAATGTTGAGTTTTAAGCCAGCTTTTTCACTCTCCTCTTTCACCTTCATCAAGAGGCTCCCATGAATATGGTGGATGAATCAAAACTTCGCAGCCAAGCTATAACAGTTTTTTCCTGGTTGTCCAAGAAACATTTGGTCTTGCAGTATCCTGGTAGAAGATTATGCATTTTCTGTTGACTAATTCCTGACAGCTTTCGTCAGGTGCTGCTTTCAGTTGATCTAATTGGGATCTTTTCCGGAAAGAGCTCATAATAAAGAACTCCCTTCCAATGCCACCACGTACACATCCCCTTCGGGTGAAGACTGGCCTTTGGCGTGTTGGTGGTGATTCGTTTGCTTGCCCCAGGATCTCTTCCATTCTGCATTATTGTACAGTATTCACTTTCATTGCCTTTCAAGCTTTGTTTTTAAAACAAAATGTTTTAGTTATATTCATGTAGAGAATTGCACAGGAAATACGGTCAAGAAGGGTTTGGTTTGGGTTTTTTTGCACAACTTATGTAGAACCCAGACACCAAAGCAATTAGCATAACAGGCTGGTGCAAATGATTTTCAGTGCTTGATTCAGATATTTTGAGTACGTTGGCTGTCTATCTCCTGTGTGGTATAGCGTTGATTGTTTTCTCAATTATTGTGTTGATTTCATTGCTGTCAACTTCAGCTGTTCTGTCTGACTGTGGGATATCATCCAGCAAGAAATCTCCAGCACAAAAGTTCACAAACCACTTTTGACATTTTCAGTCAGTCACAGCAGCTTCTCCATACACTGCACAAATCTTTTTTTGCACTTCAGGTGTGTTTTTACCTTTCTTGAAATAAAGCATAATAGGCCAAAACTGTTGCTTTTTTTCTTTTGTCTTCTGTATTGAAATGGCTACACAAAAATTCACCAATTGTGGTAAGTTTTTTTTTCTTAATGCATGCTGATGTGACATGCAAGCTGTCACAATATATAGTGTAACAAAATTGTTTTGAATGAAATTAAAGACAACTAAGTGCTAATAGAGCCATCTTAAGGAAAAAACCGAACTTTTTGGCCAGCCCAGGAGAATGAGTGCTTTTGTAGTAAGACCAATGTTTTTATAGTATACCAGTTGTTGGCAAAAATGTGAAACAGCTGAAACTCTGGTCCACTGATGATAGGAGTACAGAATTATACAGTCACTTTGGAGAATAATTTGGCTACATCTAGTAAAGTTAAATACACCCCATGACCCCCAAATTCATTCCTGGGTATGTGTCCTAAAAGCAGTTCAAACATAGTTTAAAAGGAGACATGTGTTCCAGTGTATATTGCTGCATTATTAGTGGAAACTTGCCAACAGTCTTCAGTCTGCAAGACTGGATAAATAAATCTTTGTGCAGCCATGCAGTGTTTATTATAAAGCAGTGAAAAAAATAAGTGAACCAGAACGATGAGATAATGTCAACATATGCCAGGATGAACGGTGAGTGAAAAAAATACAGAAGGGTACATACAGTGCTGTTTCTTATAGTTTAGAAACAGTGCTATGGATTGCTTAAAGCTACATTTATGTATACAATAGTAAGTATAAAAATATGTAGGGGTAATGAATGCCAAATGTAGGATGATTGTTACTCCTAGGGAAGGAAGAGAAGGTTTTGGAGTAGTGGAGCACACACAGAACCATTGATGTGTGTCTGTCAATGTTTGTTAACGAGTCAACTAGGGATCATTCTTCTGTACCTTTTATGTATTTGAAATACTTGATAATGTTTTCAAAGGAAAGGAAGGAAATTGAGTTGAAACGTAAAGGTGCCAGTGTTTAGGGGTGAGCGGAGGGCTGAGCCAGCAGTGCTCCAGGATCCGCACCTACAGAAGAGGGTGGGAGTACTGTCAGTTGCTGGGACACTCACTCTTGGTTTTCTTCTTGTAGCCTGGAGGGGCGGTTTGAAGATGAGGAGCTGCAGCAGATTCTTGATGACATCCAGACCAAGCGCAGCTTTCAGTATTAATCACCAGATATCACTGCTGCTGGGGAACCACGTCACATCCCCAGCACAGTGCCCCTGGCTCAGAGTCTGGGGCTGACTCACACCGAAATTCTGTTGCAGAAGACACTAGGCCTTCCTTTGGATAGAACAACCCAGTGCTTCGTCTTGGTTTAGGTTGCTATTTCAAGCTTGCCTGTTGGCCAGTGGTGACCTGTGCAAGCTTGGAGAGGCCTCGCAGTAGCTGCCCGTGGCTGCCTGAGCTTGCCGTTGGGAAGGACGAGGTGGGGTGATGCCGTACAAGCGATACTGCTGACTGCCTCACAGCATGGTCTTGGGCCCTTGGGTTATTTTGATTCCTAACATTTCATGTTTTAATATCAATGTGTTCGTAGTTTTTTAAGCTCTTCTAGGACATGTGAAACTAGTATGGGAAACAGTCTTACCTAAATGCAAAAGCAGGAATTAAAGCAGACCTATGTCACTGTTTGAAATTCTTAGAGAGAAGACGTAGAGCCTTGGCATCATTGTGCTTAGCCCAGGAGACAGGAAAGTGGTTTCTGAGAAAAGCAGCTCCTCTGTCATCCTGAGGGTAACCACTGGGTGTTGTGGAGCACACAGCCTGCGATGGATAAGCATGTGGCGTATGTGTTCCTAAAGCACTTACTTCATCACTCCCAAATTCAGACTTTCCCTCCGAGGCTGGATGTGAAGCAGGGAGTGCTTTGCAGTGTCCTCATGTGGGGCGTCAGGTCCAGACGTCTGGCTGCCTGCTCAGCAGCAGGTGTTCTGCAAGGAGGGAGCCTGCCACTTGCTGAGCCCCTGGAGTGATATCACTCGGCCTGAGACTAGTTGCATGGAAAATAGCTAAATATTGTGGCTCTCAATTTTCAGAGGGGAAATACGCCTGTTTTCTTCACAGTTCGGGGATTTTTCTTTGAAGTACTTGTTGACTCCACCTGAATTCATGATCCAAGGATAAGGATGGGGAAAGAACAAAGTTGGCATTAGAAAGTCAAGGCCAATTTATGTCAGCTTCCAAGGCAAAAATCCAATTTTCTTATTTTTATAAATTATTTTCAATTTCTGAAATGACATGGTTTCTAAGTCACCATTATTTGAAGGAAATGCCAGTTATACCTCAATTAAAGGAATATTTGAGAAAGTACTCTTCATCCTTGGGCAACTTCACTTCTTTGAGACTCATCAGCTTTCTCAATTGTAAAATGTGGAGAAGGATAGATACTGAAAGGTGAATGGGAAAATTATTAGTAATTTAGAGCCTGTTGGTATCTGACATACACTATACCCCAGTACCTGTTAGCT
The DNA here is from genome assembly GCF_042477335.2 of Ovis canadensis. Taxonomy (NCBI): domain Eukaryota; kingdom Metazoa; phylum Chordata; class Mammalia; order Artiodactyla; family Bovidae; genus Ovis; species Ovis canadensis. Next base: position 122,922,239 of record NC_091246.1, read on the forward strand.
GTTCTTAGCTTGCTTCATAGAAATTGGTGCAAGGATTTGGTAGCCTACCCACTGGCACTGGTATCAGACTATGAGAACAACGCAGACTACTTTTTGAAGCCTGTAGACTTAGTTCATAAAAGAGGCAATTACATGGTTGGCACCAAGCAATGGGACAGAAAACATACCAGCTGGAACCTAGGCGTGTGTGCTGTGGGGCAGGAGCAGGGCCCTGCCACCGTCGCCATGGTGTTCCCACTGGAGAATTTTATACCATGTAAAGACCCTGGCACTAATGAACGGCAGGCAGTAAGGCAACTAGCAGCAGATGTAAAAACAATAATTCATATCGGGATGGTGGGTAAAAGCAGCCTCGTGCTGTGTTACAGGGGCACAGCCTGGTCTGCGCCTTCTGCTGGACTGGTTCTTTACAGTCCTGGACCGCAGCTCGCTGTCTAGGGAGCAGCAGACCTCACAAGCTCTTGGATCATCTGAAACATCGCTAGACTTGTACTGTGCAAAAGCAGAATTCAGACACATTGAAATAAAGATGTCATGTTGTCAAAGCCTCACCTCACAGAAAGCTAAGTGAACCTGAAAAGCTTTTCTGAAAAGTTCTAGTCATTTTGGTTTTATAAACATTTACTAAACTTGAGTCTTGGAAAACAGCATTACTGAGTGCGGCCTAAGCGCAAGCTGCATAAAAGGACTATGTGTATAAAATAAAAATGACTTTTATGCTTTTCTCTCAAACCCACACGTTGAAGCCCACACAAAGACTTGTGTGTGAATAATTATAGCGTTATAGCCCCAAACAGGAAACAGACTGAGTGTCCACCAACATGTGGGTCGGCCAGCAAGATCTGATACAGCCACGGAGTGGGACACCATTTAGCAAGAAAAGGGTGAGCTAAAGAAATACCTGAACCATTGAAACACAGGCTATGTCGGTTGTGTGACATTGTTTCAACTTTTTATTAAATCTAAGCCCAGAAGAGCTAAAAGGCTAGTGCATTGATCACCCCTGTATGTCCATCACCTACATTTAACACGTTTGTCCTACTTGCTTTATTATGTTTTTCCAGGAAGCATTTTAAAGCAGCAGGAGACTTCATTAAAAATTCAAGCATGCATTTTTAAAATACACTCCTCTGTAAGTTTGCCTGTTGCACTTATAAGAACACCAACAAGAATTTCCTGGTACTTCAGATTTCTCCTGGGGAAAGTTCTGGGCCAAAGGTCAGTCCCAGTGCTGGTACAATTTAGTATATAAAATCAATCGTTATTAAATATCTAAACACTGAGAAATATCGAAGAAACACATGGGGCTACTGCCCTCAAGTTGTTGGATGAAACTACCCCTGGGTGAAAAAAATGGGCCTAAACAGAGTGCAGGCCCTGAACAGTCAGTGATGTATCTGCATGTGTCTCCGGTCTCCCTTCAGCATCAGCTGGAGGACAGTTTGGGACTAAGGCGGAATGTCTGAGTGGGGCCAGCAGGGTGAAGGCAGTTCGTGTGTCTCACTCCTTTTGCATGACGCTGACGGCGTGCTTGATGGGCTTCCCTGCTAGCTCAGATGTTGAATCCACCTGCAATGCGCGAGACCTGGGTCTGATCCCTGGGTTGGGAAGGTCCCCTGGAGAAGGGAACAGCTCTCCACGCAAGTACTCTTGCCTGGAGAATTCCATGGACAGAGGAACCTGGCGGCTACAGTCCACGGGGTCACAGAGAGTAGGACACGACAGCGACTGACAAATGACTAGGGAGTGCTTAAGTAGTAAGTGTTGAGAAAATACATCGTCCCTGTTTTGTAAATACACTGCCCCTGTTTTCAGGACAGTGAGGAGTGCAGGGAGAGCAAGAATATACTTGAAAGATACAGTTGGAAGCGAGGGCTTAGTGAGACGGTGGAGGTGAAGCAGCCCAGAAGACACCTGAGAATTGGGGAAGGCAAGGCAACGCTGTCCAGCGGAGCAGATAGGACTGTTCCGCGTCTGCTCCGTCCGGTGCGGGGGCTGCCTGCTACTGGTCGCCCTTGAGCACTTGAGGCGAGTGTCCCTTGAGGAGCTGCACTGTAAGTGTCTTACATTTAAAAGTGTAACTAGTCACACACAGAATCTCCCCAGTAGCCCAGTGGCTATGACACTCAGAATGCAGTGGGCCCGGGTTGATCCCTGGTCAAGGAACTGGATCCCACATGCTGCAACTAATATCCAGCGTGACAAAAAGATTTTTTTTTTTTAATTAGTCATATGTAGCCAGTGGACAACACAGCTCTTAGCTCCCAACACAAATGTCCTACAAAGCATTGACAGCATTTCAGCAAGATTGACAGTGCTCACATAAGCAGCAGTAATAATGGCGGGCCATTCATCCAAATTACGTCTCCAGAGTTTTGAAGGTTAAAGGTGTATATCACTCTCTGTGCATCATTGAGTCCAGTTTTTGTGTATGATACAAATTTCGGTTTTAAAAACCTGCCTCTTTACTACTAATGCTCAGGGACAAAATTATAAAGGCTGTTTTAAGGTAACATTTGGTAATGGTGAAAAGCTGAATACTTCATCTTGTGTTGAAAACCTCTTTCCTAATTCTGCCTTTTAAGTAGGCTGAAAACTTGTATGTTGACTTTAAAAAGCAAAACTCCAAGATTTATTACCTTTAAAAGCTTCTGATACTTATACTTTATAATTCCACTAATAAATGTGGTTCAGGCACTGGATACTCCTGGATTCAAACTGAAGTCCTTTTAAATTCAGACCAGCCTGTATCTCCTAAGCCATATCAACACCAGCCCGTGACCACACATGTCCTGAATACATCCTCCTTGTTAATAGGGAACTTCACAGTTCTCCATGTTGAAAGGCATCTTAAAGTTAGAAGACATGTAAGAAGTAATAAAAGCAATACTTTCTAAACTTAATGATGGAAGAATTTAAAAACGTGAAAGATTACATAAACATTTTTAATTGTGTAAAATCACTAAAAAAGTAATTGAGAGACATAGAGAAGACAAGCAGAAGCTGAAGATGTTTATAAACAGCTTTAAAAATAAATTTTAAAATATTGGGACCTAATTTCAGAAAGGACATAGATGCAAGTTGCATTCAATTACCAAGTTAATGGGGAAATGTACACCCTAGTTAGTTTTGAGAGTGTTTAAATGAGGTGACATTTTTCTCATTCAAAAGATACAAAAGAATACCCTCTGTTTACACATAGTGACACACTTCTTTGTGTCAGGTCCTGCTGTATACGCATGAGGGTACAGAAACAGGACAGAACACCTACTCTTAGAGTCTGCAGCCTCAGTGAGACAAATAGAAAGCGTATTTCCTGTTTGAAGTCTTTTACTCCCCTGAGTAATACAAAGACCACAAAATCATCCCTGAGCCCCTCCTTCCACCTCTGTGCTGTTTTTGTCCAGGACTTTAGATTGACTTTGTTTTTAATTACCCTCAACACACATGCAAATACACGAAGTTTACAGTCAATGCAGAGACTTGTCCATATTTTTAACAACTTACTCATCATTGCCTCTCTGCATCCCTCCTTCCTCCTGGGTTAGTTTTCATTTTCACAGAGGTGTTCCTTTGGTAGTTCTTTGAATAAGAGAATGAGAGTAAATGTTCTCGGCCTTTCTTTAGCCAAGTATGTCCACCCTCATTTCGAGTGGTAGTTGTAGAATTCCATGTTCTACATAGACATTAACTTTCCAGGGTTCTTTGAGGATGCTGTTTGTTGCTTGTAAGATTTCTGACAGTCTTAATGTTCCTTTGTAAATAATCGGTTGTCTCTAACTGCTTTTATGATTTCCTTCTTGTTTTTTTGTGTTTTACAATTTCACTTCAAAATGTCGAGGAATGGATTCAGTCTTACACTCTTTGAGAATTTTTGCTGCTGCTGTCCATGGATTCATGCCCTCTATAATTTGGGACAGTTCTTAGTCATCGCCACTTTTAACTGCAGCTTATTTCCCATGCTCCTTCCTCTCTCCCTTTATTTAAAATTTGTTTGGGCCACACCATGCGGCTTGTGGGATCTTAGCTCCCCGACCAGGGGCACTGGACAGAGAATTCCCCACCGAGGTTTTTTCTTAACAGCTTTATTGAAGTAAAATTGACATACACATTTAAAGTATACAAATTAATTTATTAATTAGTATATTCTTTAGTATAGCCACGGACTGTGAAGGCATCACAAGAATTAAGTGTGGAACATTCCATCATTTCAAGAGAAACACCGTTAGTAGTCATTTCCCCTTCTCCTCCCCCATTTCCATCCTCTTCAGTCCTGAATTCTTACGTCAGTGACTGTAGTCTCTACTTCATAATTTTCAACTTGATGTTTTCCAAATCACCTTGTTCTTTTTTCCACAGTGTCTTATTCTTTCATCATAGTTTCTACTGCTTCTTTCATAACTTCAGTTCAGTTCAATTCAGTCGCTCAGTCGCTCAGTCGTGTCCGATTCTTTGCGACCCTGTGAATCACAGCACGCCAGGCCTCCCTGTCCATCACCAACTCCGAGTCCACGCAGACTCATGTGCATCGAGTTGGTGATGCCATCCAGCCATCTCATTCTCTGTCATCCCCTTCTCCTCCTGCCCCCAATCCCTCCCAGCATCAGGGTCTATTCAAATGAGTCAGCTCTTCACATGAGATGGCCAAAGTACTGGAGTTTTAGCCTCAGCATCAGTCCTTCCAATGAACACCCAGGACTGGTCTCCTTTAGGATGGACTGCTTGGATCTCCTTGCAGTCCAAGGGACTCTCAAGAGTCTTCTCCAACACCACAGTTCAAACGCATCAATTCTTCGGGAATCAGCTTTCTTCACAGTCCAACTCTCACAACCATACATGACCACTGGAAAAACCATAGCCTTGACTAGATGGACATTTGTTGGCAAAGTAATGTCTCTGCTTTTGAATATGCTATCTAGGTTGGTCATAACTTTCCTTCCAAGGAGTGTCTTTTAATTTTATGGCTGCAATCACCATCTGCAGTGATTTTGGAGCCCAGAAAAATAAAGTCTGACACTGTTTCCACTGTTTCCCCATCTATTTCCCATGAAGTGATGGGACTGGATGCCATGATCTTCGTTTTCTGAATGTTGAGCTTTAAGCCAACTTTTTCACTCTCCTCTGTCACTTTCATCAAGAGGCTTTTTAGCTCCTCTTCACTTTCTGCCATAAGGGTGGTGTCATCTGCATGTCTGAGGTTATTGATATTTCTCCTGGCAATCTTGATTCCAGCTTGTGTTTCTTCCAGTCCAGCATTTCTCATGATGTACTCTGCGTATAAGTTAAATAAGCAGGGTGACAATATACAACCTTGATGTACTCCTTTTCCTCTTTGGAACCAGTCTGTTGTTTCATGTCCAGTTCTAACTGTTGCTTCCTGACCTGCATATAGGTTTCTCAAGAGACAGGTCAGGTGGTCTGGTATTCCCATCTCTTGAAGAATTTTCCACAGTTTACTGTGATCCACACAGTCAAAGGCTTTGGCATAGTCAATAAAGCAGAAATAGATGTTTTTCTGGAACTCTTTTTCTTTTTTGATGATCCAGTGGATGTTGGCAATTTGGCATTTAATTTCTACTCTCTTTCAGACTGGTTATCTCAAGTTCTAGTTCTCTATTTGTTAATTTTGCCCTTTAGAGAGGAAATGTGTCAAATTTATTGACATGTATTTACAGAGGGGTCTGCAGGTCTCCTAGGCTTCTGGTATCAGTGGCCTTGGAATATTTCTTACATAACTTCTCAGCATAGCGATTCCTACAACATAGAATGTGTAGCATAAATTTGAATTCAAACCCACACGTGGCACAAGTTTCAGGTTTTGAGTTCTTGGAGGAGACATTTTTTTAACCTGAAGCCTTGAATGAGGGGCAAGCGTCCTTGTCCACCTGGTTGTTTTGGAAGAGCCCACATTTCACTCACAAGCTGGAATCAGGATTGCTGGGAGAAATATTAACAACCTCAGATATGCAGATGATACCACTCTAATGGCAGGAAATGAAGAACTAAAGAGTCTCTTGATGAAGGTGAAAGAAGAGAGTGAAAAAAACTGGCTTGAAACTCAACATTCGAAAAACTAAGATCATGGCATCCAGTCTCTTCACTTCATGGCAGATAGAAGGGGTAAAATGGAGGCAGTGACAGATTTTATTTTTTCTTGGGCTCCAAAATCATTGTGGATGGTGACTGCAGCCACAAAATTAAAACATGCTCCTTGGAAGAAAAGCTATGACAAACCTAGAATGTGTGTTAAAAAGCAGAGACATCACTTTGCTGACAAAGGTCCATATAGTCAAACCTATGGTCTTTCCAGTAGTCAGGTACGGATGTGAGAGTTGGACCATAAAGAAGGCTGAGTGCCTAAGAACTGATGCCTTCAAATTGTAGTTCTGGAGAAGACTCTTGAGAGTCCCTTGGACTGCAAGGAGATCAAATCAGTCAATCTTAAAGGCAATAAACCCTGATTATTCATTGGAAGGACTGATACTGAAGCTGAAGCTCCAATACTTTGGATACCTGGGCTCATTGGAAAAGACCCTAATGCTAGTAAAGATTGAAGGCAAAAAGAGAAAGGGTTGGCAGAGGATGAGATGTTTAGATAGCATCACCAATTCAGTGGACATGAATTTTAGCAAACTCTGGAAAATAATTGGAGAAGACAATGGCAACCCACTCCAGTACTCTTGCCTGGAAAATCCCATGGACGGAGGAGCCTGGTAGGCTGCAGTCCATGGGGTCACTAAGAGTCAGATACAACTGAGCGTCTTCACTTTCGCTTTTCACTTTCATGCATTGGAGAAGGCAATGGCAACCCACTCCAGTGTTCTTGCCTGGAGAATCCCAGGGATGAGGGAGCCTGGTGGGCTGCCATCCATGGGGTCGCACAGAGTTGGACACAACTTAAGCGACTTAGCAGCTGGGAGATAATGGAGGAAAAAGGAGTCTGGCATGCTGCAGTTCATGGGCTCAGACATGACTTAGCGACTGAAAAACAACACATTTCACTGAGGAGACAGACCTTCCGGTTCCTGGCATTATGCAGGGGACTCAGGAGAAAGATGATGTGGGAGACGGTAGAGCTGAATGATTGTCAGCAATAGGAGATGGAGGGCAAGCTGCAATTTCACTCATGCCTGTCATGGACAGCACAAGTTCTGGTTCCTTGCTGGATTCAATTCTATCTACCCCGATGAAAAAACAGTCTGGTGATATCTGGGTAGTAACTCTTTTTTCTCATCATAGGTGACATGGTAGCACTGAATTGCATTATGGACGGCTCCTGCCATTTACCTTCATTTACCACTCTACATTCAGGTCCTGTGCCTCAAAACCAGAAAAGCCTTGGATTCCTGTTCAAGATGGTGGAGTAGGACACACTCCTCTCCTCCTGCTAGAGCACCAAAGTCACAGCTAGCTGTTGAACAACCATAGGAGGATGCTGGAACTCACCAGAAAGATACCTCATTTCCAAAGACAAAGAAGAAGCTGCAGCAAGAGGGTAGGAGGGGTGCAATCATGATAAAATCAAATCCTATACCCACTGGGTGACCCACAAACTGGGGAACAATAATACTAAAGAAGTTCTCCCACTGTTAAGAAGGTTCTGAGCCCCACATCAGTCTTCCCAGCCTGGAAATCTGACAGAGGGACTGGGAATCCCCAGGGAATCTGTGAAGACCAGTGGGATTTGATTATAGGACTTCCACAGGACTGAGGGAAACAGAGACTACAGTCTTGGAGGACACAAACAAAGTCTTGTGCAAACCAAGAGCCAGAGGAAAGGAGCAGTGACCCCTCAGAAGACTGAACCAAAACTATCTGCTAGTGTTGGAGGGCCTCCTGTGGAGGCGTGCATTGGCAGGGGCTCACCACAGGGTCCTCGCTCTGAAGTTCCCCCATGGTGTAAGCCCTTTTGGAGGTCACCAGTAACCCAACCATAGTGCCCATAGACCCCAAGACTGGGTCACCTCAGGCCAAACAACTAACAGGGAGGGAACACAACCCCACCCATCAGCAGATAATTGGATCAAAGCTTTACTGAGCAAGGCCCTGCCCATCAGAGCAAGACCCAGTTTTTCACATTGCCAGTCCCCTGAATCAGGAAGCTTACACAAGGCTCTTAGCCTCCTCCATCAGAGGGCAGACAGAAGAAGCAAGAAGAAGCACAATCCTGCAGCAGCTAGGAAAACCACATTACAGTTAATCAGGATGAAAAAAGTTAATCAGGATGAAAAAGCAGATGAAGGGATAAGATAAAACCCCAGAAAGACAACTAAATGAAGTGGAGACAGGCAACCTTCCAGGAAAAGAATTCAGAATAATGATAGTGAAGATGATCCAGGATCTTGGGAAAAGAATGGAGATGATGGAAGAAATGTTTACCAAAGACTTACAAGAACTAAAGAACAAACAGATGAATAATACACTAGAAGCAGCCCAGAGCAGAATAACTAAGGCAGAAAAATGGAAAATAAATGACCTGGAGGATAGAATGGTGGAAATCACTGCCACAGAACATAGAAAAAATGATTTTTTTGAAAAATGAAGACAGCCTAACAAATCCCTGGGACAACATTAAATGCACCAACATTCCCATCATAGGGGGTCCCAAAAGAAGACGAAGGAAAGGACTTGAGAAAATATTTGAAGAGATAATAACTGAAAACTTCCCTAACATGGGAAAGGAAATAATCAACCTAGTCCAGGACGCAAAGGGAGTCCCAATCAGGATAAACCCAAGGAGGAACACACAAGACACACAATAATCAAACAGACAAAAAGACAGAGATAAAACATTAAAAGCAACAAGGAAAGATGACAAATAACATACAAGAGAACTCCCATTAGAACTCCTGCTTGACCTCCCAAATTGTGTATAGTTATTTCATATTGTTAAGTTAATCATTCCCATTATGGCATTCAATTGTAATTATCTTTTATTTTTTTTCTCTGGCTATTGATTGTGAAAACTGGTAAACATCTTTTACTATTAAAAAACTAACAATGCCTTGTCAAAAAAAAGAAAACCCCCTTGCCATTGCTGATTTCTCAACAGAAACTCTACAAGCCAGAAGGGAATGGCATGATATATTTAAAGTGATGAAAGGGAAAAACCTACAACAAACAATACTCTACCCAGCAAGACTCCTTCAGATTTGATGGAGAAATCAAAAGCTTTCCAGACAAGCAGAAGTTAAGAGAATTTAGCACCACCAAACCAGCTTTACAGCAAATGCCAAAGGAACTTCTCTAGTCAGGAAACACAAGAGAAGGAAAAGGCCTACTGAAAATAAACCCCAAACAATTTAAAAAATGGTAATAAGATCATACATACCGATAATTACCTTAAATGTGAATGGATTAAATGCACCGACCAAAAGACATAGCTTGGCTGAGCAAATGAAAACATGCGTATATGCATTTCCACTTACCATGTCACTCTGCTTGACCTCCCAAATTGTGTTAGTTATTTCATATTGTTAAGTTAATCATGTTCCCATTTTGGCATTCAACTGTAATTATCTTTTATTTTTTTGTCTGGCTATTGATTGTGAAAACTGGTAAACATCTACTATTAAAAAAAAAAAAAAAACTAACAATGCCTTGTCAAAAAAAGAAAAACCCCTTGCCATTTCCTGCATCATGAATCTCTTTGGTTCTTCAGTTACTTCTCCTTTGTCCTTACTCTGGGCCTCCGATTCCATCAGGTTGTCAAGGCGTGTTCACATATTTGAAAGTCACAACTTGACGGTTCATATGTAGGGGATTTACTGTAGAGCAAATATCTTGGGTGCTGCCAGAAGTGAAGGTGAGTGGCATGAGTAGTCTTGGGCCCAGAGGGAAAGAAAGTCAGCACTAGAGATGGGCTTTAATGGTAGAGAGAGGGAACTGAGTCAAGCAGGGAACTCTGTGGGGCTTCCCCGGTGGCTCAGCGGTAAAGAATCTGCCTGCAGTGCAGGAGCCACAGAAGACCTGGGTTCGATCCCTGGATTGGGAAGTTCCCCTGGAGGGGGGCGTGGCAACCCAATCCAGTAATCTTGCCTGGAGAATCCCATGGATAGAGGAGTCTTGTGGGTTACAGTCCATTGGGTCGCAAAGAGCTGGACACAATTGAAGTGACTTAGCGTGCACACATGCAGCGAACTCTGCAGCTATAGTGGGTGGACACCAGTACTTCTAATGAGGACACAGAGGCCCGACTGGTGAAGTCACTTGCCAAGGCCATTCCAGGGAGCAGTCTGAAGGCCAGGGAGACAACAATCTCAATTACTATGGTCCTTTCTGAATGGACCCTGTTCTCTAAGGAAGCTGGCATTCCTCCAGCTCTTCCTCCAGTTATTACCTTCTGTCAGTTATGCAGTGATGTTTGTGGATAATAGGATCCAGAAGAGCATGCTGCTGGGTCTCAGCAAGGAAATCGTGGAGGGACTGGGTGTGACCGTGGTGGTTGACATCATCGCTATCCTCAAGCACACCAAGGTGGCACACTGCTCGGATGTGTGCAGAGTTGCCACCAAGCTGGTGCCCTGCAGCCCCAGTCCCATCCCAGGTGAAATTCACTGAGGCACCTGTAGGAATCCTTTTCCATTACAGGTTGTGAGCTATTGAGCATAGCCCCCTGTGCTATACAGCACAGAGCAGGTCCTTGTTGGTTGTCCACTCCGTGTACGGTGTTGTGTCTGTTTTAATCCCAAGCTCCCAGTTTACTGGGCCCCCTTTCCCCTTTGGTGGCCAGCGGTTTGTTTTCTGTGTCTATGGATATGTTTTTGTTTTGTGAATGGATTCATTTGTTATCTTTTTTTTTTTTTTTTGGATTCCACATATAAGTGAAATCATGTTTGTCTTTAGCTTGCTTCATTTAATGTGATAATCTCTAGGTCCATCCATGTTGCTGAAAACAGAGTCTTAGTTCTCAAAAAACAAAACAAGTATCTTAAGTACAGAAAAAGCTCTCTATCCAGAGCTGATTCTCACTTTTCCTAGTAGAGAAATTGGCGGAGTATGTTATGGTCATTGTTTGTGGACTATACTCATCTGTTAAACAGGTGAGTTTTTCAGGAGCTAAATTGTTTGTAATCAAAATATTTTTGATTTTGCTGGACCTTGAGGGCATCATGCTAAGTGAAGTAAGTCAGACAGAGGAGGACAAATGCCGCATGATCTGAGTTATATGTGGAATCTAAAAAACCAAGCTCACAGAAACAGAACAGATGTGTGGTTGCCAAAGGTGGGGAGTCAGGAGTAGGGGAAATGGGTGTAGTTGAGCAAAAGGTACGAGCTTCCAGTTAATAAGTCCTGGGGATATAATGTACAGCTCTATGACCGGAGTTTAGAATATTGTATTATATATTTGAAAGTTGCTATGAGAGGGGGGCTTCCCTGGTGGCTCAGATGGTAGACAATCTACCTGCAATGCAGGAGACCCGGTTCAGTCCCCACGTTGGGAAGATCCTCTGGAGAACGGCATGGCAACCCACTCCAGTATTCTTGCCTGGAGAATCTCATGGACAGAGGACCCTGGAGGGCTACATAGGGTCCACTGGGTCACAAAGAGTCAGACACAACTAAAGTGACTTACCACATACACAAGAGAGGAGACCTTAAAAGTTCTCTTCACTGGAAAAAAAAAAATTGTAACAATGTGAGGTGATGGATGTTAATTAAACTTACTGTGGTGGTCATTTTGTTATGTTGTACACCATTATGTTATACACCATCAGTTCAGTCCAGTTAAGTCACTCAGTCTTGTCCGACTCTTTGCGACCCCATGGACTGCAGCACACCAGGCCTCCCTGTCTATCACCAACTTCTGGAGCTTACTCAAATTCATTTCCATTGAGTTGGTGATGCCATAAACTAAATCAAAGTTTCATATCAATTATATCTCAATAAAACTGGAGAAATACATGAAACTTACTTTTTTTTTTTTACTTAAAGTAAAAATTAGATGCTTGAGTAAACAAACACAAAAGAGGTGACCATTTATCCTTCCTTTCCTTACGGAGCATTTAAGAACTGAACTTGCCTGCTTACTCAGGTCAGTGTACTTTAGCATGGACAGAGGTCTGCCAAACGCCCTCCCCTTCTCTGTGTGGACAGGCGAACTCAGTGTGTGCAGGCCTGCTGACCCCTGGACAGACTGTGTCAACCAACCTTGGCTGCGCTCAGGGCTCCTGAAAATGCCTTAGCAGGGTCCCACTGCTGCCTGGAGCCAGTCTGGCACACAGTTCCTTTTTACTGCAAACTCACAGCTGGGGAAACCACACAGCTCTTCATCTAGAATCTCACAGCTTTCAACATCTCTGTTTGCATTTCAGTATCACCTGACGGAGCTGACGTGAAGTAGAAAAACCATTGCCTCTGTGAACCAGAGAAACCATATGCCTCTGTGAAGTAGAAGAACCATTATCAATGTGTCCTGTTCCTGGTGGGAAAAAATGAGCTAGTTTTAATAATAATAATAGCTTGCTTTTCTATCTATGACAAGATACAGAGGTCTCTGCCTTTAGCAGAGGCAGCCCTTGGTAAAAAATGTTCTTTTCAGCAGCTAGTCAGAACTCACCTTCTCCAGTAACTTACTCCTGCCAGTTATAAATTTTCAATAAGCAGGTGCTTTCCAAACATGTAATGACCTAGAAGCTAGGCCGATGACCTGGATGTTGTCAGGCAGTAACTCTAATTGCCAGATCATAGTGAGGTCCTGGGGAGACAGGAGTGATCAGAGGTTACTTATGGAAATATTTCAGTATTTTAGTAACTAGTATGGTCCCGGGGTTATCTCAGCTGAATCTTTCCTTTCTATGTCTCTCTCACACACTCGTACCCACGGATGTCTTGTAACTCCCAGGTTTATTTGCATTTCAAATAGAGAGGGGGTGAAGGCAGACTGCCCTTGAGCCCAGGTGTTTGTGGCTAGATGCTAAGTGTTTTATATATCTTATTGAAACTTCACCACAACTCTTGGGGAATTTTTAAAAACACTCCAAGGCATGCCCTTATACTTTAATGCTCACTAATGCTCTTATAACCTTCTCCATATCTGATGATTCATTCATTCAACATATTTTATTGAGCACCCACCAAATAGACTGGGATTCAAAAAGGCGAGCTAGATGAGAAGGTTCCGGCGCTCCAGGAGTCTACATTCTAGTGGGGAGAAACGGACAAGAAAAGCAGTGAAGCAGATTAGCCTGAGAAGAGTGCTAGATTAGATATGGTGCTTGGGGCTGGCCTCTTTAAAGAGTTGCAATTTCAGCTGCCAAGATAGTGAAATCTAAGGGGGAAAAAAGAGTTCCAGGTAAGGAGGGAGGATGCAAAGAAGAAAGGCATGGGGTGGGGACAGGAGTGTGGGCGCAGAGAAAACAGACTGGAGCTTCAACAACTAGGGCGAGACTAGCAGGAGCCAAGGTGGCAGCAAGGGGCTGGGAGTTTATACTCTGTACAGTGGGAAGCCATTTGGAGGCTTCAAGTGAGGGGGACATAAGCTCTGGTTTGTGTCTGAAACGGGTCATTCTGGCTGCAATATAGGCAGTGGATTGGAGTTGGGTGGAAGAAGAAACTGAGATGAGAAAGGAGAGAAGGGAGAACAGTTAGGAGGCAACCACAATAATCCAAGCAAACACGGCCTGGACTAGAGCAGAGGTCAAGCAGAGCCGAGAATATTTCAGTCATTGTGGGTTACATATGATCATCATCCCGGATTCTTTGTCTTGTTTCTCAATCCTTTAAAAAGGTAAATCTCTTCTCAGCTAGATACAGGCACACTCTGCCTGTATCTGGACTAGAATGACAGCAGTGGAGAGGAAATGTGGTCAGGTTTACAATTTGTTTTGAACATCCCATGAAAGCATTTCATTTCACCAAAGAAGAAACTGAAACTCAGAAAAATCAATATTATGTAAGCAGTAAATCACAAAGATAAGATGTAAATTCCAGAAGCTATTTGAATCCAGGACTATGTGACCCAGGGGATTTCTGATGATAGAAAATATTCATGACACAAATGGGATGAGGCTAGAATAGGAGCATTGTGTATGTCCAAAGGGTAAACCCTGGGCTGGGGGTTGAATTTGCCAAGTGCCCCTTAAATTCTTTAACAGGCATTAGAGAAAAAAGCAGAGGCAGTGCAGGCCAACATCAGTTCACCATGTGGCAGAACCAGGACTCTGACCCAGGCCTATTGACCTGGGGTGCAGTGTTCTTGCTTTATAAGCCAAACCTGTAGTTGCGTATATAAATTTTTATTTTCTCTAAACAACAGAGCTGAGTATTCAAAGAAATTATGTGCATTGTCTTCTTTGGTCTTTAATTCAGGAACATAGTTTGTTCTGTTTCTGATTTGTTGTTGTTGCTGTGAAATTGGCCTCTCAGAAAAATCTTGGGATTTCCCCAGCATTCCAGTGATTAAGACTCCACGCTCCCAATGCAGGGGGCATGAGCTCGATTCCTGACCGGGGAACTAAGATCCCACGTGCCATACAACGTTACCTAGAACTCTGCATTATCTAGAGGGATCTCTTGAAATAACCTACTTTAATCCAGTGGGAGGTGATATATAGAGCTGTGTTTAGATGTTTAAAAACCTTACAAGGATGGCAATTGCAGCATTAGCGCAGCAGTAAGTGCCACCAGTGTGTGGCATCAGATATCCCTCATCCAAGGGAAGGAGCAGTGGCTGTGCTTTGCTGGAGCAGCCATGAAGAGACACCCCAAGTCCAAGGTAAGAGAAACCCAAGTAAGACGGTAGGTGTTGCAAGAGGGCATCAAAGGGCAGACACCCTAAAACCATACTCACAGAAAACTAGTCAATCTAATCACACTAGGACCACAGCTTTGTCTAACTCAATGAAACCAAGCCATGCCTGTGGGGCCACCCAAGATGGGTGGGTCACGGTGGAGAGGTGGTCCACTGGAGAAGGGAATGGCAAACCACTTCAGTATTCTTGCTTTGAGAACCCCATGAACAGTATGAAAGGGAAAATAATAGGATACTGAAAGAGGAACTCCCCAGGTCAGCAGATGCCCAATATGCTAGTGGAGATCAGTGGAGAAATAACTCCAGGAAGAATGAAGGGATGGAGCCAAAGCAAAAACAATACCCAGCTGTGGGTGTGACTGGTGATAGAAGCAAGGTCCGATGCTGTAAAGAGCAATATTGCATAGGAACCTGGAATGTCAGGTCCATGAATCAAGGCAAATTGGAAGTGATCAAACAGGAGATGGCAAGAGTGAACGTCGACATTCTAGGAATCAGCGAACTCAAATGGACTGGAATGGGTGAATTTAACTCAGATGACCATTATATCTACTACTGTGGGCAGGAATCCCTCAGAAGAAATGGAGTAGCCATCATGGTCAACAAAAGAGTCCGAAATGCAGTACTTGGATGCAATCTCATAAATGACAGAATGATCTCTGTTCGTTTCCAAGGCAAACCATTCAATATCACAGTAATCCAAGTCTATGCCCCAACCAGTAACACTGAAGAAGCTGAAGTTGAACAGTTCTATGAAGACCTACAAGACCTTTTAGAACTAGCACCCAAAAAAGATGTCCTTTTCATTATAGGGGACTGGAATGCAAAAGTAGGAAGTCAAGAAAAACCTGGAGTAACAGGCAAATTTGGCCTTGGAATACAGAATGAAGCAGGGCAAAGACTAATAAGGTTTTGCCAAGAAAATGCACTGGTCATAGCAAACACCCTCTTCCAACAACACAAGAGAAGACTCTACACATGGACATCACCAGATGGTCAACACCGAAATCAGATTGATTATATTCTTTGCAGCCAAAAATGGAGAAGCTCTATATAGTCAGCAAAAACAAGACTGAGAACTGACTGTGGCTCAGATCATGAACTCCTTATTGCCAAATTCAGACTGAAATTGAAGAAAGTAGGGAAAACTGCTAGACCATTCAGGTATGACCTAAATCAAATCCCTTATGATTATACAGTGGAAGTGAGAAATAGATTTAAGGGACTAGATCTGATAGAGTGCCTGATGAACTATGGAATGAGGTTCGTGATATTGTACAGGAGACACAGGGATCAAGACCATCTCCATGGAAAAGAAATGCAAAAAAGCAAAATGGCTGTCTGGGGAGGCCTTACAAATAGCTGTGAAAAGAAGAGAAGCAAAAAGCAAAGGAGCAAAGGAAAGATATAAGCATCTGAATGCAGAGTTCCAAAGAATAGCAAGGAGAGATAAGAAAGCCTTCCTTAGCTATCAATGCAAAGAAATAGAGGAAAACAAAAGAATGGGAAAGACTAGAGTTCTCTTCAAGAAAATTAGAGCTACCAAGGGAACATTTCATGCAAAGATGGGCTCGATAAAGGACAGAAATGGTATGGAGCTAAAAGAAGCAGAAGATATTAAGAAGAGGTGACAAGAATATACAGAAGAACTGTACAAAAAAGATCTTCACGACCCGGATAATCACGATGGTGTGATCACTCACCTAGAGCCAGACATCCTGTAATGTGAAGTCAAGTGGGCCTTAGGAAGCATCACTACGAACAAAGCTAGTGGAAGTGATAGAATTCCAGTTGAGCTATTTCAAATCCTGAAAGATGATGCTGTGAAAGTGCTGCACTCAATATGCCAGCAAATTTGGAAAACTCAGCAGTGGCCACAGGATGGGAAAAGGTCAGTTTTCATTCCAATCCCAAAGAAAGGCAATGCCAAAGAATGCTCAAACTACCGCACAATTGCACTCATCTCACATGCTAGTAAAGTAATGCTCAACATTCTCCAAGCCAGGCTTCAGCAATATGTGAACCGTGAACTTCCAGATGTTCAAGCTGGTTTTAGAAAAGGCAGAGGAACCAGAGATCAAATTGCCAACATCTGCTGGATCATCGAAAAAGCAAGAGAGTTCCAGAAAACCATCTACTTCTGCTTTATTGACTAGGCCAAAGCCTTTCACTGTGTGGATCACAATAAACTGTGGAAAATTCTTCAAGAGTTGGGAATACCAGACCACCGGACCTGCCCCTTGAGAAACCTATATGCAGGTCAAGAAGCAACAGTTAGAACTGGACATGGAACAACAGACTGGTTTCAAAGAGGAAAAGGAGTACATCAAGGCTGTATATTGTCACCCTGCTTATTTAACTTATGCGCAGAGTACATCATGAGAAACGCTGGGCTGGAAGAAGCACAAGCTCGAATCAAGATTGCCGGGAGAAATATCAATCACCTCAGATATGCAGATGACACCACCCTTATGGTAGAAAGTGAAGAGGAGCTAAAAAGCCTCTTGATGAAAGTGACAGAGGAGAGTGAAAAAGTTGGCTTAAAGCTCAACATTCAGAAAATGAAGATCATGGCATCCGGTCCTATCACTTCATGGGAAATAGATGGGGAAATAATCAAACAGTGTCAGATTATTCTTTTGGGGCTCCAAAATCACTGCAGATGGTGACTGCAGCCATGAAATTAAAAGACGCTTACTCCTTGGAAGACCAACCTAGAGAGCATATTGAAAAGAAGAGACATTACTTTGCCAACAAAGGTCCGTCTAGTCAAGGCTATGGTTTTTCCTTGTATGGATGTGAGAGTTGGACTGTGAAGAAGGCTGAGCACGGAAGAATTGATGCTTTTGAACTGTGGTGTTGGAGAAGACTCTTGAGAGTCCCTTGGACTGCAAGGAGATCCAACCAGTGCATTCTGAAGGAGATCAGCCCTGGGATTTCTTTGGAGGGAATGATGCTGAAGCTGAAACTCCAGTACTTTAGCCACCTCATGAGAAGCATTGACTCATTGGAAAAGACTCTGATGCTGGGAGGGATTGGGAGCAGGAGGAGAAGGGACAACAGAGGATGAGATGGCAGGATGGCATCATGGACTCGATGGATGTGAGTCTGAGTGAACTCCGGGAGTTGGTGATGGAGGGGGAGGCCTGGCGTGCTTCGATTCATGGGGTTGCAAAGAGTCGGACATGACTGAGCGACTGAACTCAACTAAAGTGCCATCAGTGTAGGATTCATAAAATAAATAATCATTCAAACAGAAAACAGAAAACTGAGAAGCTGAAACTAAGAAAAGTGCCAAGACATGTTGCCACAAAAGGAGCAAGATAAGAAACATCGTATCACATCCTTCTTGCTAGGAAAAAATGTCTTTATATACTCTTTCCATATATTATATAGTATATAGGAGGGAAGGGAACGGAGTACAGCCTTTAAAAGAAGGACACAGCTCATACAACAAAAACTGGTTAGAGCCAACTAGAGGGCACTTCCTTGGTGGTCTAGTGACTGAGAATCTGACTTGTAACGCAGGGGACACCGGTTCGATCCCCGGTTGGGAACTGAGGTCCCACATGCTGCAGCGCAACGAAGCCTGCACGCCACAAGTAGAGAGCCCGCATGCTGCGACCACAGCAGTGCGCACGCTGTGGCTGCAGAGTTTGCTCCTTAAAGAAATGGCCCACAGGACACAGCAAAGTTTCTTCGTGCTACAACTAAGACCAGATGCAGCCAAAAGAAAAAAAATTAAAAACAAAAAAACAACTGGGCCCAAGATGGTGGAAGACTTGACTTCCAGTGGACATGGAGCCTCATTATCCGCTCATTGGAATACATCAGATTAACGACACACACGCAGAGCTCCCCCATGAGCTCTGGGGTCATAAAGGCCAAACGTGGGTGGCAGCACAATTCCTGGAAATCCTCGCCCCTTCTTCCAAATAACTGGAATGATTCTCCCACTTGTTAGCCTGTGAAATTACCCAGCCCATAAAGCTAACCGCCCCAGATTCCGGGACTGCTCTTGCCATGGGAGGTGGACCACACTCCGGGGAGTGTTTCTCCCAGGGCCTCTCACCTGGGTCTGAGGTGGCCCACACCCTGTCCATGGCACGTATATCTCCCTAAAGAAACCTGCTACCCCACTTAGTTCTCAGGACAAAGCCCTCTTGTCTCTGCTTGTATCCTCCACAAGGGTCCTATGTTAACATCTACTTATCACTTAGCCTCTTGCTGAGTGCCTCCGGTGCTTAGATGTAAAGAATCTGAGCTTCCTGAGACCAGGTGTGCTGTTTCAGCTGGGAGACTGTGGGTTTAAGTTCAGTCTGAAGTGTGACTGGGCTCAGGACCCCAGTCTCAGGGATGCAGCTTCATCTTTGAAGGACACATAAGAGACTGGTAAGAGTGGCTGCCTTCAGAGAGGTGACTGAATGAGAAAGCAATTCTCTTTTCCCTCTTTTCCCCTCTTGTAACTTGGATTTTGTGCCATTTGAATGTATTACCTATTCCCTCCAATTTATAAGGAGCAATTGTTCAATATTTCCTTAAAGAATGTTTCAAATGCACACAAAAACAGAAGAGCTTTATGAGCTCTCATTTACCTGTCACCTAGCCCATTCCTGTCATCTGGCTCTTACTTCCCTCCCATCCGTTTTATAAACTGAGCCTTTACAGAAGCAGAGATGCAGCTCTACAAGCAATGCAACGCCTGCTGTTGTTCAGTCGCTCAGTCGTGCCCGACTCCCTGTGACCGCATGGACTGCAATGCGCCGCTTCCTCTGTCCTCCGCTGTCTCCTGAGTTTGCTTAAATCCATGTCCACAGAGTCGGTGATGCTATTTAACCATCTCATCCCCTGCCTCCCCCTGCTCCTTTTGCCTTCAATATTTCCCAGCATTGGGGTCTTTTCCAATGAGTTGGCTCTTTGCATCAGGTGGCCATAGTATTGGAGTTTCATCTTCAGCATCAGTCCTTCCAATGAACACCCAGGACTGATCTCCTTCAGAATGGACTGGCTGGATCTCCTTGCAGTCCAAGGGACTCTCAAGAGTCTTCTCCAACACCACAGTTCAGAAGCATCAATTCTTTGGTGCTCAGCTTTCTTTATTCTCCAGCTCTTACATCCTTCCAAAGAGTGTCTTTTAATTTCATGGTTGCAATCATGGTCTGTAGTGATTCAAATCCTACCTATTCCTGTTTTTATTTCCTACCTATCCTTTTAATCAATCTCCAAGCCTCCACTGTGAAGAAATGAAAGTGTTACTCATTCAGTTGTGTCTGACTCTTTGAGACTCCATGAACTGTAGACCACCAGGCTCCTCTGACCTCAAAAGTTGGACATGACTTAGCACCTAACCAATAACAGCAAGCTTGGTATTTTTTTTTTACCTATCTGTCTTGATAGTGTTAACTACAAATTGGCACTTGCCAAGGGCATTTGCCATCTGCCCCTGTGGAGCCTGAACCCTGTACTGCAGCAGCTGCTGACCTTCGACAAGCCCTGGGGGAAGTTGAGTGTGGAGAACGAGGCACTCCGTGCTCCAAGGATCCTGCTGGAATAAGTCTTTAAATAGATATTTTTAGGAACTGATTGCATGATCCCAATCTCTGCATCTCCTCATATCCAGAAAGCACTAAATCCCTTCATGGTGACATCAGCTCCTTGTGACTAGCAGAAAACCTTCTGTAAAACAAGCGCCTGATTACGCTGAACTCCCCCTTCACCAACATCATATCCGTTGACCTTCCCCACTGCCTCTTTGGCGCGGTTTCTCAGAGCTGTCTGAGGGGCTGTCTCCCAGGCTGCAGTCCTCATTTTGCCCCAAATAAAACTTAACTCACACTCTCACGTTGTGCCCCTTTTTTCTTAGTTGACGGCGTTCCATGCTTCCTTTCTCCTTCTTTCAGATTTACTCACTATTGTTATTATTTTGCAATTTTTATCCTTGTACTATTTTGGAATTCATACATTCTACCATTTTTCCCACTGAAGTGGCTGCTCCGACTGCAGACCACAGGCCCTGAGCGCGTGGGCCTCTGGTAGTTACGGCCCTGGGCTCCAGAGCACTGCCTCGGTGTTTGTGGTTTATGGGCATAGTTGCTCCGAGGCATGGGGGATCTTCCAAGACCGAGGATTGAGCCTGTGTCCCCTGCATTAGCAGGTGGATTCTTTACCACTGAAGCCACCAGGGAAGCCTGGGAAACATTGGGGTTTTTTTTGCTAGTGAATATCTCATTTCTGCCTACATGTAGGTTTATCAATATTTGCTGAACATTCCTTCTGAGATCATGCTCCCTTTAATTGCCTGTTTGAGAAATCATCTTCATTTTTACTGTTATTTGAGTACACGCTGAAGTATATGACTCTATACTGATCTTCTTTTGAAGATCATTAACATTAAGGTGTTATTTCAGTTCCTTTCGTTTTTACTGTTGCTGGTTGTTCTTTTGGGGGTAAAAACAGTTCTTTTTCATCTTTCCCTTTGTTTTCCTTGCATCTCAATATAGCTGTATGTGAATTTTTAATTTCTCCACACACCATGGTTTTCATCCTGTTTCTTAAAGCTGAGAAGTCATAGATTTTATCAAATCTAAGCAATATTTGGCTATAATCACTTCAATGTTTTCTCTCCTCCATTCTCTTCACTTTCTCGTTGGAACAAAATTAGAAGGTTATCAGATCTCATCTTGTTTCATATTATTTAACCTTTTTATTTATTTATCTATTTCTTTCTTTTTTTGTTTGTCTTTTTTTTTTTTTTTATGTTAACCTCCCTAACTGAGTATTCCATTTCTTTGTATAGCTGGGCTGGGAAAATATGTCAGCTCTAACTTCCATTTCTATGTTTTTTTTTCACCTATCTCTAACCTTTGATAGCTCATTAAATGAGTTTTTAGTTTTAATTCCTGTGTTTTTTATTTCTAATGTTTCCAATAGTTTCCTTTAATAATCTGCCAGGACATGTTTGATAATCTGTAATTCCATGACCATGCTTTTAGTTCTACACTTACTTTTAAAAATATTTTAAATATACCTGTGATTCCCACAACTCTAGAATCTTCAGCCCTTGACAGAAGAAAGAAGGTAAATTTTTAGGAATTTGAAAATGCAAGGGCTCTGTCTTCTGGTATCTGGATCTTAATCATTTCCAGTCCGCATTTCTTTCCTTTAATTACTTTTGTATCATAAAGTAGAATGAAATTACAAATGTACCTTTTGCAGAGTGTGTGTTTACTCATATTTGAGCATACCAAACAAATTGTTTGCTCTTGACATCATAAACAGTCTGGTTATAGCCTTTAATAAGCTTCGTTCTGTGTCAGTACTTATCTCAGATGAGCACACTGCTGACCTAAAACATAGTTAGACTCCTCTTATTAAGGTAGAAGAGGGGATGGAGGAGGGAGTGAGCCACTGCTGTAACGTCTGCCGCCGTACTGTTGAGTTGTCATTTTCTGTCTGTGTGAGAATTCCTCAAAAGTGTGGCATACCTGAGACGCCGAATTGCTAGAGGCCAGCAGCTGTAGCTGCAGCCTTTTTATGTTCAACCGCAGAATGTTTCCCTTGGCCAGGAACGCACTAAGTCGTCTGAGAGCTGAAAGCATTCAGCAAGCAGTGGCAAGGCAGACCCACCAGAAGCGGGCACCTGATTTCCCTGACAAATATGGTAATGCCGTATTAGCTAGTGGAGCCACTTTCCGTGTTGCTGTGTGGGTATATACGGCAACACAAATTGGAATAGATTGGAACCCATCGCCTGTTGGCACAGTCACCCCAAAGGAATGGAGAGAACAGTAATCATCCCAGCTGGTTTAATACTGAATTGTTTCAGAATCAACTCATAATTAATTCCAAGTAAAAGTGCTATGTACCCATTAAAATACGGCATGTTTTAAGAAATAAAGTATACTTGAAACCTTCAAAAAAAAAAGTGTAGCATACCTGAAACAAACATGTCACTGATGAGATTTTCAAAGTATCTTCGAAACATGCTTTTAAAAAATGTTTAAATTGAAGTATTATAAACATATCGAAAAATCTTTCATAACATTGATTAGTTCAGTGAATTTCCACAAACTATGTAATCACCCCCTAGATTAAAAAATAAAGACAAAAGTCAAAATACATGACTCGAACCCAGCACCCCAAAGTTCCTTCAGACCTCTTTCGCATTAGGCACCAGGGGGTCACGACTGTCAACTACTTGCAAATAAAGGAAATAATGATTCCTTTTGTGTCAACTTCTTTTGCTCTACATTTTGTGAAAGTCGCTCGTATAACTGTATATTTTAAGGATCCTTCTTCCCTGTGAAACTATAGCATACAGTTGCTGAAATACGCTGAAACTGGTTCACACATTCTACTGTTAGGAGGGTTTGGGTAGTTTATACCTTGGGGAAATTTAAGAATAATGCTGCTATGTACCTTCCTGTAAATGTCTGCTGGGAACATGTGTGTGCATTTCTGCTCTATTCTTTATTTATCTGCCAGAAGAACCACTGGGACACAGCGATGCCTATGTTCTTCCTCGGATCCTGACCGAGAGTTTTTCCAAATGGAATGAGTGTACATCTAACCTCACACTGGCTGTGGAAGAGCATCTGGTTGGTTTGGTTGCTGCCCAGCCTCACCCACATTGGTATTTTCTGGAAATGTCATATCAGCCATTCTGGGAATGCACAAAAAGCACATTGAAATTTCAGGTGCTTCCAGTCAGCTTGCAGATTCTGAGAGTTTGCAGGCAAGAAGGGCACCCAGGTCAACTTCTGCCACTGCTGGGGCTGTTCCTTAGCATCTCGTCCAAAATAAAGAACTGGGGAGATGGTTTAGTGCTGCTTGATATCACTGTCACCACAAGCCCTGCTGCTGCTGCTGCTGCTGCTGCTAAGTTGCTTCAGTCGTGTCTGACTCTGTGCAACCCCATAGACGGCAGCCCACCAGGCTCCCCCGTCCCTGGGATTCTCCAGGCAAGAACACTGGAGTGGGTTGCCATTTCCTTCTCCAATGCATGAAAGTGAAAAGTGAAAGTGAAGTCGCGCAGTCGTGTCCAACTCTTCGCGACCCCATGGACTGCAGCCCACCAGGCTTGTCCATCCATGGGATTTTCCAGGCAAGAGTACTGGAGTGGGGTGCCAGTGCCTTCTCCGCACCACAAGCCCTAGAAATGCACAAATAGTGGGAGATACAAAACATGAGGACAAAGAAGCGCTCAGAGGAACACTGTCGTCCAACACCCTTTCTGCGATTCCCTCATATAGCCAAGTGAAAGCAGTGAGTGAGCAGGCCCATCAGTGTCCTGAAAGCTCATCTACGTCCTCTGAGTTCCCCCAGAGGACCAGTGAGCAGAGCAGGTAGAGGGGCCATCTAATGCCAAGTTAAGATTGCCTTTGTCTGAGGCAGAAATGTTGCTTTCTTGATATTTTTCTTAATCAGCCTAGCTCAGATCTGATCTGATATGCACATGATAGAGTTTATTTACAGTTTCCTTGGAGGACTGGAAGGGTAGTCTCTTGCCCACTTTCCTTCTTTCTTTTTATCGAAGTATAGTTGATTTACAGTGTTGTTTGTGTTAATTTCTGCTGTACAGCAAAGTGACTTAGTCATACACATATATATGCTTTTCCATTTTGGTTTATACCAGGAGATTGGATATAGCGCCCTGTGCTCTACTCTAGGACCTTGTTTATTCATTCTAAATGTAACAGTTTGCGTCTACTAACCCCAAAGTCCCTCTTCCCTTTTGTCAACTCTTGCCCCCATCTTTTGTCAACTGTTTCTGACTTAAGAGGCACTAAAATATGGGAGTATCAGGTTGTAAACTGTTGGTAGGGGACCTTTCTCCAGCAGCGATTTTTCCTCTTCAATTAAGATTTTTGAAATTGGCAACAAGGACAGACTTGAGACACATCCTCCAGGAAACATTTATGTCTTTTGGTATTTGTAGGTGTCTGCTATTCTTGCTTATAGGTTTTCTTGTCTTGACCACTGTTTCTCATCTGATTCTCTAAAGTCAGACGGAGAGCGAACTATCTGTGTGAACACAGCGTGACCTGATCCTCATGGTGCTTTCATTTCTGTAACTGCGGGTGGCCTCAAGAGAGAGCAAAAAACAAACAAACAAACTGTACATATTCTGGGTCAGTTACTTGCTGGGGGGAAAAATCCAGATGATAAGAAAGGTGGGTTTTTCCTTCTGGCTTTCCTCTAGAGAAGCAGCCCTATTCCAACTTTCTGGTGGAAGTGAGGATTGAGAGGAGGCAAAAGAAAATGATTTTCTGGGCAAAGAACTATGGCTGTGCTTCTGTAAGCTGCTGGATTCCCTTTAGAGAGTACAGGTTTGTCATGGGGTCTGGGACACATCTTCCCGTTGCTTTGTGTGGGTGTCTTTCCCCTAGATTACATCTCCCTTCCATAGCGAAACTGCAAGGGTCAGCTTTTTCAGTAGAAATTCTGTCACCTGGGACTTCCCCGGGTGGTCCAGTGGGTGGGAGTCTGCCTTATAATGCAGGGGATGTGGGTTTGATCCCAGGTCAGGGAACTAGGATCCCACATGCCGTGGAGCAGCTAAGCCTGACAGCCACAACTGGGGAATCCGTGCCACCACAATGAAAGATCCTACACCACACAACAGGGATCCTGTGTGTGGCAGCTAAGACCCTACACAGCCAAATAAATAAATACATGAATATATAAAGTATTTTTTAAAAATCCTGTTACCATTACCTCGTGGGTATGGGTGCATCCTCTTTTCACCCTAGTTAGGTGTCTTGCAATCCCATTATGACTGTAACCACTGAGAGTTACTATCAGACCCCAAAGCTAAGAATAGATTCTTCACAGGACTGTCCTTTCTTCAGACACCCAGTCACAATTCAGTGGTCCCCAGACTACTGGTACTTCCAAAAGACTGGAGATAAATTTAGGGGTCCCCATGACCCCCTCAAGTTTGATACTTTACTATTAATGATTCACAGGACTCAGGAAAGGGCTATACTTCTTACTGAAGTTTTATTTTATTATTTACTATTATGTATTTATTACATAGGATGAGGTCTGTGAGAGGATCCTGGAAGCATAGCTTCCATCACCTCTCCCTGTGGGGTCGGAGTACATCACCCTCCAGCACATTCATGTATTCACCAAACAAAACCTCCACTGAGCTTTAGTGTCTCTAATTTTTACTGGGGTTTCACTATGTAGGCATAATTGACTAAAGCATTGCCCAAATGATTGAAGTTGATCTCTGTCTGCCCTCCCCTCTCCTAGTCTTTGATCATGGCAAAAGATCATAGGATCTATGATCATACGATCATACCTGTCTGAGAATTGACATTGGCATGGCACCCCACTCCAGTACTCTTGCCTGGAAAATTCCATGGAAGGAGGAGCCTGGTGGGCTGCAGTCCATGGGGTCGCTAAGAGTCAGACATGACTGAGCGACTTCACTTTCACTTTTCACTTTCATGCATTGGAGAAGGAAATGGCAACTTACTCCAGTGTTCTTGCCTGGAGAATCCCAGGGACAGGGGAGCCTGGTGGGCTGCCGTCTACGGGTTTGCACAGAGTCGGACACGGCTGAAGCGACTTAGCAGCAGCAGCAGCAGCATAGCATTTATATAACAAATACGGCAAGAGTACGAGCATGAATATAACATTTGGAGGAGCAAGTGTAGGGCACAGGTTTTTTAGCTCCAGTGTACTTCCTAATACAGGTGTCTATCAATACCATAATTATAATTTTACTAATAATACCAGTGTTAGACCATATTGCAAAATGGCAGATATAACCTGAAAAATAAAAGTCAAGAGATACTGACACATTATGAAAGTTCCTTTCCGTCATTCATAACTAGTTCAGCCCATCATCGTGGTGTATATCCAAGAGTCCCCACGGGCCAGGGTCACACAACCGTGCAGACTTGTATTTGAGATCGTCAGGTTCCAAGAAAAGGAGCTGTCTCAGCTATATATGCTTCACTCTTTCTGGCATCTGGAATAACTGAACTAAGGGCTTTTTTTTGAAGAATACAAGATTTATTCCATTGCCTAATCCATGTATTCATTTCTTTACGCTCAGTATTACTTCCCCTTCTCTCCTCTGATACAGAACTAATGTGCTATTTCTACATTAGACAATACAGGTGCGTTTACTGTGAACCCCATTTTGACCAGAGGAAGTGAAAGCACAACTCACTCAATCAGGTCCTTAAGGATTTTGACATAAAATATGAAGGTATAGTTACAATTTCTTATCTAGAAACCATGTCTGATCCTGACAATTATAGTCGCAACCCAATCCTGGCACTACTGGGTCAGTAGGAAAAAAAAATTGAGGTGATGGGGAAAGAAAGAAACATATATAGACATACCATCATCTTTCCCCATTGGGAAGAAGTGTATAGACAGGGACTTCCTGTGTGGTCCAGTGGTTAAGCATCTGCCTTCCAGTGCTGGGGATAGGAGTTCGATCCCTGGTCTGGGAACTAAGATCCCACATGCTGCAGGGCAACTAAGCCCACACACTACAACTACAGAGCCCTCAACTCTAAAGCCCATGAACCACAACTAGAGAAAGTCCGTGCACGGCAATGAAGACCCAGTGCAGCCAAAACAATCAAAGAACCTTGGTAGTCATACCAGCATCCTCTCCCACAACCTCTTCCCAGATCCATCAGAAAAGCAGGAGGATCTATGTAGTGGGGACACATCCTCAGCACCGGTCATGGTGAGTGTGAGCAAACACTTGTAAAGGTGAATAAGCAAGCCTGTCATAACTATCTCCCTGTGTTTGGGGGCTTCCAAGTTGAAGCTAGTGGTAAAGAACTCACCTGCCAGTGCAGAATACATAAGAGATGCAGGTTTGATTCCTGGGTAGGGAAGATCCTTTGAATGAGGGCACAACAACCCACTCCGGTGTCCTTGCCTGGAGAACTCCATGGACAGAGGATCCTGGCAGGTTACAGTCCATAGGGTCGCAGAGTTGGACATGACTAAAGCAACTTAGCACTCATGCATGCCCCTTGTTTTAGAGAAATTAATGATCTAATTGCCTATCCCAATTCTCTATCAGATCACTATTCTGAGAATGAGTGTGTGTTCCTTGGTCTAAAAAAATCTAACTGGGTGTTCTAAATTGGTCCAGAACCTTCTGTTCTCGTTCTTTTGTTGTGCACTGAGCATCTCCCTTTACCAGCTGGTACTTGTAGTCTGGTCCAAAGTCAGGGTCCATTCCCATCAGGATGCAAGGAGAGCCCCCTGGGACTCTGACATTGGCCCCATACCAGCTTTCCCCCTGGGGAATCTGCTCTGGGGCCATCTGCAGTTTCCATCACTGCTGTTGGCCGACAGAACAGTTCTTATTGGCATTTCGTGTCTCAAAGGATGCAAGAAGAAAACATGTAGCTTCATCCACTTCTGTTTTATTGCAGTCCATGGGCCAAGATGGCCACCTCAAGCAAGCACACTGATATATCCGCTCGTCTATTCCAATCAACCCTTAAGAAAAGGGTTTTTCTGATGGGCATTGAGACACCAGCCTTTAAAACACACTTCAAATTTCCATAGTGATTTCCGTAAGGCTACATCCTGTTCAGGTATCCTTTTTGAAAGATGTATATTTTTAAAATATCTATGTATTTATTTGCCTGTGCTGGGTCTTTGTTGCAGCATGCAGGATCTTTTTAGTTGCTGCATGCAAACTCTTAGCTGCAGCATGTGGGATCTAATTCCCTGACCAGTGATTGAACCTGGGCCCCCTGCATTGGGAGTGCAGAGTCTAAACCACTGGGCCACCAGGGAAGTCCATGAGCATCCTTCTGATAGGACTGTTTTCCAGTTCTCTCATGCCTGACTATATTGGCCTGGCTCTAGGTCACATCCCATTAGTAAAAAACAGGGGCAAACACCATTCAGTTTAGCCTGCTGAGCTAATTTACTTTTATTTTCTTTGATCAACATGACAGTCTTCCAAACAGAACACACTCTGTTGACCTTAGAACTGCCATCCAAAAGCTAAGCAGCTCTGTGCTGGTCAATCAAGAGCTGTTCATAGGGCGCTGTCCAAGTGGCAGTGGATTCAGGCAGCCCCTCATGTGGTTCTCAAGTCAGTCCTAAAGGAAAAGATCGTACTTGCTCACAAGTGTGCTAACTCTTTACATTCCCCTTGCAGCATCTGGGCATTGCCCTTCGTATTACAGTGTCTCTCTGTGATCTCCCAAGATGTTATGGATAGTTCAGGTTTCAACTATTTTATATCAGTTGTAGGGCTGAGTCAATAAATATCTGATTCAGGTTATACCTCCTCCTCAAATGGAAATTCTTTAGTCCAAGATGCCAGGAATTGTTGCAGGGGTGTGGGTGGGGGCCCAGAGGATTTTCCCATAATCCCCAGTCTGCACTCTATACAGCCTTCTTTATGGTCAAACTCTCACATGTGTACATGATTACTAGAAAAACCATAGCTTTGACTATACTTAACAGGGTTGGCAAAGTGAGTCTCTTCTGTTTAGTATGCTGTCTAGGTTTGTCCTAGCTTTTCTTTCAAGGAGCGCCTTTTAATTTCACGGTGGCAGTCACCATCTGCAGTGATTTTGTGTGTTAGTTGCTCATTTGTGTCCAACTCTTTGCAACCCCCATGGACTGTAGCCCACCAGCTCCTCTGTTTATAGGATTTTCTAGGCAAGAACACTGGAGTCAGTTGCCATGCCCTTCTTCAGGGGATCTTCCTGACTTAGGGATCAAAGCCAGATCTCCTTCATTGCAGGCAGATTCTTTACCATCTGAGCCACCAGGGAAGCCCTGCTGTGATTTTGGAGCCCGAGAAAATAGAATTTGTCACTGTTTCCATCATTTCCCCAGCTATTTGCCATGAAGTGATGGGACTGGATGCCATTATCTTAGTTTTTTGAATGCTGAATTTTAAGCCACCTTTTTCACTCCCCTTTCCCCTTGCTCAAGAGGCTCTTTAGTTCCTCTTCACTTTCTTCCATGAGAGTGGTGTCACCTGCATATCTGAGGTTGTTGATATTTCTCCTGGCCATCTTGATTGCAGCTTGTGATTCATCCAGCCTGGTATTTCACATGATGTATTCTGCATATAAGTTAAATAAGCAGGGTGACAATATACAGCCTTGATGTACTCCTTTCCCAATTTTGAACACATCCTTTGTTCCATGTCCTGTTCTAACTGTTGCTTCTTCACCTGCATACAGGCTTCCTAGGAGACAGGTAAGGTGGTCTGATACACCCATCTCTTTAAGAATTCTCATTAGCATTTCCAATTAATACTGCTTGAAGGGTAGATTTCTGTGCCTTTGTTTTATCCTAGAAGGGAGGGGAAACATTCTCTAGTCAGACACGATAACTATCCCCATAATACATTCAAATGAAGCAGACACAGCCACCTCACACAGAGCCTGAATAAACGTTTCAAATTTTACCCCAAAATTTCACCTTAATTCTACCAACTCTTGTATTTCTACATTTTTCAATTTAATTGTAGGCTCCATTAGGATTTTCCCAACAGATTTTAGTAGCTCAGAGTTTATGAGGTTCCCTTATCAAGGAGTCTGAGAAACTTCTCCACTCCCTCATCATTTCAAAACTCAGGAGCATGAGGCTTTATGTCCCAGCAAAGGGTTGAGCTGAGATACCCTGGCTCTTTCGTCAATCTTTATTTCAATAAATCTGCTGACAATTGCCCCAGTTGATTCCAGGTTAATCAACTGGAATCTTTGGAAACTAGAATCAACTGTAATCTGTGCCCTCTGGTTTTTAAAATTCCTCCAAACTGGGTTAAGTAGAGTGGACAGGCTTTTGGGGGGGGCGGCTGAAGAGGCCCTAGGGGTCCACTATCCTTCGGTAGGGCTCCATGGAGACCTTTGTTTCAGTGCCACTACTGTCTGCTTTATTCAGCCCATTCCGTTCAAGCCATGTTGGGGTTTCCATTCTGCTGGGATGAGTCCCTTTATACTCCTTTCTGCTTGTTAATTAATCTATTTTTAAAAATTTACTTATTTATTTGGCTGTTCCTGGTCTTAGTTGAGGCACCCAGGATCTTCAATCTTCATTGTGAAATGTGGAATCTAGCTCACTGACCAGGGATTGAACCTGGGTCCCCTACATTGGGAGCTCTGAGTCTTAGCCACTGGGCCACCTGGGAAATCTCTAATTAATCTGTTTTTAATTCACATCCTTAAGACCCATAAGGTGAGACTGAGAGAGGAAAATCCAATAAGCTGGGACTTCCCTGGTGATGCAGCGGCTAAGATTCCATGTTCCCAATGCAGGGGGCCTGGTTCAGTCCCTAGCCAGGTAACTAGATTCCAAATGCCACAACGAAACATCCAGCGAGCCACACCTGAGACTCAGCACGGCCAAATAAATAAATCAATATTTTAAAAATCCAGGAAGTCACTTGGGGGCCTTTGTTTGCTTTTACAGCTGTAAGTCTACATGAGGAGCCCATGCAAAAGGGGCCCTCTAACCACAGCACTTGCCACGCCCTAGGTAATGCATACTCTGTGCATTGAAACTGTGACCATCATAAAGCTAGTCCAGCAAGCAGAGGATATCAGATGCTTCATCTGAGATGGACCACTAGGCATTCATAGGCAGAGTCCGATAGTCCCCTTTCTCGAGATCCACACATTTTACCATGCCTTTTATCCAATCCACAAGGGTACTGTTTTCTCAGGAGTAACCTGTGGACTTCCCTGGTGGCTCAGACGGTTAAGCATCTGTCTACAATGCAGGAGACCTGGGTTCGATCCCTGGGTCGGGAAGATCCCCTGGAGAAGGAAATGGCAATCCACTCCAGGACTATTGCCTGGAAAATCCCATGGACAGAGGAGCCTGGTAGGCTACAGTCCACGGGGTCGCAAAGAGTTGGACACGACTGAGCAACTTCACTTCAACCTGTGGTATATCTGGATCAGGCACAGCCACCTAGGATGGTTCCAAAGTGAGATGTGGCTCCTGTATAAACCCAAACATGCTCTTCCTCTCAGTTCAGTTCAGTCTCTCAGTCTTGTCCGACTCTTTGTGACCCCATGGACTGCAGCGCACCAGGCCTCCCTGTCCATCACCACCTCCTGGAGTTTACTCAAACTCATGTCCATTGAGTTGGTGATGCCATCCAACCATCTCATCTCAGCCTCTGTCGTCCCCTTCTCCTCCTGCCTTCAGTCTTTTCCAGCATCAGGATATTTTCAAATGAGTCATTTCTTCGCATCAGGTGGCCAAAGTATTGGAGATAAGAAAACCTTTCTCAGTGATCAGTGCAAAGAAATAGAGGAAAACAACAGAATGGGAAAGACTAGAGATCTCCTCAAGAAAATTAGAGATATCAAGGGAACATTTCATGCAAAGATGGGCTCAATAAAGGACAGAAATGGTATGAAATTAACAGAAGCAGAAGATATTAAGAAGCGGTGGCAACAATACACAGAAGAACTATACAAAAAAGATCTTCATGACCCAGATAATCACAATGATATGATCACCTACCTAGGGCCAGACATTCTGGAATGCAAAGTCAAGTGGGCCTTAGGAAGCATCACTATGAACAAAGCTCGTGGAGGTGATGGAATTCCAGCTGAGCTATTTTAAATCCTAAAGATGATGCTGTGAAAGTGCTGCACTCAATATGCCAGCAAATTTGGAAAACTTGGCAGTGGCCACAGGACTGGAACAGTTCAGTTTTCATTCCAATCCCAAAGAAAGCCAATGTCAAAGAATACTCAAACTACTGCACAATTGCCCTCATGTCACACGGTAGCAAAGTGATGCTCAAAATTCTCCAAGCGAGGCTTCAACAGTACGTGAACCGTGAACTTTCAGATGTTCAAGCTGGATTTAGAAAAAGCAGAAGAACCAGAGATCAAATTGCCAATATCCACTGGATCATTGAAAAAGCAAGAGAGATTCAGAAAAATATCTACTTCTGCTTTATTGACTATGCCAAAGCCTTTGAGTGTGTGGATCACAACAAACTGTGGGAAATTCTTCAAGAGGTGGGAATACCAGACCACCTGACCTGCCTGCCTATTGAGAAATCTGTATGCAGGTCAGGAAGCAACATGGACATGGAACTGGACATGGAACAACAGGTTGAATCTAAATAGAGAAAGCAGTATGTCAAGGCTGTATATTGTCACCCTGTTTATTTGACTTATATGCAGAGTACATCATGAGAAATGCTGGGCTGGATGAAGCACAAGCTGGAATCAAGATTGCCGGGAGAAATGTCAATAACCTCAGATATGCAGATGACACTACTCTTATGGCAGAAAGCAAAGAAGATCTGAAGAGCCTCTTGATGAAAGTGAAAGAGGAGAGTGAAAAAGTTGGCTTAAAACTCAACATTCAAAAAACAAAGATCATGGCATCCAGTCCCATCAGCTCATGGCAAATAGATGGGGAAACAATGCAAACAGTGACAAACTTTATTTTCTGGGCTCCAAAATCACTGCACATGATGATTGTAGCCATGGAATTTAAAAAATGCTTGCTCCTTGGGAGAAAAGCTATGAGCAACCTAGACAGCATATTAAAAAAAGAGACATTACTTTGCTGACAAAGATCTGTCTAGTCAAAGCTATGGTTTTTCCAGTAGTCATATATGGATGTGAGAGTTGGACTGTAAAGAAAACTGAGCGCTGAAGAATTGATGCTTTTGAACTGCGGTGTTGGAGAAGACTGTCAAGAGTCCCTTGGACTGCAAGGAGATCAAACCAGTCCATCCTAAAGGAGATCAGTCCTGAATATTCATTGGAAGGACTGATGCTAAAGCTGTAATGCCAATATTTTGCCACCTGATGTGAAGAACAGACTCCTTAGAAAAAACCCTGATACTGAGAAAGATTGAAGGCAGGAGGAGAAAGGGATGACAGAGGGTGAGATGGTTGGATGGCATCACCATGAGTTTGAGCAAGCTCTTGGAGTCGGTGATGGGCAGGGAAGCCTGGAGTGCTGCAGTCTATGGGGTCGCAAAGAGTTGGACACAACTGAGCAATTGAACTGAACTGAACTGATACTTCACATCTGAAACTAAGTGATACTGTAAATCAACTGTACTTCAGTTAAAAAATAAGATATAATTTCCATTCCACTGAAGGAAGGAAGTTAGCATAGAAGAAAATAGGTAAGGGAAAATTGCAAAAACTTCATAATTTTTAAAACACAGATCTTAGAACCTCAGAAAACCCTCAACCTAACATGTCATAATTAATCTGCTAAAAATCAAAGGTGAAGAAAAATCTTGAAAGAAGTCAGAGAAAAATGATACACTATACATAAAAGAATATCAATTCAAAGGCCTGCAGTTTATCAGAAAACAGGGGCCAGAAAATATATTTAAAATTCGGTAGAAAAAACTACCAATCCAGGACATTATATGCCTCAAAGATATACTTACAATTGAAGGCAGAACAAAGGGTGAGGAAGATGAAAAAAAGCCTAGAAGCATTAACCATCAGGCAACTAGATAGAAAACAATATCAAAGGAATTTCTTCAGATTAAAGTGAAAACACACAAGAGTTCCGAATCTGGAACTTCAGGGATAAAGGAAGAGCAACAGAAGTGGTAGGATCTGGATAAATGTGATAGTCTATTCTTTTCTCCTCTTAAATTCTTTTAATATATGTATATAACTTTTGCATGAAAAAAATTATACCATAATCTCAGAGGGTGGGGTTCAATTCATGCTGATGTTATACATATACAACTAACACATGAAAAACAGAGTAAAAGCCTATGTTGCTATAAGGCCTACATTTTACTATTGTCAGAACAAAAACTGCACCCGAGAGTGTTAAACAGGCAAGGAAGATGTTATTCAAATTACTGCAGTAAGGGAGAGAGACCAGAACTCAGCCTGAGCTCGGTTTCACTGAACCCAAAGGTAGGAGAATTTTAAGTGCTGAGGTTATGTTGATCTATGGGGTGAGTCCAGGTCATTGCGTCACTCTTGAGTTAGCAATGGCTTTTCTCTGTGATTAGGAAACCTGTGTGTGCTATTTAGTACCATTTAAAGTCAGGCTCCCACCTTCTCACAGACACATGTGGTACACACGTCCCTCCTTGCCTGCCCGGCTGCCACTTCAGTTGCCCTCCCCACCGGCAGCATCTTGGTGGTGTGGGCACCAAGGGAAAGGGCAGGAGGACACACGATTGGTGATCCCAAAGTTGCTACTTCGCTTAGGGGTGCTGAACCAGGAAACCTGTTTTCGAGTTCCCTCTCTGCTGGGTGGGGACTGAAGACTCTTTCCTGTACAGTTAGTTCCCCCACAGCTCGGGGGCCTGGCCTGGGGAGAAGGGCCCCTGCCTTGCCAATAAGCTCATTACCCTTAAGGCAACCATCTGCAGCCCTCAGACCCCAGGACATTGGGAAGCGCCAGAGAGTCTGAGGTGAACTGTGCTCGTGCTGCCTCCAGTCCCCGAGTGCCCTCTGCACACATGCCGTCTCTGCAGGACCTTTGCTCGGGGCAGTCCCATGCACCTGCACCATTCTTGGCGCCTGTGTTCAAGAGGTGCATCCCGGAAGCAGGCCAAACAAGGCCTGTGTCACCCGTAGAGGTTGCGAGCTGAAGGAGAGCGCTCGGAGCCCAGTTCTCTGTCTGAGGACTGGCCTCATCCAAGTGTTCCATGGGCAATTACCTGGGAAGACTCTGCCCCTCACGCCCACGAAAGGCACTGGGGGCCAGCACGTGCCAAGAGCTTGGCAGCACGAGCCCAGCTTCCCTCAAGTTGAGGGTTTCAGGAACGCGTACGGGCTTTACCCCAGATCTGGACTGAATTGCAACACTCAACATTGTAGTAGAGACAAGGGGTCAAGGGGCTGAGTATAAAACACCGCGATGGGGAAAGCTCTGCCCTCAACACCTGGGGCTTCTTTGGTCAGAGAACCCCCATGGTGGCCACAGGACCCAGCACTAGAATAACAGCAACCCCGTTTTTAGATGCACTCCTTCCCCTACCATAAATCACATCCCCAGGGGCCTGCCCTGGTAGAGTCCCCATTCTTCTGGCCAAGAGCCGAGTAGCACTGCCAGCAAGACTGCCTTTAGGGGCATGTTCATCCCGGTCTCTACCCCAGGAACCCTGCCTACGAGGCGGGCACAGGGAGTAACCTTCTTGTTACAGTTCCCTCATCAGCTGCCAGGGTTCGGTTGGACACAAAACCGTTGGGCCAACCAAGTCATTTTCCCCCAGGTTAGGATCCAGTCACTCCCTTGGCGTCTAAGAGGTGAATGCTAGCCTGCGTGAATAGTGTCTCCTAGAGAAGGAGTCAGTGTCTATGTTCTTTCCGGGCTGGACCTTGTATGAGCCCCGTTTCAATGAGATACACACATGTAGGGCTGACCTCTGTGATCCTGGCGCAAAGTGGGCACCCAGAGATACAGCATTCCCTCCCCTGCTCTGCAGGTTTCCACAGAAGCGGGTGGTTTGCGGCCGTTGTCCGTGGACAGAAGTCCTCTTCCTGCCCCTCCCAGCAGCAGCAGGCAGTCCTCTTATCGAATGCAACAGGTTCATTCCCTTTCTCAACCTCTCTCGCAATTTTTGTCTCAGAACCCTTGGGTCTTCTTCATAATTTACAATCAAGCCTTATTCTTGTTTTTCATAATTCTCACGTTTGCACGCTGCAGATCATGGGGAAAACACTGACTTGTATGAGTGATGATTAGGAAGTCAGAGCTCTTTTAAAGTTTCCTGTGGCCTGCTCAGCTCAAGGGATGTAGACAGTAGCACAGAAAAGGGAGAACAAGGGCAAAGGATAGAAAATAGTTACAAATATGGTATACGTTAATCCACCTATCTCAATAACACTTTAAATATGAATGGTCTAAAAATATCACTTACAAGACACAGACCAGCAGAATGGATGAAAAGAACTGCCTGTGCATTTTGTGGGTGCATGCTCAGTTGCTCAGTCATGTCTGACTCTTTGCGACGCCATGGACTGTAGCCGACTAGGCTCCTCTGTCCAGGGATTTTCCAGGCAAGAATACCGGAGTGGGTTGCCATTTCCTTTTCCGGGAGATCTTCCTGACCCAGGGGTCAAACCCGCATCTGTGTCTCTTGCATTGGTAGGTGGATTCTTCATCACTGTGCCACCTGGGAAGCTCCTTCAACACACTCTTAAATTTTACTGAGCTCCGTGGCCATCGCTTTTTCAGTTCTGAGCCACAGACCCAAATGGCAATTACTAGGAGGCACTTATGATTCATATTCACTTCCTATGGCAGGTTCCTACTCCCTTGGCTAGGGGTAAGTGCAAATGAGGTTGTGACCAGGAACCTTTCCTCAACTCTTGAAGATATTGTAGAACCTGCTGCTAAAGCCATAGCTGTCTGATAAAAATCCCTAGACTCTGGCAGAAATGGTTTCTGATACTAGAATAATCCTTGACTATCTCTTGAGTAAGGAGGAGTCTGTGTTAAAGCTAGCGTGACTTGTTGCACATGGATTGACACTTCTGCAGAAGCTAAGATTCGGCTGTGTAAGATCAGCAACAGACCAGTCATCTTAAGAAGATGACCCCTTCAATGTGGTCTTTCTCTGATTTATTTGATTCTGATTGATTTGGGTCTTGGGGGCTGCAGCTCCAAAGTACATGCCAGGTATTGGGAATTATCCTGCTTGTGGTAATCATAGTAGTCTCCTCAGGGCTCAGTGTTTTCTGAAAATCTTCAAATGTATGTTTGCAGCCACTAAAGAGCTACAAAAGATCTCCCTAAAACCAGAGCATCAGAAAAGGAGTGATGAGAATGACTGACTTAAAGTATGTGAATCTGATGTTGCGGCCTGTAAACACCACAGACAGATTCAGCAAAAACTTAAGAGAACTTCACAGCAATAGCTGGGAGTAATGCCAGTTCCTTCGATCACATCTCAGTTAGCCTGAGCATCTCATTGAAAGGGGGAAACTGACAAAAACAATACAACAGGCCCCAAATGGAGTCACTTATGCTAAGTTTCACAGCACCAAACTGAGATTTAATTACACTTTTGGCTCTCCTGGGAATGCAATCCTAAGTCAGTCAACCAAGAATCGCATAAACAGCTCTAGTTAAGTAGTATCCTACTTGATACATCTCATCCCATAAAGGAAAGTGACTTTGCCACCGTTCTACTTTTCGTTAGGAGAACGTCCTTGTCCCTTCTGCCTATACTCTCCTTGGAGCACCTTTCCGTCTGTTAGATTGGGTACTGCCTGATTCATGAATCATTAAATAAAGTCAATCAAAATCTTTTAAATTTACTCAATTTTGTTTTTTAACACTACTCTGGAGTAGTGTAGATTTCCTAAATCTTTGCTTGTTGCTTCCAAGTTTGTGCATTGTCAAACGATGGTTAGCACTTTTTACCAAGAAAAAAACAATAATTTTATAATTAAGATATGTATTGGGTTGGCCAAGAAATTAATTTCGTTTTTTTTCTGTAAGATGGCTCTAGTAGTGCTTAGTTGTCTTTAACTTCATTTGAAACAATTTTGTTAGGTTATATTGTGATAGCTGTCATATTAGCCTTGCATTAAAAAAAAATCAAAATTAGTGAGTTTTGTGTAGCCATTTTAAGACTGAAGATGGAAGGAAAAGCAACATTTTTTGGCACATCATGCTTTATTATTTCAACAAAGGTAAAAGCACAACTGAAATGCCAAAAAAAAAAAAAAAAAGGATTTGTGCAATGTATGGTGAAGGT
Organism: Ovis canadensis; assembly: GCF_042477335.2. NCBI lineage: Eukaryota > Metazoa > Chordata > Mammalia > Artiodactyla > Bovidae > Ovis > Ovis canadensis. The sequence goes on from NC_091246.1 coordinate 122,960,689, forward strand.
GCTGTGACTGATCAAACATGTCAAAGTGGTTGGCCAAGTTTCATGCTGGAGATTTTTTCTTGCTGCATGATGCTTCAGGGTCAGGTAGACCAGTTGCAGTAATTGAGAACCATTAACATCATACCATGAGAAAGACAGCCAAAATACTCAAAATATCTAAATCAAGCACTGAACATCACTGGCGTCAGCTTGGTTAATTGCTTTTCAAACTGTTAGGTGTTGTTTCAGGGGCTCTGAAGTGCTCTGGTACCACAGTTCTTTATGTCTCAGAACAGAAAGAATTCAGCAAGAGGCAAAGTGGTAGATGAGAAGTGACTTGATTAGAACAGGATGCTCCTGAGGTTTACAACAGGCGGGCAAGGGGATGCCGTGCCCTGAGAACTTAGTGGGCTACAGTTTCATAATCAGAGGAAAAGGGGGGAGGGGGAGAAGAACTTTGTCTTGAGTAGAAGTCATGCTTTCATTATCCGCTCCTTCTACCAGCTGGGCATGGGTTTTCTTATCCCTACATGGCAAGCTAGGTCCACAGATTGTTTTCTGTCCGTGCAGAGAGCATGTCCTAGAGATCATTAACTTACTGAGCTCACTAGGTAGGATGTGGGTCTCACGCCACCATTGTTTTATTGCTTTCAGGCCTGTCTCCCACCAACTCTCTTTAATAATCATTAACTAACAGGGGTCTCGCCTATTTTTTCTACTTAAAATTCTCTAGTGGGATTAACTATTTAATCACCTACATGGTTACACAGTGGCAAAGAATCCACCTGCCAATGCAGGAGAGGCAAGAGACAAGGGTTCAATCCCTGGGTAAGATCCCCTGGGAAAGGAAATGGAAATGGCAACCTACTCCACCTTTCTGTTAAAATTCCGCTGACAAAGGAGCCAGTCCGGCTATTGTCCTTGGGAATGCAAAGCCCCATACCACTGAGTGACCGAGCACACTTGTCCCTTTACTCTGTCCCTGTCAATGGCATGACCACACCACAATTTATTTACTGGTACACAGGTTCCTCTGTCCACAGGCAAGACTACTGGGACAAGTACCCATTTCCTTTTCCAGGGGATCTTCCAGACCCAGGGATTGAACTCAGGCCTCCTGCATGCAGGCGGATTCTCTACTGTCTGAATCACCAGGAAAGCCCTATTACAGAGCTCCTATGAACATTCTCATGTAATAAACCTTTGGTGGACACGTGCACTCGGTTCTCTTGCAGGGCAACTGCTGCGTTTTAGGGTGAGTGTATGCTTAGCTTTAATAGACACTGCGGGAACAGTTTTCTAAACTGGTTGTACCCTAGGGCTCAAGTTTTATAACTCAGTATCCACTCTCATTTAGAAAGGAGATACTTTAAGAGACACTGGGAATGCGCAAACGACACAAACGTGCTTGACTCAGCTCGCTGCGCTTCTTCAAATTCTTAAAAATATTGTCAGCCAGACCCCCTAATTTCACGGATGAACAAGCATATGAGCAACTGCAGTACCGCCCACGAACAAAATTTCTCAGTCAAATTTTCCAAAAAGAGTTATTCCTAAGGGCACTGGGGTTAGCGCACAGGATGAAAAAAGTAAAGCGGCACAACCTCCCTAGTTCCTTCTCCCCAAGGAGTGCAGACCTCCTCTCAGCCGGAACAAAGAAGTCGCTCCGAAAGGCCGCGTGAGGTTCCGGCCAGGACCCGCCTCTCAGCTACGCACATGCGCAGAGTTAGCCCTACGGAGCCCTTCGGCCCAGGCGCGCGTGACGTAGAAGCGTACGCCGGTGCGTGATGACACACGGACGTGCGCTCGGTGGCTCATAGGGAAGATGGCGGCTGCTCTTTTGGAGGAGTGGGATTGAGAGGGGAGGAGGGAGGGGGCCCGACGGGAGAGACATTCCTGACTGTGAAGACGAACATATCGCTCGCCAGTCGTTAGGACCTCTGATCAGCGCCCGAGGGTGAGTGCGGCGGCGGCATGGGACCGCTCACCTGCAGCAGGCGGCCGCACTCCGCCATTTTCATGCTCGGCCGTTGCGTGCTTTGGGGACCTTAGGGGTGCCTGTGGACGAGTTGGAAGAGCTGGGAGGATCGACCTCCCGAGGGCTCTTTGAGGCGGGTTTGGGCCTTACGGGAGGGGGCTAGCAGCTTGAGGCATACCGGGAATGGCGGACATAGTAAGGCTAAGGCCCTGACTTGAGACCTGTGGCGACGCGAAGACGTAGGTAGGGTAGGCCGCGGAAAACACTGAAGTTTGGAGGAGTGAAGCGCCTTAAAACTGAAATTGGGGGCGGGAGTGGAAGGGGTTGGGCCGAGAGTTGAATGGTTTGAGTGGTTGGTTGAAGAGGTCATGGGAAGTTAGTTAATACGAAACCTGTAAAACGGTGAAGGTTTAGTTAGCCTCGTTTTTATCGTGACCTGAAGTCTGTAATTTTAACAGGTATAAGTCCACAGCTAGATTGGCAAAAAACCCCTGCTCCTGCTCCTTTGGAATAGCTTTATTACTGTTTTGTTTGGTTTAGATCGTGCTCTCTGCAAGTGGCCGTTAGTAACTCCCTGCACATTTCTGATTTTGAGTTCTGGCAGTTAGATACTTAGGATCATAGAAGGCATTCTTTTTTTTTTTTGAGGAAATATAAAAACTGTTGATACGTGCATGTAAACCCTTGTAATTGGTGGTCCTTCCGGAGAAAGAAGGAGGCGGGTCGATAGGGAATTCGGTAATTGGACCTGTTTAAATCAAATCAGAAATGCATGGATTATTTCTAGAAAACCTGTCATGAATGATTTGAAGTATTTTCTACTCAGATAACATTATGTTGAGTGTTCCGGGAACTTTGGAAGACTAGAATATGAACAAAAAGCCTGTGTAAAAGGAATACCTCTTACGAAGCCTGCGTGGACTTTTAAGTACCCTCTGGAGATCTAGCGCACGCCGTATTTTGGCCTGTGAATGTGATGCAGAGATAGACCTATTTAATTCAAACAAAAACTTTTTAGTTAAACAGAAGCGTGTTCATTGTTCCCCGATGGTATTTTTTCCCCCCGCTAATCTTAATTGCATTTGGCCTCTCTTATTACCTTAAAGTACTTTTGCACTTTTTAATTGGTTTCCTTGCCTAGAAGAAGACAAAATACTCTATCGATTTGTATTTATGTTGAGGCCTTACTTTCTGTATTTGGCCCTTTTTCTTGAAGTTTAGAGAAAATTTTTAACTTTTGGTATTTAGGGGAAGAATTTTTTGTAGAAAGTTGGCCTTAAATCACACTGCTTTAGGAAAAAGATAAATCCTTATCTCTGAAGTTGATGGCTTAACTTGCATTCTTTGGTTGGTGAAAAATATCAAAACGCAGATTTTGCCATCAATTTTACCCTGACATAAGAGGAGAGTGAAAAAGTTGGCTGAAAGCTCAACATTCAGAAAACGAAGATCATGGCATCTGGTCCCATCACTTCATGGGAAATGGATGGGGAAACAGTGGAAACAGTGTCAGACTTTTATTTTGGGGGGCTTCAAAATCACTGCAGATGGTGATTGCACCATGAAATTAAAATACACTTACTCCTTGGAAGAAAAGTTATGACCAACCTAGATAGCATATTCAAAAGCAGAGACATTACTTTGCCAACAAAGGTCCGTCTAGTCAAGGCTATAGTTTTTCCAGTGGTCATGTATGGATGTGAGAGTTGGACTGTGAAGAAAGCTGAGCGTAGCAGAATTGATGCTTCTGAACTGTGGTGTTGAAGACTCTTGAGAGTCCCTTGGACAGCAAGGAGATCAGCCCTGGGTGTTCATTGGAAGGACTGACGTTGAAGCTTAAACTCCAATACTTTGGCCACCTCATGCGAAGAGTTGACTCATTGGAAAAGACTCTGATGCTGGGAGGGATCGGGGGCAGGAGGAGAAGGGGACGACCGAGGATGAGATGGCTGGATGGCATCACTGACTCGATGGACGTGAGTCTGAGTGAACTCCGGGAGTTGGTGATGGACAGGGAGGCCTGGTGTGCTGGGATTCATGGGGTCGCAGAGTCGGACACGACTGAGCAAGTGAACTGAACTGAAGGCTTTAATTACACTTTTAGTAACCGTTTAAGGTGCTATTCAGAGCTCTGCATGCTAAGTAACAAGTTCTGTATACTTTTCACACTGCTGCTGCTGCTGCCAAGTCGCTTTAGTCATGTCCGACTCTGTGCGACCCCAGAGATGGCAGCCCACCAGGCTCCCACGTCCCTGCGATTCTCCAGGCAAGAACACTAGAGTGGGTTGCTGTTTCCCTTTCCAGTGCATGAAAGTGAAAAGTGAAAATGAAGTTGCTCAGTCATGTCCGACCCTCACTACATAGGGAAAAATGTTAATTGGTTGTTGCTGAAACTGTTCCATATTTCAGAATAAGAATGAAGAAAGTAAGGCAAAGAAAGTTTTATAACTGTCACAAATATTTTGACAAAGATATTTGTGAAAGCTTTTCACCTAAGAATGTGTTTATGTAATCCTTTTGAGGTTGCTTAGCAAAAAAATAGGACTTTTAGATAAAATAGTATTAATTAGAGCCTGAAGATTAGAAATCTTCATTATCAAAGTATATTTAGTTGTCCAGCTCACCAGTTGTTTAAGTATTCCAGACTTGTTTTTTAAGACTCCAAATTGTCCTAGTTTCCTGCCAAACATTATTCCAGGATTTTATTTGTGTTGTAACTTTCGCTTGTAAGAGATTTTTTTCTTTTCGATTAGTGAAAGTTTCTCTGAGATTCATATAAGGCATAGTATTGGAAAATCTTTACCTTACTCTCATCCTTTCTGGCCTTAGAACGTTTTAGTATTTTCTGGTAGTGACTGACTATAATGTTTGTGTTGTACCTTATAATCATAATTTGAGTGCTTGTTATTTTCTAAGATCTAGGTAGTATTGGAAAGGCTATGGGTTTTAGCAGTAGTTAGACCTAGGTTTGAAGGTCTTTCTACTGGTTAGTCTCGCCACTACCTAGCTTTTTTACATTAGGTCACTTACATGCTGAACTTCAGTTTAAAAATGTTAGTTATAGTACTTGTCTCAAAGGTAAAAAAAAAAAAAAAGTGTCTAGTACCTAGTAAGCATTCAGCAAATTTTGGCATTTTTCTTTTGTGACTTGAATTTGATGAAGTCCTTTTTTTTTTAAATTGCGATGTTAGTTTCAGTTGTACATATGTAGGATAATGCTTCACTATTAGTATATATTGCAGAATAATCACCACACAGTTATAATTTCCTTTCGTTATGAGAACTTCTAAGATCTACTCATTTAGAAAATTTAAATATGCAATATAGTGTTAACTGTAGTTGCTATGTTTAACTTACTTTAGAATTGGAAGTTTTTATCTTTTGACCCCCTCATCCATTTTGTCCATTTCTACCTTCCCCATTTTCACTTTAAAAAAATTAACTCAATTGTCTTTGTTGGAAACAAAGACTGGATCAGCCTCATTCCTCTGGTAAAGTAAATACTCCCTTCCCTGTGTTATTTAAGAGTTTTGTGTGTATCTCTTCTTAATGTATTTTTTAGATTTAATTTTATTTGATTATTTTTGGCTCCTCTGAGCATGTGGGTTTTCTTCAGTTGTGGTTTGCAGAGCCCTGGCTCTAGGTTGCAGCCTTCGGTTGTGGCGCAGGGCTCCGTTGTCTCATGGCGTGTAGCATCTTCCGGGACGAGGGATGGAACCGGGTCCCCTGAACTGGCAGGCGGAGTCCCAACCACTGGCCCACCAGGGAAGTCCTGTTCAGTGTATTTTGATTGGAGCGTAGCTTCTCCACTACTTTGTCAGCTCTTAGAAGGCAGATGCTGTAGTGCCTTATATATTTTTTGTGCTCAAAAAGCCTAAAGCATTATAAAAATTGAGTGAATGATTTTTGTACAAAACTTCTCATCGTGACTCTCCTGAGATCTGTATTTCACACAGACTGGGTTTATTTCTGCTCCTTTGCCGTTACTGGTGACCTGTTTCCCCATCCTCCTCCTTTCATACTGCATATCCTGTCCATTTTTCAAAGTCCAGCTACGTCTTGTCCCGTTAGTGAGGTCTTCAGTGAATATTTATTTTCAGCTGTGCCTCTGGTTAACCTAAGGTCTGTGTGACCACCTTCTGTTACTTTAGCCCCTGACACTATGCCTTCCGTTTTGAGCGGGTCCCTGGGTGGGCTGTGCTTTAAGGCTGACTTTGTTATATCGCCACCTGCTGTTTACCGTCCCCACTTAGTAAGATACGCTTAAGGAGCAGTTTCCCTTTATTTGTGTGTAGGATATTCTGGTAACTTTTTTCCTTTGTGTGTTAGGATAAATTGCAAACATTCAGAAAAGCTGAAAGAAGAACGCAGTGGACGCCTATTGCCTTTCATTTAGATTTATCTGTTACCAACATTTTGTCCATTTTGCTTTAACTCTCAGCATACCTCTCCCCTCAACAACCAGTTGAAAGTAAATGCTGATATCATGCTATTTGTTCCCTAGTAGTTTGTCGCTCAGTCGTGTCCGACTTTTTGCGACCCCATGGACTGTAGCCTACCAGGCTCCTCCCTCCATGGCATTCTCCAGGCAAGAGTACTAGAGTGGGTTGCCATTACCTTCTCCAGGGGATCTTCCTGACTCAGGGATCGAACCCGGGTCTCCCGCATTGCAGGCAGATGCTTTAACCTCTGAGCCACCAGGAAAGCCATTTGTTCCCTAAATACCTCTTTAATGCCATTTTTCTACACTTTATTTTTATTGCAAACTAGCCTCCGGCTGAAACTGTATAAAAACAATTCCCTTTATTATGCTTTAGTCAGTTAACGTTAACCCTGGGTCGGGAAGATCCCCTGGAGAAGGAAATGGCAGCCCACTCCAGTATTCTTGCCTGGAGAATCCCATGGACGGAGGAGCCTGGTGTCCCTGGAGTCGCAAAGAGTTGGACACCTGAGCGACTTCACTTTCACTTTCAGTTAATATTCTCTCTGGCGTGGACTTTTTAAAGAATATCCCATATTTGGGATTTTCTGACTGAATGCTTAAAATGTCATTTAACTTGTTTTTCTATTTTTAAATTTCCTATAAATTGAAAGTTAGATCTAGAGAGGTTTAATTAAATTTGGGTCAGTATTTTTGGCACAAATACTTCCTAGTTGGTAGTGTGTAATTTGCATTGCATCAGGAAAGACAGAATTCTGGTTCTTTTGTTTCTAGTGGTCTATTAATAAGTTGGTGAGGATTTCCAGATGTTTGCCCCTGTTTGCAGTGCTGAATTTACTTGGTGAGTGTGGGGCCCGTTGAATTTCTTCACTGGAAAGGTACATTTCCCCTGTCACCTAGCGGTTGATGATGGCCCAGTCATTTAATTTGGAGTTACAGAAATTGAGTAAGTGAACTTTCTACAAAAACTCTCCTCACGGCTCTGTTATTTCTTGGCTGTTTTCTGTTTTAAAAAAAAAGTGCTTCCCCCTCCTTTCTAGTTTTTCAAGTTTTATTTACTTATGGTTTTGATGCTCTGGGTCTTTGTTGCAGTGGGTGGACTCTCTCTAGTTGTGGCGAGCAGGGCCTGCTTTCTGGTGGTGGTGCAGTGGCTTCTCATTGCGGCGGCTTTTCTTCTTGCATAGCACAGGCTCTAGGCGTGCGGGCGTCCGTAGTTGCAGCCCTTGGGCTCAGTAGTTTCAGCTGACTGGCAGGGAATCCCGCCTATTCCCTTGTTTTTTCCTGAAACGTCTGGAGTCCTTGATAGCCAGCGTGCATCTTTCCCGTAAGAACACCATTCCCTTAAATACCCAGGATATTAATAGATTCTGCAGACTTGAGTTTTGAGCAAGCTCTGGGAATTGGGGATCGACAGGGAAGCCTGGCGTTCTGCAGTCCATGGGGTCACAAAGAGTCGGGCATGACTGAGCAACTGAACGGAACTAACGGACTTAATGTAGGTACAAGATTTGATATTCAGATTTCTTATTCCAGTTTCTCCAGTTGTCTCAGCCACATCCCTTACAGAGTTTTCTCTTCTGTAATTTAGGTTCCAGTCTAGAATTGAATGTTGTATTTAATTGTCACATTTCTTTAGTCTTTATAATTTTTTTTAAACTTAAAAAAATTTATTCCTTTTTGACTCTGCTGGGTCTTCATTGCTGAGTGAGCTTTGTTCTAGTTGCGGCTCCCAGGCTCTAGAGCGCAGGCTCAGTAGTTGGGGCACACGGACTTAGTCGCTCTGAGACCTCTGGGGTCTCCCCAGATCAGGGGTCAGTCTGCGTCCCTTGCACTGGCGGGCAGATTTCCTGACCACTGAGCCGCCAGCGAAGCCCTCTCTAGTCTGTGATTGTTCAGTTGTTTCTGTGGCCTTTTTTTCTTTAATGACTAACTTTTCTTTAAGAGTCTAGTCTGCTAGTTTTGTTTTCTCCTGATTTTTGGAGTATTACCTTTTTTTTTCCTCTGATGTGTTGTAGTTGTTACTGTTTTCCATGCTTAAGTTGTTGCAGACTTGGCTAGTGTGAGTCCCTCTTTAAGCTGGTTCTTGTATCCCTAGCCCAACCCGTGGTGTTTTTTTGTCATGCCACGTGACTTCTTCCAAGATGGGGATAGAACCCATGCCCCCTGCAGTGGGAGCTCTGTGTCCCCCAGGGAGTTCGCTCTTGTGTTCCTTCTCGCTGAACGGAATTAATCTTTGAGAGCTTTTTTCTTGTTTTTTTTTTTTTTTTTTTTTTTAGCAAAACAAAATAACCCGTGTCTTTCTGTGTTTTCCTTTTTTATATTTTTCTATTTTTCCAAAAAGTCTTATTTTCTTTTGATAGAAAATGATATTTATAAATTTAAGATGTGGGTGCTTGGTAATATATACACTTATTAGAATATCTGTGTTCTAGGCTTCCTTCATTGGACAGAGCTAGAAAATGTTTTCAGAAACCATCTGTTTATATTAGTATTTTAAATTCCAACTTATTATTTATTTTGTTTTTTTATATAAATTTATTTAATTGGAGGCTAATTACTTTACAGTATTGTATTGGTTTTGCCATACGTTGACATGAATTCTCCACAGGTAGTTTAAAGTGAACATTATTATTGGGATTTGTTACAAAGAAAGCAGATTCAACTGAGTGCAGTTGATTCTTTTTAGTCCTTTTTCCTTAGACTGTATTCCACTAAAAATGAGCAGTTATGGGACGTTCCCTGGTAGGCCAGTGGTTGAGAGTCCTTCTGCCAGTACTGGGGACACTGGCTCAGTCCCTGGGCTGGAAAGATCCCACATGCTGTGGGCAGCTAAGTCCATGTGATCCAGAGCCTGGGCTCAGCAACAAGAGAAGCCACTGCAGTGAGAAGCCTGCGCACCCCAGCTGCAGAGTAGCCCACCACTGCCCCTGTCACTGCGACTAAAGAAAGCCTGCCTGCAGGAGCAGAGACCCAGCACAGCCACTCCCCACCCCCCCAAAAGAACTGTGTTCAAAAGTTGCTTGAAATGACACTTTTTTGTTTATTTGATCCATTTGATTAGTTTTGACTATCAAGTCAGACTTTTTGCTTTTCATGATTGGGTGTGTTTTTTTCTTTACTTTTTAACATAGTAAATATTTACATGGCTTAAAACTTGATACAATATTGAAAGAGTATATAAATCTTGCTTCTGTTTCTAAGCTGTCTATTCCTTTTTCACCCATCCAAAGTATGGTGTGTTTATGTCTGCATTCTTATTTTCTCTTCCGTACAAAAGAGGCATGCTATAAAAGACTTGTGAACCTTGTTTTTTTAAAAGTGATTTCATTTATTGATTGGCTGTCCTGGGTCTTGTCTTCAGTCGCGGCCTTCCGGCGCTGCTTTCTGGTTGTAGCGCGTGGGCTTGCCGTTGCGGTGGCTGCTCTTGTTGCCCAGTCGTCTAAGGCTTGCGGGCATTAGTGCGACGGCTCTAGAGCACGGGCTCAGTAGTCGTGGCAGCAGGATCGTCCCAGACCAGGGATCGAACTTGTGTCTTCTGCATCGGCAGGCGGATTCTTTACCACTGAGCCGCCAGGGAAGCTTGGGCGATTTGACTTTTGCTGTTGAGCTGTGGGAGGTTCTTCATTTATTCTGAGTATTAGCCCCCATCAGATTTGCAGATGCTTTCTTCCATTCTGTAGGTTGCCTTTTCACTCTGTTGATTGTGTCCTTTGCTGCACACAAGTTCTCAAGGTTGATTATATTCTCATTTGTGTGTGTGAGACCCTTATTTTTTCCTAACAGTGTATCCAGGAAATCATGCTATATCAGTTCAGTGCTCCCCCAGCCCCCATGTGATTTATAGTAAGAAGCGTGTATTTGGTCTTTGTCAGGTTTCTGGCATAGAACCCCTACAACTCTTGGAATTTTCTAAGTGATTAGAGTGATAAAGGTGTTTTGATATTCATGACAAACCCCTGAAATCAACTCCTGAGTTTATGTTAATGAGGTGACTTTTGGAAAGTACCTAGGGAAACCAAACATGTTGAGAGGATTAGAACTTTCAGTTCCACCCTCTAGGAGAGGAAGGGGGCTGGCGGTTGAATTAATTGCCAGTTATTTAGTCAAACATGCCCAGATTAGGAAACCTTCATAAATACTCTGAAAGAACATGGCTCATGGTTCGGAGAGCTTCCGGATTGGTGACCACATGAAGATTCTCAAGAAGATTGGTGGGCTCTGAGAACTCTGAGACCCTTCCTCCGTACATTTCCTTGTGCATCTCTTATACCGACTTTTTCTGATTTCTGTTGTTTATACTAAAGAGGTAACCTAGTAAGTAAAATGTTTGGTTGTGTTCACTTCTTGATTATAGCAAATAACACTACTATGAACATTCGTGTACAAGTTTTTGTGTGGATATAATGCTTTTGGTTCTCTTGGAATGTACCTAGGATTAGAATTGCTGGGTATTATGGTAATTATATCCTTAGAATTTAGGGAAATTCTGAACTGGTTTCCTAAGAGGCTGCACTATTTTTTATTCATTCCTCCCAACAGTATGTGAGGATTCCAGTTTGTCCACATTCTCACCAACCCTTGTCATTTTCTTCTTTTTGACTATAGTCACCTTAGTGGGTATGAAGTGTTTTTCCTTTGTGTTTTGATTTGCATTTTCCAAATGATGCTTAGCGTCTGTTCATGTGATTATTAACCATTTGTTATCTGTAGAGAAGTAGCTATTGTCTATTTAAAATATCAGTTGTGTTTTTAACATTGAGCTGTGAGAGCTTTTTATATAATCTAAACGCCAGTCCCTCATCAGATACATGATTTGTCAAATTTTTTTCTAATGATGTGGATTATCTTTTCATTTTCTTTTTTTCTTGGAATACTCTGCTTATTTTTGGCTGTTATGGGTCTTGGGTGCTGAGATGGCTTTCTCTAGGTGCAGAAAGCGGGGGTGGGGGAGGCTCTGGTGGCTGTGCTCGGGTTTCTCGTTGCGGTGCCTTCTGTTGTGCAGCACAGGCTCTAGAGTGCCCTGGGGCCAGCAGTCGCGGCTCCCGGGCTCTAGAGCGCAGGCTCAGCAGTTGGGGGTGGATGAGGTTAGTTGCTCCGTCGCCTGTGTGATCCTCTGAATCAGGGATCAAACCCGTGGCTCCTGCTTTGGGAGGCAGATTCTTTACCACTGAGCCACCAAGGAAGCCCTGTCTTTTTACGTTAAAGATGGTTTTACTGAAGCACAAAAACGTTGTAATTTTGATGATGTCCAGTTGGTCCATTTTTTCTTGGGTTTATTATGCTTTTGGTGTTTTATCTTAAAAAGGCTTCACCTAACTTGAGTCACAAATATATGTATTTGCTGTATTTAGTGCAGTTAGTAATTGGTCAAGCAGTTGATTTTCCCAACAAAAAATGTAGATTGTTGTCCATGAGTATGCCTAAGAAAATGACTGTTTAGGAAGCTCTAGTGAGTTTGCCTCTGTGGTTATGTCACGAGAGTGTATGCTCCTTGGTTTTTGTCTCGCCATAACAAAGATTTGGAGTGACGGACATTAAAGCTCCCTCAGCGTGTCACAGCTCTCGGGTTTTGGACAGACTGTGTTATAGCTCTCAGGTCTCGAACGGACTGTGTTATTGCTCTCAGACAAATCAGTGTTACAGCTCAGTGTTACAGCTCTATTTTATTTAGAAGATAGCAGGAAAATCCATCTTAAAGGCGCGAGGGCACGTCGATCCAAAGAAGTGAAGAGAAGAGCGCCCCCGCGCGCTGGGGGCCCTTTGGCTCCTGTTTTTATATGTGTTTTTCTTCCCCCTGGGCCTGCCCCGTGCAAATTGGGCTTAGTCTGGAGTGCTGTTCTATCTGAAGTCCTCACTCTGGTCCTGGACCTTCCTTTGACCTTCCTCTGTTCTGTTTTCACAGGCTTTTCTCTTCCTTGTCTTTTAGCCACTGCCATTTTGGACTCCTTTTCCCTGTTCTAACTACCTAACAGTTAGAAATTAATAAGCTTTACTTATAGCTGTAATAAAAGCAATTTTATGTAACTATACTGAACCTTTATAAAGGGGAGATTCACATAAAAAATAAAGGACATATGTTTCATTGGTGAAATTTTTTTAAACTTTACTTTTTAACTCAGTAATTTCATCCTTAATAACCACTGTATTTTTGAAATTTTGACTGATTTGTTTGAAGGGAAAGACCAAACTAAGACAGTATGTGTCATAGGGTAAAGACACCACAAATGCTGCTGACTGAGGAACTAGTTAGGCTTGTCGGCCAATGTGGTTAATAAAAGAAGCAGAGTCACTGTGCCAAAATCAGGAGGCACCCCAAACCTTAAGCTTTTCATTTTACCTTGCTGTTGACAAATTTGAAATATTCAGGACCATCTGCTTAGGATTCTGCCTTTGGCAATGATTGTGTATTTTGTTAAATGTTTTTACATTCAGTTGTTAAGCTAAATTTAAAAATGAGTTGAAAAGGAACTGGAAAATTCTCACCTGCTCTCTGTATAATCTTGAAACTTTAGAATTATTTTAACTTTAGAGGCCATAATATCTAGACTCTTAAAAAAGCAGGATTGAAGACATTAAATTTGTTTGAAGTCACACAGTGGAAGAATACAGGTCACTTGAATACCTGTGTAGTGTTCTTTTCTCCACCTTAAAAAAACCCCCAAAATCCATCTACATTTCAGTGTAACTTTGAAGAGCGTTTTTGTTCACTGTCTTCGTGAGAGAGCTAAAATTATCAGTTTACATAGCCAGAAAAGTCTAAAATAGGAAGATCTTCCATTAGGAAATAAGTGATCATATTATTCTGTGGTCTTGAAGTTGTTATATCTAGCTTTGTTCAAAATTGATTACCACCTTCGGCTTTGGTGTACTTCTATTTTAGTAAGTGATTTCAACTTTTAAATCTAGTGTTTGACAGAATATTTTTTGGTAGATATTTTAGAAATTAATGCAGTTATTTGGTGAAGTGCTGTGAAGCATGTGGGATCTTAGTTTCCTGACCAGGCACTGAACCGGAGGCCTCTGCAGTAGGAGCCTAGAGTCCTCACCACTGGACTGCTGGGGATTCCCTCATGGTAGATACTTTGTATCCAAACAGGCCGCATCCCAAAGGAGTAGCTAGGCTCTTCCTCCTACATGTCCTGTTCTCAAGCTATAGTTTATCATATGAAGGAGTTTTTCTTTTTTCCACCCACATTGCTCATTTGTAGCTATGTTTTTTATAACATTCTGTGCCCAGAATCTTCATTTCCAGTTCATTGCCTGTGTTCATAGCCCTGCTTAGTAATTGCTTTTATACGTTACTTTATGCATTTGTTCATTCATACATTTACTTTTATACTGCATGCGTGCTAAGTCGCTTCAGTCATGTCTGACTCTTGGTGAACCTGTGGCCTGCAGTCTGCCACGCTCCTATGTCTGTGGGATTCTCCAGGCAAGAATACTGGAGTGGGTTGCCATGTCCTTCTCCAGGGGATCTTCCCAACGCAGGGATCAAACCCACATCTCTTACGTCTCTTGCATTGGCAGGTGGGTCCTTTACCACTAGCCTCATTACCAAAAACAGTGACGAATATAAGAGGATATACAGTGATCTGTCTCTTCCCTGTGGCTGTCCTCCAAGCCTCTTTCATCTATCCAGTAACTATAGTTATCAGTTTGTTGTGATTTTTTTCCAGAGATAATTTGTGTTATATATATAGAGAGAATGTGGGGCTTCTCTGGTAGCTCAGCTGGTAAAGAAACCGCCTGGAATGCAGAAGACCCTGGTTTGGTTCCTTGGTTGGGAAGATCCCCTGGAGAAGGAGTAGGCCTCCCACTTCAATACCCATGGGCTTCTTTGGTGGCTCAGGTGGTAAGGAGGCCGTCTGCAGTGTGGGAGTCTTGGCTTTGATCCGGTTGGGAAGATCCCCTGGAGGAGGGCATAGCAACCGACTCTAGTATTCTTGCCTGGAGAATCCCCATGGACAGAGGAGCCTGGGGGCTACGGATCACAGAGTCAGACCTGACTGAGGGACTAAGCACAGCACATAGCAAATGTATTTACTACAGATGTGTGTGTGTTCCTTTTTTGTTGCTTTTCACATCCGCGGTAGCAGTCTGTACACTGTTTTGTACTTCTTTTCACTTAATACATCTTGGAGTTTCTAAATAGAACTACCTTCTTTATAATAGTTGCCTAATATGTATTATATGGGTATTTCATGTTAACTAGTTCTCTAATTAATAGACGTGGGTAGTTTCCAGTCTTTTGTTATTAAAAACAGTGCTCTATTGAATAACCTTACGGATGTGTGTTTGTGCATGTGTGAACACACGTACGGATAAATTCATGGAATGGAAGTGCTTGGTCAAAGAATGTATACTGTCAGTGTGTGAATATGGTTGTTTTTCTCATACCAGACTATCACTTCTATTATAGTTTCTGCTTTCTTGAATGATGTTGCTGCTGCTGCTAAGTTGCTTCAGTCGTGTCCGACTCTGTGCGACCCCATAGACGGCAGCCCACCAGGCTCCCTTGTCACTGGGATTCTCAGGCAAGAACACTGGAGTGGATTGCCATTTCCTTCTCCAGTGTGTGAAACTAAAAAGTGAAAGTGAAGTCGCTCAGTTATATCCGACTCTGAGTGATCCCATGGACTGCAGCCTACTCCTAGTAAATGATGAGTCATTTTTAGCATGAATAACAAGGGGAATTTAAAATCACTGATTTGTCCCTTTCTGATAATTTTCATGTGATATACGTTCCTGGGATGATTTATCATTACCTACAGTAGTGCTTTCTATACTTTTTGGACCCCATAGGAATCTGATAAAAGTTATATATTTCTTCCTAGAAAAAAAAGTGAATATCCATATTAGAATTGTACCTGTGATTATGAGGTGGGAGGGTCACTGAAATCCTTTTTTTCTTAAATTTAATTTTTTTAACACCCAAATCATTTTGTGTTGGGGTTCAGTTCCAGTTCAGTCACTCAGTCGTGTCCGACTCTTTGTGACCCCATGAACTGCAGCACGCCAGGCCTCCCTGTCCATCACCAACTCCTGGAGTCTACCCAAACCCGTGTCCATTGAGTTGGTGATGCCATCCAGCCATCTTATCCTTTGTCATCCCCTTCTCCTCCTGCCCTCAATCTTTCCCAGCATCAGGGTCTTTCAAATGAGTCAGCTCTTTGCATCAGGTGGCCAAAGTATTGGAGTTTGAGCCTCAGCATCAGGCCTTCCAATGAACACCCAGGACTGATCTCCTTTAGGATGGACTGGTTGGATCTCCTTGCAGTCCAAGGGACTCTCAAGAGTCTTCTCCAACAGCACAGTTCAAAAGCATCAATTGCTCAGTGCTCAGCTTTCTTCACAGTCCAACTCTCTCATCCATATATGACCACTGGAATAACCAGAGCCTTGACTAGACGGACCTTTGTCGGCAAAGTAATGTCTCTCTGCTTTTGAATATGCTTCTAGGTTGGTCATAACTTTTCTTCCAAGGAGTATGAGTCTTTTAATTTCGTGGCTGCAGTCACCATCTGCAGTGATTTTGGAGCCCCCAAAAATAAAGTCAGCCACTGTTCCACTGTTTGCCCATCTATTTGCCATGAAGTGATAGGACTGGATGCCATGATCTTAGTTTTCTGAATGTTGAGCTTTAAGCCAAGTCTTTCACTCTCCTCTTTTCGCTTTCATCAAGACGCTCTTCAGTTCTTCACTTCTGTCATAAGGGGTGGTGTCATCATAGCTGATTAACAGTGTTGTGATAGTTTCAGGAGAACAGTGAAGTGATTCAGCCGTACATATACATGTATCCATTCTCCCCCAAACCTCCCTGCCATCCAGGATGGCACATAAGATTGAGTAGAGAAGGAAATGACAGCCCACTCCAGTATTCTTGCCTGGAGAATCCCATGGACAGAGGAGCCTGGCGAGTCCATGGGGTGACATGGTTGAAGTGACTGAACACCATGTGCTATACAATAGGCTTTTGTTGGTTATCCGTTTTAAATACAGCAGTGTTTATGATACCACCCTTATGCCAGAAAGTGAAGAAGAACTAAAGAGTGTCTTGGTGAAAGTGAAAGAGGAGAGTGAAAAAGTTGGCTTAAAGCTCAACATTCAGAAAACAAAGATCATGGCATCTGGTCCCATCACTTCATGGCAAATAGATGGGAAACAGTGGAAACAGTGTCAGACTTTATTATTTTGGGCTCCAAAATCACTGCAGATGGTGACTGCAGCCATGAAATTAAAAGACGCTTACTCCTTGGAAGACAGTTATGGCCAACCTAGAAACATATTCAAAAGCAGAGACATTACTTTGCCAACTAAGGTCCGTCTAGTCAAGGCTATGGTTTTTCCAGTAGTCATGTATGGATGTGAGAGTTGGACTGTAAAGAAAGCTGAGCACTGAGCAATTGATGCTTCTGAACTGTGGTGTTAGAGAAGACTCTTGAGAGTCCCTTGGACTGCAAGGAGATCCAATCTGTCCATCCTAAAGGAGATCAGTCCTGGGTGTTCATTGGAAGGGCTGATGTTGAAGCTGAAACTCCAATACTTTGGCCACCTGATGTGAAGAGCTGACTCAGTTGAAAAGACCCTGATGCTGGGAAAGGTTGAAGGTGGGAGGAGAAGGGGATGACAGAGGATGAGATGGTTGAATGGCATCATTGACTCAATGGACATGAGTTTGGGTGAACTCCGGGAGCCAGTGATAGATAGGGAGGCCTGGTGTGCTGCTGTTTAGGGGGTTGCAAAGAGTTGGACACGACTGAGCGACTGAACTGGAACTGATGCCCATTTATGTATCCATAGGACCCAGTTAAAGCTTCCTGCTTTATTTGATCGATGCATATAAACTGTTGTGTCTGTCTAGGTTGGCATAATCAACATTTCAGAATCTAGCTCCAGTATGTGAGTTAGGTTTCCAGCTTCTTCCTCGACCTCTCCCTCTGCTCAGTACCCTGTCTTTGAACCATTAAAAAACTAAACTGCTTAAAATCGAGTACACCTAAAACTAATGCAATGTTGTATCAGTTATATTTCAAAACAAAAAAGGAAAAACTCAGTAGTTCTCTCTTTACTTGCTCTTCCCTCTGCTTGGAATTACCCCACTCCCTTTCTCCCCTTGGTGTATTCTTTTTTAAATTCACCATATATGTTCATCTGAAACTTTGTTTCACGTTTGTGCTCCCCCACTGTGTCTTCCCATGTGCTCCCCCATATGTCTTCCCATGGCATTCTGTCTCACAGCAAAATATTTAATACCTGGATAGGAGAAGGAGATGGCAACCCACTCCAGTATTCTTGCCTGAAGAACCCCATGGACAGGAGCTTGGTGGGCTAAGGTCCATGGGGTTGCAAAGAGTCAGACACAACTGAAGTGACATAGTAGGTTAGGACAATTCAATATTGTCAAGTGGTCAGTTCTTCTCAGCTTAATTTATAGATTCAATATGATCCCAGTCAAAATCCCTGCAAGTTATTTTTTCGATGTTGATAAACAAAGCTCCTTATCTACTGGATAGTATCATCAGTGCCTGTTAAATGACTGGTTACTATAGAACGGAATATTCACAGAATTCTAAGGCTTTATCCTGTGGTGTTAAACATTTTAGATATCCAGGGAGATTGAAGAAAGAAGTTAATTCCACACATTTGCCTCTTAAATTCAACAGTTATGATTTTCTGTATTTTCTTGTTAGGGCTGATATATCAAAATGTAAGTTCAATCACTAAAGTCTTGTCTGTTCAGTCGCTAAGTCATGTCTGACCTTTGCGACTCCATGGACTACAGCACGCTGGACTGCCCTGTCCTTTACTGTCCTTGGAGTTGCTCAAACTCATGTCCATTGAGTCAATAATACCATCCAACCATTTCATCCTTTGTTTTCCCCTTCTCCTGCCCTCAGTCTTTCCCAGCATCAGGGCTCTTTTCCAATGAGTTGGCTCTTTACATCAAGTGGCCAAAGTATTGGAGCTTCAGCATCAGTCTTTCCAATAAATATTCTGGGTTGGTTTCCTTTAGGATTGACTGATTTGTTTCCTTGCTGTCCAGGGAACTCTGAAGTGTCTTCTCCAGCACCATAGTGCAAAAGCATCAAGTCTTTGGTGCTCAGCCTTCTTTATGGTCCAACTTCGCACATCCGTACATAACTGCTGGAAAGCTTTGACTCGATGGACCTTTGTTGGCAAAGTGATGTCTCAGCTTTTTAATACGCTATCTAGGTTTGTTGTAGCTTTTCTTGCAAGGAGCAAACATCTTCTAATTTCAGGGCTGCAGTCACTGTCCAGTGATTTTTGGAGCCCAATAAGATAAAATCTGTCACTTTCCAATTTTTCCCCATCTGTTTTTTATGCAGTGCTGAGACCGGATGCCATGATCTTAGTTTTTTTAATGTTGAGTTTTAAGCCAGTTTTTTTTTTTTTTTTTTTTTTACTATGCTCTTTCACCTTCATTATGAGGCTCTTTTAGTTCCTCTTCACATCCGGGTAGTGTCATCTGCATAGCTTAGATTGTTGATATTTCTCCTGGCAATCTTAATTCCAGCTTGTGATTCATCCAGCCTGGCGTTTCACATGACGTACTGTGCGTATAAGTTAAATAAGCAGGGTGACAGTATATAGCCTTGATGTACTCCTTGCCTCTTCTGAACCAAAGACTTCAACAAACAGACATTTACTACCTTCCAGTTGTGGAGGTTTGGTGTCTGAGATGAGGGTGCAGCAGGGCTCTGGTCCCTCTGAAGGTGCTAGGGACAGATCAGCTCCAGTGCTTTCCTGCTTGGTTTCTGGCAGTTCCTTGGCCTGTGCCAGCATGTGTTCTAAATTTCCCCTTTTTATAAAAACACTAATCATATTGAATTATTGACCCATTCTGCTCATGTATCATTCCATCTTAACTAATGACATCTGCAGTGATACAGGGGGGTAGGTGCGGTGGTGGCGGTGGTGGTGAAGACTTCACCATATGAATTTTGAGGGAATGTAATGCAACCAGTAACACTCTAGCTCTGTATGCATATATGCATACCTTTTAACCCTTTGAGAGTAATCGTGGGTATCATGACAAATGATGCTTCAGCATGCAGTAATACATCTAAGAAAATCAGCCGTAATTCCCTAATATTATGTAATATCTGGTCCATTCAAACAGCTTTCAATAGCTGCTTTCCCCCCCAAAGCCGGCAGTCATTTGGTTGTCTCATTGGACTTGTTTAACTACAGCAGTCCTATTGCTTTTTTGTTTCTCATACATATATTTTTTTTTTTTCCCCAAGACTTAACAGAAGTATCACATTTGCAAATCAAGCATCTATACCCTGCCAACCTGATTGACTAGTTGAAGCCTTCATTTGCTTTCTCTGTCCGAGAGTCTTAATACAGAAGGCGTGTCTCTTGATGGACAGTTTATAGGACTGTTACATTGTATCTCTTAAGTTGTTGTGGAGAATGGACTTTATCTTTGTACGTCTCAAGAGTTATTGTGTCACCTCGAAAATGCTACATTTTCTGCATTCTAAATTAGACTGTTGCAAATAGGCCCTTTTTATTGGATAAACATTCTCTTAGCTCATCACCTGTGGTCTGTTTTATGAGCAAATACTTGCTGTGTTTGCTGAACTCTCCACTGTATAATATATTTTTTTGTGTTAATAAGTGTCTTGGAAGAAATACTTTGAAACTGTGTAAATATACTGTTTTTGTTCATGTACTGCTGAAGCCTGGCTTGGAGAATTGCCTTACTAGTATAACATGCCAAAAATGTTGCTTTTTTCTTTCATATTCAGTTTTAAAATAGCTACACAAAAATGCACCAATTTTGATTTTTTAAATGCACATTTAAAATGTTGCTTTTTTCTTTCATCTTCAATATTAAAATAGCTACACAAAAATTCACCAGTGTTGATTTTTTTAAATGCAAGTTGATATGACAGCTGTCACAATACAATCTAACAAGACTGTTTTCAATGAAGTTAAAGACAGCTAAATGATTCTAGAGATAGCTTATGAAAAAAACTGAATGAGTTTCTTGGCCAGCCCAATATTTATTACCATTTTTAGTGTGCCAGGCTATATGCAAGACACTGGAATACAGAGATTAAAAAACATTCAGTTCTTGCCTAAAAGGAATTTATATTTTAAATAGGCAGACATATAGTTTTTACCAGTATAATATATGCTTTTCCATGATTATGGCATAATATACTTTGGAAATGCAGACTGCTGAATAAATTTAAGTGTAATAAATAAGCATAACTTTACAAAAGTAATTGAGAACACTGGTATAGAAATACACCAGCAGAGGATGTGAGAGTATTTGGCAGACTTAGAGATTTCAGAATAGCATTGAAAAACAAAAGTGAAAGGAAAAAGCTCCACCCCTAGCTGGTTATATAGATCTCCTTGTCCATTGTGGACAGCTTGGAAAAACTCAAGGTGTAAAGAAGACAACAAAATTTTACCATGAGTCCATGCTCTGTTATCTTCATTATGTGTTCCTTCTCATTTTTTGGCTTTTGAGGAAAAGTGTGCAGTTCTTTTAAAATAATTGTAATTGTTTCACAGTCTGATTTTTCCACAATATTAGATCACGTGCAATTTTTAAAAAATATGTCAAGCATTTTAATGGTTATCTAAAGTTGCATAACATAGATATGCAGAAGTATTGATAACTCTGGTTGCTTACTATGCTTGTGAACTGAACTGAAAAACTTTGTTGTAAAACAGAATTTTTTAGTTGACTACGTGAATCCCTATTAAATCATAGAATGGTTCTCTGAAATTTATAAATATATAAAGGTACTCCTGGCACAGCCAGGTGCAACATGGTTTAAAAATTGCAGAAGCTTTCTTAAATTTCAGATAGAAGATATGTCACTCTGTGCTTTACAAATTTTAACTGTTGGGTGATATTAATGGTTCTTAACCCTGTTCCTTAATTTTCAAAATTAAGGGAAAAACCCAGAAGTATCACAAATTTCTTCAGGGTAAGAGAGCCTTAAATAGAGTCCTATCTTCCCCACTTGGTTGTTTGCACTCTAATGATACAGTATGCCCTTCCCTCAAGGCTTAGGGGTTCTGTGGAGGAGTTGTGAATAGCGTTACAGTGGTACAACTTTGCTGTATATTTTTTAAAAAAACTCATTTGCTTATTTTTGGCTGTGCTGGGTCTTTGTTGCTGTGTGTGGGTTTTCTCTAGTTCTAGCGAGTGGAGGCTGCTCTGGTTGTGGAGTGCACGCTTCTCATCGCGGTGGATTCTCTTGTTGCCGAGCACAGGCTTCAGGGTGTGTGGGTTTCAGTAGTTGCTGTGCATTGGCTCAGTAGCTGTCATATTGGGTCTTTCATTCAGGCTCATGGACCCTAGTTGTGACACTTTTGGGCTTAATTGCCCTGCAGCACGTGAGATCTTAGTTCCCCATTTAGGAATTGAACCTACGTGTCCCCTGCCTTGGAAGGCAGATTGTTAATCACTGGACTATCAGGGAAGTCCTTGAACTTACTTCTGAGATGTAGTTTGAAGAAAGAGTTCTACAGTTGAAGGAGTTTTATAAAAAATGAGAATTTCCTGGTGATCCAGTGATTAGGATTCTGTGCTTTCACTGCTGAGGGGCCAGGTTCAGATCTTGGAGAGAAAAAGATAATGAGAACGTCCTTAAGAACATCTTTGAATTCTTTGTCTTATTCAGTCTTCTGTTTGTCACTTGTGAACAGTAAGTGCTGCCAACTCCAGCTGATTCTCGGTATTCATAGCACTGGCAAGTCTGGGTCAGTCTCTTGTGGGGTCACTGCTCCTTTCTCCTGGATCTTGGTGCATACAAGGTTCTGTTTGTGCTCTCCAAGAGTCTGTTTCCCCAGTCCTGTGTGAGTTCTGGTGGCTCTGTGGTGGGGTTAATGGCGGCCTCCTCCAAGAGGGCTTATGCCATACCCAGGTCTACTTTACCCAGAGTCCCGGCCCCTGCAGCAGCCCACCGCTGACCCGCACCTCCACAGGAGACACCCAAACACAGTTCTGTCTCAGTCCTGGTGCACACACGGTTTGTTTGAGCCCTCTGAGCATCTCTGGGGGATATTGGGTTTGAGGTTAAACGTGATTTTGCCCCTCCTACCATCTTGCTGGGGCTTCTTTGCCCTTGGATGTGGGGTATCTCCAAAAAGTTGTTCCAGCTCCTACCATCTTGCTGGGGCTTCTCTGCCCTTGGAGGTGGGATATCTCCTCACAGTCACTCCAGTGGTGCGCTGTAAAGAGCAATATTGCTGTAAAGAGCAATATTGCATAGGAACCTGGAATGTTAGATCCAGGAATCGAGGCAAATTGAAAGTGGTCAAACAGGAGATGGCAAGAGTGAACATCAACATTTTAGGAATCAGTGAACTAAAATGGAGTGGAATGGGTGAATTTAACTCAGATGACCTTTATATCCACTACTAAGGGCAAGAATCCGTTAGAAGAAATGGAGTAGCCATCATAGTCAGCAAGAGTCTGAAATGCAGTACTTGGATGCATTCTCAAAAACAACAGAATGATCTGTTTGCTTCCAAGGCAAACTGTTCAGTATCATAGTAATCCAAGTCTATGCCCTGACCAGTAATGCTGAAGAAGCTGAAGTTGAATGGTTCTATGAAGACCTACAACTAACCTAGAACTAACACCCAAAAAAGATGTCCTTTTTATTATAGGGGACTGAAATGCAAAAGTAGGAAGTCAAGAGATACCTGGAATAACAGGCAAATTTGGCCTTGCAGTAAAGAATGAAGCAGGGCAAAGGCTAACAGAGTTTTGCCAAGAGAATGCACTGGTCATAGCCAACACCCTCTTCTAACAACACAAGAGAAGAGTCAACACATGGACATTACCAGATGGTCAATACCGAAATCCGATTGGTTATATTCTTTGCAGCTGAAGATGGAGAAGCTCTATACAGTCAGCAAAAACAAGACTGGGAGCTGACTGTGGCTCAGATCATGAACTCCTTATTGCCAAATTCAGACTTAAATTGAAGAAAGTAGGGAAAACCACTAGACTATTCAGGTATGACCTAAATCAAATCCCTTATGGTTATACAGTGGAAGTGAGAAATAGATTCAAGGGACTAGAGCTGATAAACAAGGGTGCCTGAAGAACTGTGGATGGAGGTTCAATGACACTGTACAGGAGGCAGTGATCAAGACCATCCCCAAGAAAAAGAAATGCAAAAAGTGAAAATGGTTGTCTGAGGAAGCCTTACAAATAGCTATGAAAAGAAGAGAAGCAAAAGGCAAAGGAGAAAAGGAAAGGTATACCCATCTGAATGCAGAGTTTCAGAGAATGGCACGGAGAGATAAGAAAGCCTTCCTCAGTGATCAATGCAAAGAAATAGAGGAAAACGATAGAATGCGAGACTAGAGATCTCTTCAAGAAAATTAGAGATACCAAGGGAATTTTTCATGCAGACATTAGCACAATAAAGGACAGAAATGGTATGGACCTAACAGAAGCAGAAGATAGTAAGAAGAGGTGGCAAGAATATAGAGAAGAACTGCACAAAGAAGAGCTTCATGTCCCAGACAATCATGATGGTGCAGTCACTCACCAAGAGCCAGACATCTTGGGATGGAAAGTCAAGTGGGCCTTAGGAAGCATCACTAGGAGCAAAACTAGTGAAGGTGACGGAATTACAGTTGAGCTCTTTCAAATCCTAAGAGATGATGCTGTGAAAGTGCTGCACTCAATATGCCAGCAAATTTGGAAAACTCAGTAATGGCCACAGGACTGGAAAAGGTCAGTTTTCATTCCAGTCCCAAAGAAAGGCAATGCCAAAGAATGCTCAAACATCCAAACAATTGCACACATGCCACACGCTAGCAAAGTGATGCTCAACGTTCTCCAAGCCAGGCTTCAGCAGTACATGAACCGTGAACTTCCAGACATTCAAGCTGGATTTAGAAAAGGCAGAAGAACCAGAGATCAAATTGCCAACATCCGCTGGATTATTGAAAAACAAGTGAGTTCCAGAAAAACATCTACTTCTGCTTCATTGACTACACCAAAGCCTTTGACGGTGTGGATCGCAATAAACTGTGGAAAGTTCTTCAAGAGATGGGAATACGAGACCACCTGACCTGGCTCTTGAGAAATCTGTATGCAGGTCAAGAAGCAACTGTTAGAGCTGGACATGGAAGAATAGACTGGTTCCAAATCGGGAAAGGAGTACATCAAGACTGTATATTGTCACCCTGCTTATTTAATTTATATGCAGAGTACATCATGAGAAATGCTGGGCTGGATGAAGTACAAGCTGGAATCAAGCGTTTTGAGAGAAATATCAATAACTTCAGATAAGCAGATGAGACCACCCTTATGGCAGAAAGCAAAGAAAATCTGAAGAGCCTCTTGATGAAAGTGAAAGAGGAGAGTGAAAAAGTTGGCTTAAAGCTTAACATTCAGAAAACTAAGGTCATGGCATCTGGTCCCATCAGTTCATGGGAAATAGATAGGGAAACAGACTTAATTTTGGGGGGCTCCAGAATCACTGCACATGGTGACTGCAGCCATGAAACTAAAAGATGCTTGCTCCTTGGAAGAAAAGTTATGAGCAACCTAGACAGCATATTCAAAAGCAGAGATATTTCTTTGCCAACCAAGGTCTGCCTAGTCAAAGCTATAGTTTTTCCAGTATGTATGGATGTGAGAGTTGGACCGCAAAGAAAGCTGAGCACCGAAGAATTGATGGTTTTGAACTCTGGTGTTGGAGAAAACTGTTAAGAGTCTCTTGGACTGCAATGAGATCCAACCAGTCCATCCCAAAGGAGATCAGCCCTGAATATTCATTGGAAGGACCGAGGCTGAAGCTGAAACTCATATACTTTGGCCACCTGATGTGAAGAACTGACTCAGTTGGAAAGAATCTGATGCTGAGAAAAATTGAAGATCGGAGGAGACGGGGATGACAGAGGATGAGATTGTTGGATGGCACTGACTCAATGGACGTGAGTTTGAGTGAACTCTGGGAGTTGGTGATGGACAGGGAGGCCTGGCATGCTGCAGTCCCATGGGGTTAAGGTTAGAGTCATTGACTAGGGAGCTTGCACACTCAATTCAAAATTTAATGTATTTTCCTCCATAAATACTTAATTTGTCATACTTAATTGTCATGAGACAGCAATTTGGTTTTCAAAAACCACATTTAGGGATACATTCATAGGACTGATTAGATAGTCCAGGTGAAATGGTTGTAGATACAGAGGCAGCATCATCTCACAATAGTCATTTATATATCAAGCCCTATTTTGAAATTTACAAAAACTCTGAAGCTTGCAGAAAAGCTGAAGTTACTACTATGTGGCAAATTCAAACTAATTATGCCTTCTCCAGCTCAGACACTCTTCTCTTGGCAAGAGCAAGCTGCAACTTATCCATGAAGGTAAAGTACTTAATGCCAAACTTCTCTTCTAAGCTTAGATTTGAACTGCTTTAAAAATGGTACCCAAAAAACCAGCTTGGTCTTTTTCTACATTTTTACTATCTTAAGTAAATCATGTCATAGTTAATGGAACATTTAGGAAGTTGTTAAAAACAATTGTAAAGCCTTCTGTAATATGGAAAACTGTTAATCTGTAATTATTAAGGGGGAAAAAGTAAGTAATTTAGGTATAATCCATGATTTACGTACAATTAACAAGTATCAGTGGGGCTATATAGTTGTCTCTAAGTCTCTGTGAGGGATTGGTTTGAGGGATTGGTCCCTAGTATAAAATGGCATAGTGTTTGCATAACCTACAGACATCCTCCCGTATACTTAAATCATCCCTAGATTTCTTATACAAAATGTAAATGGTATATGAATAGTTGTAAATGCAAGAACAATGCTTTGGAAATAGTTACTACTATGTGGCAATTTCAAGTTTTTTTAAACTTGCAAGAATTAAAAAAATTTTTTCCTCATCCGCACTTGGTTGAATCTGGGAGTGTAGAACTTACGGATTTACTTCCTCTCTCCTTACTTTCTCCTTTTCTCCCAGATTTCTATCATCACCATATATTGTTTCACAGTGGATCAAGGTTTAAAAATATGTAAATTGTTGATAAGCAATGCAGATTTGAGTTGGGCTTCCCTTGTGGCTCAGCTGGTAAAGAATCTGCCTGCAATGCTCCCCCACTCAAACCCGAACCTGGATTTGATCCCTAGGTTGGGAAGATCCCCTGGAGAAGTGAAAGGCTACCCACTCCAGTATTCTGGCCTGGAGAATTCCATGGACTGTACAGTCCATGGGGTCGCAAAGAGTTGGACACGACTGAGTGACTTCCACTTTCAGTGCAGGTTTGGGTTACAATATCATTAGTGTCCATATTAATTTGCACTAAGATGAAACAGGATCTTCAAGTGCCTTCTAATAGTCATTCAGTTCAGTTCAATTGTCCCTCAGTCGCGTCCGACTCTTTGCGACCCCATGAATTGCAGCACGCCAGGCCTCCCTGTCCATCACCATCTCCCGGAGTTCACTCAGATTCACGTCCATCGAGTTCGTGATGCCATCCAGCCATCTCATCCTCTGTCATCCCCTTCTCCTCCTGCCCCCGATCCCTCCCAGCATCAGGGTCTTTTCCAATGAGTCAGTTCTTCGCATGAGGTGGCCAAAGTACTGGAGTTTCAGCCTCAGCACCAGTCCTTCCAATGTACACCCAGGACTAGTCTCCTTCAGAATGGACTGGTTGGATCTCCTTGCAGTCCAAGGGACTCTCAAGAATCTTCTCCAACACCACAATTCAAAAGCATCAGTTCTTTGGTGCTCAGCTTTCTTCACAGTCCAACTCTCACATCCATACATGACTACTGGAAAAACCATAGCCTTGACTAGACGGACCTTAGTCGGCAAAGTAATGTCTCTGCTTTTGAATATGCTATCTATGTTGGTCATAACTTTCCTTCCAAGGAGTAAGCGTCTTTTAATTTCATGGCTGCAGTCACCATCTGCAGTGATTTTGGAGCCCCCAAAATAAAGTCTGACACTGTTTCCACTCTTTCCCCATCTATTTCCCATAGGGAGAATTTAAATTGTGCTACGTATTGCAGCATGGTTTTCATTTATTTGTTTACTTTTTCTTTTTTCCTGAACTCTGAAAGATACAGACTTTTAAAATTTCAGTGTTCATCATCTGTAGGAATAAAGAAATTTTCTTAAATGATTATAATGGTGTTATCAGACAAAAAATTAGCAATAATTACCTCATTATCTAATTCTTACTCTAATTTAACTAATAAGGTCTGTTTACCAAATTTGCCTAATTGAATTGTATTGGTTGAATAAATTATCTTATATAACTGTTTGGCACTTAAGAAACTGAAGTATAATTGACACAGCATTTTATTATTTTCAGGTGTACAACATAATGATTTCATATATGTTTACAGTGCAGAGTTATCACCACGATAAGTCTGATTAACATCTGTCACCTTATTTATCATGTTATTTTTCTTTTGATGAGAAATTGTAAGGTCTGTTCTCTCAGAAACTTTCAAGTATGCAATATAGGATTATTAACTGCCGCCGCAGCGTTGTTCATGACGTTCCATGACATTGACAACTGAGAGTTTGCACCTTTCGGCCTCTCTCGCTCGTTTCACCTACTTTGCACTCCCTGCCTCTGGCAACTACCAATATTTTCTGCATGAGTTCTGTTTTTTGTTTGTGTTTTAGATTGTACATAAAAGTGAGATCATACGTGATTTGTCTTTGTCTGACTTA
Organism: Ovis canadensis; assembly: GCF_042477335.2. Lineage (NCBI taxonomy): Eukaryota > Metazoa > Chordata > Mammalia > Artiodactyla > Bovidae > Ovis > Ovis canadensis. The sequence goes on from NC_091246.1 coordinate 122,988,798, forward strand.
TTTCACTTAGCATGATGCCCTGAAGGTTCATCCATGGTCACAAGTGGCAAGATTTCATTTTTTTCAGTGATTGTGAATAACATTGTGATACATATGTGTATGTGTCTATAGACATATTGTTTCTATATCTGGTTATAATAAATAATGTTGCAGTTAATGAGGGTGCATATATTTTTCTCAGTTAATATTTTTGTTTTCTTTGGGTAAATACCCAGAAGTGGGATTTCTGGATCCTATGGTAGTTCTGTTTTTAATTTTGGGGGGAACCTCCACACCATTTTATAGCTTACTTAACTTGTAGTGATAATCATCAATCTCCAGAGGCTTTTATATTATTAGTAGCTTACAGTTTGGGAATAGAAAGTATTGCTTAAGCACATAGGAAAGGACAACTGTTTTGAAAGTTGTACTTCCTGTTTTAAGTTACTTTTGGTTAAAAATCTTTCAGGTAAACTCTAGATATTAGACTTGTGCCTTATTCATTTAAAATAATGTTGTAATGAAGCTGATTGCCAGTTCTCTAGGAATCGTATATTGGATGGAGTTCATTTGGAGGGACTGGTTCCGTATATGGCATGCATGTTGTTTTCCAGTCTTACAGAGCTTCTGGCTAAGAACTATCTCAGGCTTTTTATTGAAAATTCAATCCAACAGAGAGTTCACAACTGAATTTATATTTCTGTCACATAAATTGATACCATCCAGTCGTTAAAGCAGATTTAGTTAGACTCCTTTTGTTTTAAAAAGATTATGTTGTTGTTCAATTGCTAAGTCATGTCCAACTCTGTTCGACTCTATGGACTGCAGCACACTCGGCTCCCCTGTCCTTCACTGTCTCCTGGAGTTTGCTCTAACGCATGTCCATTGAGTCGGTGACATACATACCATACACTGGAATGGAAAAATTTTTTTGAAAAAATAAAAGTGAATTCTGTCTTCTATTTCCCAAGTTGAGTGAGAGGATGGAATTAAAAACAGACGTCCGTGTCTACTTTTTGGCTGTGGGGGATCTTTGCTGCTGCACGTGGGCTCTCTGTAGTTGCGGTGCTCCTGTTTGTTGCTGTGTTGTGGTGGCTTCTCGCTGAGCACAGACTCCAGGTGCATGGGCAGCAATAGCTGCAGTACGTGGGCTCGGTGGTCGTGGTGCATAGGCTCTACAGCACAGGCTCAGTAGTTGCGGTGCGTGGGCTTTGTGGCTCCTTAATATATGGAATCTTCCAGGGCCAGGGCTCAAACTGATGTCCCTTGCATTACAAGGCAGATTCTTACCACCAGGGAAGCCCTTAAATTGAAGTTTTCATGTACCAAATCAGTGTATATTAACTATGAAAGAAATTTCATTTGCTTTATATATAGTCTAAAATTCAAAAGGTGTTAACTGAATTTCTTTTTTTCTAAAAATTTGATTTATAATATTGTGTTAATTTCAGATACACAGCATGGTGATTCAATTTTTTTCCTTAGATTGTATTCCATTATAGGTTATTACAAGATCCTGGGTATAATTCCCTGAGCTTTAGAGTAATCCTTTTTGCTTATCTACTTTCTGTACAGCAGTTCTTAAAAATTTTTTTTTAAGTTGTTTTTGGCTGAGATGAGCCTTTGCTGCTGCACTTGGGCTTTCTCTAGGTGCAGTGTTTGGACTTCTCACTGTGGTGGCTTTTCTTGCCACAGAGCATGTGCTCTTGGGCATGTGGGCTTCTGTAGTTGTGCTGTATGGGCTTAGTTGCCCAGCAGCATGTGGAATCTTCCCAGACCAGGTATTGAACCTGTGTTCCCTGCATTGGCAGGTGGATTTTTTTTTTTTACCATGGGATCATCCGGGGAGTCCTGTGTAGTAGTTTGGATTTGTTAATCCTGTACTCTTAATTTGTCCCTTCCCCCTTCCCTTTGATAACTATAAGTTTGATTTTTACATGTTTCCATTTTTTATATAGATTCACTTGTATTATTTTTTAGACTGCACATAGAAGTTTATCATATAGAATTTGTCTTTCTGTCTGACTTATTTCACTAAGGCTGATATTTTCCAGGTCTGTCCATGTTGCTACAAATGGCAGTATTCCCTTCTTTTTTTATGATTGGGTAATCTGTCTCATGTTCTTAAGCCAGTTGTCTGTTGATGGGCACTTGAGTTGAGTCCATGTCTTGGCTGCAGTGCTGCTGTGAATGTTGGGGTGCATGTATCTTTTCAAATCTTTAGAATTTTTATTTTTCCCAGATGTATATATACCCAAGAGTGGAATTGCTAGATCATATGGTAACTATGTCTTTAGTTTTTAAAGGAATCTCCAAACTGTTTTCTACAGTCACCGCAACCAGTTTACATTCCCACCAGCGGTGTGTGTATGAGGGATCCCTTTTCTCCACACACTCTCCAGCAATTTTTATTTGTAGACTTTTTGATGTTGGCCATTCTTAATGGTATGAGGTGATACCTCATTGTGGTTTTGATTTGTATTTCTCTAATAATTGCTGATGTTGAGCATCTTTTCAAGTGCCTGTTGACCATATACATCTTCTTTGGAGAAGTGTCTGTTTAGATCTTCTGCTCAGTATTTGGATGGGGTGGCTTGTTTGATACTGAGTTGTATAAGCTGTTTGGAAATTAATCCCTTGTTAGTCGCATCAGTTGTAAATCTTTTTTCCCATTCCTAGGTTGTCTTTTTGCTTTATGATTTCCTTTGCTGTGCAAAACCTTTAAGTTTGATTAGAGTCCGTTTTTTTTTTCTAATTTTTGCTTTTGTTTCTTTTGCTGTGGGAGACTGATCTGAGAAAACATTATTATGATTTGTGTCAAAGAATGTTCTGCCTATGTTTTTTTCTAAGAGTTTAGTCTTCCTGATAAATTCAGAACAAGAAAAGGATGCTCATTCTTACCACCTCTATTTAGCATAGTGTTGGAAGTCCTAGCCACAGCAATCAGATAAGAAAAAGAAATAAAAGGTATCCAAATTGGAAGGGAGGAAGTGAAACTGTCAGTATTTGCAGATGTCATGATGCTCTATATATACAGAATCCTAAAGTCTCCACATGAAAAACTGTATTAGAACTAATAAATGATTTCAGCAAGGTAATGGGATTTAAGACTAATACACTGAAATCTGTTGAACGTCTATACACTAATAATGAACTGCCAGGAAAAAAATCCTGGTTAAAGTTGCATCAGAAAACTTAAATACCTAGGAAAAGATATAATGAAGGAGCTGGAAGACCTATGTGCCAAAAACTATAAACCCTAAGGACAGAAATTGAAGATGATTCAAAGAATTGGAAAGATATTCTATGCTCTTGAATTGGAAACTTAATATTGTTGAAATGGCCATAGTACCCAAAGCAATCTACAGATTGAGTGTAATCCCTACCAAAACACCGGTGATGTTTTCCACAGAACTAGAATGCTGGAAGAAGCACAAGCTGGAATCAAGATGGCCGGGAGAAATATCAATAACCTCAGATACACAGACAACACCACCCTTATGGCAGAAAGTGAAGAGAAACGAAAAAGCCTCTTGATGAAAGTGAAAGAGGAAAGTGAAAAAGTTGACTTAAAGCTCAACATTCAGAAAACGAAGATCATGGCATGTGGTCCCATCACTTCATGGGAAATAGATGGGGAAAGAGTGGAAATAGTGGCAGACTTTATCTTTTTGGGCTCCAAAATCACTGCAGATGGTGACTGCAGCCATGAAATTAAAAGACACTTACTTCTTGGAAGGAAAGTTATGACCATCATAGCATATTGAAAAGCAGAGACATTACTTTGCCAACAAAGATCCATCTAGTCAAGGCTATGGTTTTTCCTGTGGTCATGTATGGATGTGAGAGTTGGACTGTGAAGAAAGCTGAGCACCAAAGAATTGATGCTTTTGAACTGTGGTGTTGGAGAAGACTCTTGAGAGTCTCTTGGACTGCAAGGAGATCCAACCAGTCCATCCTAAAGATCAGTCCTGGATGTTCCTTGGAAGGACTAGTGCTAAAGCTGAAACTCCAGTACTTTGGCCACCTCATGCGAAGAATTGACTCATTGGAAAAGACCCTGATGCTGGGAGGGATTGGGGGCAGGAGGAAAAGGGGATGACAGAGGATGAGATGGCTGGACGGCATTACTGACTCAATGGACGTGAGTTTGAGTAAACTCCGGGAGATGGTGATAGACAGGGAGGCCTGGCGTGCTGCGATTCATGGGGTCGCAGAGTCAGACGCGACTGAGCGACTGAACTGAAGTGATTGAGAATAAATAATCCTAAAGTTTATGGGACCACAAAAGACCCCAAATTGCCAAAGCCATCCTGAGGAAAAAGAACAAAGCTTGGAGGTGTACCCTTTCCAGACTTAAGACTACTATAGAGCTGCAGTAGTCGGAACAGTATTCTACTGGCCCAAAAACACATACAAGATAGATCTGTGGGAGTGAATAGCGAGCCAAGAAATAAACCCATGCATCTACAGTTAATTATTATCTACAGCAAAGGAGATAAGAATATACATTGGAGAAAAGCCAGTCTCTTCACTTGGTGTTGGGAAAGCTGGACACCTGTGTGTGAAACAATGAAATCAGAACATTCCCTCACATATATGCAAATAAACTCAAAATGTAAGCTCTAAATACAAGACGTGACCCTATAAAACTTAGAGGGAGCATAGTCTAAATTTCTTATCCCGAGTTATCTAATTCCCTCCCCGAGGTCATCACTGATAATATTTCTGGTGTATTTGTCTGTAAGTGATATAATCCTATAAAAAGACGAGTGCACTTATAGTATAAAACAGCCGGCTTTCTTTATTTTTTGTTTTATCACAACCAAGTTTAGTTTTTTTTTTCTTTTTTAGATCCTATAGGACTTTCTGTTTCCTTCTAAGGTTTATTTCATCGGATGAAAGTGTAACTTGATCATTTTCATCAGTGAATTTGAAAATGGAATTAGGAATGGATCCGTTTTTTAGTATTAGTTGTCTGCTGTGAGTACTATGTGAATACTGTAAATTCCTAATAATTTTTGCAGTTTATAAAATTTTTTTCTATGCTAGTTATTTGAACTCAGCTCTGTAAGGCAATGGTGAGTTCTTAGAAGTCAGAACTACTAATGCTTCTCAGGTTCTAGTGGTAAAGAACCCCCCTGCCAATGCAGGTTAGGTATAAGAGATTCTGGTTCGATCCCTGGGTCGGGAAGATCCCCTGGAGGGGAGAATGTGGCACCCCCACTCCAGTATTCCTGCCTGGAAAATCCCACGGACAGAGGAGCCTGGTGGGGTGCAGCCCGTGGGGATGCAAAGAGTTGGACACGACTGAAGCAACTTAGCACACAAGATATTACCAGGCTTTTTTTCTATATTGGCGTATGCAATTCTGGTATAACAGGCAGTAATGGGTAAAAATGCTGACTCCTTAACATGATTCAAGGCAGTGGCGCCAGCTGTGTTAGTAGTCAGTTTATATTTACTGTCTCCTTACACTGGTAGCTAAAGTGAAGAAAGCTTTAAGTATGGCATTGGCAAGCAGTAAAAATCATTTATTTAAATGTTAGTTGTTGAATGTTGGTTTTTAAATACCGTGTAGTGTACTGTGGACAGAATTGTGTCCCTGTGAAATTCATATGTTGAAACAGTGTAATGACATTTGGAGATAGGGCCTTTGGGAGATCCTTAGGTTTAGATGAAATCGTGAAGGTAGAGCCTTTGTAGTGGGATTAGTGTCTTTACAGGAAGAGACATCAGAGAGCTTCCTGTCTCTTCTGTGCCCCATGAGGAAGCAGGAGGAAGGTGGCTGCCGGCAAGCCAGAAGGGAACCCTCCCTGGGACTTGGACGGTGCTCGTACCCTGCTTTCAGATTTCCAGCTCCGTAACTGTGGGAAAGTGAATTTCTGTTGTGTAAGTCTTTCAGTCTGTGGTAGTTACGGCAGCCTGAGCAGACAGATACGTACTGTGTAATGAAAGGAGAAGTATGGATAAAGCAGTTTTTCCCACTTAGGAAAGTATGGCATTTCTCTTGATGGCAAGTTATGTAATGATGATACTCACTTTTTCCCATGGAACCCATTTTTTACATGAAAGAATGACAGGCTGTTCATAGAGAAGTGTGGCAAGTATAGAGGGCAGGGGCCTAAATGAACTATCAGGAATGAAAGAGGGGCTATCACTGCAGAGTTTACAGACATTGAGTGACAGTGAGGGAACACTAGGAAAACTCTGTGCCCTAAAATTTGATAGCTTGAGTGAAAATGATCAATTCCAGTGACAAACTACTAAAACCTACTCAAGAAGAAATAAATAACCTGAGTAGCCCATATGTTTGAAAGAAACACATATTTTTCTTGGTTAAAAATCCTTTCAAAAAAGGAAACTTGAGATTCAGATGGTTTTACAGGTGAAGTTCATGAAACATTTAAGGAGGATATAATAGACTTTACTGGTGGTCCAGTGATTAAGACTGCCCTTGCACTGCAGAGGGCATGGGCTTAATCACTGGTTGGGGAACTAAGATCTGGCATGCCAGCAACCAATTTTTAAAAAAAAAAAAAGAGGAAATGATACAGGTTTTATAGTCTTTTCCAGGAAATGTTAGAAGAAACGCTTTCCACCTCAGTATATAAGGCTTAATAAAAACCAAATACAAAACCAAATACAAGAAAGTAAAATATATCAGTACACCTTGCAAACACAGATGCAAAAGTCACAAAATATTAGTGATTCACATATAGCCAATTATAGTAAGTCATGACTAAATGGGATTTATTCTGGAAATGAAAGGCTGCTCAACATTTGAAAATCAGTTAGGGGTAATTTATCGTATTAATAGGCTAGTCTTTGTAGAGGTTAGTCATTTGATATAGTTTTTCATACTTTCCTGCTAAAAATTCTTAGAAACTGCATTCTGGCATGCCATGGAAGGAATGGAAGGGATTTTCTCTTACCTTGAAATGTGTGCATGCTCAGTCGTGTCCAACTCTTTGCAACCCCATGGACTGTAGCCCACCAGGCTCCTCTGTCCATGGGATTTTCCAGGCAGGAATACTGGAGTGGGTTGCCATTTCCTTCAGGAGATCGTCCCGACCCAGGAATCAAACTCCTGTCTCTTGCATCTTGTGCATTGGTAGGTGGATTCTTAACCACTGGCACCACCTTGGAAGCGTCATTCACCCATGAGCGGCAACTGTAAAAGTTTATGACTAAGGTCATATTTGGGCTTCCCTGGTGGCTCAGACAGTAAATAATCTGCCTGCAGTGCAGGAGACCTGTGTTCAATCCCTAGGTCAGGAAGGTCCCTGGAGAAGGAAATGGCAGTCTACTCCAGTATTCTTGCCTGGCAAATCCCATGTACCAAGGAGCCAGGTAGGGCTACAATCCGTGGAGTCATGAAGAGTCGGACACAACTGAGTGTCATAACACAATGTCATATTTAATGGTACATACTTTAGTGGTGAAAGACAGTGCTTTTGCCCTTAAAATTTAGAACAATGCAATAAGACAGGAAAGAAAAAAGTACAGAGAACTTTCAGAACAGAAAAGAAGAAATAAAATTGCCTCTGTTTGCAAATGACTTGATTGTCTTTGCAGAAATCCCCAAGACATCTGCAGGAAAGCTTCTAGAACTAGTGAGTTTAGTAAGAATTCAGCATATGTAGACAATTTATACAATTAGTTATGTTTCTGTATACCAGCAATGAAATTATGTCAAAACTGGTTAACATTTAAGTAGCATCAAAAAAATAGATGTAAGTTTGGCAAAGTGTGTACAGGATCTCTGAGCTGAAAAGTATAAAACACTGATGAAAGAAATTAAAGAAGGTCCAATTATAGAGAATTTACCTGTTTGTGGTTTTGAAGACTAAACATTAAGATGTAATTTCTCCTCAGATTGATCCACCGGATCAGAATCTCAGAAACATTTTTTGTAGATAATGATAAGCTGCTTTTAGAAAATCATAGAATGACAAAGAAACACAGATTGCTAAAAGGCTTTTGCTAAAGAACAACATCGTTGGAGAGTCTGATATGAAATTTAGCTAATTTCAAGGCGTTTTTTACAGTTAGAGTAATCAGGGTGTCAAGGTACACCTCTGGAAAATGCAAAAGGCTGTTGAGTAGAAAAAAGAGTCTTTTTTTGTAATTGGTTACAGAATAATTGAGAAATGTAAAACAATAAAATTGACACAGGAGCAAACAGAAAAATCTTTGTAGCCTTGACTTAGATAGAGACTTATTAGATATAATCAAAAGCACAGAATCAATTGGTAAATTTGATTTAGTTAACATGGAAACTTCTACTCTGAAAGAAATGGAGAGAATGAAAAGTGTTAGATTGACAGAAAATACTTGCAGATCACATATCTGATAAAGATTTTGTTTGTAGATTGTTGAAAGAACTCTCTAGAAACTCAGCACTAAGAAAACAGCCCCAGGGAGTCCCACTGAAGTCCAGTGATTATGGCTCCCTGCTCTCAGTGCCAAGGGCCTGGGTTAAATCCCTGGTTGAGGAACTAAGATCCCACAAGCCATCAAGTGGGGCCAAAAAATAAAAGAAGGAAAGAAAACAATCCACTTTAACAGTAGTAGGCAAAAGATTTGAACAGAAGCTCTGCTGAAAAGATTTGAGTGACAAGTAAGTACCTGAAAAGACTTCTACATCATTAGTCTCTAGGGAAATGCAAATTAAACCTCAGCAAGATGCTACTTCTTGGGACTTCCCTGGTGGCCCAGTGGTAAAGAATCTTCTTGACAATGCAGGAGATACATGGGTTCGATCCCTGGTCCTGAAAGATCCCATATGCAGCAGAGCAACTAAGGCCAAGCACAACTCTTGAGGCTGTGCTCTGGAGCTTGGGAGCTGCAACTCCCCAGGTGGTCCATGTACCCGAGAATCAGTGCTCCACAACAGGAGAAGCCACTGCAGTGAGAAGCCTGCGAGCCACAGCGTAGCCCTGCTCACCGTGACTACAGAGAAGCTTGCATAGCAGTGAAGACCAGCACGACCAGAAGCAACCGAAGTCATAGACCTAGCTTTATTCATATGCCTGCTTAGTTGCTAAGTCATGTTTGCGTCTTTGCACCCCTATGGACTGTAGTCCACCAGGCTCCTCTGTCCGTGGGATTTTCCAGGCAAGACTGGAGTGGGTTTTCAGTTCCTTCTCTAGGGGATCTTCCGACCAGGAGTGAAACCCCCGTCTGCTGCGTTGGCAGGTGTTTTCTTTACCCCTGAACCACCTGAGAAGCCCATGGGTGTGAGTGTGGGTGGGTGTGGGTGGGTGTGGGTGTGTTTACCCCTGAACCACCTGAGAAGCCCGTGTGTGTGTCTTTTACTACTTCTCAACTTTTGGAATGATTAAGAAGCAAGACAACCTTGTCCTCCACTTAGCCGACTATATACCAAGTGTTAGTGAGGATGTAGCTAGGACTGAGCTACTGAGCACACAGCAGAGAGCAACTGAAACTTTTACACATTGCTGTTGGGAATGCAGAAATGGTACAACCACTTTGGGTAACAGTTTGTTTCCCATAAAGTTAAACTTACGTGACCCAGTAGTTTCAATCCTAGATATTTACTCAAGACAAATGAGAATTTATGTTCACACAGAAACTACTGTGAATGTTCATAGCAAAAAAGTAACAGCTGGTGAGGATATGGAGCAACACGAAGTTGCATTCACTGCTGGTGGGAATGCAAAATGGTGCAGCCACTCTGGACAGTTTGTTAGTTGTTTTACAAAAGAAATTAGACGCTTTATCAGTGGACCCAGTAATCACACTCCTTGGAGTTTAACCAAATGAGTTAAAAATATTTAAGTGCATAGAAAAGACCTCCATATGAATATTTACAGTAACTTTATTCATAATTGCCAAAACTTACGTAACCAAGCTATACTTGATAGGTAAGTGGATAAATGTGATCCATCCAGACAATGGAATGTTAGTACTGAAAGGAAACAGCTAACCTATTGTGGAAAAGACCTAGAGGGGTTTCAATACATATTTCCACGTGAAGGAAGCCAATCTGAATACGTCTTTCAAAACTCATAGGGTGTACAGTACTGAGAATGAACCCTCATAGAAACTTCGGGCTTTGAGAGACAGTGAGGCATTAATGTTGGTGCACTGGTTTTAACTTTCACTCTGATGCTGAATATTGTGGGGGAGGGGCACTGTGTGTCTGTGTGTCTAGGAATTCTGTGCTTTCTGCTAACTTGCTGTGGAGCTAAAAACTGCTTTAAAGAAAAAAGGAAGGTGAAAGGCTTAATATGCTGAAAACTAAAAAATTGAAGATGATTCAGAGATATGAAAAGGTATCCCATGCTCTTATATTGGAAGAATTAATATTGTTAAAATCGCCATACTGCCTAAAGCAATCTGCAGATTTAATATGATCCCTGTCATATCACCCATTATGTTTTTCACACAACTAGAACAAAGAATTCTAAAGTTTACATGGAACCATAAAAGACCCGGGATTGCCAAAGCAATCATGAGGGAAAAGAACCAAGCAGGAGAAATCACCCTCCAGACTTCAGACAATACTACAAAGCTATAGTAATCAAAACAGCATGCATGATACTGGCACAAAAGCATATATGGATCAATAAAACAGAGAGCCCAGAAACAGCCCCCCCCCCACACCTACAGTCAGTTAATTTTTGACAAAGGAGGCAAGACTATACAGTGGGAATAAGATAGTCTTTTCAGCAAATGGTGTCGGGAAGGTTGGACAGCTTCATATAAATAAAGTTAGAACATACCCTCACATCACACACAAAAACTTAAAATGTCTTAGACTACGTATGAGAGACTACACTGTGAAACTCCTAGAAGAGAACATAGGCAAAACATTCATTGATGTAAATTGTACCAATGTTTTCTTAGGTCAGTCACCCAAGGCAGTAGAAATAAAAGCAAAAATTAACAAATGTGACCTATTCAAACTTACAAATTTTTACATAGCAAAGGAAACCATAAACAAGATGAAAGACAACCTATGAAATGGAAGGAAATATTTGTAAATGATGTGGCCAACAAGGGATTAATTTGTAAAATAAAGTTATGTTTTAAAAAACCCTGTCAAAAAAATGGGCAGAAGATTTAAATAGACATTTCTCTGAAGAAAACATAGGTGGCCAATAAGCATGTGAAAAGATGCTCAGCATTGCTAATTACTAGAGAAATGTAAATCAAAACCACAATGAGGTATCACCTCACACTGGTCAGAATGGCTGGCCTTCATTAAAAAATCTACTCAAAATTCTCCAACCCAGGCTTCGCAGCAGTACATGGATCGTGAACTTCCAGATGTTGAAGCTGGATTTAGAAAAGGCAGAAGAACCAGAGATGAAATTGCCAACCATCCATTGGATCATTGAAAACGCAAGAGTTTCACAAAAACATCTGCTTCATTGACTATGCCAAAACCTTTGACTGTGGGGATCACAACAAACTGTGGAAAATTCTTCAAGAGATGGGAATACCAGACCACCTGACCTGCCTCCTGAGAAATATGTATGCAGGTAAAGAAACAGCAGTTAGAACTGGACATGGAAGAACAGACTGGTTCCAAATCAGGAAAGGAGTATGTCAAGGCTGTGTATTGTCACCCTGCTTATTTAACTTACATGCAGAGTACATCATGAGAAACACTGGGCTGGACGAGGCACAAGCTTGCCAGGAGAAATAGCAATAACCTCAGATATGCAGATGACACTACCCTTATGGCAGAAAGTGAAGAAGAACTAAAGAGCCTCTTGATGAATGTGAAAGAGGAGAGTGAAAAAGTTGGCTTAAAACTCAACATTCATAAAGCTAAAATCATGGCATCTGGTCCCATCACTTCATGGGAAATAGATGGGGAAACAGTTGAAAACAGTGTCAAACTTTACTTTTTGGGGCTCCGAAATCACTGCAGATGGTGACTGCAGCCATGAAATTAAAAGATGCTTACTCCTTGGAAAGAAAGTTATGACCAACCTAGATAGCATATTAAAAAGCAGAGACATTACTTTGCCAACAAAGGTCTGTTTAGTCAAGGCTATGGTTTTTCCAGTAGTCATGTATGGATGTGAGAGTTGGACTATAAAGAAAGCTGAGCGCCGAAGAATTGATGCTTTTGAAATGTGGTGTTGGAGAAGACTCCTGAGAGTCCCTTGGACTGCAAGGAGATCCAACCAGTCCATCCTAAAGGAGATCAGTCCTGAATATTCATTGGATGGACCAGTGCTGAAGCTGATACTCCAGTACTTTGGCCACTTGATGTGAAGAACTGACTCATTTGAAAAGACCCTGATGCTGGGAAAGATTGAAGGCGGGAGGAGAAGGGGATGACAGGATGAGATGGTTCGATGGCATCACTGACTCAATGGACATGAGTTTGAGTAAACTCTGGGAGTTGATGATGGACAGGGAGGCCTGGCGTGCTGCAGTCCATGGGGTCACAAAGAGTCGGACACAACTGAGTGACTGAACTGAACAAATTAAAAAATGCCAGAGAGGGTGTGGGGAAAAGGGAACCCTCCTACGCTGTTGGTGGGAATAAAAACTAGTGCAGCTACTCTGGGAAAATGGTATGGAGCTTCCTCAAAAAGCTATAAATAGAGTTGCCATAGATCCAGCAATTCCACTCCTGGGCGTATTATCTGGATAAAATTATAATTCAAAAAGTACCTGCAGCCCCTGTGTTCATACATTACAGTAATCAAGACATGGAAACAACCTAAATGCCCATAGGCAGATGAGTGCATAAAGATGGGTGCGTGTATAGCGTGGAATGCTCTTTCTTCATAAAAAGGACTGTTGTTTGCAGCAATATGGCTGGGTCCAGAGATTGCCATACCAAGTGAAGCTAAGGCAGAAGGAGAAAGACAAATACCACATGTATCTTCTGTGGACTCTAACTTATGACTCACATGCACTTGCCTACGAAACAGACTCACAGGCAGAGAGTACAGACTTGGCGGTTGCCGAGGGAGAGGGAGGGATGGAATGGGAGTGTGGGGTTAGTAGATGCAGACTAGACTATTATATATAGACTGTATGAACAAGTTCCTGCTGTATCACACAGCGAACTGTATTCAGTATCTTGTGATAAGCTATAACGGAAAAGAATATTAAAAAGCATGTATATATGTATATGTATAACTGAGTCACTTTGCTGTATAGCAGAAATTAGCACAACATTGTAAATCAACTATAATTTTAAAAGGTATATAGAGTATTAAATTTAAATGGAAAGGGTAATGAGCTGTGGCATTCAGACTTCTTGAGTATATGTTAAATATTTTTCTTGATGATGAATGTAAGTAGACTGTTGCTTCAGGGAAAACAACTGTTAGTATTTGTTGCCAGTGATAAAAATTTAGTTTTCAAGCAAGAATTACAGTTTTGGAAAACTTGTGTCTGTGAGGTTGACTTTCCCAGTAGTTAGTAGTTTTAATGATGAGGTCAGTGATGATTGTAATAAAAATTACATATATTTTATAAGAAGTGTGACAGATGAAATAATCGAATTTTGTGGAACCATTGCTTTCCAAGTGATCAGTGAATGATGTTGTAAAATCACCCATGGTTTAAAGTTTCAAAGTGCAAAAATAAACCAGTGTATTTTAACATAACAGTACAAAAAGCTTATTGATGTTGCACTATAGTTAATATTTAAGAAACTATCACTCGTCAAGTTTTGTTGGAATATCAAAGAGTACCTATAATTTTCTTCCTGTTTCCTAATATATATCTCTGTGTGCCCAGACATTTTCCCTGTACTTTAAGTAACGTACTGTAACAGATTGAATACAAAAGCTGACAAGAGGACTTCTGTGGTGGTGCACTTGATGAGAATCCACGTGCCGGTTCAGGGGACACAGGTTTGTCTCCTGGTCCCGGGAGCATTCCACATGCCTCGAAGCAACGAGTAAGCTCGTGCGCCACAACCACAGACCCCATGCTCCAGAGCCTACACACCGCAGCTAGAGAAAGCCCTCCAAAAGGCCCTCACAAAAACCCAGTGCAGCCAAAATAAAATAAATAATTTTTTTTAAAAAGGTCCAACTTAAAGAAAAAGACATGAGATTTCAGCTGTTTTCAGTTAAGCTAGACACTAAAGAGATTTGCAGAAATGTAAACACAATGCGTCTCTCACTGGTTGTTTTTGGTGAAGGGAAAATAGTTATTATGAGTTTATGTTTGTTCTAAAATAGGTTAAATACTTTGAATTTTTCTAATTTTTAAATTTTAATTTCTTTAATTTCTAATATGGTAAGTATCTACAGTTATAAATACCACAATAAACAAAAATTGGGTGGGAAGGAAGCCTCAATTTTTAAGAGTAAAGGAGCCCTGAAATAAGAATTTGCTACTGTGAAGAAACTCTTTCAGAGAATTCTATGGCAGTCTATTGGTTAGTACTTGGCATTTTCACTGCTGTGACCTGGATTTAATTCCTGTTGTGGAACGAACATCCCGCAAGATGCTGAGAATGGGTTTTTTTTTAAAAAAGCAAAGCAGCTGTTTTATAACTAGGCTATCTAAGTTATTTTGTTCCGTGGTTCCCAAACTTTGCCACACTAAAGTATCACTTAGAAGTTTTTAAAACTCTCAGCTGTTCATATCCCATACTATCAAATCAGAATGAAGTTGAGAGCCTTAAAGTCTAACCTTAGGAACTGCTGACTTCAGCTCATCCTTGAATGTTTGAATTCTTTGTCTTTAATTTAATTTGGGAGGTCACTTTATGGTTACCTTAGCTGAGGCGTAGGTTTTGTTTACTTGTGCAAAGATGATTCAATAATCCAGTAAGAATTTGTTTGCTTAGTTTTTATTGATTTGAACAGTTGATAATGTATAATTCAGTTTTAAAAACTAATAATGGGAAAACCCTCTTTCTGTGGTAATGACAAGGGGGGAAAAACACATCCAATAACCACTGACTTTATCTCCATTGAAAACAGTTGATGGTACAGGTTCCTTATCCCAGAATCACACTTTTGAAATACTAAGTTGTACTGTCTAATTAAGTAGACAGATTTGTGGTCATATGCATTAAAGTTATTTTTAATATTTTTGTGCCTTTAAAATGGCACAGAAAACTGAATGCAAAAGCCCAAATACAGTATCAGGAAACATTCATTAAGCTGATCCAGTGCAATATCCACTAAAATGTCTCAGTAACCTTGTACCTAGGTATACAACCAAAGCTGCTTACCCCAAGTAAGTACACAGTATTGTGCAGTTAAATCTGAGGCTGAAAGCAATAAAAGTTGGAAAACTCCTACACTGAGGATTAACTGAAATTGATTTTTAATGTCATGTTTAGTTACCAACAAGATACAGTCATGTGAAGTTTTTTTCTAATGGAGAGTTGATTTTATTTTTTTCCCCATTTTTAAATGTAAATATATTTTTAAAATGTTAACAGTGTTGTGTTGGTTTCTGCCGTATGACGACGCAAATCAGCAATAATTGTACATACCTCTCCTCCTCCCATAGCTTCCCTTCCTTCCCCTCATCTTATCTCTACAGGTCATCACAGAGCGCCAGACTGGGCTCTGTGTGCTACGCAGCACGTTCTCATCAGCCATCCATCTTACAGCTAATAGTGTATATATGTTGATGTTGCTTTCTCTTTTTGTCCCACTCTGTCCCTTCCCCACTGTGTCCACAAGTCCAGAATCATGTGAACTTTTATAAACTACTTAAACAGTTTCCTTCTTGTTTGTTTTATTTTAATGGAATGGTCTCAGTATAATGTCTCCTGACTTGTTCAGGATTCATATTTATCAATGATTGGACATCCAAGAGAGAATACAATGTTCGTTTTGTTATTGGTCTTTTTTTTTTTTTTTTAACCGCTGTAGAAAACTCCCAAGTTCTGTGACAGTTCAGTTCAGTTTAGTCGCTCAGTTTAGTTGCTCAGTCGTGTCTGACTCTCTGCGACCCCATGGACTGCTGCACGCCGGGCTTCCCTGTCCATCACCAACTCCTGGAGTTTACTCAAACTCATGCCTATTTAGTCAGTGATGCCATCCAACCATCTTATCCTCTATCATCCCCTTCTTTTGCCTTCAATCTTTCCCAGCATCAGGGTCTTTTCAAATGAGTCAGTTCTTCTCATCAGGTGGCCAAAGTATACGAGTTTCAGCTTCAGCCTCGGTCCTTCCAATAAATATTCAGGACTGATCTCCTTTAGGATGGACTGGTTGGATCTCCTTGCAGTCCAGGGGACTCTCAAGTCTTCTCCAACACCACAGTTCAAAAGCATCAGTTCTTTGGTGCTCAGTTTTCTTTATAGTCCAGCTCTCACATCCATACATGACCACAGGAAAAACCATAGCTTTGACTAGATGGACTTTTGTTGGCAAAGAAATGTCTCTGCTCTTTAATAAGCTGTCTAGGTTGGTCATAACTTTCCTTCCAAGGAGCAAGCATCTTTTAATTTCATGGCTTCAGTCACCATGTGCAGTGATTTTGGAGCCCCCCAAAATAAAGTCAGCCACTGTTTCCCCATCTATTTCCCATGAAGTGATAGGACCAGATGCCATGACCTTAGTTTTCTGAATGTTGAGTTTTAAGCCAACTTTTTCACTCTCCTCTTTCACTTTCATCAAGAGGCTCTTTAGTTCATTGTTTTTTGCCATAAGGGTAGTGTCATCTGCATATCTGAGGTTATTGATATTTCTCCCGGCAAGCTTGATTTCAGCTTGTGCTTCATCCAGTCCATCATTTCTCATGATGTACTCTGCACATAAGTTAGATAAGCAGGGTGACGATATGCAGCTTTGACATACTCCTTTCCTGATTTGGAACCACTCTGTTCTTCCATGTCCAGTTCTAACAGTTGCTTCTTCACCTGCATACAGATTTCTCAAGAGGCAGGTCAGGTGGTCTGGTATTCATTCCCATCTCTTGAAGAATTTTCCATGGTTTATTGTGGAATAATAACAATAAATAACAGTCAAAGGCTTTGGTGTAGTCAGTGAAGCAGATGTTTTTCTGAAACTCTCTTGCTTTTTCAATGATCCAATGGATGTTGGTAATTTCACATCTGGTTCTTCTGCCTTTTCTAAATCCAGCTTGGATATCTGGAAGTTCTCGGTTCACATACTGTTGAAGCCTGGCTTGGGGAATTTTGAGCACACTTTACTAGCGTGTGAAATGAGTGCAGTTGTGTGGTAGTTTGAGCCTTCTTTGTCATTGCCTTTCTTTGGGGGTGGATGGGGGCCAGTCCTGTGGCCACTGCTGAGTTTTCTAAATTTGCTGGCATGTCTAGTGCAGCACTTTCACAGCATCATCTTTTTGGATTTGAAATAGCTCAACTGGAATTCCATCACCTCCATGAGCTTCGTTCATAGTGATGCTTCCTAAGGCCCACTTGACCATCCATGTTGCTGCAAATGACATTATTTCACTCTTTATAATGGCTGAGTAATACTCCATTGTCTGTATGGCACGTTTTCTTTATCCATTTCTCTGTTGATGGATATTTAGGTTGCTACCACGTCTTGGCTGTTGTAAACAGTGCTGTAATGAACATTGGGGTGCATGTATCCTTTCAGATCATGTTTTTGTTTATACAGTTTCTATTTTTACATTTTTTATAGTTTTTATTACTTTAATCAGACGTTAGTCTCAGTGAAATGAGTTATTGTTTCGCACAGTTCAGAGTGAAACTTGTAATGACTTCTTTAAGAAAAGCATTTGTGTAGGGACTTCCTTGGCAGTCCAGTGGTTAACACTTTGCCTTCCAGTGAAAGAGGCATGGTTCAGTCACTGGTCAGGGAACTACGATCCTACATGCTGTGCAGTGTGGCCAAAAAAAGGGGCGTTTGTTTGTTTTCCCTATCTTCATCTGTAATCTTGGTGATATCAGATGACTAAGACTAAAAAAGAGGTTATTCTGTAATAGTTGGGACAAGAAGCAGAATTAGAATGCTTGTATGGATTTGCATGCACAAGCATTTGAGAACTAAGTCTGGGTATTCCAGTTTGTTCACAGACTAATCAGTACATTGGCTAAAGGAATAATATATTTCATACAGAATAATATCTTTGAGCAAAAAGTATCTTTGGAGTTATCTGCGTTAAACTTGTTGTCCAGGTTGAGAAAACAGATGCAGAGAAGTTGCATGACTTGCCTAATTTTGGAGAAAGCTTGAAGCTGCTTACTTTTGTGGATTCAGGAGTCTTTGTATTTGCCAAAAATAGAGGTGGGGACCAGACACCACAAAGTATGAAATCTGTTCTGTGAACTTAGTGATATTCGTTGAATCAGAACAATACGTTGTACCTGATGCAAGGTACAATAAAAAGTAGGCACTTGGTAAAATTGTGCCGATTCCTTGAAATGTTGAAGGTTAGTCTGTATGAGAAAGATGAGGAATTCAGTGTTTCAGGTGGAGTGTTTTTTTTCCTAAGCAGTTTGGTTCTATTGTTAGTATGTATTTAATAATCATACACAAATTTCTTGTTCTCATTCTACCTCAGTTTCTGTCTTGCCTGCAACCTCCTTCCCCCTACCCCATTTCCTCTATCTCTCCCTCATGCTCCACCTCAGATATGTGATAAATACGCTTTGGGGACGACCCTGACTACTAGTTTAAATTTGTTGTTTCTGTTAGTGTAGCTCAAATGTGAATAATGCAATGAGTAGAAATTACAGTAATTATTTTTATGAAAGGTAAAGCTCTTCTTTCTTTGTATTTTGTTATTTATATGGTTCCTTGAATTACAGTCTCCTGAGTGAAGCTTGGAAAGCATAGTTTCAGTGATTTGATTGATGGTTCTTTCTATCTGGGCCACTCAGTGTTAACCTCATGTATCATGTTTTCTGCTGTTGCAATCAAAGAGAGCTGTTATATCATTATTGTAGGCATCTTTTGGCAACCCATGTTGAAGGAGAATCAGGAGGTCTAGGTGCTTTGCTCTGCCTCTGTGTTAATCTGCTTGGGTTGCCAGGACAAAGTGCCATAGACTGGGTGGCTTAAACAGAAAACAATTTTCACACAGTTTTGCAAGTTAGAAGTCTAAGATTAAGATGTGAGCAGGGGGTTAGTTTCTCCTGAGACCTCTCTTCTTGACTTGTAGATGGCTGTTGTCTTCCTTTGTTTTCACATGGCTCTTCTTCTGTGCATGTCTGTATCATAATCTCCTCTTCTGATTAGGGTGCTAGTCATAAGGATCAGAGCTTTATCTCCAAATACAGTCATATTCTGAGGTATTGGAGGTTAGGACTTCACATAGGAATTTGTGAAGGACACACCTCAGCTCGTAGCAACCACTGAATGGCTTTGTTTTTGACTTTGGACAAGTTATAGTGGTTTGCATGAAGTGATGCTGATGTGTGTTAAGACATTTATGAAGATTGATTATTGTCAGGAGGTTTGTTTATGTTTTATTTTAGGGCTGGATTTTGATTTGGAATATACTTTTTTTTTTCTCTCTTTCTTCATGCTGGACCTTTATTTCTAGAACACAAGTGGTACTTGACCATTCACGGAAAAGTGAAAGGCCTTTTTTTTCTCTTTTCTTTTTTTTTTTAAAGTGTGGGTGAAACTGAAGTCGCTCAGTCGTGTCCGACTCTTTGCGACCCCATGGACTGTAGCCTACCAGGCTCCTCCCTCCGTGGGATTTTCCAGGCAAGAGTACTGGAGTGGGTTGCCATTACCTTCTCCAAGGCCTTTTTTTTCTGAACAAGTTTTATCAACAGATCAGTAAATGGAAATATATTTTCTCCCACCCTCTGTAAAATCTTTTTGAAAGCTTTATATCTATTTGTCCATGGATTCGCAAAGAATTGAACACAACTGAGTGAGCTGAACTGTGTTTAGTTTAGTCTTGTTTTTGACATACCTCGTGGCATGTGGGGTCTTAGTTCCCCAGCGAAGTATGGAACCTGGGCCCCCTGAATTGGAAGCATGGATCTTAACCACTGGACTGCCAGGAAGTACCTGTGATGTCTTAAATGAAAGAGTAATATTTTTTTTTCTAGCTTTAACAAGTGAATTATTTAAAAGTGTTAGTAACAACATATTGATTGGCTTGCATTTGACTTCAGCATTGACTTCAAAATTTTCTCATATTGGTACAGTAGATCCTAGGTTTGGCTTGCATTTGACTTCAGCATTGATTCAAATATTTTCTCATCTTTGTACAGCAGATCGTAGGTTTGGCTCTTGGTTAGTGCTTTGTATCCGTGTGCCCATCACCCACCTTAATACCGTCAGCTTCCTGTAGCCGCTTCATCTGTGGCGGTGCTTTAGCCACGAAGCCGGATCTGACTCCTGTGACTCCATGGTCTGTAGCCTGCCAGTGTTCCCTTTACTCCATATGAAATTTTTTTCCAGTGGACTAAACCCCTATTTTTTAAGTGAGGTAAAAGTCATATAGCATAAAATTCACTGTCCTAACCGTTGTAGTGTCCAATTCAGTGCTACTCAGTGTTTTCTCAGTGTTGTGCAACTGCCACCTCTGCCTAGTTCCAGATATTTCCATCATCATCAAAGGAAGCTCCATTCCCATTCTTCCCTTTGCCTGCCAACCACTAATGCGCTTTTGTCACTGTGTGTTAACCTTTTCTCGATTTGAGTATACATGAAGGCATATATTGCTGGGGGAAATATCAGTAACCTTAGACATGCAGATGACAGCACCCTTATGGCAGAAAGTGAAGAGGAGCTAAAAAGCCTCTTGATGAAAGTGAAAGTGGAGAGTGAAAAAGTTGGCCTAAAGCTCAACATTCAGAAAACGAAGATCATGGCATCCAGTCCCATCACTTCATGGGAAATAGATGGGGAAACAGTGGAAACAGTGCCAGACTTTCTTCTTTTGGGCTCCAAAATCACTGCAGATGGTGATTGCAGCCATGAAATTAAAAAACGCTTACTCCTTGGAAGAAAAGTTATGACCAACCTAGATAGCATATTCAAAAGCAGAGCCATTACTTTGCCAACTAAGGTCCGTCTAGTCAAGGCTATGGTTTTTCCAGTAGTCATGTATGGATGTGAGAGTTGGACTGTGAAGAAGGCTGAGCACCGAAGAATTGATGCTTCTGAACTGTGGTGTTGGAGAAGACTCTTGAGAGTCCCTTCGACTGCAAGGAGATCCAACCAGTCCATTCTGAAGGAGATCAACCCTGGGATTTCTTTGGAAGGAATGATGCTAAAGCTAAAACTCCAGTACTTTGGCCACCTCATGCGAAGAGTTGACTCATTGGAAAAGACTCTGATGCTGGGAGGGATTGGGGACAGGAGGAGAAGGGGACGACAGAGGATGAGATGGCTGGATGGCATCACTGACTCGATGGACATGAGTCTGAGTGAACTCCGGGAGTTGGTGATGGACAGGGAGGCCTGGCGTGCTGCGATTCATGGGGTCGCAAAGAGTTGGACACAACTGAGCGACTGAACTGAACTGAAGGCATATATTATATGACCTTTTATCTTTGGCTTCTTTTGTTTATGTAGTGGTTTTGAGAGTCATCCATGTTGTTGCATATGTCAGCACTTCATTCCCTTGTTTTTTTGATTGAATAATTAAGCCTCTTTTCATCTGTGTAAAAATCTTTATTCTCATGTGCTAGAAATAATAGAAACTAGAATATTAAGATAATTTTATTTTAATAAAATTAGAAATTTGATGATTATAAAGTGAAAAAATAGTAATTTAAAAGTATACTTACCAAAGCTGCATTCTTTTAGAATTATTGACAGAGGCATCAAAATTAAAGCCTTCAGTTGAAGTCTGGATGCTGAAACTTAATTGGATTCATGGGATAGCTGAATAAACAGATTCCCTCACCAGCTCTATTGAGGCAGTTGCAGTCTGTTTAATTCATACATACACAGCTTGAAACGAGAGACAGAATGGTACTCATTGCACTGTTGTCTTTAGTTGCTAAGTTGTGTCTGACTCTTTGTGACCCCATGGGTTATAGTGCACCAGGCTCCTCTTTCCTTGGGATTTCTCAGGTAAAAATACTGGAGTGGGTTGCCATTTCCTTCTCCAGGGGATCTTCCCAATTCAGAGAATCCAACCCTCATCTCTTGCATTTAGAGGCGAATTTTTTACCATTGAGCCACCAGGGAAGCCCTGTCTCAGCTCATTACAAATTAACATTTGTTAGGGTCTTCTGGAATTGTTCTAGAGTAGTGGAAATAATACTACATTTATGTTTTATTATTTTGCTATGAACAAAGCTAGTGGAGATGATGGAATTCCAGCTGAGCTGTTTAATTAAAATCCTCAAAGGTTTGCTGTTAAAGTGCTGCACTCAATATGCCAGCAGATTTGGAAAACTCAGCAGTGGCCACAGAACTGGAAAAGATCAGTTCGCATTTCAGTCCCAAAGAAAGACAGTGCCAAAGAATGTTCAGACAACCGTACAGTTGCACTCATTTCACGTGCTAGCAAGGTAATGCTCAAAAGCCTTCAAGCTAGGCCTTAGCAGTACCTGAACCAAGAACTTAAGGTGTGCAAACTGGGTTTAGAAAAGTCAGAGGAGCCAGAGTTCAAATTGCCTACATTCGTTGGATCATAGAGAAAGCAAGAGAATTCCAGAAAAATATTGACTTCTGTTTCATTAACTACACTAGAGCTTTTGACTTTGTGGAACACAACAATCTTTGGAAAATTCCAAAGAAATTGGAATATCAGACCACTGTACCTATCTCCTGAGAAACCTGTATGCCAGTCAAGAAGCAACAGTTAAAACTGGACATGGAACAATGAACTGGTTCAAGACTGGGAAAGGAGTATGTGAAGGCTGTGTATTGTCACCCTGTTTATTTAATTTCTCTGAAGAGTACAGGCATGCAAAATGCCAGGCTGGATGACTTCAAGCTGGAATCAAGATTGCCGGGAGAAATACCAGCAGCCTCATATTTAGAGTGGTATTATCTGCATGTCTGAGGCTGTTGCTGTTTCTCCCGACAACTCTAATGGCATAAAGTGAAGAGGAACTGAAGAGCCTCTTGATGAGGTTGAAAGAGGAAAGAGAGAATGCTGGTTTAAAACTCAGCATTCAAAAAACTAAGATCATGGCATCTGGTCCCATCACTTCATGGCAGGTAGAAGGGGAAAAAGTGGAAGCAGTGACAAATTTTATTTTCGTGGGCTTGAAAAATCACTGTGGACGATGACTGCATCAATTAAATTAAAAGACGTTTGCTCCTTAGAAGGAAAGCTATGACAAACCTAGACAGCAAATTAGAAAGCAAAGGAATCACTTTGCTGACAAAAGTGTATATAGTCAAAGCTATCATTTTTCGAGTAGTCATGTATGGATGTGAGAGTTGGACCATAAAGAAGGCTGAATTCTGAAGAATTGATGCTTTTGAACTGTGGTGCTAGAGAAGACTCTTGAGAGTCCTTTGGACTGACTGCAAGGAGATCTAACCAGTCAACCCTAAAAGAAATCAACCCTGATATTCTTTGGAGAGACTGATGCTGAAGCTCCAAAACTTCAAGAGCCAGCTCACTGGAAATGACCCTGATGCTGGGAAAGACTGAGGGCCGGAAGAGAAGGGGCAGCAGAGGATAATATGGTTGGATGGCATCACCGACTCAATGGACGAGTTTGAGCAAACTCTGGAATGTAGTGAAGGATAGGGAAGCCTCATATGCTGCAGTCCATGGAGTTGAAAAGAGTTGGACATGACTTAGCAACTGAAAAACAACAACCACAACAACATGTTTTATTTCTCAAATTAAGAAAAATTCATTTAATTTCAAAAGTTTGTCTGTCAGTGCTGAGTCTTCGTTTCGACACATGGGCATATCTTATTCCTGCACATGGGCTTGGTTGCCCCAAGACATATGGGATCTTAGTTCCCCGACCAGGGAGTAAACCCAAGTCCCTTACATGACTGGACCTCCAGGGAAGTTCCTATTCATTTTTGGTATCGTGAGAGTCAGTACTTAATCTCCCCACTCCCACCTTTCTTCCTCCATGTCCTTTCTGTTACCATTATCAGATGGTTAAGCAGTACTGATTTTCATCCAGAGGAAATCACAAATTTATTTTCAGGTCCTTAATTTAGTGTCTTGAATTAAGAAAGGCAAATGTAAGAATATAGAAAAATAGTCATTGCTCTTTTTGTAATAAAAATGCAGAAATGCTAATACCCTTTATGTATTTTTCATGATCTGATTTTTAAAATCAGATGTGATTGATTTTGTGCTTGAAATGTGTTTTTAATTCATGCACATTTGAATTATTGGAATGTAAATTTAATTGGAGAGCTCTAAAGTTAAAAAACTAAGCCCCTAACGTTTTTTTCTTCAGATGTTAGCCTAATATTACTTGTATGGAAATGTAGATGTACATACTGAGAAATAACGTTTCTGTGGTTATTATTTTGAGCCTAAAATTAGATAGACATACTTTTAGTATTCATATAAAATAAGATAGTTTATTCTACTTTTTATACTCGTCCTAAGAAATTTAAGAGGATAGAAATGAAGCTTAAGTTGTTTTTTAATGACTGTTGTATAAAATGAGGATCTTACAATAAACTTAAAATGATCTGTTTTATTATCAAACGTGATGAAAACTTCATTTTTAAAATGTGGACAGTTCTCAATGATTATACCTACCTTCCCCCTGCAGTTTAGCCACCCTACACGTACAAAATACACTTGCCCCAAACTCTTAAAAATAGACGTTTCCTTCCACCAGGCTAAATTTCACAGCAAACACTCAATAAACCGTCTGTCCACCCCTGTCTGGGGAGCTGAGCTGAGTCCCCGTCGCTCTGCAGGCCCTGTCTCTAGCTGGGGCCTGCAGGGCTCTCCTCGTTGCTGCACTCAGGCTTCTGGCTGCAGAACAGCTCTAGGGTGCGTGGGTCTCGGTGATTGCAGCACGTGGGCTCAGTAGGCACGGTCCTTGGGCTCGAGCGTGGGCTCAGTAGTTGTGGCTCACGGGCTTAGTGGTCCCATGGTATATGACATTTTCCTGGACCAGGGATTGAGCCAGTGTGCCCTGCATCGCAAGTGGATTCTTAGCCACTGGACCACCAGGGAAACCCCTACAACAAATACTAGCACTTAATCTGTGAATTGACCTTTTTTCAAATTGTAACTGGTTTCTGCCATTAGGTCGAATAGTTCATTTTGTAAATAGGTTGACTAAAAGCTAGAAATGGTGCATATTAGAAAAAGGTACAGGAATGTAAAAAAAACGTTCATTTAAAAATGTTTTCTGGTAGTGTTATAGTGCTGACATATTTGTAGTGAAAGTATTTTTTCCTTTCCCAGGTGTCATAGAACGAAAATATCGCCATGGCTACAGAAATTGGTTCTCCTCCGCGGTTTTTCCATATGCCAAGGTTCCAACACCAGGCACCTCGACAACTGTTCTATAAGCGACCAGATTTTGCACAGCAGCAAGCAATGCAGCAGCTTACCTTTGATGGAAAACGAATGAGAAAAGCAGTAAACCGAAAAACCATAGACTATAATCCATCTGTAATTAAGTATTTGGAGGTAAGTTCAGTTAATGGGCTTTAGATGACCAAACTTTGGTTTTTTAAAAAGAAGAAAAGTTTTAAAATGTAGGGTAATGAGTATACCTGTGTTTTTTTTCGTTAGGAGGATGAAATAACATTTCAAATGAGGCCAGTAACCTCAATTAAATAGAGTACTGGGTGGGTTTTTTTTTTTTCCCTCTGAATGCACGAATAATCTCAAAAAATTTTAAAGACTCTAGTTTAAAAATACACTTTGTTCTAAAGGTTCACAACATATATCAGAAGAGAGTACTTTTGTTTCAGTTATTAAACTTGTGTGCATATAAAATGTCGAGATTACCAGCATAAGGATATTTGTGCGAGAACATGTGTTCAGAATAGTGATGTGCATGTCCAGTACGCTGGGCTCTCCAAGGCCCTCAAGGAAAGGGCCTCTGTTTACTTAGAGGGTTGCTACAGTCTTCTCGGGTGAAACTCTAATACAGCATGTGAAGGCAGAGTAGGGGTCTACCTAAGCCTGGGTCAGCTTGACAGATCTGCCCTGTGAGTTCTTTATTTATCTTAACCTTTTTTAAGTCTCTGACTTGCTTTTTATTACCATCTCCACTGTAATTGGGTTTTGGTCTGTTTTGCTTCCTATGAAGAAAATTTGTCTGCTTTTCATTACCTGAGACAGATTGCTTACTGTGTTGCAGGGACTTAGCAGAAAAATACTCATTCTGAGGTAAAGGTAGACTTAGGCTTTTTCAGATGTTTCAGTTGAAAAACTAGACTAAGAGAGTTTGGGAGGAGTTAAGAAAACCAAGACCAGGATAAGAGGAATTGTTTTGTGCTGAGGAATTTGAAGGAATTGGGAATGTCTGTCTCTGAGAATGTGTTGGGGTCAACAGCATCTTGGATGATTGGTTGGGCATAATATGAGCAAAGAGAGGAAATTCTAAGCAATGTCAGTAGGAAAAGGGGGAAATCTCTTAAGATACACACTATTATCTATGTTTTAGAACATGGTGAAGAAGTTTTATTCTTCTTTCTCCCCATTTGATGACAGCTTACATTTTGTAAGTTTCTAGTTGAGTATAATTAGACTATATATTGATTAATTGATTGATGATTGATTGATTGATTGATTTTTAACAGAATAGAATATGGCAAAGAGACCAGAGAGATATGCGAGCAATTCAGCCTGATGCAGGTTATTATAATGATGTAAGTATAAGATATGTCATATTAGCTTAATATAAACCTCTTTGCTTAGACCTAGGAACTACGAGATCTCTAATTTAAATATAGACTTTTCTTTTTACATTTTTTTTTAATAATTAAAACATTCCTGAAAGGATAGTGTATCTGCATAAACCATGTTTTTTTTTTTAACATGCATTTAAATTTTTCTTTTAATTTGATAATGGATGAACTTTTGATTTGGGGCTTAAAGCAATGTCCAGCAAAAGGTTGCACTGCCTAAGAGTCTTTATAACAGAGAAGTTCATTTTAAACCTTGCTTTTTATGAATATGTTTAAGTGTGTTGACTTAGAGAAGTAATTTGGGAAATCTGGCACTTGATTTTATTGTTTATTTAGTAATAAATAATAGGCATTTAACTTTCCTGTACTTTCATTTTCTTCATTTGATTACTATAGACTAATATATTACAATACTGTCCTGTATGGTCCTGAATTTGTCTTTAAATGTTGAAATAATTACCGTACCATGTCAAAAGCTCTTTAAATATAATTTTCTTTTTTTGTAGCTGGTTCCACCTATTGGGATGTTGAATAATCCTATGAATGCAGTAACAACAAAGTTTGTCCGAACGTCAACAAATAAAGTAAAATGTCCAGTATTTGTTGTCAGGGTAAGTATTCTATTTCGATACTTTTTGGAAAAGTTAATTTTGAAAAATTAGCCTGCAAATATATTTAATAGGACAAAGAAAATGAAGCATTGTTTAAAATTTATAACTGGGATAAAAATCAGTGTATTGCTTCTATTTTTATTTTGGAATGTCCAGTTTATTTATTATATCCAAGTTTAGTAAGGTAGTACTTTTGGATTGCTTTTATGTTGCAATTTCTGTAGAATTCTCTCTGAGCTGGCCATGGATATATATTGCAGCAGGTGTCTGACTTGCTGTTGAATAGAAATGTTCTGTTGCAGTTTAGAGAACAGCATCTCAGGGTGAATCAAAACTCTTAGGGTTACTAGGAAGGGAAACACCCAAGAAGAGCTGAAGTCCAGTGTTGGACCATAGTTGTCATCAGTGAAGGTACATTGTGGGTACTCAATACATTTTTGCTAAAATTTTTAAAATATAGTATTAAAATAAACAGTACATTGACGTGGTTCAGATTATTAAAATTTGAAGGGTTTGTAATAAGGAAGTCTTCCCATCTCTGCCAGGCATCCAGCTAATATTCCTATAGATAATAGTATCATCTTTTTGTGTATGTGTTTTGCTAGTAAGAAAGTATTTGTTGGTTAGCAGTATATCAAGTCCAGAAATGTAAGATAGTTAATAGGCAAACTTGAGCGAATAAGAATTGAAAAAATAATGGGACAGAGGAAAGACATTTGTGGCAAATGAGCAAAATAAGCAGGTCTTCTTATTAAAGAGGTGTGATAGACAGCCCAGCGAACTGAGAGGGCTGGAAGAGATGCTGGCTTCAGCTCCATACAGATGTGACAGTCAGGCCTCCTCTTTGTTTCAGAGGCCTATTACAGTAGAAAACATTAGAAAAGGAACGTGATTTGAATGGCTTTTGTGTTAGTAGAGCCAACCAATTTGTAGTGTAATTTTTTGTATGGCAGAGGATTTGGTAAAAGGAGTATGATGTGCAGCTAATTTTAATTTCTTGTTAGCATAACAGAGAAAACCTTTTTGAGGTGAATAGAATCTGAGCATTCCGTGTATCTCGTTAGATGGGTAAATTGCTCATTTGGGAATCAAGCTATAAGGTCTTAGGAAATTTGCACATAGTGGAGGGAAGTCCAGATTACAGGTGTTAAAGACATAAAGACTGTGGGTCCTGCGTCTACAGTGTGGTAGCCTGTAGTCTTTACCGAGTTGGGATCCATAGCAGATAACAGAAACTAGGAAAGTAGAAGGGTTTTTTTTTTTTTAAATCATCATCAAAATCGTGATCTTCAGGTAAGCAGTAAAAGGCTGACTTGTCATGTGTATCCGTGTAATTTACCAAATAAACTTGATTTCGTATGTCTCATCCTATAAGCACCCTTGTATTTTTCAGCCCTGTGTCACACTTTTTACAGGGGAATGTAGGATTGTTGTATTGATATTTCTTGTGTTTACATCTATGGAAAATGTATGTAATCTGTCATAGAAACTTCAAAATAAAAGAAAAAGTACGTTCCGTTTTGAGTTGATAAGCATATGCCACAGATTCCTTCAGAATGCAGATGGTGACTTGAAATACTGGGGTACTGTTAGTCATGCCTCTGTTGTATTGCTTTTTTTTTGTTTGATACTAGATTAGCATGAGACTTGTCACTGCTTGATATTGTGAATGAAGGAGAACTTTATATGTATTATTCATTTAGTTTCCAGGAAAAATTTGATAGCCTTGATTTCCTTAAATTGATATTTATTGTTATACTGTTCTGTTTTGTTATTTTCATAAAACACTGGTAACTTGTCTGCCTGAATGGTCCACTAGCAGCTGTAATAAACCCAATCTTTCACTCATTCAGTCTCTTGAGTTTTTCTGGTGACTGATGATGTTATTAATAAATAATACGTTGATCTTCCATGTATTCTAGAAAAAGTAGATCTTCAGATATTCTGTTTTGAAATGCTCTTTAGGGTGCCTAGGTGTGTGTAACTTAACAGGTAATTGTAATGCATTTACTCTTTTTAATTTACTTAATGAACTAAGTGCTAGAGCTTTTGTTGGACTGTGTTAATTTCTTTTCTGGCTAAGTATTTGCTTATGAATCTGAGCCATATTCTGAAGTGAAAGTATTGTCCACTTAATGCCAATTGTTAGATATTTTATAAAGACTTTCTGAGTGTTTTAAAAGTGAATTAAGGTTGTGGATTTGTGACCTTGTATAATGTCTTTTTCTTTCCCAGTGGACTCCAGAAGGAAGAAGGTTGGTCACTGGAGCTTCTAGTGGGGAGTTCACCTTGTGGAATGGACTCACTTTCAATTTTGAAACAATATTACAGGTAACAGTAATCATCAGATGGTAGCATCATTCTGTGTTATTGGCCTTTTAAAACTTAAAATTGGACAGATCGTTGCCTTCCATCGTATAGTCTTTGATATGACGTTTATAAATGTTTTTTGTTTTCACAGGCTCATGATAGCCCAGTGAGAGCCATGACTTGGTCACATAATGACATGTGGATGTTGACAGCAGACCACGGAGGATATGTGAAATATTGGCAGTCGAACATGAACAACGTCAAGATGTTCCAGGCACATAAGGAGGCGATTAGAGAGGCCAGGTTTATACACAATATACCATTTTCTGTAGTCCCTATTGTCATGGTTAAATTATTCTCTAAGTGTATTCTGGGTGCAGAGATGCATGGGTTCTGTCAGATTCTGGGAAACTTTTTGCACCCTATAAACACAATATTTTTCTTTGTTTTCACACATTCACCATTTTGCTGGCACTTTCCTGAAGTAGTGTTGTCCCGATATGAGCCTTTGCAATATGTTAGAGATGTATTGTCTGCCGCATTTTGCACTGGTTTTCTCTTTTCATTTATGGTTAATAATGTGTATACGTTATTCATTTTTATTACCTACTATGTAAGACAAGAATATTTCATTCCAAATAAAGAATTCAGTCTTTAATTATACAACTGAATAAAATCTAAAGCCTACAGAAAACACCTTCAGAGTTCTCACAAAATACAAGAAAAAAAAAAGGCTTAAGTGAAGACCTGGTTGGCTTGGTTATGCCACGACTTCAAAAGGAAAGTATAGTAGGGCTAAAAACTCTCCAAGTAACTCTGGATGTGGCAAACATTAATGGATTAATGAGCGGGTTCTTTCAAGCTTTGGAGCTGTAAGCAGACCATTGTCAAGAAGACTGTAGGACTTTCCTTCTGATTCACTGTTGATGACATCAGTAATGCAAATGTATGATAAATGGGAGTTTAAAATATTTTCATTAAGTTGTATATTTTTACATATCAGTGAGATATGTATAGTAGAAGTGGAAAAGAAAAAGTTTCAAAAACAAGCTTGAAGAAATGCTGCAGCTTCAGAAGAAAGCTAAGCAGCAGTCTTTATGGTGTGCTACCCACACGAGGGAGGAGGTTGACATCTTTATAGAAACATCGTCCACTGTAGTCACTTGTTTCTACTTTCAGAATCTTAACAAAGACTTACTGGATAAACACACATCTGCAAAGACTGTGCCTTATTCTCCTGACTATACATTGAGTTTTCAAAAGTGGTCCTTTCTTAAGCATAAGGTTCAGAAGTTCAGGGGAGTTCTTAGAGTTAAATGAGAAACTTGATGGGCTTTTGCAGGGAGGAAGAAATGGATCCCTCCTTTGCAGCATATTCTTTGGCTTTAAACAGTTGGAATATCCCCATGTTAGTTTTCTCCAAAAGCGTAACATATATGGGATAACTTCTGTGAAAGAAGGTGTGAACATTTTCTGCAAACCTTTTACATAAGTGAGAAACATCAAGTGAAGGAGTGTTTTAACAACTAGTCTTAAAACAGCCTGCCTGAAACTTTTTAGTTTATCATTATATGAAGTTCAAAGCAGAAGCTGATGCTAGTTTTTTTTGAGCAGTATTCCTATGTGATTTTAAAAGACTTCATAGGAATATTGCAAAGAGAATTTGTTTAGTTATATACTTAATCAGCTCTATGTTTTCTATGGATATCATAGGAAATACTGTACTGTGGGGAGTCTGGATAGCATTAGTACTAATAATACCCTCATTAAATTCTCTGAATATCGATGATTGGAAACTAAGAAGCAGCTACTGTGAATTATTCTTTTGTTGAGATAGGTTATGTTAGCTAACAGCACTCTCTTTAAGGCCCTTCACTGTTGGATGCTTCCCTCTCCTGTTTATTGCGCAGCGCAGTGTTTTATTTTTCCCTGTCTGAGATGCGCAGATAACCTGTGAAATGCTGACTTCTTTCCCCTGCTGTGTGTCTTCACGTAACAGTTTCTCACCCACGGATAATAAATTTGCTACATGCTCTGATGACGGCACTGTTAGAATCTGGGACTTTCTTCGTTGCCATGAGGAAAGAATTCTCCGAGGTACGTGTCCTAACAGTACTGATTGGAATATTTAAATAGGGAAGGCATTTGTGGTTTAAATCATCGCAGTACCACAATACCAGCTTACATCTTCTTTCAGTTGTTTCACATACACACCATCTCAACCAGGCTCTTCAAAGAAACCTGAACTCTTCCTGGTTCACAATCACTTTTTGTCTATTTTTACTGTTAATATTTTGAGCTATAAATTAAATACACACACATCTCCTGCCTTGTACCCAGGATGGCTTTCTCCAACATATTGACACTATAATTTTATTTATATAACCCACATTCTTCTGACATTCCTTTTTAAATAGGCATTAACCAAAGTCTCAGTAGCTACACTTCTCAATATTGGTATTTCTGAAAGGAGGTGGTTTTTCAGCATACCACATTTATACTACATGGCTCATTTGTTACTATGTATTGAAGGGATTTTTATTTACTTTTATTGATTTCATAGTTATAAACTAACATCTGTGAATTACTCTATCCTAGAAAAGAAATCCATATTTTCACTTGGATTAACTTAGTTTTCTAAGGTGGAGTTGTTGAAATAACTCACAGTAGTACATCAGCACTATTGATGTGAATTTAATAGTCTTAGAGTTAAGGAATTAACTGTGTGTTTTATATGTTCAGTATAAATATTGACACAAGAAACATTTACGTACATCTTGGTTTATTATTCTAGGAAGGTAGTTTCCTCAGGTATTAACGAAGAGTACATTGTCTTCCATACTCTTGATTCCATTATGCCATAAAAGTATCATCTTCCTCTGACACATACATGCATAGTGAGAGAATGGGTGCCACAGACATTGGGTGTCAAGAAATTACTATTCAGAGATTGCCCTTTTTTGTTCAAGAGTTGGTGGAGTGAGTTATCTTGCTTGACTTGTTTCTCACACCTTTTCAGAGTTTTATTTACAGCATATAGAGTTGATGCTTTCTAGACAAGAAGTTTAGTGTTCTTGATATTTAACCCATATTTCAAGCCAGTATATTTTTTTAATCAGAATTTGTAAACATTCCTGGCTTTGCACATTTTGTGGGTTTTATCCACAGTAATGTATCGTGATAGCTAGAATAAGGATATTGTACCTATCCTATTGAAGGGGTATACTCATGATGAGGTCATAATATTGACAACTTCAGAAACTAGATGGAGCCTTTGAAATCATCTAATCTGCGTTCTTTTATGGATGAGCACCAAGACCCAGGAGATTAAGTGAAATAGTCAAGGTTAAATAAGTTCAGAGCCAGGACTAGCTTCCTATCACTTGACGCCTATCCTAATTCTACTATGAGAAGTCTTAGCTGGTGAACAGTGATAGCTTTTTCTAGACTTTGAAAGTCCTAATAAATACAGAGGAGACCAAATAATTTTATGTATTGGTATAATTCTAAAGGATCAAAACCATTACTTTTACAATGGCCTAGACTATAATAACCATGAAGTCTGATATAATACCACTGTGCATCTTGTATTAAATAAAGAAGAAAAACTAATATAAGATAGTGTTTTTAACCTCAAGTGCCAATGAAGTGTTACTCAGTTTTATTAATGAAACTGTTTCTAAACAGTGCTTAAGAACTTGATTCTTCTGAGATTTAGAGTGTAAGTTAGGTATTAATTAAGCAGTTAAATATTTTCAGATTTGAGTCCAGGTGAATTTGGATAAAATTCCGTGAATGCTGAATCATTACCTGTTCTTCATATAGCTTAAAAAACACACCAGTATCATGTCTATTAATTGAGAGTTGAACTGTATATTTTATGTGGATATTCTTTTAAGTTTTTACTATGAATATTTAAAAATGAACAAAAGTGCAGTGAACCTCCATGTGCTTCTAGGACCTGTATTCTAGCTTACTTGTTTTGGGGTCTTCCTGTAAACAGTGTTATATTTGCTTTATGGTCATGACTTTTCTCTTAGTACCTTAGTGAGTACATGAGAAATAGAAATACAGTCAACCAAGTTAATTATACCACCTAAGGGGCACTTCTGATAGTGGACCTGGTGTAGTGGATGGGCTGTTAGGTTCTAATTATCTGACAGAAAACTATCATTCCTCATTTTTCTAAATTTTCTGAATTTTAGACATGATTATAAAGTAACGAAACCAGTGTTGTCATAATTTTCCTATTCACTTGGTGGGTTGGGGATCAGGGGACTGTGGAACTCAAGTTGTCTCAAGGGATGAGGTGAAATTCTTAAAAAAATGAAGTGAATTTAATTTAGTTCTAGTCATAGAAAATTGAATCCGCAAGTTAAGCAAATAGGAGGCTTTTAAAAGGTCTCTTGCCCTTTATAAAGGTACGACAGGCTCTATGATGTCAGGCAGGTAAGCACACTCCATGGCATGTTAGTGCTGTGCATCAGACCATCCATCACTTGGCACTAAGTTAAGAAAATCCAACAACATTTTGATTGAAGGGGATATTTGTGAGCACATAGTCCAGCTGTTTATCGAATACTTTCCCACATGATTCCCCCAAACCATTTTTCTACCCACAAAACATTTTTAGTGATACAGTATTTCCTATGTGCGTGGTTAGTCGCTCAGTTGTGTCCGACTCTTTGTGACCCTATGGACTGTAGCTCACCAGGCTCCTTTGCCCTTGGGGTTTCTCATGCAAGAATACTGGAGTGGGTAGCCATTTCCTCCTCCAGAGGATCTTCCTTACCTAGGGATTGAACCCAAGTGTCTTGCATTGGCAGGCAGATTTTTCACCACTGAGCCACCAGAGAAGCCCGTACAATATTCACTACCTCTCATGAACCTCTCAAAAGAGCTCCAGTTTTCAGAAAGGTCTTCTTTAAATCAGAAGCCTGCTTTCTTATAACTTGTCCTGCCTTCTGGAGCACAAAAAATTAAATCTGAACTCTTCTACATGGCAGCCCTTCAAGTATCTGAAGACAGCTCTCATATCTTCCTAATGTCTTGTAGCTGTAAGCTTACAGGATCCCTGTGTGTGGCAGAGGCCATTATATGGTACTTTTGAGTACAGAATTTACAGTTGCTCTTTTAGTGAGTGTCCTTACTGAGATTGTTCTTACGCTTCTTGGTTAAAGAAGACGTTACGCAAGAGAAAATAATCAGTATTTTTAATGTTTAAATGAGCATCGATCTATTGTCACATTTGCTGCTTTGAGGTTGTCATATTTGTTCCATAGAGGGGAAAAGGAAACACTTGTGAAGTTGAATATATTGCAGCATTGAGAAATACCATGTGTATACCCACTCATTTCCAAAGCACATGCAAATCAGCATAATTTACACACATTTATCTTTCTTCTCTAGTATGAATAACAGCACTCAATTTAGGGACTGGGATTAAAATAACCTTTAAGCACCAAGAATACATAAATGAGCCTCTAGGTGTTCATGCACTTGACTTCAAGTGAAATAGAGGCATTAAAATCCATTTATTAGTGAGCATATATTGTATTCATGCTGTCATAGGTAGGACACATTTTTAAAAAATAAAGTGTGATGTCTTCCTACCCTCATGCTGCTTAAAGTTTATTTTCACAGACTTAGAATGTTGGGTATTGGGGGAAAGAGTCAGTGAGAGTCAGAGTCTTAGAAGTGTGCTTTCATAAATATAAAGTTAGAAACAGATCATTTGTGACTAAAGTGAAAAGGAGAAAGATTGGAGATACAGAATCAATAAGAATACTGTAGCTAATTTTAATGAGAGGTGAAATTTTATTTTTTTTGTGCTTAGTTGTATCTGACTCTTAGTGACCCCATGGACTAGTCTGCCAGCATAATATATACTATTAAAAAGAATCTAGTTTACTAGCTTTAGTATGAACTGTTTTACCTTCTTGATTTTAGCAACAGTAACTGACACATTACACTTATTCTAAGTAGTTCATTTAATCTTACCAATACTCCTATGAGATAAGAATAGTTTGTTCCATGTTTTCAAAAAAAGGGAACTTCCCCAAGGTCATATAACTTGTAAGAGGTGAGTCTCAGATTTGAACCCCTCTTACCTCAACTCTAGAGTTCATACTCTGAAGCGTTATGTTAAACTGCCTCTTTTATGTTTTAAAAGTATCATCGGCATGGATGTAATGTCTTCCTGAGTTGTGATGATCAAATTGTAGAATAAAGGCTTTTGCAGGGAAAGAAGAGAAGTATTGGGTAGAGAGAACTATAGATTCTCAATTTTATTTTGCCATTCTACTTTAAAGCTGTCCATATAGGGTATAAGTTTTCAATCACAATGGATAGTTCAAACTGCAAACGAGTTACAAGCCATATCACTGGGTTAAATAAATAAACATGGACATAAGGAGTTATACTGAGGCTTACTCAGGAGGTAAGATCTGTTTTCAGTTTTAAAATACACCATTCATGGAGAGAAAATGAACCCCTGAGTACACACAGCATAAGAAAAGAATACTGTTAGCATTTTTGGTAAGTCTCTGTGTATCTCTGCCTGACTGCATGTGACTGGTTCTTTAATGAGATAAGCCCCTCTGTGAAGATCTTTTGGTTTGGCAGTGTGTTTCTGAACTGTGTAAAGACATATTTACAAAGTCTTGAGTGTTCAAAAAAGTTTCTGATGCTTTTTTATTGGTAATGTTTTATTTAAAATTGGCAAACCATGAAGTTTGCAATTAAGGGACCTTTATGTATTTGTACAAAACATTCCACAGAATCCTTTGTGTTCTCCCCAAGATGAAAAGCAAATACTCAGCTTCCTTTAAAATAGCCTGTAGCAAAAAAAAAAAAAAAAAAAGCCTGTAGCAGAATAACTCCTTTCACGAACATAGCATGTTTTAATATTAAAAGAACTTCGGGCACATCTTGTATAATCATCCAGTCACTCATGTAGGCCCATAAATATGTTGGTTGATACCTGTTTTCCCTGTGTTTCCTTATTTTGAGGATGCGTTTATTGAAGGCTCTTTTCCCCCTGCTCCCCTGAACAGACTGGATCATGGTATGTTTTCCTACATAAATAATTATCTGGGTATATCATGAGAGGGAAGAAGACTTAATATGTATGTCTAAAGCAAATTATTTGAAGAAATTAGTGTAGTAGAATCCTGAAATATTCATTTACTGTGGTCCATTCATGTTTTACAGTGTTGTTTTAGGTTTTTATACTGAGCTTTGTTCTAACTCTGTACTTATTTAAAAAATTGCACATATGTTCCAAAAACTTGTTGAAAATAGATCTTGGCTTTCTTGGGATGCAAGGGCTGCACACTGTTACAGTCATTCTGTATTTTAATTGAGAGTAATTTCCAGACATTCTTCTGTGTATAGAGATTCCAGTTTTTTGACAGCAACAAATCACTATGACTTGTCATCTAGGCGGTCAGTTTTTATCTTTGCATTTAGTAAATACTCTGTAATTGTCTGCTTCAGTTTGACTGAGGCTTAAGTTTCTGTTTGCCAGTGAATTAGTTACCCTCTAGAGCTCGGATGATCAAGATTTTTATAGTTTTTTAAATTAAAATTCAGGACACTGGAAAGAGCTGATAAAAGTAAAGATATAATATGCTTTTGGCATCTTCATTTTCAGTGGGTAGATCCTTTAATAAAAATAGTATAATTAAAATATGGTATCACCACAAGTAAGTTGTTTGACAGTGAATGAGGTTACTCCCTGGTCCAAGTACAAAAACAAATACTGTTTTTTCATAGTCACTTTCTTCCTTTACTCACTTTTATTATATATCTGAAATCCATCTTAAAATTTGATTTAAATCAGATCTTGGGAATTTCTAAGAAGCACCTACAGTGCTGTGATCTCTTTAGTTAAAAGAGACTAAGAATTTCTATTTAAAGGAAGAAATGTTAGTTTCTTGATCATTTATCCTTTTTTTTTTTTTTACAGATTGTGTCATAAAATAGTCTTAATTTGTCCAAAACACATGATTATGACTCAAAATCAATCTGCTGAGGCTTTTTTTTTTCTTTTCCAGTGAATATATTTTAATATAGTTCTCTCTGAGAGAACTTTACCTTCTTAGCCTGGTTTTAGAATGTCATGTTACTTGCGTTATCCTAATGAAGTGTATCTGCTTTAATTTGATGTTTCTAAGTATTGAATTGGTTTCTAGGGAGCCCCAAGAAGGGCCCAGCCACCACAAGGTGCCTTTGCGCAGGGACTGGCAGAGCTTCTGTGCCAGCGTGCAGCCCAGTGTGCTGCTGTGTGATAGCCCTGTCCTCACTGTGCATGCCCCTTCGCAGTTCTGAACAGGCAAAGGTACAGATACGGTGCTGAGATCCAGTTTAGGTTAGATAACTTTAAAAGTGGCTAAGTTGCCGCTGTTTAAATCAGAAGTATTCTGCCACGTTAAAACAGGAAGTACTGAGGGAAATCGAGATGAATGCAGACCGAAGAGTACTAAAGTGGAAGGTGCTCAGTCATGTCCGACTCGTTGCTACCCCATGGACTCTACAGTCCGTGGAATTCTCCAGGCCAGGATGCTGCAGTGGGTAGCCTTTCCCTTCTCCAGGGGATCCTCCCAACCCAGGGATCAAACCCAGGTCTCCCGCATTGCAGGTGGATTCTTTACCAGCTGAGCCACAGGGAAGCCCAAGGATACTGGAGTGGGTGGCCTATCCCTTCTCCAGCGGATCTCCCTGACCCAGGAATTGAACCAGGATCTCCTGCATTGCAGGTGGATTCTTTACCAACTGAGCTGTCAGGGAAGCCCGAAGAGTACTAAGGTGAGTCCAAGAGACATCATACCTGGGAGCTCAATATTTTATCTGCAACAGAAACTTCTTATATAAAACAAAAGTAATTTGTGATACCAGGAGTCACCAAAGGTTAGAGTAGTTGGTCTTAGTCCTGTAAAGCCTACTAATTGCTTTTTAAAAATAAATAGTTTTACTTTTCTGAAATGAAATTTATTGATAATAATCCATACATATAAAACTTTTTTTAAAAAAGGTACCAGTGCATATCCAAACAGACTCTGAGAAGAAAAGTCTTTACAGAATGCTTATTAAGGGACATTACTGTTTCCATTGAAAACCAGTGGTTTGGAATAGAAATGGGTCATGCTAAAACAAACCTAGTTTTATAGAATTACCAAAGGGGGAGATAAAGGAATTTTTTCAAACCATAGTCAGTCTTTTGAATTAACCTGTAGGACTAACTATTATTTCCAGAAAAGTTCATTGGATGTTTGTTATCTGTGAGGCATGTATGCAGAAAGCGCTGCAAGATCCTTTAATTGGCCTCTCTCCTGTTTAATACTTTTTATTAAAGATAGCTTTTGCAAGTTAACAGGTGATTCACAACTATAGGCAGCAATTCTCATCTAGAGAGAACAGATAGTGTCATCTTAAACCTAGTGAATAGAATATTATTGTATAAAATTTTAAATAGAGATAAATGTAAATTTCTGTATTTAGGTTTTCTGTCTCAATTCTGGAGTTTACTAGATTGGTATATGAGAGTTCATGTAAAAATAACCATGGGTTTTAGCTGATAGGTGTGAATTCTTGAGGTGTCATGCCATCCCTCACTTGTAAAAAAATGTATGTTTCAGAATGATACGTGTGTGTGTGTGTGTGTGTGTGTGTTCAGTCTCTTAAGTCGTGTGCAACCTTTTTGTGACCACATGGACTAGAGCCCACCAGGCTTCTCTGTCCAAGGGATTTCCCAGGCAAGAATACTGGAGTGAGTTGCCCTTTCCTTCCTTAGGGTATCTTCCTGACCCACAGGAATCAAACCCATGTCTCCTGCACTGCAGGCATTGTAGTTAGATTTTATGACTGAGTCACCAGTGAAGTCCTTCAGAATGATGGGCCATAGTTATCATGGGAGATGATTAGATGGAGAAGGGTCTGGAAATCATGCAGGAAAGTACAGGGAAGTTTAGTATTCAGCTTGGATAAGATAATCTGAAGAAAAGTTTTTGTCATCTTCAAATATTTAAAGGCTTTTGTATGGGAGTAGGATTGGATTTGACTGTGTGGATCACAATAAACTGTGGAAAATTCTGAAAGAGATGGGAGTAGCAGACCACTTGATCTGCCTCCTGAGAAACCTGTATGCACGTCAGGAAGCAACAGTTAAAACTGGACATGGAACAACAGACTGGTTCCAAACAGGGAAAGGAGTATGTCAAGGCTGTATATTGTCACCCTGCTTATTTAACTTATATGCAGAGTACATCATGAGAAACGCTGGGCTGGAAGAAGCACAAGCTGGAATCAAGATTGCCGGGAGAAATATCAATAACCTCAGATATGCAGATGACACCACCCTTATGGCAGAAAGTGAAGAGGAACTAAAAAGCCTCTTGATGAAATTGAAAGTGGAGAGTGAAAAAGTTGGCTTAAATCTCAACATTCAGAAA
Organism: Ovis canadensis; assembly: GCF_042477335.2. Taxonomy (NCBI): domain Eukaryota; kingdom Metazoa; phylum Chordata; class Mammalia; order Artiodactyla; family Bovidae; genus Ovis; species Ovis canadensis. The sequence continues at coordinate 123,028,848 of NC_091246.1, forward strand.
ATGAAGATCATGGCATCTGGTCCCATCACTTCATGGCAAATAGATGGGGAAACAGTGTCAGACTTTCTTTTTTTGGGCTCCAAAATCGCTGCAGATGGTGACTGCAGCCATGAAATTAAAAGATGCTTACTCCTTGGAAGAAAAGTTATGACCAACCTAGATAGTATATTGAAAAGCAGAGACATTACTTTGCCAACAAAGGTCCATCTAGTCAAGGCTATGGTTTTTCCAGTGGTCATGTATAGATATGAGAGTTGGACTGTGAAGAAAGCTGAGCGCCAAAAAATTGATGCTTTTGAACTGTGGTATTGGAGAAGACTCCTGAGAGTCCCTTGGACTGCAAGGAGATTCAACCAGTCCATTCTAAAGGAGATCAGCCCTGGGTGTTCTTTGGAAGGAATGATACTAAAGCTGAAGCTCCAGTACTTTGGCCACCTCATGCAAAGGGTTGACTCATTGGAAAAGACTCTGATGCTGGGAGGGATTGGGGGCAGGAGGAGAAGGGGACGACCGAGGATGAGATGGGTGGATGGCATCACTGACTCGATGGACATGAGTTTGAGTGAACTCCGGGAGTTGGTGATGGACAGGGAGGCCTGGCGTGCTGTGATTCATGGGGTTGCAAAGAGTCGGACACGACTGAGCGACTGAACTGAACTGAGGATTCGATTTATTGTATATAGCTCTATAAAGGAGATAGGGAAAAAAATTAGGACATCATCATGTGTACTAAGTCACTTCAGAAGTATCCAACTCTTTGCAACCCTAACGACGCTTTGCAGCCCTCTAGGCTCCTCTGTCCATAGGATTCTCTAGGCAAGTATACTGGAGTGGGTTGCCATGCCCTCCTCCAGGGAATCTTCCGAACCCCAGGGATTGAACTTGGATCTCTTACATCTCTTGCATTGGCAGGCTGTTTTTTAATCAGTAGTGTCACTTGGGAAGCCCTAGGACTTCATATTTGGAGTTAATTATGGAAGCTTTTTTTTTTTTTAAAAGAAAGATAAGATAATGGGCTATTATGTGAACTATTAGGCTTTCCTTTGCTGAAATTTTGCCATTTTTAGCTTTGCCAGCTGTTAGGGAGATTTTAGAAGGCACTGCTTTTTCAGGTGGATGGTTCTATTTGAAAATAATTAACCTGGATTAGATTGTCTGTTTCCTGTAGTTTCTTGTTTAAAGGCAGACCCAAAAGCCTGAAAATCAAGCATGTAGATACATTCATTATCAAGGGTTAAAATGGGTAGGGTAAGTCCCATGCCGAGATACTGCCACTTTGCTCTAAAAATACTTTTGGTAAGACGGTAGATCATTTAATTAGCCCTATTGTTTGCAGTAGTAAATAGAGCCTCAAAACCACCTCATGTTTTTAGAGATATTTAGAAGTATTTATACTCTTAAATCATTATACATGCGTGTATAAAGTATACAGATCTTAAGTTTACAGTATGAGGTATTTTTACATACTTAAACATTCATCTGTAACTACCTCTTAGATCAAGGTACAGAGTATTTTCAGCATTCTAATGATTCCTTCATGCTTCTTTTCCACCTAAGCCTTTTATTAAGTAGTTTAGACTAAGGTATTTTCATTCAATTATTTTTCTTTTTCCCCCACTGTTCTTTATTTTGTTGATTTGTAGTTTCTGTCATCTCACCTTCTCTTGTGTTAAGCTTTCTTAATTTCTTTTCCTCGTTTTGTTTCTGTAGCCTTTTGAAAATGTCTGTTTACTTTTTCTGATTTTACTAGTTTTTCATTTTTACTGATTTTTCATTTACTAGTTTCCTGTTACATAACAAAACTTAGTTCATAAAGAGATAGTATTATGTATTACCAAAATCACAGGCTCTGGAATCTAAATGTTGGTCACAGTTTTCGCTGTTAGCAGCTGTGTGAGTCACATTGCTTTGGTATCCTCGTGTGTATAATGGGGATTAATAATAGTGCCGACCTTACTAAGTGGTGAGAATTAAATGGGTTAATTCAGAAGAAGCACTAGTGCCATAACAAGTGTTCAGTGAATGCTATCTGTCAGTTTCAAAGCCAATTTCAGAATCTGTTTTCCTAGCTCTGCCTAGTTAAGCACAAAAATGGTTGTTTCAGAAGTGTATTTTACTTTTCTTGTTAAATGTTTTCCAAGCATTGTCATTGGTGTTTCAGTAGTACAGGTTTTATTTACAGGTCATCCATAAATAGACGTACTTGTTTAAACACAGTTGTCATGATTTTCCAATGTTATCAGGTATAAAAAACTCAGCACTTAGAATTGGGTTTTTCAGGATCTCATATGGAAACATTCAAGGGGTTCCTAGGGGGCTCAGTGGTAAAGAATCTGCCTGCCAGTGAAGGAGACACAGAAGACTCAGGTTCAGTCCCTGGGTCAAGGAAGATCCCCTGGAGGAGATCTTCCCGCTTCAGTATTATTTCCAGAAGAATCCCATGGACAGAGGAGCCTGGTGAGGTACAGTCTGTGGCATCACAGAGTCAGATGCAACTGAGCACGAACACATGGAAACACTTCAAGGTTCTGTTTCTAGTAGATGAACTGAGTGTCTAATGACTGCCCACTGTTCAAGATTCTGTGCTTGATTCTTCTGCGGGTACACGTCATGATCTTTACACTTAAGCTGCATTTTCAACATTTCCCTAGTTCTTTTATTTTTTTCAGACATTTTGTAAATTGGCCTGGTCCCATGGTGAACCAATTCAGAGTGCTGAATAACTGAAAAATAACTGAAGTTATTCAGTCTTCACTGTTTATCACATTGCAGTAGACTGGTAATTGGTGTCTAGACAGCTTCATCAAGACAGCATCTATTTTTCTCTGGGGAAAGAACAGGTATTTTACGTAATGACCAAATTGATCACAGTTTTAAACTTCAGACTCCATTTAGCAATGTAATAAAGTTGGGCGAGCTAGTGATAGCCCTAGTAAAGTGTCATTTTTTGGTCATCTTTGATGAGTAATGTCACCAGCAGTAAGTTAGAAGTCTTGGGGAAGGAATATTCCACATATTTTTTTTTGTCACAATAGACAAGACTTAAACACAGAAATTAATATCATCTGTTTGGGCTTCCTGATCATGCTCTGTTCCTGTCCAGTCCAACTTGGCAGGTGACAACAGACTGGCTGGGGTAAGGCTTGTTTGCTGGGTAGGAGCTAAATCTTTACATAAGGTAGAGCAGATATGGGCCCAGCTGGTAAAGTGAGCAAACAGGATGATGTTATAGGACATATTAGAAGTTAAAGAGCATTGTAAGTTCCATGATTTATGAATGTAAACCCTGCTTCTCTCTTGAGGTGCTCACTTGTACAGTGCTCACTTGTAATATTCTCTGTAGGCCCTGCCTGTAGTGTTCTCTCCCAGCTAATGCCTGTACTTTGGGCCTTCCCTAGTGACTCAGACAGTAGAGTCTGTCTGCATTGGGGGAGTTTGATTTGATCCCTGGTTTGGGAAGATCCCCTGAAGAAGGAAATGGCAACCCATTCCAGTATTCTTGCCTGGAAAATCCCATGGAACAAGGAGTCTGGTAGGCTACAGTTAATGGGTTGCAATAAGTCAGACGTGACGGAGCCACTGATGCTGGATAGTAGGCCCTGAATGTTTTGAAATACTTCAACCAAAAGTTTGGTGTTTTTAATATTTTACATATTTTTTGTAATGGTCAAATCAGGTCATTTTATTTAGTTCTCAGAGATTTATGGAAACTGTTTGGTTTACATGGTTTTCAAGTGGCTTGTCAATCTAATTTTTGAGGATATTTTTAGTTTTACAGATTTTATGTTTTAATATATCATACAAATATAAATCACCAAGGGTGTTCTGGGTAAAAATAAAAATGTTTATTAAAACAAACATTCAAGAGTATATGCTAGGCAAGTTATTTGGTTTATTAAATTCTAGCAGAAACATCATTAAATGTTACATAAATGTTACTCTAATTAACCTTTTCAATTAAGTGTTTTAAATGTAGTTTTTCCCTTTATGTTTTAGACCATATTTTTAAAAAGAAAAATTTTCTGTCCTCCCACCGTGAGGAAATACGATGATACAGTTCTGATTTTGGGAATTGGATATTAGAGATTGAAGCCTGTGGTATGATGGGTATTAACAAACTCACTATGTTAGAGGAGAATTTTAGTCCTGGTGGAGGCTCGCCAAGGACTGTAATGCTTGAAAGGGACAAGGCTTGGCACTATTGTTAAGGTCTAGACTGTAAAAAGAATAGTAATCAGTATCGTGATGTTTCCTTCATCATCATTTTACAGTCACATTTGAATAAATGTGTTAAAATCCAATGGGTGATTAATCCACATTTCTTGAAAGAAATGTAGAAGAGATTTACAGAGGAGATTGGATTTAGTGGAACAGTCAGCCTTCTTGGATTACTTCTAATACTCTGGTACAAATGTTGGTGAAAGGATATAAAACTAAATAAAATGTAACATGAGTATTTACCAATATTCTCTAAACATTGTGGACTCATTTACCATGTGGACCAAGGGAGACCACAAGCTTCCTTTTCCTACTGTAAGTTACACTGGCATTACATGCTTTTGAACATTTTTTATTGATATATAGAAGTTGTGTTTTTAACTGCATGATCCCCTCAGATAAGTGTAAATCATTGCTTGTCCTGCTTGTCGAGTAACTGAGTTTTCATGGCCTGCAAGAAGTAAATCTGACAAGGGGAATCAGATTGTAGCGTGTATGGCACACAGATAGGCGGCAGTGGTGGTGAAAGAGTTTCTTCTCGATCAGAATGCCTGCACAGTGCACGTCCCTACGGAATGACGTGCCTTTGCAGACAGCGACTTCCGTGTTTGAGGCCTCACGACTGAGGTCCCTGGCGCGTCTTCTGCTGCCAGGGAGGACACAGTAGACGCCTGGGGAACCACATGCACTCACCTCTGTCCCCAACCCTAGACATGATAATCTTCCAGTTTTATCTGGAAAGTAAGTAATGCCTGATTTTTTTTGTTTGTTTCGGTATATATGGCTATTTTTTTGAAAAGCAGATTTTATAATTGACAAATTAAAAGATATTTTCTGTTTTTTTCTTTGGTTCAGAAACTTCTTTTTTATTATTATTATTATCCTCAGGTTCTTCAAGACTTAATAGTTTTTAACTTCTGTGTTAAACATACAGTTATGAATAGATTAACTTTAAAATATTTTTTGACAGAATTCTCATTTTAGTGTCTGTAGTAGATTTGTTTCTATTATAGAAACTTGCTTGTTCTAAATTGGCAGATTAATTCTTACGAAAATAACATTCAGCTGCGAAGTGAGAGTTTTTCACACATTTAAAAAAACCTTTCAGTTTGAAAGTACATATTAAAATCTTCATTTTCTTCTCATAGCTAACCTGTTATCCAGGTTTTTCCAGTAGTTATGGTGAGCACTGTTGTTTTAAAAAAAGCAAGCAAGAGTTATTTTCTTTCACCTTTTCCTTATATACCTTTGGTTTTATTATTGGTGTGTATTCCCATGGGATCTTAGGTTTTAAACTACTTTTGAATCTGGATGTACCCAGACACTTGGGTATGCCTCCACTTGAAATGACTCTTGATAAACTCCTGCTCATTCTGCTAATCAGCTTGGCTAGACTGGTTTCTTCTATGCCTTCTCAGTATGACTAGCAGTAATGCTTTTTATCTGAATTCTTCAACACATTTTAGCATGGTTTTGACATTAAAAGCAACATGGAAGAAATCTTACACCAAAATCATCCAAAGTGGCCTTCCTTATGAATAATGAAATGAGTATTAATACTCATGTTTTAGAGTGTTTAATACCCATGTTTTAGAGTCATCTTGTAACCCTAGAAGACTTAGTCTGTTTTTATTCTGCAGTTAATATTGACAAGTATACCTGCAGTCAGAGACCACCAGAAACATACCTGTAGTTTAACAAGTTTATTTATTACTCTTCACAGCAAAGAACATAGGCCTTAGGGAATTTGAGGTGTCTTAGTAAGAGGATCTTGTAAAGATCATATTATAGGCTTTGGACTGGGTTATTGGGACGAGGGTTTAAGGACGTGAGGGCTGTCATTCTTTTAGCATAAGAGGGACGTTTGGTATTTTGTGGTTTGTGCAGGACCTTATTTTTGTCTCACCTTATCATGATCTCAGAATGACTTAATTTAATAGATGTTTAGTGAGATTGTCCAACAGAACAGAATGGTTTAGCTGTAATTGTCAGATCAGTTTGTAATGACATTGAGGCTTAGTTGTGAGCATCAGATTAGTTCTCAGAGGAAGTGACTGCTCTGCCCGCCTGCCCCCCACCCCTGAAAGCTTTTAAGTCCAAGTGGCCTTTGATTATGTAGGAACCAGCTGGGGGAGGCCAAGATTTAATAGCAGTGACATATTGAATAAGCTGCGATGATATTGACAGGGATATTTTTATAAAACAGCAACTGGGAAGCTTGCCAGTTTTCAGCTGGTTATAAGTAGTTCTAGGTTTCCCCCACTATCCTAAAGTAGGACACAGCTTAGGAACAGATGCACAAGATAAATCGAGACAAAGCATGGATGCTCACGGTTGCAGTGCACAGCTGCCCTGTTGATGCAGAGATGCTGAGTGTAGTTGCTAAGGAAGGAGCTTGACGGCACCACTTGCGTTGTTCAGGGACACCACTCTTCTATATTGGCTTTGCTGCAAAGCTTGAATGCTTTTGCCTTTTTTGTAAAAGCAGAAATCCTCTTTGGATTTCCTTCTGTCAGCGTTTTTCACACGTTGAGGGTCTGTTTCTAACCCTGTGTTGCACAAGCCCTATCATGCCGTTTTCCAACAGCATCAGTTTTTAATTAAGGTATGTACACTGTGTTTTTAGGTACACTGCTCTTATACACTTAATAGGCCACAGCGTGTGTGAGCATAAGCATTGGGACACCAGAGGTTCGTGTAGTTTGCTTTATTGTGGTGTTCTAAAATCAAACCCACAACATCTCTGAGGTATGCCTGTACTAATGTAGGTCTTTCATAAAAGTGAAGCGGTGTAAAGTGAACTTTTTTTTTTTTACCTGTAGTGGGTAAAAACATGTTCTTTTTAAGAAATAAGATGAATAAACTTTTATTAATCTCTCTGGGAATCCTAAGGGTTTACTCTACTAAATTTAGCATCTCAGGATTAGCTTTTTGTACTTCAGGAGTTCTTTCTTTACATCTGGGAAGAGTCAACTGTCTGTTTTCTGTATTGTCTGTGTTAATACATAGCCATATACATCAAAGGGATTGTAAAGGTTTTTAAGACTTAAGAACACTGTTTGGAACCTTACAATTAATAATTAAAATAATTGTAAAATTCTTTATGAACTCTCAAGGCAAAAATAAAAGGACCATGTTTTTCATAACTCCACTCTAGTCATATTCATCGAAGGTCACTGAAAAGAAATTTATATTTATTCATTTATTCATTTCTGTTTTCATGAGCAATACAAGTGATAGCTGGAGATTTTTGGTTTAAAAGCATCTATTTTAATATCTTCATTTATAATCTAAAGTAAGCACTGCATTATTTTTTTCCTCTTCCAAGTCTTTTTTTAAATATATTTTTTTATTGAAGGATAATTGCTTTACAGAATTTTATTGTTTTCTGTTAAACATCCACAAGAATCAGCCATAGGTACACCCGTGTCCTCTCCGTCCTGAACCTTGCTCCCATCTCCCCCCCATACACTTCTAGATTGTTGCAGAGTCCCTGTTTGAGTTCCCTGTAAGCACTGCATTATTATAGTGCATAAAAAAGTAGCACTCTAATTCATGAGGTAGTTCTTACAGGTTTGTAATTTTAAAAGTGGTAACTTTTAAAAATCAGATATTTTAAAACATCTGCTCATGCAAGTCTAGAGATAATCTTTTTAAAATTTGAAGGTCTTTAGAACAAAATTTGCCTCCTAGGAAACTGCAGAACAGGCTTTTTCTGTTGTATTTTACCTTGAACAATAAACTAAGTATTTGCCTTAACACTGAATCTTTTTATCATTTGATAACAGTTTAGTAAGTTTTAATACTGGAAAAGTTAGGTTTGTAACTTTATTAAAAGCATAGAGCACATTTGGATAGTGTCACATGATAGAATTCAAAATGTTTAGCTCCATTAGACAAGCAAGACACTGTAGGTAAACTAGTCTCTTTATGTGATATTACTAGTTCTGCCATTGGTGTATAGAATTTTCCTATAGATACAAAGAATATAATCATATTTTGTCATTAAAATCTTCATGCTAGCTTTGAAAGTTTATGAGAATCCCAAAAACCTTTAAGAAAGAATTTAGATTGCAAAACTTTTGACATCTTGATGCTTTTAGTAGAGCAGTAGTAGCATTAAAAATATGGTTGATTTGGACCAAACTAAGGATGATAACTTTTCAAAATAAGGTTTTTTTTTAAAGATCATTAAACATGAAAAAATGTATTTTTAAAAAGTGTTTAATTGTGGTTTTAAACACTCTATAATGAACTATTATTTAGATTTTATTTAATAAGTACAATAAATATTTTTGCATGGGAAAGAGTATTTCAGAGTTATCACAGATTTCAAGATTGATAGGGAACTTACTATGGTACCATTTGTAATCTGTGTGTAAGTTACATGTAGATGCCAGCATATATCTCCTTATAATTTAGGCACAAAGGTTATATGATATGTTCTCTTGGTTTAAAGTAACCTTGATTTAAAGGTTTTATAATTTATCTGGGCAGCATCCCACTTTCATGATCCCCGCAAAGTTGACTCTTCTGTTATTTGCTGTAACCAGTAGATGTACATTTATGTTTTCTTTGTAGCTATCCACTTACCAGAAGTACCAGAATAGTACAAGTGCACTATGTCTTTTCATAGTCAATGATGTGTGCAAATCTTATTTGTAATGTCATTTTTTTCTATAAAAAAACAGAGGGGTAAATTCTCTGCTTTGTGTATTGTTACCTTTAAAATATCGGAGAATATAGTGTAATTGCTATCTCCAGTGGTTAAGGGACAAGGAAGAAGAAATCATTAATGTTACTGAACCTCCTTCTAGCTGTTCCACAGTTCTGGGCACAGTTACAGTTCCTACGTGGGCAGTCTTTGTTTTTCCTCCAGAGTGCCTTAAACATCACTCCCTTGAGAGCAGCAGGTCTGGCTTTGAACCCCAGCTCCGCGCCTGGGCAAGTCAGTCTCTTCTGGATGCGCTTCCTCCTCTGTAAAGTGGGGCTGATGACACCTACCTCACAGGGTTGTTGTGAGGGTCCCAGAAGCACACAGAGGCGCTTCTCATGTTGTAGGCTTGAAGCAAATGTTTGTTGCTTTAATCATATATGTGCTAGGAAAGATGGGGAAAGCATGGAGGGTATAAAGAACGTAACAGTTAATTTGATTTAAGAGGAGGTTGAAATTGATTAGGAAAGATATTATAAAGGGTTTATTTATGAGGCGATTACTAGATCAAGAGTTGGGATGGGTTATATAAGATTATCCTATTTTGGTAGTGATTCTTAGGTTTAGAAGTGTCATTGATAAAATTAATTGTATTGTAAGCCATATTTAAATAAATAACATTCTACTGAAATGGAAGTATGACTTATTTTTTGAAGCTTTATTTATATAAGTCCTCATACTTTATTTCCACTGTCATCTTAGAACCACAGCACTACCTTAAGGCAGTTGTTCACTTCCATTATTCCCCATGCACTGTCTCCAAAATTCTGTTCTTTTCCTTTTTTTGGTTGCTTGTTTGGCTTTTGAATAGATACTATATTTGAATCTTTGATGAGAATCACTAGGCTTCCCTGGTAGCTCAGCTGATAAAGAATCCGCCTGTAATGCAGGAGACGCCGGTTTGATTCCTGTGTCAGAAAGATCCCTTGGAAAAGGGATAGGCCACCCACCCACTCCAGTATTCTTGGGCTTCTCTGGTGGCTCAGCTGGTAAAGAATCCTCCTGCAATGCAGGAGACCTGGGTTCTATCCCTGGGTTGGGAAGATCTCCTGGAGAAGGGACCAGCTACCCACTCCAGTATTCTGGCCTAGAGAATTCCATGGACTGTATAGTCCATGGGGTTGCAAAGAGTCAGGCACGAATCACTAGCTGGTTTTTTGAGTTCTGGTTAGGTAAATTTATACTTGGTGAATATATAAAATATACTGAGATATTCCGTAGATACAGCAGAATGTTCTTTCTCAACCTTATTACTACTAGGTTTATAATACCTTGAAAAAATATAAAGGCCAAAAAAGTGATATATCTCTGTGGTGTGAGTTATTTGAGCATTTTAAACAGACGTTTTACTTTAGATCAAAATCACATTCTCCAGTTTTAGAGATAATTATAATAATAACTATCAGTGTGGTCACATTATAAGTCCTTACTCTATTTTTCTTCAGTCTTTGATTTTCTCCTCTTATTTTTGCCTTTTCTGAAAATTAGTAGTAAATGAAAAATCATTCTTCAAGCACAGTAAGGCTGAGAAACCTTCACTCTGCCACATTACTTTTATTTGTGTTTGGTGTGATGGCTGAAGATGAGAATTAAATACCAGAAGCTGAGAACTGCGTGGTCCCACACTCCTCACCATCACACTGGTCCCACAGACAGGCAGTGTTGCTGCAAATACCTGGCTGACCTACGTTTTCTCTCTGGGAAACAACTGATGACACAACTTAGTGTGGTTGACTGGCAAAGAAATACATAAACTGCGGTTATGCATATACACAAATGTGTTCAAAATACAATCGAGACTGAAGCCCACTGTCAGTATTTACCTTTTAAGAGGTGTCGGTCACTAGTTAAAATGGGTTTATGTTGACTTTTCCACATCTTGTCCTGTCATCAGAAAGATTACAAATGATGAATACAAATTCAGGCTGACTTCATAACACTTACTGAACCTTCATGTGGATCTCATTTGCAACCTTGGCTTCGTTAGCAGCACCATTCCCTAACCAACCAGGCTGAAGACCACATGCAACATTAAGATGCATTTTTTTTCCATCAGTCATTTATGGCAACAAGTATATTCTGTGTAACACATGGAGGTGAGCTTTGGAGAGAATTGTAAAGTCTGGATTCACACATTCCCACCCTGTGCTGCATGGAAGGCTGAGATCTATGATACATCAGTGTTGGGGGAAGGGAGGGGTGGAAAGGTAAGGAAAGAATTGGGTGGGATTAATTTGAAACTTTTCTTTAGAATTTTCTACCTTTTACAAAGGTAATAAAAGTTCATAAAAAATTCAAGCACTTAGAAGTAAAAAGTCAGTGTCCTCCCCCTCCTCGAGAGGTAGTCACTATTTCATTCATAGTTTGGTGTGAATGTTTCTGCAACTCTTATGCCTTTATAAAAAGACGTTGAAGAAAACCAACTAAAATGAGAGTATACTACATGTATTGTTTGGCTATTTGCTTTCCTCACAACACAGTATATCATGATCATCTTTTCATGTTGCTACTATTCCAGTCTTCTCAGGTAACTGCTCTATAACATTTCATAGCATGTATCTATCATAGCTTATTTCACCATTAACATTGATAGACATTTAGGAATTGCAAGAAGTTTTCACATAGTTGTACAACAAGCTTTCTGTACCTTTATGGTGGTTCCCACTTATGTAAATTTTCCTTTATGATAGAATCCTAACAGTAAACTTAATGGATCAGAGTATGAAAATTCAAACTTTCTTTTGAAAGATACTTCTGAGATTCCTCACCGTCTTGGAGTCATTAATGGTTAAGAATGTTACTATGGTCCAGCCAAAAATTATAGACTCTGTAGGCTTAACATTTTAGAAAATTTCTACCATTAAAAAATGTAATTTTATTTTATTTACATTTATTTCGGGAGTTCTTTTTTACCGTGCCTTGAGACAGGTGGTTTCTTAATTCATTCCCTGACCAAGGATAAAACTCACTCGCCCTGTAGTGCAAACTCAGACTCTTAACCAGGGGACTACCAGGGAAACTCCTAACCTTATTTTAAAAATCTATAAATAAAATGCACATGTAAAATTTTCTCCAGCACCATAGAGGGGTGGAATTTGGACAGTCCTTTTAAACTGTTTATTCCTGTAGTTACCATCAGAATTTAAAATAATGCATTTCTTGGTAATAATGCCTGACACGGTACCTGTTTACTTGCTCTCATGAAAGGTGAAGAATTTCAAGTACTGACGCCACCAGTCATGTCTTTGTTATGAATTATGGTTGCTTTGATAGTTTCTTGTATAGCTTTAAATTTTCTTAGTTCTTTATTTTGGGGGGCCGTCGCCTTTAGACAACATGCCTTAACTCACCATTTGTTACCTAATGAAATCTATGCCCTCAGTGTCTGTCTTTTTTTCTTTTTATCTGTCTTTATTTAAAAATAAACACACACACACACACACAAAAACACTCCCAAGGATTTTTAACTACTGAACATTCTTAAAAAAAGAAACCAGTAAGTACAATTGTGACTGTGAATGATCCTACTGATCTCAGAAACAGACAGTGTTATCAGATTTATGATAAACTCTGTGGGCAGTTAAGAGTTGTCGTACTTGAATGTCAAGATCAAGTGAGATCTTAACCATTGTCTTATAAACTGTTAAAATATCATAATTTAGTTTTTCTTAAAATTTCTAATTTCTCTCTTAATGGCACTAAAAGCCTTTATCATAGGATGTTTTTAAATTCTGCGATGACAGTAAATATTTGGTTTTTGAAGATACTTTTCACCTGTTTCTCTGACTTGCTCTAAGTTGGACTGATCGTCTTCTGTGCCTGCAACTGCACACACTGGGATTTCTTTGCCTTTCCTTATTAAGTCCATTCCCCGCCTCCCAGCTTGGTTAAAGATATACTCTGCTCACCACCTTCAAACAGTGCTTGAGAGGTAAATAGCAAATTTCTTATGTCTGGAGAGGTCTATAATTTGCCATCATACTTGACTCATAGTTTGGGTTTCGAATTGTGAATTTGAAATCCTTTTCCCTCAGAATTTTAAAGGCTTCCACTACCTTCTCTCAGTTCTGCTGATGAGAAGTCATATGCTATTCCAGTTCTCATTATTTTGTATGTAACCTGGCTTTCCCTTCTGAATGTTTTTAAAATCATCTCTTTTTCTCTGTGGACTTTTTAAATTTAAATTTCATTTCTTTCGCTCACTTTGATGTGCAATCTCAAATCTGTTCCATTCAAACGGTTTTTGTCTTTTCTTTGATCATCATTTCCCATTATCTCTGCTGTCTTAGGGGTCTCAGTGTTCACCTCTTGGAGCTATCTGCCTTGTATTACCTTTCCGTTCATATTTTCTGTTTCTGTCCTTTGCTCTAAGAATTGGGGGATTTCTTCTGTCTTATCTTCCAGAATACAGTCTTCATTCTTGCCCAGTCTGATACTCAGCACTTCTGGTGAGACTTTTATTCTGTCCACTGCATGCTCAGTTTCCAAGGCCTCCCGCTGGCTCTCTGGTCTTTCCATGTTTAGTGGTAGTCTGCTTTGCTGTTTATTTAAATGCATGTACCCTTTACAACTCTTTGCATAGTAATTGAGGTGTGTGTATATGTGTGTTTAGTTTGATTGGGTCTGTTCTTCCTGTGTTTTCCCTAGAATCACTTAAGTTTGGTTTTTTTTCCTGGTCTTTCTTCCTGTTTGATTTTTATCAAATGTCCAGTGATCCTTGGTTGGCCAAATATTTAAATGAAAATTTATGTTGGTTAGTATAAGTCACAGTCTTACTTATTTTGCAGTTGAGTAAGTTGACTTGCCCAAACACTCTCTGTCCATAGGAGGCCTCACTATAGACTGTGTGCGCCACACTCATGGGTGTATGTTTGTGGGTAGTGAGCTGAATGGGGAAGAACAGTCTTGGCGTAAACAGGCAGCTACCACAATTGCCAGATAAGAGTGTTGTGTTCTGAGATGGAGTCCTCAGTTGATTTCACTCTTGGTTGGATGGGCCTCCGCTCTTCTCCCTCCGCTTTCCTCCTCCTCTCCTATCTAATCTCCCCTCCGCTTTCTTTCTTTTTTCACTTCTCCTTTCTTTTTTCCTCTCTCCAGGGTCACAGTGTGGCGCTGGCACAAGCTTTGTGCTTTCCTCTCCAACTTGAAGTCCTGTCTGGGATTTCTTCCTGGACTACCTTCTGCTTCGTTTAGAAAGCCATTGTCTGGCTTTAGTTGAATGCAGCTGTTCTATACAAATGGGAAGGCAGGAGGAGAGGCCTGGACAAGTTGCTCTATGGAGAATTCTGTAATTACCCTCATTATAGTAGCACAGCCTTTGCCACTGAGCTGTCCCAGAGCCTAGAGCCTTTTCTTTTTTTTTTTTTTAAGGCGCCAACAACCCATTATGTATTATGGGTTTTATTTTCTGCTCTGGTTTATTCATCACTAAACCCATCTATTTTTGGAGCATGTCAGCATTTAAGTTGAAGTTTTTTGAAATTTTCATAAAGTTTGTGGTCAGTGACAGTCTTGGAATAAGTTCATCTGCTGTAAATTTTTTTTAAGTAATTTAGGAAGGAGCTTGTGTACATTTTACTTATTCTAAGTTGTCAAACGTCTTACCTGTTTTTCTTAGTTAATTAAAATACAGTCATAATATAATAAAAGCAATGATGACTTCAATTTTGTAGGTCTTCCAGTTCTGAGAGAATAATGGCATTAGATCAAGTCTAATATTTAGGTTGGGTATTGGTAATTAGAACTCATGGGTTATTTGAAGACTGAAATTTAGGAAAATCTTAAGAAGTCTGACTTTTGGGAAGTACTTTCAAATGGACCATTTTCTGATTTCCCATACTCTGTCCATGGTAGTGACAGCTCTTGCTGAACAACTAACTCTACGTGAAAATCTGTCCTTGTGGTGGAGCTTTTTCTAGGCAGAGATTGGATCAAAATAAGAACTTTTATAATTTGACTATTCAGAATATGTGCTAGGCATGGTGCTAAGTGCTTCATACATTTCGTTTCATTCTTGAAACTGCCCCCAGTAATTGAGTAATCCATTTTACACATGAAAATATTAAGGTTTAGCAAGGGTTATGTAAATTACGTAAGGCCAGAACTGGTAAATGACATCGGAGGTTTAAACAGATGGTTTACTACAGATCTTTTCACTATTAACCATTGTATAGCACATGAACACTAAACATAGTACCTACATAAATTAAATTATATTTAATATATCCTTGATTCCAAATGAAACTCTCCTGACACTATTGCATGTGAAGTTGAGAATCTGTATGATTCTTTCTTGACACTGCTCAGAGAGGGAGGCAAAATGAAACATTGATCTGTTGTTTTTCCCAAGAACACTCTTTTGTTTTTGTTTGTTTTTGTTTGTTTTGTTTTGTTTGTTTTTGAACTCTGGGCTTTTCATCATTCATTCAACAAAGTACAAGAAGATGGCAAATTTTAAACACCCCCATGAGGAAATCATGGTGTTCTTTATAATATGTTACATTTAATTTGAGCTGTTTTGGATGTTCACATTTCCTAATAAGCATTACTTGGTTTCCACATTTCTGGAATAGTTTTGTGTTTTGTTTTGTTTTGTTTTTTTTTCTGAGATCTATGAGTAAAATTCTGAAAATTTGTTATATGTCTTCATTTATAATGAGTCTTTGGCTAGATACAGAATCCTGGATTCCAAGCTATCCCCCCACCCCGTTTTAGCACTAGCAAGGTTTTGTTTCTGTGTCTTCCGCTGCCAGTGTTTTGATGGGAAGCTTTATTGTAGCTGTGGAACGGCGCTCAGTTGGGGTTTATCTGGTGTTTCCTCATGACTGGCTCTGGTGTGGTGGTCTGGAGTTCGGGGAGGGAGGTCGTGGAGGTAAAGTGCTGCTTCTGTCACAGCAGAAGATGAGGTGCATGCTCTCGGCATGACTTGATGTTGACCTTGATCACCATGTTGGAGCAGTGTTTGTCAGAGTTCTCCAGTGTAAGGTGACTTCTTTCCCCCTTCTCCATACAGTTCTCTCTGAAAGGAAGTCATGAAGCACAGCCCACACCTAAAGCACTGGGAATTAGGCTCCACATCCTTGAGGGTAAACCTAAGTTGTTTGGAATGTTCATGTATGAGTGATTCAGCTGCTCTCCTCCTCTTATTTATATCAGTATGAACTAATGGATATTTATTTTATTGGAATATGTTTTCATTATGATGGAAACTAGGTAACATGACCAAGCTTCCAGTTGAGGTTTTCTCCATTGTCTATTTCTGCTTTGGAATAGAAATGAAAATAATGACAAAGATCCAATTGGAGTGTACAGCTGTATCTAAATATTATTTTGTAGAAAAAATTCTTACAGTTAGAAATTACACAGCCTGCAGGGACTCATGTGATATACACTTACCCAGCAGTATTTAGGGGTTCACATAACCTTTCTGTTCTGACATAGATAAATTTCTTTAACTTTGCCATTGTTACCTTCCTTTCTTCCAAGGCATGAGTAGTAGTAGATGGGCAGAATTATATAGGGAACCACATTTACCAAAAGTGTGCAAATATTCCCAAAAAGATTCTGGCAAAACTCAAGAGATTCAGAGTACAGTTGATACTGTGCATGGCTATGATTGCCCTGGGGTTAATAAACTGTACTTTGACCTGTATTATGTGTTGCTTTTATCTATCTAAACTTTCAACTTAAAAAAAATGGTCTCTTTTATATGTCCAGCTGGGTGAATCATACTTTTCACCTGTTTTCAGAAGGAAAGCTTACCTTTGAAGTACCCAAAAGTATCATTGTAAATGGTTTTGTTTTTTCTTCTTCATTAGGAGCTTCAATTAGGAGTTCTCTTCATTCTTGGCCAAGGTATCTTCTGGCACTAATAGCTTTATTATTAATGTTGCACAGGACTGCTCTTTCTGGTAGTCCTATTGATTCTTTTAAAAAGTGTTTTTTTTCTTTCTTTTACATTTTCTTTTCTAATTTTTCAAGCAATGACTATATGCGTTTTTCTTGACCCTTTAAAAGAATATTGTACCATCTGTATATTACTGTTGAATTATGTATGTGCGTAAGAAACGTTTACTAGAGAACCTTTGACTAGCTAATTACACACAGACACAGAAACACACCAGTGTACCCTTTCTTATAAAGGACTTTGCTGCTGGTTTTTGCACTGTATGAGACACCGGTAATCTCCCATCTTAAACAAATGAATGGCTGAAGTGCTTTGTAATATTTATTGTTAACATTCACCAGTGGGGGAGTATATCAGCAATGAGGCCGAAAGAATATTTGGTTGTTGCATTCCTTCCCTTTAATCTTCTTTGATAAATATTCTCCAAAATAGCCTTGTATTTTTTGAATACTTCAAAATTTTAATTGGACTCAAATTACGCACTTAGTCATATATTCTTTTTTTTTTTTTCATTTTTTCAGAAGTAGTTACATGGCATTAATTTTATGTATGTTTGATTTCAATTTTTAATGTACTTGACAATTTCTTTTAGGTCAGCTTTTGTCAGTACTATGTACTGGTACAAACACATGGTACAAACATACAGAAACCATTTTCCTTGCATATGCAAATTAAATATGTAAGTTAAGCAGAAGGTTGGCAAATTTATGATGTGCTGCTGCTAAGTTGCTTCAGTCGTGTCCGACTCTGTGCGACCCCAGAGACGACAGCCCACCAGGCTCCCCTGTCCCTGGAATTCTCCAGGCAAGAACACTGGAGTGGGTTGCCATTTCCTTCTCCAATGCATGAAAGTGAAAAGTGAAAGTGAAGTTGCTCGGTCCTGTCTGACTCTTAGTGACCCCATGGACTGCAGCCCACCAGGCTCCTCCATCCATGGGATTTTCCAGGCAAGAGTACTGGAGTGGGGTGCCATTGCCTTCTCTGAATTTATGATGTATCTACTTCTATTCCATATGAGTTTTTCTGTTCGTATACTCTATGCTCTTCTGACACTATATCTTCCACAGTTTTTTATAACCTGAAAAACACTTTTGTGTTACCTCTCAGCTCTGTCAAACCCTTACCTTTTGTCTTACATATTTATGAATTTTAAAAAGAAGTACACATTACAGATATGGTTAAAGGGCCTTTTACTTGTTCCTCTCCTGCTCCAAAACTGTCTGCTGACCTGAATTTACATTCATCCTTTCAGCTAGCATTTCAGAATTTTGCAGATTGGTCTTTTGAGGGACTTGGAAGTATTCTGAGGAAGAAAGACTCATGGTCAGCTGCTCACCTACAGATGTGTCATATACATTGACAGCCTTGTAAGGCCCTCAGACATGGAGAGAAACTTGTCAGTCTTCACAGTTCAGCATTGCCCAGCTGTTTGACCAGAGAAACCCTTCACCCATGATTCTGGGCACTGTTGTTGCTTAGAAGATGCTTTGTGTAAGCACTGCCTAGAGGTGTACTCTTTCCAAAATGTATTTTCCATTCAATTTTATAGTTTTTTTTAACTAACATACCTTTCTGGATTTAAATGACAAAGATAGTAATTACTCCCAATTGATGTTCAGTGTTGGATCAAGTTTAAAATCATTCTACAAAAAAGGAAGGTAAAAGTGCTAATAAATTGCATATTCATTGA
Source organism: Ovis canadensis (assembly GCF_042477335.2). NCBI lineage: Eukaryota > Metazoa > Chordata > Mammalia > Artiodactyla > Bovidae > Ovis > Ovis canadensis. The sequence goes on from NC_091246.1 coordinate 123,047,376, forward strand.
CCAATGTACAAGTAACTTTATGTTCCTTAATTTTTAAAATTCTTAATTCTGCTGATCTTCTGAAATGTCTGGCTATGGACCATGACTACATATTCCTTTTGCCTTAAACTGATCTGTTATATTTTCTGTTCTTGTGGCTGAAACTAGCTTGAGTTTGTTGTTAATGTTTGACACACTTTCTTGAATGCAGTTCTTCAACTGTCAATATTGTGCAAAGTGGTACTTGAATTTTGTTTGCTTTTTTTCCTTCCTGTATTAGAAAATCTTGGTGTTTCGTAAGCTATGTATGAAAGAAAACTTTCTTAAGATTTGTTCTCATAATGATCTGATTCAGGAAAAATAAAATGGGGAAATGGACACTATTTCTGACCTTCAAATAAAATTCTGTATCTGGCTTTTCAGACTGTTCGCCAAGCCATGGGACATATGCACTGTCTTAAGGCAGGGCTGTTTACCCATGTGGGCTGATAGGTCCCTTAGGGTCTGGTGAGGCTGTGAAGGAGAGATGAGGTTCTTGAAAAATGCACAGGGGCACTAAGTTCACATACAGTTTCACAGAGGCCAGGGAACATCCTGTAAGGGAAGATCCAAAAACAGACCTTGTTCCCTTGGTGGCTTCTAGCCTTCACTGCACTATACTTTATGATTCTGGGATAGGAAATTATTAATAAACAGGAAGGCTCCAGTTTCTACAAAAATTAAGCCTAGAGCTGTTCACCAAATAGCTAAGGACATCTATCCTGTTATTCCTAAAATTTTAGGATTTATTAAGGAGTCTCTGCATTCTATTTCTAGGATAGCCTTTAAAAACAATAAGATCTAAACATTTCATCATTAGGAAAATTTTTTTTTCCTGCATTCTACACCTTATTTCAAGATAGTTATGTAACACTTATTTTAAAAGGTTTTTTGTTTGTTTTGTGGACAGCTATCTCTAAATCACCTGTATTAATTTTTGCTGGCTTAATTTCCATCTATATTCAGAAAACTTTTTTAAGCATTAACTTTTGAAAGCTTTTGTGCCTGGACTTTGTGGTTCCACAGATACTTCCCCAGAGTTCAATTCTGTTTCGTTTGCTGATCACCTACTTTAGAGACTGAGCACCTCTAGTAGGAGCCCAATAAGTACTGTTGAACACCTTTATTTTGAATTAGTGAACAAGTGAAAGATAGATGAATGTGTGAAAGAATAATCAGGTGGAATAAGTAAAATTATTGTTAATCTCCCCATTCAGTATAAATTCTAATGCGCAATTAATGGCTTCTTTCTGCAAACAGGTATTATGAAGTAATAAGCTAAACAATTCTGGATGTCAGACACTGGTTAACCCACAAAGCAAATGCCACCTGTCTCCCAGAGATGCTAATTCTGTCACTATTCATTTAGCGAGGATCCTGAAGGAATGTTTAGCTACCAAAGAAATGCAGAACTCACTGCCCTCAAAACTTAAGTTTTGAGAGTAACCCAGTATGATTAGATTAATTTGGAGTTTCTTTGGGTGGAGTTGAGTCATGGTTGCCACATTTAACAGGACCTTGCTCTTCAAGGTCAATGTGATTACTTCTCAGGTAAAAGTAATTCTTATCTTTGTGTTTAGGTTTCACCCCTAAATTATTTCCATATTTTCAAGATGGAAAGATACTTAGAAGTTTTCCTTCTGCACCCTTCTCATTTACACTTGTGCAAGCAAGTTTGATAAAAGAAACTCTTTGCCCTTTTATATGGATGTTTTATATTTAGTGAGGTGAAGGGAAGATTGGACATGGGAAGGAGGCAGTCCTGGCTACCAGTGGTCAGTAGACTAACCCCAATAGGCCTCAGCTTTCTCTTGTAAAACTTTTACAAGGCTATAACTTTGCAGGTCTTCACTAGCTCAAGTATTGATTGAAGATAATTTTTTGTTGTTGCTGTTCATTTTATAACTGAGATAGTAAATAAAAATAATGTGATTATGGAGATTTAAGAAGAAAGTTTTTTTTTTTTTAATGACTCTCTAAATCAGTGTTGTCCAATAGGACTTCATGTGGTGATGGAAATATTCTATATTTATGCTTCCAATATGCTAGTCATTAGTCACATGGGGCTGTTGAGCACTTGAAATGTTGGTAGTGTGACTGAGGCACCTATTAAAACATTTAAATAGGCACATGTGGCTAATAGCTACTATGTTGAACAGTGCAGGTTAAATTCGTAGGTATTTATAAGCATTCAAAGGGAGTCTCACATGTAGATTTATCATGACAGTCTTATTTTTCATTTGATGAGTTGCAACTGGGATGTATTAGAATTTGGCAGTTGTACCTCCAAGTATCAATATTGAAATCTTTCTTCAAGCACAGCCTCCATTTCTAGTTGCTGTCAAATACAGCCAAGCTGGGCTTCCTTGGTGTCTCAGAGAGGAAAGAATCTGCCTATAATGCGGGAGACCTGAGTTCAATCCCTGGATCAGGAAGATACCCTGGAGGAGGGAACGGCTACCCACTCCAGTATTCTTGACTGGAGAGTTCCTGAACCGAGAAGCCTGGCAGGCTACTCTGTCTGTGTGTGGTCTTTGTGGTCACAAAAAGGTGGATACGACTGAGCAACTAACCCTACTACTGCTACTACAACCGAGATACTTGTTACCTTTCTCAGGGATCCTAGAGCATCACTGGCTTCTTACAGCTCTGCCATCCTAATGATGATTGTATGTGTTTGCTACAGTCTACCTGTAGACTCCTCTCAGTCCCCTACAGGTCTACACATTGTTCCTTTATAGTATCTGGAGCAGGTTTGGTGGTGCTGAGAGTTTTATCTTTGTATTTTTTATAAGCTTAAACCTGAAACATTTAAATGTCGCTTTAAAAAATACTTAGTCTTTCATTGTCAAAAAGTTTTTAGTCCTCAAATCTTGAGCCATTAGCAAGGTATTTTTACTACTAAAATATCTAGGTCACTAGGCCAATAAAAGTTGTCATGTGGATGTATTAATTGCTTTAGCATTAAAAATACTGCATTCTTAAAATCTCCATGTTTGCGGATAACAAAGCACTTTGAGTGATTCTGTCTTGAAATTCTGTATCTTTGAAATGATAAAAATTATCGTAAAGGCGTTCTGTAGGAATAATGGTTGAAATTGATAAGCCATGTGTTTGGGACTCAAGTCATTTTTCCATGAGATAATAATTTATATAAGGTTAAGTTTTTATATATGGCATGCCAGGTCACAAGACCTTTAATATCTTGGAACTTAATTCAGTCATACCAAGTCCAAAAGCTTTCAATGAAAACTTGCATTCCCACCGAGGCTCTGAAGTGTATCTCCCTGGGACCCTAAGCATTGGTTAGTTCCGTACTGACAAACACAGGTGCTAACTGGTGTCAGTCAGTCCCTTGAGTTTGGCTAGAAGGAAACCAGAGGCAGTTGCCTTTATAGTAATAAAAGCGCATGTTGGAAATTTCAATCAGTATAGAAGAGTAAATTGCTTCTTAAACCCATACTGTTTCTTCTCCCTAAACTGTTAACAGCTTATGTTTTCTTCTTTACAAATGGAGCTAAATTACACCTTGCTTTTCTGCTTAAGATTTTAGAAATCAGGTTTATTGAGATATAAATTACTTATGGTAACATTTTGGAGAAGGCGATGGCACCCCACTCCAGTACTCTTGCCTGGAAAGTCCCATGGATGGAGGAGCCTGGTGGGCTGCAGTCCATGGGGTCACAAAGAGTCGGACTCGACTGAGCGACTTCCCTTTCACTTTTCACTTTCATGCATTGTAGAAGGAAATGGCAACCCACTCCACTGTTCTTGCCTGGGGAATCCCAGGGATGGGGAGCCTGGTGGGCTGCCATCTATGGGGCCACACAGAGTCGGACACGACTGAAGCGACTTAGCAGTAGCATGGTAACATTTACCCTGTTTAGGTGTACAGTTCTATGAATTTTAACAAATATATGCATGATAATCAAGATACATAACATTTTTGTCCCTCCAAAAAGTTCCTTCCCACTGCTTCATTTTTGTAACCACCACCATAATTAAGTTATAAAGTCTATCACTCCAAAACATTTCCTCTTTCAGTTCCAACCTCAATTTTAATAGCTGTATTGTATTCAATTATATTGATGTACCTAAATTTTTCTAAATAGCCCCTTATTGATATAGATTGTTTCCAGTTTTAGAATTCAAATAAGGTCCAATAAATACCTTTAAATATAAATCTTGGTGTGCTTTTTACAGCTGCAATCATATGGTAGATTCTGACCAGAGGGATTACAGAATTAAAGGCTGTAAGCATATAACATTTTGATCGGGCCGAAAGCCCCCGGAAGGTTGTCCTAATTTCCTTTTCAACCAGTTGTGTATAAAATGTCTATAACTCATTAACAGAATCCGCCTGCCAGTGCAGGAGACATGGGTTCGACCCCTGGGTGAGGAAGATCCCTTGGAGAAGGAGATGGCAACTCACTCGTATTCTTCCCTGGGAAGTGCCATGGACAGAGGAGCCTGGAGAGCTAGTCCATGGGATTGCAAAAGAATCGAACGCAACTTCGTGACTGAACAACTGTCTTAACACTGTGTCACCAAAATTAATTTTTGCCAATTTGATGGATAAGATATTACCTAGCAAAGTAGCTTGCATTTTTTCCTCATTTTTAGAGCACATCAGAAAGTTCATACACACAGTATCTACCCATGTTATTTACGACTAAACCCACAATATTTTAGGAAACGTGGATAGAAAAATCTTACCTCTATTCTCACAGTTTCTGTAATTTTCCTTTCCTGCTTATCTGTGTGCACATTTGTGTAATTATGTGCATTTCCACAATCGTCCTTACGGCACATGCATGGTTTGTGCATGTACTGTGTGCTTTTTAAAAGTCCACTGTATTTCATGAGCATTTTTCTTTGTTCCCAGAAGCTTCATTGCAGTAGCTGTGTGTTTCTTCTGTTTTGGACTGTGGCACAGTTGATTCAGTCATTCCACTTCTAAACTGTTTTATACTTTTTTACTATTATGAACAAGGCTTCGAATACCATGCTTTGAAAATAAGTTTTAAAAATCTTTAAAATTGTTTTCTTAGGATAAATTTCTACTTGTTTGATTCTTCTGGATCTAAATGTGTCATATTGACAGGAGAGGGTAGAATTTCATCATTTGAAGTAGTTTTTGTCTCTTCATTGGGAATTCAGTAACTTGTTTTCCTGGGGAAGGCATTAGTTGCATATTAGTTTCCTTCTATGCCCGCTCAATCTATTTATTTTCTTCTTTTTCTTGAAAAATTATGAAAATGATTTATGCTACTTGTAAAGATTTCAGAAAGGTAATCAATCCATTAAGTAAATTAAATTTTTAACTGAAGTTTTTTCTCTGAAGATCATTTGTTTTCAGTATTTTAAAGTTACCAAATGAGTCGCAGTGAGCTGTCCTTGCCCTTGCCCTCTCCGTGCCCAGCTCTCACTCTTGTGGCAGTCAATATTGCCACATTCTTGCACGTCCTTTCAGACACGTCGTCTGCATTCGTGAGCAGATGCACGTGTCCTCTGTGTGTGTGTGTGCGTCTCTCTCTGTTTAAGCCACAAAGGTTAGCAAGCTACACGTACTTTTTGTAAATTCTTAGATTATTTGTATTTATTTTTTTAAGTAGATAATATATGTACGTTTTTCAAAGATAAAATAATGTAAAGATTTGCATAGTCCCACTTGTATTCCGGTACCCTGTCTGAAATGTACCATCCTTTGGTGAGTCTTTATGCATAGAAAAGGAAATATTCGATAGGAGGGTACATATTTTTGTTTTCCTCTGTAACTCTCAAACTGACCTTTCACGTGTAATAAGGCAGTAGGGAATAGATGACGAGCAGTGGCTCGGGGGCCAGCTTGCTGAATTCATATATCTGCTCTGCCACATATCAAGTGTATAATTCTGGGCAAGTTAGTTAGCCTATCTGTGCTTTGTAATCAGATGTGAAATTATGGCTCAGTATACGTACTCAGCTTAGAGTAGTACACATGAGTATATGTGTTTGCTAGTGGTATTATTTTTATTATTAGGGACAGTGGCCAATAAAATAATATTCAAGACTCAATCCAGATCAATTTAACTTCGGGGAGCCTGGTAGGCTGCCGTCTATGGGGTTGCACAGAGTTGGACACGACTGAAGTGACTTAGTAGCAGCAGCAGCAGTGATATATATATGAATATGGTGGCTCAGACGGTAAAGCGTCTGCATACAATGCGGGAGACCCGGGTTCAATCCCTGGGTCGGGAAGATCTCCTGGAGAAGGAAATGGTAACCCAATCCAGTATTCTTTCCTGGAAAATCCACGGAACGAGAAGCCTGATAGGCTACAGGCCATGGGGTTGCAGAGGGTCGGACATGCCTGAGCGACTTCACTTTCACTTTCTTTTCAAGTTCATTTAACAAAAAGGGATAATGGGATTTCTCACTTGTTTGAATTCTATTTAAATATTTTAGAAAACTTCCAAAAACAAAAGTAAAGCAACTAAAATATACTTTGTTGTTCCTTTTTTATGGGTTGATAGGGTTTTTTTGGGGGGGTTGTTTTTGCACATATGTTTTTAAACAGATACACTTACTTTATGTAGTAAAAGTGTCTCAGAGAAAGTGAGGTAGAGGTGACTGCTGAGAATATGAACTTTTTTTGCATAGTGTATCACATTAAAAAAAATACTTTCTCGTGCTTTCTACTCAAATTTGGTAAAAATACATGTCTATATAATATATAATTTTAGGTGATAGTGACCCATAAAGTTTTAAAATTCTATAGCCATATGTTTTAAGGATAAAATTATTAATGACATTTAAAGTTCTTAAGGCAAACAAGGGGCTGGGAGCTTGATTTATATTTCTATCCAATTTTTCCATCCTCAGTTCTTAATAAAAAAAATTAAGGGAACAACAAAACCTCTTTCCCCTTTCCCTTTGTTGGTTACAAAATAATATATATTTATTATAGGAAATATAAAAGCAGAAGGCAGAGAAATAATTACCTTGAAATTACTGTTCAGTTTAATATTGTAACAGCTTGGTATCTAGGCGTCTTGCCTTTTTTCTGTATGTAGCTGTGCACACAGTCCCTCATGTTATTAATTTGTTTGCCTTCTACCGTGATGGCATCAGGAACGCTATACACAGTTTTTTAAAAAATAAACTTAGTATCATGATCATTTTAATCATGCTGTTATCTATGAAATCATTTATAATAGATGTATCATATTCCATTGAGCACATATGCCATACTGAAATTTAATTTGTAGTATATTTTCTACTCAAGAGCATTTAAAAATAAACGATATCAGTAAATATCCTCACAAATCAAATTTTATGGACACACATTATATCCTTATGATCATTTCTGAGACATGGAGTTATTGGGTTGTAGGACAGACTCTTTTTTTTTTCATGCTTTTTCATACACATTGCCAAACTGCTCTCCAGATAGTTGGCGTCTTCCGAGTGCTTACTAGCACAGGGATGGTCTCTAGTTAAGTCCTTGCCTATTTGAGATGTGAATTCCCTTTCTGCATGGTGCATGTTCACTCTCCAGTGCCTCTAGAACCATCTCTTCTTCCTTCCTTCCCGATTTTTCTGTTCTTCTGTATCCTTCCTCCTTCCCACTTCATAGAAGCTGGATTTGATCCAGGTTAGAGATGGAGCTATTTCAAATGCTATTTACCTTTCTCCACTTGCTTCTTAGTGCATTTGCTATATAAAATACTCTTGAGGCTCTTCTTGTATAGCAACCAAGTTTTCGAAAATCATGCTCTTTTTTTTTTCAGTTTTGTAAATTCTGTTTTTTGCTTTAGTGATTTTTAGTAAGCTTAGTCTGTTACGCGTGTGAAGTAACCACAGTGGTTAAGAGAAATACAATCCCTAATCCAGGAGACTGGGTTCAGGTTTCAGCTCCTGTTCTTGTTGAGGAGAACAGCTTTCCTCAGGATTTTGTGAGGATTTAAAGAGGTGATACTTGTAAGTGCTTCATACACTGCCTATCATACAGTGAGCACTTGATTGTCTAGCTTTTATTATCATCTCATCTGACATAAGTGTGAGTGAAGCAGGGATGATTTTTCTCATTCCATATTTCACGAAATGGTATCAGAGAGATGGAATGCTTTTCTTATTGTCACGTCTAGAAAGTGATGTCTGGATTTATAACTTTCAATCTGTAGGGTCTACTGCAAAGTAGGAAAGCTAAAGTGAACAAGAGTTGTTTCTAATACTTAGGATAATACATAGAAGATCATGAAAAGTTTGAAAAGCTTTACATACAGGGGCCTGAGAGGTAAAGCTTCCACAAAGTCTTGACTGGCCTATCAGCAAGTAGGTGAGAATAGATCTAGAGGAGAAATGGTTCCTGTGCATTGTGGCATAGAAGGGGAGGTTGCATTTTAAAGTTTAAGAAGACTAAGCACTAGGATCAAGACGTTTAATAGATTTCTCTACTTTGGTTTAAATGAGAATGGAGTCCTGTTTTAAATATCTGTGCTGATTAGGTTTTTATCTTAACTTGTTTCCGACAGGGCACGGTGCTGATGTGAAGTGTGTAGACTGGCATCCAACAAAAGGGTTAGTTGTTTCAGGAAGTAAAGATAGTCAACAGCCAATCAAGTTCTGGGATCCCAAGACTGGGCAGAGTCTTGCAACACTGTAAGTGATAGGAACCCCACCTTGATCCTTCAAAAAAGGGGAGCATAGCTGACTGAATTATTAACTATTAGCCTTCTTTCCTCTCAGGTATTCCTGAAAAAGTAGTGTAGACAGTAGATGGACTCTTATGTATAGGCCTTTTGTTTATTAAATGTGGTTTCTCTCTAAATTCCTCAGCAAGTGAGGCTTGATGTAAATCTAATTTGGGTATCGGGGGGTGAGGGGTAGGGAGGAGGTGGTTATTGCTACCACTCTAGATTACTCATAACATTGGTGCACTTGGCACTGTATGGAGCTGGTATGTGTGCCATGTGTTAGCCAGCCCACCTTTCTCCTTCTCCCTACAGCTCCGCAGAGAGAGGTTTCCCTCTGTTTTTAAATCAGTTCTCTTTTTTTTTGTCTGAGGTGTTTAGTTACAATGCAGCCACATTGTAAAATTTTCTCTTTGACTCATCTGTGAATATTCACAGTTCATTTAATATGTTGCTGATTTTTTTTTTCTGACTAAGCAGCTGTCTCCTAGTCCCTCTGATTGAGAACTGAGCCATGTCCAGAGTGAGCTGGTTGGCAGCAAGGCTGCCTTGTTGCACAGCTCCAGTGGCCACAAGCAAATAGAACACCTTGTTAATGGTGCTCCTAGGAGACGTGTGTTGTCCTGGCCTCAGTAGTTGCAGAGTCTTTAGTTCAAATTAACCCTCAAACTGTCTCAAGGTTCTTTTTAAATGTTTGACTTAATAAGAGCAGTTTATCGAATTTATAAAATTTAATGAGCTTTATTGAATATTAATTGATGTGTCCAAGTGCTTTCCTTGCTTCACAGATAAAGTTTTCTACCCAGTTGAAGTTCTACTGCTGTTTTAAATTGGTCAGTAAAAACTGCTTAGATAATGGACATTATTTCTGTCTTTGACCTATTTCTTCCACGTATATTTTAACTGTAGTCCTGTAATGTCACATGCGTTATTACTTCTAGGCCAAACTTCTTGCCATCTTGACTACCATGTGCTTTTCAAGAAAAATGACCATTGGTTTACACTTGTTTTGAATTCTGACCAAGGATTATTTTCTTGGTACTTTGTTTCTAGTCATGCCCATAAAAACACAGTAATGGAAGTGAAATTAAATCTCAATGGCAACTGGCTACTCACAGCATCACGTGACCACCTCTGTAAACTTTTCGACATCCGAAATCTGAAAGAAGAGCTTCAAGTCTTCCGAGGTCATAAGAAAGAAGCTACAGGTCAGTGGCTATGATATGCTTCTCATTCCATTACTGTAGAATTCTGACATCCTAATAATTTTGTCTTTCTCTATGTTCTTGTTTACAGCTGTGGCCTGGCATCCTGTTCATGAAGGACTTTTTGCCAGTGGAGGGTCTGATGGCTCTTTGTTATTTTGGCATGTTGGGTATGTGGCACTCACTACGTAAAGAAGTTGTAAGTTTTATGAAGACTGCACCCAAAAGTGAAAAAAATGAGAGTGTGGTGTATTTTTTTCTGAATGTTCATATGTCCTGTATCTGTAAACCCCGTTTGGAATAGAAAACATAGCACCTCTCTTTCTGGCTGTGGAAGTCATAAAGGGAGAGGAAGACCAACTTCCTTGTTTCCTGTGATAAGGTAATTTCTAAGGCATTTCCCCTCTGAGCTGCTCTTTGGAAAGATGTTACTGATCACAACTTGGTACCTCTGAAACATGTGGAATTGACCAGATTCAAAGTTACCAAGTTTGGTAGCTTTGTATTACTCTAAAAGAAAGTACCTTCTTTGGCGAAGGAGAAACTGAATAACTTTTGTGAAAAAGACTGCTTTCTGTGGCGCCCTTACAGAGTAGAGAAAGAAGTGGGTGGAATGGAGATGGCCCATGAAGGAATGATCTGGAGTCTGGCTTGGCATCCCCTTGGACATATTCTCTGCTCAGGCTCAAATGACCATACTAGGTAAGCTTTACATCAAAAGTAACAAGGAATTGCTGTGTTTATGGAGCAGCTGGAGATAAATGCGTATTTAGTTCATTCATACATGAATGTATTTATTTATCTTCTAACTTACTTTTAACGACATGTTCGCAGTGGTTTATAAATACGTATATTACAAGGAGATTGAGTATTGAGTATGACTTTGTTATTTGAATCTTTCTACATTAAACATTTTTAGAATAAGGCATTTTAAAACTCTGTTGTTTTTGCCAGAAGACTACTTAGTACTACTGTTAAGTGCCCAGAGATACACTGAAACTCTGCTTCTCTCCTCCTCCCTCCAAATACTTTTATTTTGACAGCAAATTTTGGACCCGAAACCGACCAGGTGATAAAATGCGAGATCGATACAACCTCAACCTATTACCTGGAATGTCTGAAGATGGAGTGGAATATGGTGAGGTTCTCGCATGTGTGTTCTTTGAAGTATGATATTCTGTAATAAAAGTGTTAAGTATTGAGAAGATTATGTAAAATGAATTTTAGTTTTATAGTTGATTGATTTATGAATGTCTAAGGATTTTTATAAAGTGTTAATTGTAATGGCCCACTACATTTATGAAATCGCTATTGACAATGGCCATATTCCTATTTATAGATGACCTTGAGCCTAACAGTCTGGCAGTAATTCCAGGGATGGGAATACCAGAACAACTAAAATTAGCTATGGAACAAGAACAGATGGGTAAGAGAAGTTGTACCTATAAATTTAACTTTTTCTGTAATTTTACCTATTTCCTGTAATTGTGACATTGTTATTTTGAAAATGTCAAAATGATGTATGTTGAGAAACATTGATAAAAGTGATATAAACTGTATAATATTTAGAATTTGTTCTTTCCAAAATACATTCACTGATGAAGTGGCCACTTTCTTTCATTTCCTTGGCTAACCGCTTCTCTTCTTGGTTGCAGGGAAAGATGAATCAAATGAAATTGAAATGACAATTCCAGGTTTAGATTGGGGAATGGAGGAGGTGATGCAGAAGGATCAGAAAAAAGTGCCTCAGAAGAAGGTTCCGTACGCAAAACCTATCCCTGCTCAGTTCCAGCAGGTGAGCAACTCCGAGGGCACCCTCATCCCCTCCCCGTGCCCTCCTCATGCGCTGGGGGACTGGTGAGTCTCCCTTGTATTATCTCATCTGCCAAAGGTATGTCTGTCTGTACTATAGACTTTCTGGAGCTTTCTTCACGTATTTCAGGCATTATTAGACATAGCCTCCATCTGCCGCTTTGCAGTTAGTGCTGAGTTTGTCATGAATCTTCTCTGGATATTCTTTCATTCTCACCCCCTTGTTATTATCCAAGCTATTGGAAGAAGAAAAGAGACTTGGAGTGGAAAGAGTATGTGGACCCTCTTCAACATGTTTATTTCTGTCTTCCTCTCTGTTTGTCCCTCACACAATGTGCAGAAGTGTACATGCCCTTTTGAAGAGGCGGGCAGGCTTTGCATCTTAATAGCTTGTGAAATCTTGCAGCTTTTTCAACTTGGCAGTTTCTACCTAGTAATGTGCTTTGCCTAACTCTATTCCTGTGTCACTAAGAATTAGAGAATTAGAGTTAGAAATGAAGATAATTCACCAGCTGCACGAACTTGTATTCACCAGGTTGGAATGAGCTAGTGATATTATAGAATGGTTTTTACATTCTGTTATAATTTACACACTTAGGATATACTTTAATGTTCTCTTCATTCCCAAGGCATGGATGCAAAATAAAGTTCCAATTCCTGCCCCAAACGAGGTATTGAATGACAGAAAAGAAGACATTAAATTGGAAGAGAAGAAAAAAACACAAGCAGAAATCGAACAAGAGATGGCCACGTTACAGTACACCAACCCACAACTTTTGGAGGTGTGTGACCCTTGAGGGAATTCAGGATGGTCTAAGAAAGTAGTGGTTAATGTTTTTTTTTTTATTGATCTGCTCTTGAGGAGAAGGAAAGGAACTCTTACATGGGTCAGAAGAGCAGTAATTGCTACATTAGGAAGCTAGTTTCTAGCAGAATCCTGTTTCTAAGACTGTTAAAACCAGACCAGTCAAGCAATGAGTAGACCTCAGTTGAACATACATTTTTAATAGACAAGGTAAAACCAACAGTTTTAATTTGGAGTCACATATTTATCCGTAGATGAAAAGAATTTTCTGTTAGCTTTAGAGCAGGTGGTTTGTTCTTATTTTTCCTACCTTGGCAGCTACTTAGAATGATAAAACACTAGTAAACTGCTGGGCTTTCCGTGATCAAGATGGATATAAATAGTCCTGGCTGCTGTTTCCCAGCACCTGGAAAGAAGCATTTTAGAGTCTGGAAGCCAGAGTACCTTCAGAACATCTGAATATCATATGGATTCTAGTTATTGTTGGGGTATTAAGAGGTCAATCAATAATGTCTTATGTTTGTTTTGAGATTCCCCAAACAAAATAAGTGATAGTAATAATGTCATATTTATTAGCATGCCTTTTCTCTCTTTCTTTCTAGCAACTTAAAATTGAAAGACTTGCACAGAAACAGGCTGAGCAGATTCAGCCTCCTCCTTCATCTGGCACCCCTCTCCTGGGACCCCAGCCCTTTCCAGGACAAGGTCCAATGTCTCAGATTCCTCAAGGTTTTCAACAGCCTCATCCATCTCAGCAGCTGTCAATGAACATGGCTCAAATGGGGCCTCCAGGTCCACAGGGACAGTTTAGACCCCCTGGACCACAGGGACAAATGGGACCACAAGGCCCTCCACTGCATCAGGGAGGTGGGGGGCCGCAAGGATTCATGGGACCACAAGGGCCCCAGGGACCGCCCCAGGGGTTGCCAAGGCCTCAGGACATGCATGGGCCCCAGGGAATACAAAGGCATCCTGGACCTCATGGCCCTCTGGGACCTCAAGGACCACCTGGACCCCAGGGTAATGCTGGTCCTCAGGGTCATATGGGTCCTCAGGGCCCACCTGGCCCACAAGGTCACATAGGCCCCCAAGGCCCACCTGGTCCCCAGGGTCACTTGGGCCCTCAGGGACCTCCTGGTACTCAAGGTATGCAGGGACCACCTGGTCCCAGAGGAATGCAAGGACCTCCCCATCCTCACGGGATGCAAGGCGGGCCAGGGTCTCAAGGGATCCAAGGTCCTGTGTCTCAGGGACCTCTGATGGGATTGAATCCAAGAGGAATGCAGGGTCCTCCAGGTCCCCGAGAGAACCAGGGTCCTGCTCCCCAAGGGATGATGCTGGGTCACCCACCTCAAGAGATGAGAGGACCTCATCCTCCAAGTGGACTGCTGGGACATGGCCCTCAGGAGATGCGAGGTCCTCAGGAGATGCGAGGCATGCAGGGCCCTCCACCCCAAGGATCGATGCTGGGCCCTCCCCAGGAATTGAGGGGGCCTCCAGGCTCACAAGGTCAGCAGGGGCCGCCCCAGGGCTCTTTGGGACCTCCACCCCAGGGTGGCATGCAAGGGCCCCCTGGACCTCAGGGACAGCAGAACCCGGCAAGAGGGCCACATCCATCTCAAGGGCCAGTACCCTTCCAGCAGCAGAAAACAGCTCTGCTAGGTGACGGGCCCCGGGCCCCCTTCAACCAGGTATTACTTATTTCCAACTTGTAGGCGTTACACTTTGGGAAAATATACTCCGCACTGAGGCGGCACTTCAAAATGCTGTGAAAGGAAGGAACAGCTGGTGTAGACATCTCAAGTAGCGACTGTGGCTTGAGAATAGCATCATGGCTGAAGAAAGAAATAAGAGTAATTAAGTAGATCATTAAATATATTGCAACAGAATCTTTACTCAGCCTCTTCCAGAAAAGATGGACGCCCGATTGAATACAGTTCGTATTTGTCCCAGGGCTCTAAAAGAGCTGTGGTGCTGAGGAGGGAGCATGAGGGCTCCAGGTCTATTCTGCTCCCTTTTCTGGGCCCTTGACTTCATAGGTGTTTCATGGGCTTCCAGACAACTGAGCCACTTGGTGATGTGCCTGCAGCTCTACTTCTAAGATGCTCTGGGATGTTCACCTCTTGAGGATACTGTAGACTGTGTCCTCACTATTTGCATTTCATTGACTACTTTTAGAGACACAAGTTCAGAATTGCATGTTTTCAAACGGTGACCCTTTGGATGAAACTCTATTCAAATTGTTTTTAGTTCACATATAAGAATATTTTCAAGAAGAAGTATTTTTGCAGAAATTTTCTTGGCCCTCTTTAGAGAATTCTGTTATTGTCAGCCAAGTTTTTTTAAACCCATGTGCTTAGCTGTGCTTGAGAGGTAGTGGAAGTTCAGTTTTCTTGGGCCAAATTACAGAAGAATGCATGGGCATGAGTGGATTGAACACTGTTTGGCTCTGTGGGGTTTTATGTTTTACTGAATTTCATAGTCTGAAAGAATTATTTGGGTAAGAACAACTTGGTTTGTGTCCTTGAAGTCAGTCATGGGCCAAAGTGAGTGAATGAACCACTGTTGATTCCCTGAGTCTGCACCTTTTGAAAAGCACTTGATTCCCGCGGAAGAGGGCCTGCTGTGGATGCTGTGTGTAAAACATACACCACCTCTGTGTGTCTGTAATGTGAAGGTGACCAGTGGATTCACCGAATTAAAAACTAGATCATGTTCCTCTTCGGCACATCTTCCAGAAGTTAAAAGTGGCATAGCAATGAAGAATTTGATGGCATTTGACTCTATTTCCAGAATTTATTGGGCACATTTCAGAACTTAGGATGTTTAATAAATCTAAGTTTACCATCCAGAACTGTCCTAAAACTTAAAAATATTTTATATTTTATTAATACAGTGTATATTTGTGTGTGTTTTTTATATTCAGTTCAGTTAAGTTGCTCAGTCGTGTCCGACTCTTTACGACCCCATGGACTGCAGCACACCAAGCCTCCCTGTCCATCACCAACTCCCGGAGTTTTTATATTATATTTATATTATAAATATTTATAATATTTACCTACCTAACCTTATGTTAGTGAATGAACAGTTTTCATTTTGTAGGCTAAAAATATGATGAACTTTAGCTATCACTTTGTGACTGAAATTATATAAACATGTCGGATTCCAGAGGACAGGTCTGTGGGAACAATTTAATGTTTTTATTGTATTGTATGGTAGAAGATTTTAGGCATGAAAAGCAAAATGGCTCTAAAATTTAATTTACCTGTAGAAATACTGGAGTGAAAATGGAGGATTAATACATTAGAGGGCATTTCACATCTCAGAAGTTGTCTGATGAAGAGCTTTGCTTACATTTCTTATGCTGTTATCTGACTTTCTTCACTTGGACCAGTCAGTTGCTTAAATCAATCACTCTAATTGGTTAAATTGGATGGAATTGCTTTCAAGTGTTAAGATAATAACATGGAAGATGTTAAAAAGAGCTGCCCTCCAGTAAAAGGCACAGGAAACAAAGGAGTGCGGGCGTTCCTGGTACTGAGTTCGTGGTGCAGAGCTGTGAATGAGCCCTGTCAGGGCTGCTCTTGTAGCTAGTTTGCAATGGGAAAGCAGTTTGGCTGTTGATGGTAGGTTCAGTCACTAATGCATTTTTTATATGAAGGAATGACTAGATGTGTATTTGATTATTTGTTTGTCAGGAGTCCAGATCCAAGATGACTGGACAGTGTGGGGATTCAGAATTTAGAAATGGCTAGGTAAAAATGCAGAATATTAGGACTAGGAACAAGCTAGGGTTGAGCTCTGGGGCTGCAGAGCAGGGCGGTTATGAGGATCAGAGCAGCAAGTACATGTCAGACAGAAGCTGTGAGAACCCGGAGCCCACGAGCCCACGAGCCAGCAGTGGGTGCTGGGCTCAGGGGAGTTAGACAGTGGAGAGAAGCAGTGAAAGGAGAGCAGTGAGTGAGCGCCTTGCTCAGCAGGGGCCCCTCCTACTCTCCTGCTCCTGAAAACCTGGTCATAACCTTTTGAGAGGATGAATTATTTTCTGTAGCTGGAAAGGGATCATGGATGCAAGAGCAGAGTTTACCTGTCCTGGAAGGTCTCCAGGTCTTTACTTTTGCCAGAAATTCCATCTCTGTGCAGAGTGTTGTTTTTATGTTATGATTTCTGACTTTTCCATTGAGGTTTTGGCTTGGGATTACAACTAAAGATCTAGCTTTAAATAAACCTATCAGCAGGTTTAAAATATGTGTTTCCTTTTATTATGGTCAGAGAAGTATCTTCTTTCCCCTGATATAAGGACAGTTCTGCTAGCTGTTTATGTATTGCTGGAAGATTTGCGGCAACCTAGTGTTTTTATCTTGTCACATTATGATAAAATTGCTGTTCATGAAGCATAAGCCTTTGATTTCACACCCCTGCTTTAAACACATCTTTTCAGGAAGGACAGAATGCAGGCCCCCCACCCCTGATACCAGGACTAGGGCAGCAGGGAGCACAAGGTCGCATCCCCCCTCTTAACCCTGGACAAGGACCTGGCCCTAACAAAGGTAAATATCTGCTCGGCTGAATAAGAGATTATATTCTACCTCCTTTGGGTAAATTTTTCAGTAGTTTTACTGGTAAGTAATTGACAGAATGTGATCATTTGAACCTCTAGGAAAAATAAGAGCATAGTCAGTTCAGGTCATAGCTTTGCCTTATGCTGTTTTCATCGACTTGCTTTGGTTAGCCTGAGCTGTCCAGAGGGCACCGCTCCTCACTACCAGAGGCGGGCGGTGAAACCGCTTGGACAGCCACTGGGAGCAGGGCCTGTGCTGCAAGCCAGCCTTGTCCTCCTGGGAATGGGAGTGGTTCCTGTGTTAATCCGATGCAAGTGTATCTTTTTACCATGCCAGAAAACTGACCTGTTTCTGAATTTTTGATGGGATAAAGAATTCAGACGTTCTAGCCGTGTTTCTAATACCGCCCCCTACCTCCCCCTCAAATTGTATCGTACAGAGTTTCCTGGTTGCATTGTTCTGTACCCTTTGAAAGGAAGAAAGCTGTGTTCCAGTGTGTTGTGTCTCAGGTTGCGGATACTATGAGAAGCACAGAGTTAAGAACTGTCAGTGCAGGCTCTGTGGAAGTTAAGAATCAACCTTAAGTATCAAGAGGGGGCACGTGCAGGAGCCACCGGCTTGTTTGGTGTTCAGCTCTCCCAGGAGTGTGGGAAGAGCAGGAGTGCAGTGGGGAGGGGCGGCGGCTGGAGGCAGTTAAAGGGTGGGGCTGGGAGGGACGTGGATGGATGGAGTTCAGTGTGCCTTTTCATGGAGGAACACACCAGAGAATCATGAATATCGTGGAGGCATCACTGCAGAGAACGAGACCCCTTTTCAGGTGTAATTGGCTAAGCCCACAGCACCTTTTAGTACATGTGAGGGTTCTGCCCCCATTTGATCAGGTTAGGCAAGGTCCTTGTCAGCATATTCAGCGTGGGACTTTGGGAATTTAAAGCTTAGTTGTGAATTTATGCGAGTTGTTAGAAATAGGAAGGTAGAGGTAAAAGAATTAGGAGAATGTTTTTTTTAGTCTTACCATGTGGAAGTGGTGACCACCAGGGAAAAAGAAAGCATCAAGAGCCAATCTCTGGATCTGGGGACCCTGAGAAAAGAAGTCTGTTACCCACAAGGTACAGCCATCAGCACACTGAGAGCCTGCCTCTCTCCCTCTCCCCTACCTGTGTCTGTCTCCACCTACTTCCCTTTCCTCCTTGTTCTTCCCCTTTTCTCTTCACTCCCCTCCAACCCCCGCCCCACTCCCTCTTCCTCCTCTCTTTCTCCTCCCAGGGACCAAAGGGAGAAGGGGGAGCCGAGAAAGTGGCCCTGCCATCCCCTACTGGATTAACCAGCGCTGCCGCCCCGTCACCGGCGGCCACATCCCTTCTAATTTGTAGTGGTGGGTTTCTTTCCTTGGAGCAGCCAGGGTACTTTTAAGCAGGTAGAGGTAATGGGAGGATTGTTATTCATGGGTAAGTCCAAATGGAATGTGTTCAGCTTCCTCAGGTCAAAGGTCTGCAGTGTCTGAGGTCATACCACTCTGAAGTACCTGAAATCAGAGAATGAGCCATTAGCTGCAGGATCACACTGGGAAGTGAGGGGCTGTTTACCAGGAAGACGTGAGCCTTGAGGTATTTGAACAAAAAGGCAGCTTAGAAGACACTTTTCCTCAGCATAGGAGGACTGGCTTAATGGAAGGAAAGAAGGCAGAGGGGATGCAGAAAGCTAAAGAGAGGAGACTTGTCTAACGGTGTTTTTAGAAGAAAAACACTTCTCATGGTGTGTTTTTATACTGAAATTTCCAAGTTTTTTACCCATGTTGAATGATGAGGAATTGAAATGGCTAAGAGAAATGAATAAAAATGAAAGAGGAAGGTTTTGGGAGGGTAAGGACTATGACTGACTGTGACGTAAGGAAAGGAAGTTTGTCTTTATTGCTGGGAAAAGTGCAGGGGTGACATTTTTAGAAGTTAGAAGCAACGGTGTCCCTTTTGCTGTGTACCTTAAATATTTGATTTAAATTGTATGTTGACAGAAAAGAGAGGTACATTTACAGTGGGCTGTGGTCATCATTATTCAGTAGCCAGGAAAACAAACCCCTTTACAGTTAGGAGATAAACTAAGTGTAATTGGTCTCTTTGCATTTTTATTCAGTAACTATACAGCATATATTAAAATATTTATTTAAAAAATCTTTAATTTCCAAACACTGTCTGTGAAGAATGGTGATGATACTGTAGATGAAGAATGCATTAAAAGTGTTTATATAAACCCTGAAACTGAAGTACAGCAGGGCTGTTTGGTCACCCAGCAGGTATTAGAGAGGCCCATGCCTCCACACATGCTACAGAGGATTTTGTTAAGAGTCAAAGCATCAGTAAACAAATCAAGTTAGATGGACTAGGAGTTACAGGAAAGACCGCAGGGCAGCGTGGGCCCAGGGGCCCTGTGGTGGGCTTTGCAGGCTGTCACAAGCGCAGAGACGAATTCCGGCTACTTGGCGTCCTGGCCGACCTTCAGCATGAGTTCCCTGGAGTTGTGGAGCAGTGGGCCCAGCAACACTCTGAAGGAATGGGGGCAGGAGGGGAGCTTATCCTTACACCTGTGGTGTTCTTGTGTTCTAAATGAGCCTGCACTGCAGCTGTTGAGTTGCTTAGCCAGTGAATTGATGAAGTTGAAATCTATACCCCCAAACCCTTGTTCTTTTCATTATATGATGCCTTAGAGACATTTGTCTCCTAAGTACGCTGGGAACCAAGGAGGGAAAACACTCTCAATAAAAGACTGCATTCTGAAATTTTAAGATGCTGAAAATCAGACCTGTGTTGACAGGACTCCTGGAAGACAAGGTAAACATCAGTTTTGTTTCCTTTAGGTGATTCGCGCGGCCCTCCAAACCATCACATGGGCCCAATGTCAGAGAGGCGGCACGAGCAGAGCAGCGGCCCTGAGCACGGTCCCGAGAGGGGGCCTTTCCGGGGCAGCCAGGACTGCAGGGGTCCCCCTGATAGGCGCGGCCCTCACCCCGAATTCCCTGACGACTTCAGCAGACCAGACGACTTCCACCCCGACAAGCGCTTTGGCCACCGGTTACGAGAATTTGAGGGGCGAGGAGGCCCTTTACCACAAGAAGAGAAGTGGAGGCGTGGGGGCCCTGGGCCTCCGTTCCCCCCTGACCACAGGGAGTTCAGTGAGGGGGATGCCCGGGGTGCAGCCCGGGGCCCCCCAGGGGCCTGGGAAGGCCGCAGACCTGGAGACGACCGCTTCCCCCGGGACCCTGAGGACCCGCGGTTCCGAGGGCGCAGAGAAGAAAGGTGGGCCAGACACTGTATGGGTCCATGTCCTCCTCCCTGGAGCTTCCCATCTGTTCTGTCCACATGGATCTCTTTCCTCCTTCACTGGGGGGAGAGTGCCCTCCCCTCTCTAGGTTTTGTGTTTAGACCTAATATAATATGTCTTTTCACGTCTATTTGGTTCTTTATTATCTCTGCAGTTTAGAAATCTTTTCCTTTTTGCTTATTTCTTGGTTCTTTTAATCAGATAGGTAGGCCTGTGTACTATAAAGTTTCTTGGATTTGAATAGAAATCTCCAGGTTCTCTTGGTTAGAATGATGAAATATGAGACAGAGATCTAGACAGAAAATAAAGGAATTATTGAGTAGATAGTTTTTGTGTAATTGCTTAAAGATCTTAACAAAACCCAATCAAGCTGAAGAATAATCTTGCTGTTCAAATAGGCTGAGGTCAGACTTGGACACTTGACTTGTTTGGGGTAAAAAAAAATGAATAGAGGAAGTAGGGAGTAAAAAACAATAATTGGTGAAATCTCAAGTGAGACTCAAAATAATCAGTGATAATAGTTGAGCATTTACTGTGTGCCAGATGTTAGTTCATTCAATTGCTGCAGTGAGTCGTGAGCTTAGGTGTTACTGTCGGCCTGTAGAGGTGAGGGATGCCACTGAGAGAGCAGTTGCTTGACTTTGGAAGGTTCCACGGATGGTACGTGTAAGAGCCGCTCCCGGTCTGGCCATCCAGCTGCAGAGCCGTGCTGTGCTGCCCAGCACCCCTGTCCTCCTGCCACAGTCGTCTCTCCCATGTCTTTTCTCATCACGCTGTTGTTGTTGCTAGTAGGTAATTGAGGTAAAGATTGGCAATCTCCATTCTCAGGGGCATGTTAGAAAAAAGTGGCTGATAACACGTCCAGGGAGGGGAAAATGGAGGGGTCAAGGGAAGCAGCTCTTGGAGGGGAATTTTTAATAAAAAGATTTAAGAGCTCACTAAATGATATCCAAGTATTCACTCTTTGAAGTGGCCTTTTATGTCTGCAGGAGCCCCATTTCCAGTGGCTTTGGCACCAACATAACTTTCACTGACTTCTTGAATCTCTGTGTCTGTGCCAAGTTTCAGAGTTTACTCTGTTTCAGTTTGTGTTCTATTTCATCTGTCAGTGAGAGACCCCCACCTAGACACTCGTGCTGTCCACAGTTTGTACTCCTCTTCTGACATGCCAGACGGGTCCTGCGCGTGTTGTGCTTGCTTTTTCCTTTGCCAGGAATACAGTCTCCTAGGTGTTTGCACTTGGATCTTTCCTCCTGTCCCTTTCCTCTGCTTTATGTTCCTCAGAGCACTTAGCAGTCCTCGACATGAAGTGATATATTTATCTGTGTATCACTTTTATCTCCCAGAAGCATGGCATATTCCTGAAGGGAGGTCCTCAGAGCCTAGCGCAGTAGTGGTGATGCCCTGTGGGTGCCCAGTGACTGTTGAATACATGAATCTGTTATAGAGGGAGATATATTTTAGAGGAGTCAGCTCATTAGCAGATAACTACTCAGCTAACACATAGGACTGAGGGGTTTCAACAACAGAAATTGATTTTTCTCACAGTCCTGGAGGCTAGAAGTCCCAGATCAAGGCCCAGCAGTGTAGGTTTCTGATGAGATTTTTCTTCCTGGCTTGCAGACAGGCACCGTCTCCCCTTGTCCTTGCATGATGGAAAGGGACTGAGCAAGCTCTTTGTGATATCTGTTCTTATTAGAGCATATATCCCATCATGAGGCCCCACCTGCAGAGCCTCATCTAACCTAAATAGCTCTCAGAGGTCCATTTCCAAAGTCACTTTGGGGGACGGAGCTTCAGCATGTGAATTTTGTGGAGGGGACAAAAACATTTAGTCCGTAACAGGAGCTATTTTCTAAGTAGGGCAGATGAGATTCCCTCTGTCCTTTGGTAGTCAGGGCAGTTGTATAATGGATGCCTGGACAAGGGAAGAGTCCTGCCCTGTGTGGGGACGCCTCCCTGAATCTGCCTCGGGGGAGGAGCGCCCTCTGCTGACACTCCTGCTCCACTTCTCTCCCTTTGTCAATTGCACCCCCACCCTAAGTGGTTAATTCCCAGCACCTGGAGCACCCCTCCTTGGCTTGCAGGAGCATGGCTCATTAAGTTACAGAACAGGTATTAAGAACGCACCTAGATAGCTGGGATGGTGGAGTGAAACAAGGAAAGCTCTTTTTACAGTAAAACAGCAAGTTACAGATGTGGACTTAGAAAATCACTTATTGTAGGCAACCAGTGTCATAATTAATTCAGGGAAGGATCCTCAGCGGATGCAGAAAGCCATCATATAAAAGGATTGTGGAGAATCAGTATATTTTCACACTGCCCAGGTATCACTCCACAGATTACTTAATTGCAAAGGAGAAAGAAGACCTTTACAACAATGAAATTTGGTTGCCATATCACTTTTACATTCTAAACAGTGAGACAGACTGGCATCACTGTGAAGGTCTAAGAAGTTTTACCAGAAACGTTTTACCTGAATCTAATTATGGGAAAATCAGGAGAATTCAAATTGTGGGATGTTATGTAAAACCCCTGTATGGACCCTTTAAAAATGTCAAGGTCTATTCCAATAAAAATGAAGAAGTCAAGGTCACAAAAGATAAAACACAAGACGGGGACTGTTCTAGATTAAAGCAGACCAAAGAGATGGGACCACTAAATAACAGTGTATGATTGAAAACTATAAAGATAGCCATAAAGGACATTTTGAGGACAGAGAAGTTAAAATTGGATTGTGTATTAAATACTATTCCATGTTATTTAGAATGATAGTAGTGTTGTTATGTAGGAGAAAGTCCTTAGAAGACATCTACTGAAGGATGAAGAGGTGAAGCATTATGTCACAGCTGGTTTTGAAAAGGCTTAGAAAGTGAATTAGTAAATAGATGGTGAAAAGACAAGGTTTGTGTGGCAGAATCTTAAGAACCGATTAATGAATTGTGGTGAAGAATGTATGGGCACTTGTTGCTCAGTATGAAATTTTTCAAAATGTTGGAGTATAAGATAAACAAATGGAAACTCAGGAAAAAGCAGAAGTCCTGGTGGGCCCTAAGCCCTTGCCCCTCTCTGCCCCTTTCTCCAGTTTCCGTGGCCTCTCTTGGTTGCTCATGCACCTTTCCTACCGGCGGGCCCCTCTTCCTGCTCCCTCACAGGCTTCTGCAGCTCTGGCACCCCTCATTAATGGCCCTGCTTCAGTAGCACTTCTGGCTCTCTTAGTTCCCCAGTTCCAGAATTCTTGAGAGGTGGTGAAATGGTCCACTAGCCCAGGCATGAGATTGTCAGCTTGCCAGTGGTGAGCCACCCACAAACCAGATGCCTTCCTGTCCATCAGGCGGGTGTGGGTGGGGCCGTTGGTGCAGGTTACGGCCCCATGCCTGCCCCTGAGTAGAGAGGTGGGCCAGGGCAGATGGCAGGACAGATGCCCCCAAACAAGTCAAGTACAGTGAGTAGGCATGATCTCTAATGATCTCTGTCCCTCCCCCTTTCTTTTCTGATTGTGTAAGTCATGTTTATATATAAAAATGTGAATGGTAAAATGAAGAATATTTGGGAGGCAGAGGTAAAGAGCCTGCACTGAGTGTCAAGACTGGCTGAGTTCAAATCCCAACACTTAACCATGTGACTTAACTTGTCTGAGTCCTGTGTAAATACTCATGGGTAGAATAGAGTCACTTTCATAAGGTGGTTGTGAGGATAAAACAAATGAAATAATCCACTGTAAAGCACTTGGCATGAGATAAGCACTTTAAAAATGCTCACTGTTATTCCTCAAAGCCTAAACGAAAATTAAAATAACCCCACATTCTAGTACATTTCCCTCTTGCCCGTTTTTACCTGCCATATTATAAAATGGGTACTTTAAAAAATACGTAATTTTGTTTTTTCTCTCAGTCAACATTGTATCATATTTCCTCACATAATTAGGCTTTTTTGAAACATGAACTTGGACCTACAAGGTATTCCATTAGCTGGATATCCTGGTTTTTTTTCCTAACAGCTTCCGAAGAGGAGCACCCCCAAGACATGAGGGCCGTGCTCCCCCCAGAGGAAGAGATGGCTTTCCTGGGCCTGAAGACTTTGGACCAGAGGAGAATTTTGATGCTTCTGATGAAACAGCCCGAGGAAGAGATCTCAGAGGTCGAGGTCGGGGTACCCCACGAGGTAAGCTGAGAACTGTGGGTCTGGGAAGGACAGGGATGAAGTTGGGTGGTTGTGAGCACACCTGGAATAGTCTGTGAGTGTGGTGTTTTGATTCATTGTGTAGGAGGAAGGAAGGGTTTGCTTCCCACTCCTGATGAGTTCCCTCGCTTTGAAGGAGGACGGAAACCAGACTCGTGGGATGGAAATAGAGAGCCAGGTAAGGCAGTAGAGCAGCTTGTGCCTTAGGGTCCTCTGACCGACAGTTCTCAGAGTGTGGTTTGAGGACTCTCCCAGGGATCCACTGGGTTCTCTCTTCAGCAACTCACCTCTCCCTGGGAGGCTGGGTTGTCTTCATATCTTCAACCCACAGTGTGAACTGAATGCAGGAGCAGGTGGGGACTTTCTCCTGCTGAGCCAGATATTAAAGAGATTTGTCAAAATGCCACTCTTTTCACTGAACAGTTTTGTTTTTGGAAAATATAGTTAAATGAACTAAAGTTTTCTCAGTCTTAATTTCTAACACAGCAGATGTTAGAACTCTCATAAATGAAATCTCTTTGGGGTCTTCAATAATTTTTAAGAGTGTGAAGACATTCTGAAACTAAAAAATCTGAGAACCACTTTTCTGAACCTTCCAACTCCTCTTATTTAAGGGGGTATGTTGATTCCTAATCTTGACCTTTCTGTGTACTCAATGATGTCACTGGCCTAGGGCAGGTATTTAGGAAATGTTTCTTGCATGAATGAATATTTGTTTTCAAGTTGCTACTTAACAGTATAATTTCTGTCTTCTTTTGGTCACATTGTACTTTAATATGGTACTTTAATATGGGGTTCCCTGGTGGCTCAGTGGTAAACAATCCACCTGCAATGCAGGCGATCTGGGTTGATCCCTGAGTCGGGCAGATTCCCTGGAGAAGGTTATGGCTACCCACTCCAGTACTCTTGCCTGGAGAATCCCATGGATAGAGGAGCCTGGTGGGCTACAGTCCATGGGGTCTCAAAGAGACATGACTGAGCAGCTGAGCATGCATGAATGTACTTAAATATAATGAGATTGTCAGATTCTTAGCCTTGTGGATCTGTGCTTCCTATTTTAGGGCCAGGACATGAACATTTCCGTGATGCTCCCCGCCCTGATCATCCCCCTCATGATGGTCATTCCCCAGCTAGCAGAGAACGGTCCTCTTCTCTCCAAGGCATGGACATGGCATCTTTACCACCCCGAAAGCGCCCCTGGCATGATGGGCCGGGAACCTCTGAGCACAGAGAAATGGATGCCCCAGGAGGTCCTTCTGAGGATCGAGGAGGCAAAGGTAAATGAGGCTTGTGGTTACAGCTTGGGAGCTGCGGGTGCTACAGCCCTGCCAAGAAGGCTTCAGGGTTACCGGAAGCCCCATCCCAGTGTATGCCTGTTGTGTCTGTCCCTACTGGGGCACCCCCACTGGGCTACTAGGGGTCCTTTACCCTCCAGGGCTTAGACTGCAGAGGTACGTGTTCCCAATTGTGGTACAGCCAGTGGGTGGCTGCAAGCTCAGTCTCTGCACAGGTCTCCTCCACTTGCTTCCAGGAGTGCCTGGTTTGTTCACTTTTCCACTCCGGCTCTTTTTCAGACGTCCGAGCTCTTTCTCTGCTGATCTGTGAGACTCTTGCTCTGATTGGCAGATGTGCTCTGGTAGTGGCTGCTCTGAGCCCTCGGGGCTGTTGTCAGCGGCAGGGAGGATTGTCTTCTCTCAGGTTCTGTGCCTTCGTTTTTAGTTTGGACCCAGAAGGAGCTCTGCTTGTGACCAGAGTCACAATGACTTTGGGGAACATGGTCTGGAAGCGGTTTTCTTCTCAGGGGGGCAGTGGATTATTTCTGCCACTTGAAACTCTGGATCTTCATTTTATAGAGGCAGCACTGACTTTGAGCCAGGAGTGGTAGCTATTGAATGCTAACTACAGCTGTGGGCTCAGGTGAGGCTGGGCTGATAGACAAGCAGTGTACCTTGGAGGCTGCTGGAAAGAGTGCCCATGCGCCCCAGCCTGTGCTCCACTCCAGTTCACCTGCCTCCTGCTGAATCCCTGCTTTACAGAGTTCTGCCTTTTGTTCTTGGTAGTTTGGTTCTTCTAAGTACAAAGCTCTCAGAAATAACTTCGTGTCACAAGTCCCCACCCACATGCACATTTTGTTGCTGGCTGGGGTGGGCACTCAGGACACACTTTGTAGGTCCCAGGCTGAGGCCACATGGCTAGTGTGGAAGTGACATCTTAACTGACAGCATCTCTGCCAGGCTACCATGAGGGGGCCTAGGCTGAGCTGTGTAAGAAAAGAAGCCAAACTTCCTTTGGCTATCTTTCCTCACCTTGTCTTAGCTGGATTCAGATTCCATTCAAAAATTTAAGACAAAGTTGGCAATAGTTTTCTGATAGTGCACGATGGGAGATGTGACCAAACGCTGTCATCTCAGGAAAAAATTTTTTAAGTTAGAATTGTAATGATACCTAGAGGTTTGTATGTCTAATCCTGGAACAACTAAAACTATCCCTGGGAGAAGCACTAAAAGCTAGTGTTTCTCTTTTTGTATTTTTGTTTTTCAGGGAATATTTTATCTAGCTATTTAACAAGAAATCAAAAATGCCATATAGTTGTAGGATAATCATAGTAAATACTTATTCTGTAGAGCACTTGTAATTAACATCATCAGCAGCTTGTATTTCTTACTTGCTTCTAATATTAAGTCAGTGCTTTTCAAACCTTCCCCCAGAACAGCTGTGGTGGCATAGGAAGGTGAAGGTACACTTGTCATAGACTGTAGGCACAGCCCAGCACGGTCTGTGGCCTCCAGCAGGGGCTCCCCAGCGGCTCCATCTCAGCCATGGGGAATGCTGTGTCTCGCTGATGCTGAGGGGCACAGCCACGAGCCGGGACAGGAAGGAGAAAAGGGAGAGTGGAGGCATGGCTTCCCCTGCTCTGAGTACCATGCTACTGTTCTCAGAACTCTGTTTAAAAACACACAAAACCAGGAATGTTCCACTGTCTGTCATCATAGAGGAAACGTTTGTACCAGGAGTTATTAAAAAGTTGAAATAAAAGTCACATGTAAAACCACTGTTTCATTTCAGGCCGAGGGGGCCCAGGACCTTCTCAGAGAGTGCCTAAGTCCGGACGTTCCAGCTCCTTGGATGGAGACCACCATGATGGATACCACAGAGATGAACCTTTTGGGGGCCCTCCAGGCAGTGGTACCCCTTCTAGAGGGGGCCGGAGTGGCAGTAACTGGGGTAGAGGGAGTAACATGAACTCTGGCCCACCAAGGCGAGGAGCTTCGAGGGGGGGTGGGAGGGGTCGGTAGAAGTTGGGGCTCAAAACCCCTAGGCCTCTCTGGACAGTATTTAAGAACTTCTTGTGGACTTTCCAAGAGAAAGAAAAGGAAACCTGCGCCGCGTAGCCCTGAACTCTCTGGGCAGCTGAATCCCAGGAGCCCCCTACTGAGGTCTTCAAGATGAAGAGACTGCTGCTGGCTGCCCAGAGTAGCTGGCCTTGTTTTGTCCTGTCCACCCTCACTGCCCGAAATCCCACATGGGTTTGTGAAGATAAAAGCTGGAATCTTTTTTTTTTTAAGTGTCACACGACATGGAGCACCTCCACAAATTTAAGTTCATGTCCAATCGAAAATTTGTTTCTATATGTACAGTTGTCAGAGAAAAAACATTAAGTTGTTTTTGTATGAATACAGAATGTGATTTACGCAAGAATTAACAGAAAACTAGTCGTCAAGTGCTTGCCTTAAGGAAACCTTTAGTTTCCATCACATCCGGTCTGCTGAGGGGTGTACAACTACTGCTTACATTTGTGAACATCCTTGATGGGAATCTCTAAGTCATCTAAATTAACTCATCTGTGAATTTTGTTTTTAAACAAATTCTTACCTAGCCATTCTGTCACACTTACTTTTGTAGCATAGTGAAAAATACTTCAAAATGTGGTTTGAAGTTAGATTCAAAGCCTGATTAGTTAGACATGCTGTGGCAAATGGAAAACTATACACCGAAGGAAAAAAAAATCTGCATGTCCAAGCAGAGGTCTCCCTTGGCTGCATCTTCTAGTAATTACACCTTAGACTTGAGTTGCTTTTTTCTGATTAGAGGAGCATAAGCTAGAAATCATCTACACATACCTTTTAAATACTGTAAATCATTTCAAAAATGGTTTTAAGTTGAAAAGGAATGGATCAAAATCTTTCTTAAAACAGTTCTGTAAATTTTAAATAATGTCTTCCTCTTCCACACTAGCTATGGAAACACCAGTGTTTAAGGCGGAGGATTATTCAATTAAAAGTAAGCCAGGAAGGTCTCATCCACAACAGATTCTTTTAGTTTTAAATGAATGGGACATTTGGCCCACTTTGAATTGGAAGCCAAAAGTTCAGTTTGAGATAACCCCAGGATACTTTCTGTATTGACCCCTTTGTTTTTATAAAAAGGCTTTTTTATTCTTCAAAGGACATCCTGTGGTCACCCTCACTATTTTGACAACTTCAGTTGGGCACTGGAGACAGGTTTATTTGACAAATTTAGTGGTGCTGGAAAGTGTCAGTAGTTGCTTAGGAAAGGGATGTTGACATAGTTGGAGTATATAAAGACTCCTAATTGGTTCTCAAAAAGCCAAGTTACTTCTGCAGATAAAATGTTCACCACACATAAAACACTGCCTTTTTTAGGGTGTTAGAACCTAGAGGCTTCAAGAGATTTTCTCTTTACTTTGCAATTTAAAACATCCTATTTATCAGCACCTTCCTCTAAACACACCTTTAGGAGGCTCAAGATTGCTTTAGGTTTGTGGATATTCTTTATTTGCCCTCTACTGGTATAGCTTAAAAAGAAGTTGTAATCAGATTCTAAGAGGATAAAAAGGGATCCAGAGTGCAAAACCATAATAGTTTATCGTTGTTCAGTTGCTTACCATCCTATGGACTGTAGCTTATCAGGCTCCTCTGCCCTCCACTGTCTCCTGGAATTTGTTCAAATTCGTGTCCACTGTATCAGTGATGCCACCCAGTTATCTCATCCTCCGTCGCCCGCTTCTCCTCCTGCCCTCTTTCCCAGCATCAGGGTCTTGTGCAGTGCGTTGGCTCTTCGTATCACATGGCCGAAGTATTGCAGCTTCAGCATTAGTTTTTCCAATTCAGGGTTGATTTCCTTTAGGATTGACTGGTTTCATCTTGCAGTCCAAGGGACTCTCAAGAATCTTTTCCAGCCCCACAACTCAAAAGCATCAATTCTTCAGCACTCAACTTCTTTATGGTTCAACTCTCACATCCAGACATGACTACTGGAAAAACTATAGCTTTGACTATACAGACCTTTGTCAGCAAACTGCTGTCTCAGCTTTTTAATACACTGTCTGGGTTTGTCACAGCCTTCCTTCCAAGCAGCAAGTGTCTTTTTGGAGCCTAAGAAAATAAAATCTGTCACTGTTTCCAATTTTCTCCCATCTGTTTGCCATGAAGTGATGGGACAGATGCCATGATGTGTTTTTTGAATGTTTTAAACCAGGTTTTCACACTCCTGTTTCACCCACATCAGGAGGCTCTTTAGCTCCTCTTCACTTTCTGCTATTGGAGTGGTATTATCTGCATATCTGAGGTTGTTACTTCTTCTGACAATTTTGATTCCAACCTGTGATTCAACCAGTCTGACATTTCACATGATGCTATGCTGCATGTAAGTTAAATAATCAGGGTAACACTATACAGCCTTAATGAACTCCTTTCTCAGTTTTGAATCAGTCCGTTGTTCCATGTCCAGTTCTAACTTGCTTCTTGACCTGCATACAGGTTTCTCAGGAGACAGGTAAGGTGGTCTGGTAGTCCCATCTCTTTAAGAGTTTTTCGGTTTGTTGTGATCCTCACAGTAAAGGCTTTAGTGCAGTCAATGAGGCAGAAATATATGTTTTTTTGGAATTCCCTTGTTTTTTCTATGATCCAATGGATGTTGGCAATTTGATCTCTGGTTCCTCTGCCTTTTCTAGAGATTAGGCTCCTTTTTTTTTTCTGAGACTCGTGGTAAGAACTTTATCATAAGATTTTAAGGCTTTAACTTCAAAAACACTACCTCAGTAAGCAGAAAATCAGGTCGCATTTTGAGAATTCATTTAGAGAAAACTGAAAACTCAACATTATTTATTACTTAATGTATATATCTTCATTTTAAGTCATCACTGTCAAAATACATATAATATATTGTGCTTTGAATTTTATAAAAACACATTTCCCAACAGTGAATTCTTGGGAAAATGCTGGAAAAACAATTTTTTAAAATAGCATTAAATAGCATTTAAAAATGGGCTGAATGTGGTCAGATCTTCAGTCTAAAATTTAGAACTAAAATACAGATTTAACTAGGGGGTAGACAAAGCAGCCAGTGGTACATTTTCTAGTCAAAAAAATAAGTCTCCCCCAAAACAGTGGATTTGCTTTTACAAACACTCAGTGGTCGTGCCTCTTGAGGTAGGTAATCAATAGGGTTGAAAAGCAGCCTTCTTTCAAAATAGGCGGGGTGGGAGTAAGTCTACCTTAGCGTCCACCTCTTGGAGCAAGGCTTGTTGGACACTGATCAAGACCTATAAATATAAATTTTGAGGCTGGAGGAAGAGGCAAAACTCTGTTGCCTGACCACCTGTTTAAGCAATGCTAATCCAGTCCCAGGAAACAATTACTTTCAAGTTGTTCTCAACCTTAGCAGAAAAAGGAATCATTTGGGAAGCTTAAAAAAAAAATACTGATGCCAATCTCGCCCCCCCCCCACCCACGAGATTCTGACTGAACTGAAGTTTGACTCAAGTAACTCTCAAGTGAACTAAGAAGCACTGGCATAGGATTAAAACTTTCTAAATACAGTTTACTTCCTAGTTAATATGCAGCTAGTGACAAAACGTTGTTTTATTTATGGACTTAACCAGAATACTGAGCCCATTCTTTCTGGCAATAAATTAAGGTAAGTCCTAGACCAAGGTGCTAAATCTAAAAGAAGAAAATTTGGCAATTAGATATGAAAAGCACCTTACATTCCATTAAGATCAGAATATAAAGTGTAAACTATGGGTTCAAAAGCACATCATAAAATTAGGAATGAAAAACCAGACCTTGTAGAAATCCATGGTTTCCATCCAGTAGATAACTGGATGTGGAATTATCTTCCTGTCTCCCAGGTGTTTCCTTAGCTGAGTTCTGTCCATGGACCTCTGAGCATTTACGTGCACCTTACTGGATACCATGCTTCTTGGTCCCTGGTTTCCTTATGTAATGCAGAAACAACTGTCCTTTAATTTTATAAGACATCATGTTAACAATTTCACTAAAATAAGAAAACTGAGATAAACCGTATTAACTAAAGCACTTGAAAAAATTCCAGTGGCTAAAGTCAGCATTTAATCTGCTAACTCCTGTGGATACTCACGTTGAAGAATAAGGGAAAAAACTTCCAAGAGCTAAAGAAAGCACGTTTACTGGCACTAAGCTACTGCGATCTACCCCTGGATTTTCTTAGGTGACAAAACGCGAAAGAAATCCGGGAAAATAAGGGCAGTCAATCAAAACGGAAAAGCTATTTTTTCTTGTTTTACTGTGTAATCTAAGACCACGGTTAACGCAAAAGCAATTTATCACTAATGTTTCATAGCGTTATCACCAACTCAAAACAAAATCTGGTTTTCACAGCACTTCCTGCCGAGTGTAGCACAAAATGCTGAAATCGAGGAGCTTCCCAAACTGCTCGTGTCTCAGTTTACAGTTCGCTGGCACAGTAAAGGAGCAGCTTCTACCCAGGGCGGTCTGGGAACGGACAGGCGCAGTCCTTGGTTTGGCTGGCTCTGGGCCTAGAGCCGGTTGCCCGTGTCCTCTCGGTGGCGCATCCTGGGGACGGATTCTGCGTCCTTCCGACGGCGCGGGCCGCAGGCCTCAAACGGGGAGCGCCTTGGCGAGGGCGGCGCCCGGGCCCAAGCGCCCGAGCGTGATGCGCAGAGCGGTGCCCGCGCCCCGGGGAAGCACGCCCAGCAACGCGGCCAGCAGTGCGGCCACTTGTGCGCAGGCGCCCAGCGCTGTGAGCAACGTACTCCGCAGACACAGCGCGGCGTACAGCGTCGCGCCTAGCGCGACCACGTAGAGCAGCGCGGGCCGCGAGGGCGCCTCCTCGCCGCGCAGCAGGCGTCCACACGCTGCGCCGCCGCGCAGTAGTGTGCCTCCCGCTAGTGCCAGCGCCGAGCCCAGCGACCACAGCAGCGCGAACTTCCGGGCGCGCAGCAGCAGCACAGGCGCGTAGAGTGCGGCCAGGCCGAAGCAGAGCGCAGCCAGCAGCAGGCACACGCCACTCGCCGCCAGCCGCTGAGTGCGCGTCACGCTGGGCAGGCACGCCTGTCCCGCCGCCGGCTCCGCGGGGCTCTGTGTCCACGTCCAGCGCAGGCCCGCGCGGCTCAGCCACGCCCCGGCCTCCGCAGCGGGCTCCTTCGCCTCTCCCGCGGCGAGCAGTGGCTCCGCGGCCGCCGGGCCGCCCGCTTTCCCCTGCGCCAGATATTCCTGCAGCTGGCGGTTGAGGTCCGCCATGTTTGATGGAGGCTTCCGCGAAGTGGTGGCGGCGGGGGGGGCCTGCGGCTGCCGCCCACTTCCGGCTCTACTCGCTCGGCTTTGGAAACTGCTCGGACCTCGGGCGGCTGTCAGTCCTCCTGGACGGAAGGGGCGGGGCTTGTGGTTCTGCTGCCTTCGTGGTCTCGACTGGCACTTGCGCTGAGACCGCGGCTGTGTCCCTGCGTGTAGCATCAGGATACCTTTCTTCGGTGTCCGCTGTAGGCGCTGGCAGGGTTTGGGTGAATTATAACCTCATTAGAAGTTAGTTGAGGGGAGTGTGCTCGTGTGGCTATAAATGAAAGAAACTTGTGTGTCTTGACTTTATGGATATCAGTGTCGTGATTCTGTGCTGTAGTTTTCCAATATTTGGCCATTGAGGGGAAATGGGGAAAGGGTTTACGGTCTTAAACTACGCTAATCTATAATTTAATTTTTAATTTAATTTTTTAAGAAGCTCACGCTGCAGGTCATAAGTGGTTTCTTTGGTAATGCTACAGAGCTGAAGCAGAGTTAGCCGCCTATTCCCACTGATGAGCTTCTCTTCTCTTACCCGTTTCAGCATAGGTCTGGCAATATTGTTTCAAGCCCCAGGTCATATATGTATATTTTTGGCCCACATTGTCGTGCTCCTGATGCACCTCTGGGTACAGGTTTCCTGACCCATCAGATAATTCTGAAGCGCTTGTTCACGGCTCGGTTAATTTCTGATCTTTCTCTTTTCAGAACCTCCTTGAAGTTCCTTGGCTTGTTATGTAGGTCACAGCCATCTGGGTGCCTGCTAGGACTTCTGGTTTCCCTGCTCTCTGGTTTCTGCTTGGCTAATTCCTGTTCTCAGACATTCAGAGTAAGCTGCACCTCTTGTTTACATCTCTCACTGAGGTGCACTTTCTCAGAGTTCTTATCTATCCCAATTGTGAAAGTTTGTTCAAGGCAGTGCCAGCAGCTTGAGGACAAGTTCTCTCTCATCTTCCTTTTCTTTGGACCTGGAAGGCTACAGCAAAGTCACTCAAACGGACGTTAACCTGATTCACACAGCTGTCGGATTTGAGTGCAGTAAAGGTGCTTGAAAGCCTTTGTAGAAGTTGAAGCCTTCGGTTGAAAAACCCATTTTTAAAGTGTCTTTTGTGAATTTAAATACGATGGCATGGAAGTCTGTTTGGGATGTAGAGTGCAACCCAGTTAGGTACTAGTGCAGTGTATTCTTGTACAGGTCTTTGATTTACTTGCCCCAGAAGCGCTGGGAATGGGAGGCAGGGCTGAGCGCGGTAGGCTGTCTTCTGTCGCTGACTTTGGAGGCACTGCAGGAGAAGAGAGGGTATCTCCCTGTGTCTGTTTCTTTTGTCTGTACTAGCTCCCCTCACTCCCTTGGTCCTGGCTTCCCCTGCACAACTCCAGCTGATGACTGGTGAGCCTCCTTAGTCCTTTATGACAAGATCAGTATTAATGAGTTCCTGCTCTTGTCATGTCTGACTTTTCAGTTTTCTTGTTACCTGTGTAACCAGTTTTCCCCCATTAAATTATTCCCTTTAATACTTTGTTTTCCTGGTTGGATCCTGACTGTTGTTACTGAACATGCAAACTTGGTTCCTCTTGCCCGATGTGCAGCAAAGCCAATCTGCTGACCCTGGATTGTGGTGGAGGAAAGTATTGTGTTTATTGTAGGGTGCCAAGCACCTTACTCACATGACCTGAACTCCCCAATGGCTTTCCGGGGCAGGTTTCTGGAGCTAGTCACAGGGTGCATGGTGAGCTCATGCACAATTATTGTTGATTAGTTGATGGTGAGGTAACTGGGTGATATGGGAATCTCAACTGCCAACTTAAAAAAAGTACACAATGTGAGAGTTGTGAATGAAGTTTTATTTGGGGCGAAATGTGAGGACTATAGCCTGGAAGAGAGTATCTCAGATAGCTCTGAGAAACTTCCAAAGAGGTAGGGTGAAGGTCAGTATATATGTGATTTTGCTGAAGGGGAAATACGGAAATAAGCATATATATATATTTTTTTTTTTGTAAAAGGTTTCCGCTAGTCATGAGCAGTTGTCACTATTTGAGTGCTTTTCTGGATATGAGAGGACACAAGAATTGGGCTCATAAAATTGGCTCCTGAAAATATCTACCTGAAGACCTGTTCTGCCAGTTTTTCCCAGAGCGTCAGTTCAGTGCATTCGCTCAGTCGTGTCCAACTCTTTGTGACCCCATGGACTGCAGCGTGCCAGGCCTTCCT
Source organism: Ovis canadensis (assembly GCF_042477335.2). Lineage (NCBI taxonomy): Eukaryota > Metazoa > Chordata > Mammalia > Artiodactyla > Bovidae > Ovis > Ovis canadensis. The sequence continues at coordinate 123,082,741 of NC_091246.1, forward strand.
GTCCATCACCAACTCCTGGAGTTCACCCAAACCCATGTCCATCGAGTTGGTGATGCCGTCCAACCATCTCATCCTCTGTCGCCCCTTCTCCTCCTGCCCCCAATCCCTCCCAGCATCAGGGTCTTTTCAAATGAGTCAGCTCTCCACATCAGGTGGCCAAAGTATTGGAGTTTCAGCTTCAACATCAGTCCTGCAATAGCCTGCCTCATTTCTACTCTCCACCCTGAACTCCTTTCAGGGAGTGTTGGAAATCAGCAGCTGCAGCAGCACCTGCTTTAATCCTTGTAGAGGTGGATGGCAAGTGCCAATGTTAGGTGCCAGTTTGTAGTTAGGGCCCCCTCATGGTAATAAATTTGTTCATGCTTTGAGAGGCATTTTATGACCATTTTGTCCACTAGTGCTAGGAAGGCTTATTCCTAGGTCCGGCAGAGCTTTTGCTGAAAGGCCATTCAATATGCTATTACTGGACTAGGTCTTATAAACAATAGCTAAAGGTGATGTTGGACCATCTGTCTGGCTAGTCTGTTATAGTCCAGGAAAAAATTCCCTCTTAGCATCTTCCTGTATCAAGAATCACACTATTACAGTAATTGATCTCATATAGAACCATATATTTGATCAGTTGCTTCAAGTTGCCTAGTCATCATTATATTTGTTGGAAGCTCAGTCACACAGTTGGTAATATAAGGAACAATAATCTTGTAAAATAGGCAAAATACAAATAATATAGCTAATACATTAATTAGAATTATAAGTAAATATTTAAGCCAAGAGCTTCCCATGCCAAATCAGTTTTTGAAGAGATTGTCAAGACTAGGAAGTGGGTCACTTAAGGCAGAAATGTGATTTCTCACATTCATTAAATGTGTTAGAGGATTCGTCAGGTACAGGGTTCAGTTTGAGTTACGGCACAAGTGCCTCCCTGAGCTGCTGAAGGATGTCAAGTGTCATGTGGTTTTCTAGCACTTTCCTCATCATAGAGACCTCAGAATTCGGTAGGCTAATAGCCTGGTTCAGTTCATTTCAGTTTGGTCACTCAGTCGTGTCTGACTCTGCAGCGCCATGGACTGCAGCACACCAGGCTTCCCTGTCCATCACCAAACCCAGAGCTTAATTAAAGTCATGTCTATTGAGTCGGTGATGCCATCCAACCATCTCATCCTCTTTCGTCCCCTTCTGCTCCTGCCTTCAATCTTTCCTAGCATCAGGGTCTCGTCCAGTGAGTCAGTTCTTTGCATCAGGTGGCCAAGGCATTGGAGTTTCAGCTTCAGCATGAGTCCCTCCAATGAATATTCAGGACTGATTTCTTTTAGGATGGACTGGTTTGATCTCCTTGCAGTCCAAGGGACTCTCAAGAGTCTTATCCAAAATCACCATTCAGAAGCATCAGTTCTTCACCACTCAGCTTTCTTTATAGTTCAACTCTCACATCCACACATGGCTACTGGAAAAACCATCGCTTTGACTAGACAGACCTTTGTTTGCAAAGTAATGTCTCTGCTTTTTAATATGCTGTCTAGGTTGGTCATAGCTTTTTTTCCAAGGAGCAAGCGTCTTCTAATTTCATGGCTGTAGTCACCACGGTGGTGATTTTGGAGCCTCCCCCCCCAAAAAATAAAGTCTGTCACCATTTCCATTGTTACCCCATTTATTTGCCATGAAGTGATGGTACTGGATACCATGATCTTCGTTTTCTGAATGTTGAGCTTTAAGCCAACTTCACTCTCCTCTTTCACTTTCATCAAGAGGCTCTTCAGTTCTTCGCTTTCTGCCGTAAGGGTGGCGTCATCTGCATATCTGAGGTTACTGATATTCCTTCTGGCAATCTTGATTCCAGCCTGTGCTTCATCCAGCCCAGCGTTTCTCATGATGTACTCTGCATATAAGTTAAATAAGCAGCGTGACAGTATACAGCCTTGATGTATCCCTTTCCTGATTTGGAACCAGTCTGTTGTTCCATGTCCAGTTCTAACGCTTCTTGACCTGCCTACAGATTTCTCACGAGGCAGGTCAGGTGGTCTGGTATTCCCATCTCTTTCAGAATTTTCAACAGTTTGGTGTGATCCACACAGTCAGAGGCTTTGATGTAGTCAATAAAACAGAAATAGATGTTTTCCTGGAACTCTCTTGCTTTTTTTCTATGATCCAATAGATGTTGGCAATTTGGTCTCTGGTTCCTCTGCCTTTTCTAAATCCAGCTTGAACATCTGGAAGTTCATGGTTCATATACTGTTGAAGCCTGGCTTGGAGAATTGTGAGCATGACTTTGCTAGTGTGTGAGATGAGTGCAACTGTGAAACAGTGTGAACATTCTTTGCTTGGCTACTATCATTTAAAATCTCTTGAGTGAGTTTTACTAAGGCTTTGGTATGGCTGATTACATTCTCCAGTGCTGTTGAAGCATGTAACATACTGAAGGCACAAAAATAGCTGCTATATAATCATACCAGTGAAATACAGATTTCTTGACTTATCAGGCTCATACCAATGGTAGATTGGTTGTTATTGGGCTAGTGCTAATGGTAGGTCGGCTGGGGTCATTTCTAAATTGTTACGTATATGACCCTGAGTCCAAGGAAATCCTAGTGTTCATCTTCCTGTCCATCCCAGTGGAAGCCCATGGACTAGTATCACAGATCCAATTAGGCACAACCCAGTGAATCCCTGGTCATCTGACCCATTTGGTTCCATACCAGTCACCATCTCTAAGGGCAGTAATACGTAGGCATTGTTCATAAGGCACCCACCCAAATTTCCTGTTACAAGGATGATCATCCTCCCACCAGAGAGGAACTTTCAAACTAAATGACCATAGCCATAGTGTTAACTACAAAAATCAATCCCATAATTGTGGGAGGTTTCCTTCTAATAAATGGGAAGTTACAACTTTTAATTGAAACTTAGCTTGTTGTTCTGACTGAGCTTGAGTGACCCTGAAAGAAAATTCATATATATGGCCAGGGTCAGAGCAGGTATTATTAACTGGCCAGGTGAGAGGATCCTATCTAGTAATATCAAGAGGAGCCTGAGCAGGACTGAGCTTACTTTCTTCTAAAATCAATTTCCTAAGGGCTGGCCAGTCAGCACCTTGGAAGTGAGAAATCCACCAAGGTAACCAAGAAGTACTAGACACAGGTAATTGGCAACAAACCCCCAAATTGGATTGATTTTGAAAACTAGCATAGGATCATGCCCATGATAGGAAGACATTTGATTTGTATGTAAAGGTTCAAGAAGTTAAGACATAAATGGTTATATGAATCAGGTCCAGCGTCTTGGGTAAGCTATCTGCTGATGTCCTCTTCTTGTCTTGGTATGAGTGTAGTTTGTCCTCTGTTTGAATATTGTTTTAAAGTGAGCTTGAGGTCAGCAGTCCTCTCTATAGACCAGTCCAATGTGGAGCCCCTTTTTAAGTGAAAAATATGAATCCGAGAGTCCGTTCCCTTTCGTTTTGCTGCACATGAGCTAATTGAATGCCTGGTAAGAACCTTCCCACCTGGCTTGTAGTGAATCCTTTAAATGATATATCTGCCAATGTATATAATCCCCTGGTTGCAGGGGCATCTGATCTTCATCCAAAGGTAGATTATTGAGATAAGCTTTAGTAACAAACTTAAGGTGTCCTTTTAATAATTCAATTTAACTTTATATCAGTATAACTTAACAGCAAGGAACTATCTGGGAGGTGTGTCTAGTAAATATAGATCCCCATTAACAAAATTGGAATTTAATATTCATTGAAACATACTCTCTTTCTCTCTAAAATTACCCTCATTTTTACCAAATTAAGGCTAGTTTGCCAAATAAGTCTGGTCTCAGTAAACTTGGCCTGATTTACATAAGAATGCTTGATCAGATAGACATTTTGATTGCTGAAACTTTTATAAGGACTCTTGGACTGAACTTTTTAAAAGACGTCTTAGGGTTAGGAAAGTCACACCAAGGGCTTGTCACAGATTTCACCTACCAGATTTGGGTGAATTCCTCCCTTTTCAAGGATCCCAAAATACCTTGAGGTTTCTGTAACTGTTCGAGAGGTAGCCTTCCTCATTTATTTGATAAAGCTGCTGGGAACCTAAGAGTTTCTAATCTCTGGAGGGATCAGATAAGTTAAATGTTTCAATTCTTCTTGCAAAGATATAATTTACCAAATTACTGTAAGTCATAATTAAAGGGGAAGGCTTTCTTTACACTTGGAAAACACAGATTCCAGCCTGTAGTTTTTCAGATAGAAACCATAAAAATTATAACCCTATTCACCAATTCACCCAGTGCTTTTGTTAACTTTTTATGAAGCCATCAGATTTTTCACTGAAACTCTTTAATTTCTTATGAAGTTCAGCATTATGGTCTGAAAGTCAGAAGCTTTTATTTATCCAAAAATCCTTTCTATAAATGTTCCTGAGGAGGAAGCATTTTTGCAGAGGCAACAGAATAAAACCATAACTGTCTATGACAGAAGGTTTAAGACATGTTTAAAATCTGATTACAATGCAGTCCAATTGACTAAATTGGTTACTGTTGTAACATACATCACTTAAAGATAGTAACTAGATTTATAACAACATTTTATAGGACATATCAATTTTAGGAATTCATATAGTTTCTAGAATACCTATATTAATATTCACCATACACTATAAGAAGATTTATTAAGCATTTGACAATGCTTCCTATGTAATTTAGCACACTAAATGAAACTGTTTAATATATCTCTTTGGGATGTGTTAGGGGCCCTTTGAAGCATCCCACAGTTAGCTAGAGATCAAAGGACTTCATTTAACTTTGATTTAGAAAGTTTGGTCAAAAAAAAAAACTATATCAAAAAGGTTTAGAACACTCAGATAGGATCATAGTTCACTGTGAAACAATAGTTATTCAGTTCAGTTCATTTCAGTCTCTCAGTCATGTCCAACACTTTGCGACCCCATGAATCGCAGCACACCAGGCCTCACTGTCCATCACCATCTCCCAGAGTTCACCCAAACTCACGTCCATCAAGTCGGTGATGGACGACTCGATGGATCAGCCATCTCATCCTCTGTCGTCCCCTTTTCCTCCTGCCACCAATCCCTCCCAGCATCAGAGTCTTCTCCAATGAGTCCTCTTCACGTGAGGTGGCCAAAGTACTGGAGTTTTAGCTTTAGCATCATTCCTTCCAAAGAAATCCCGGGGCTGATCTTCAGAATGGACTGGTTGGATCTCCTTGCAGTCCAAGGGACTCTCAAGAGTCTTCTCCAACACCACAGTTCAAAAGCATCAATTCTTCGGTGTTCAGCTTTTTTCACAGTCCAACTCTCATCTATACATGACCACTGGAAAAACCATAGCCTTGTCTAGATGGACCTTTGTTGGCAAAGTAAGTGTCTCTGCTTTTGAATATGCTCTCTAGGTTGGTCATAACTTTTCTTCCGAGGAGTAAGCATCTTTTAATTTCATGGCTGCAATCACCATCTGCAGTGATTTTGGAGCCCAAAGAAATCAAGTCTGACACTGTTTCCCCATCTATTTCCCATGAAGTGATGGGACCAGATGCCTATGATGTTTGTTTTCTGAATGTTGAGCTTTAAGCCAACTTTTTCACTCCACTTTCACTTTCATCAAGAGGCTTTTTAGTTCCCAAAGTATTAATAACGAAAGACTTCAAAGGCAAATACAAATCACTTAAAAGGTAAAGAAGCTTAAAATCTATTATCCAAGGCAGTTCAACATCTTAAGAAAACTTGTCCTCTTAACAAGAGAGAAAAGCTAAGCCAAATTCAAGTTTAGCACCCAGTTTTGAAGTTTATTTACTCAAATGAATTTATACCTTAGTCCTGACCATACACAGAACTCTTTGCATGGGGTCCGCATTCCATAAAGCTTTCTGTACCTATCACTTTATTTTTCCATTCAGAAACAGCCAGCTCTAAGACCTACTTACTTGTCCCTTAATAAATGCAATTTCATTCCTCATGCCTTCTTTACTGAAAATATACATTGTACTTTGCTACTGTATACAAAAGTATTTTTTCTATTAGCTTTAATTACATTTCAAAATTAGAATCCTCCGCTTTTTTTTTTTTCTTCTTAGATTGGAATATAATTCCTTTAAAATGTTGTGTTAGTTTCTGCTGTACAGTGAAGTTTATTACTGTGTTGATCTATATTACCTCTTAGACCTCCTCCCACCCCACCCCTATCCCACCTACCTAGGTCATCACAGACCACTGAGCTGAGCTCCCTGTTCTTTATAGCAGCTTCCTGCCAGCTGATTTACTCATGGTAGTGTATATACGTCAGTCCCCATCTCTCAATTTGTCCCGCCCCCCTCTTCCTCCTACCCCATGTCCGCATGTCCATTCTCTATTCTGTGTCTCTGTTCTTGCCAGGAAAATAGGTTCATCTGTATCACTTTTCTAGATTCCACACATATGCATTAATATAGGATACTTGGATTCCTGTCTTCACTCTGAGACAGACTCTAGGTCCATCCACATCTCTGCAGATGATGGCTCTTGTCTGTTTCAGTGTCTGAGTATTACTCCATTGTGTATGTACCACGTCTGTATCCATGCATCTGCCATTGGATGTCTAGGTTGCTTCCATGTCCTGGCTATTGTAAGTAGCGCTGCAGTGAACAGTGGGGGTACAGGTGTCCTTTGGAATTGTGGTTTTATCAGGGTATATGCCCCGTAGTGGGATTGCTGGGTCTTATGGTAGAATCCTCAGCTCTAAAAACCTCAATTTCTTGTGAAAACTAAGAAGTAGGCAACTATGAACTGATATTTATATTAGCATTCTATAGTTTTGAGAACATAAATACCAGCAATAATGTCTAAACACATTTGCTTTCTTATACAGAACATGGCACCAGACATACTCATTAATAGTCCTAAATACTTTTTGTTTTTATGTAAAAGGAAGCCAGTATTCAGTAACCAATGTTTCAGTATCTTTTATTTGGAAATGATGTAAGCCTCTATCAGTCATTAGGATATTCAGTAAGCTTCCATCAGTTAACTTATTTTAGCACATCTCTAGAATTTCAAGTCACCAGAATCTGGAAAGACTGTATTAGTTAAACATTTCTAAAGAATAATTATTCTTAATAGAGTATCTAAAAGCTGTTATCTCACATTTTCTTTCTTTAAAAGTTTCTTCACATCAAGTTACATTCTTTGCTTGGCACATTTGCTATGGATATTACAAGACTATGTAACTTACATCTAGGTGCAATAAAAGTACTATACTTAATGTTGATGACTCTAAAGTCATGTCTGTATTCCAGGTATTAATTTAATGCTGGATATTTCCCAGTTTATGTGAACCTGAAGCTAATTGTGGCCAGTTATTTCCTCTGTTATTTATTTTTTTTAGAATTTATATAAGCCCTTAATTTCCTTTAATCCAGTTAAATAGAGCTCACTTGTGAATTAATTTTGATAATCCCATGCACAAGTGGAAGCAAAGATAATGCATAGGTAAAAGTGAAGTCACTCAGTCATGTCTGACTCTTTGCAACCCCGTGGACTGTAGCCCACCAGGCTCCTCCATCCATGGGATTCTCCAGGCAAGAATACTGGAGTGGGTTGCCATTTCCTTCTCCAGGAATGCATAGATAAACATATAGACAAACACAAGGAGAGCTCTCATAGCCTCATTTTCTAAAGTTTGTTGTGAATCACATATCACAATGTTTACACTAGTTGTAAATTCACTAGTTGTAAATAACACTAGTGAATTCACTAGTTGTAAATAACACTAGTGAATTCACTAGTTGTGAATAACACTAGTGTAAATTCACTAGTTGTAAATAACATTTGGAATATGTTTTTTCAACCCAAAAAAGCCCACACGCAGCAACAAAGACCCAGAGCAGCCAAAAATAAATGAATAAAAAAATTTTTAAAAGAAAGGAAAAGGTTTATCTATGAAAATTATGAACCTTCAGTTGCACCAATTAAGTACGCAATGTCAGTGGAAGGTTAACCAACTTCCGTTTAATTCCCAAATGGTAGGGAAAGCTAGCTTGAAGGAAAAAAACTTAAGAATGATGACCCTGAGGAAACAAGTCCTACCAGGAAAACTTGATTTTCTCTTCCTGTGCCTTGAGACCAGAACTCTTGGAAAGATTTTTCTATGTCTCTCTCCCCCCGCTGCCCAAGCCTGCCAGTCTCAGGAATTAGAGATTATCTAGATAAATGATCCTCAGAGTTCTGAGATCCAATACCTCTGAGAAACTTTTCCCGGGCTGTAGTCCTTACTTTGCCCCAAATAAAACTTACAGCTCTCACATTGTGGTATTTTGTTTCTTTTTTTTCTTATGTTGGTAACTTCTGGTTCGTTAGCCTTCTGGTTCCTACTGGTTTGGGGTCGTCTTGGTGGTGGTGAGCATGCAGCTAACTTCTTCCACCTGGTAGGGGTCTTAGTATTTGCAAAACAACTCAAGGATATGGCTCAGAGTATTGTCTACAGCCCTTGAGGAAGAACTAAAGGTTCTCAACCTTCTTTAATGGTTAAATTTGTTATTTTGTCTTGCTTGATTCCTTTCCTTTGTTTCTGCATTTTTTTATTTCTCTGATTATATTTGCTCTTTGAAACTTGGGGAACACCTGAAGCTTTTCTACAGATAAGAGCTAGGAGACATGGGGAAGTCTGTTTCAGGAAAGATCTTGCTTCATTTCAGTATGCTTTTTCAAAATACATTGCAATTTGTTATCTCACTTGTGTTAATATAAATAAAGAGGTAAACTGAGGCAAGCTCAAATTACTAGGAATTGAGCTTATTCAGGAACAGCAGAGGAATTGCATTTGGGGAAAATCAAACTGTAGCAGCTACAGGGGAGTCCGTTTTAGGTTTGGGCTGTATTTGTGGGCAAGGAGTGCATAGGGCAGGGAGTCTAGTCAGAGTCCAGCAATAAGTTCACTGGCTTGAAAATGGGGAGAGATTCTTGGTGAATGTTCAGTTCTGGAGCCACTAGCCACATGTAGCTGTGAATAGCCTGACAGGTGGCTGGTGAGATAGAAGAACCTCATTTAAAATTTTAATTAAGTTATTATTTGTAATGAATTGCATTTATAATATACTAAAATTTACACATATTATCATACATAATATTTAAAATATAATTTATTATATAACATCATTATATAATCATATATAAGGTCAAGAAACACCTGGAGTAATGGGCAAATTTGGCCTTGGAATACAGAATGAAGTAGGGCAAAGGCTGAGTTTTGCCAAGAGAACACACTGGTCATACCAAACACCCTCTTCCAACAACACAAGAGAAGACTCTACACATGGACTTCACCAGATGGTCAACACTGAACTCATATTGATTGTATTCTTTGCAGCAAAAGATGGAGAAGCTCTATACAGTCAGCAAAAACAAGACCGGGAGCTGACTATGGCACAGATCATGAACTCCTTATTGCCAAATTCAGACTTAAATTGAAGAAAGTAGGGAAAACCACTAGACCATTCAGGTATGACCTAAATCAAATCCCTTATGATTATACAGTGAAAGTGAGAAATAGATTTAAGGGCCTAGATCTGATAGATAGAGTGCCTAGTGAACTATGGACGGAGGTTCATGACATTGTACAGGAGACAGGGATCAAGACCATCCCCATGGAAAAGAAATGCAAAAAAGCAAAATGGCTGTCTGGGGAGGCCTTACAAATAGCTGTGAAAAGAAGAGAAGTGAAAAGCAAAGGAGGAAAGGAAAGATATAAGCATCTGAATGCAGAGTTCCAAAGAATGGCAAGAATAGCAAGAAGAGATAAGAAAGCCTTCTTCAGCGATCAATGCAAAGAAATAGAGGAAAACAACAGAATGGGAAAGACTAGAGATCTCTTCAAGAAAATTAGAGATACCAAGGGAACATTTCATGCAAAGATGGGCTCGATAAAGGACAGAAATGGTATGGACCTAACAGAAGCAGAAGATATTAAGAAGAGGTGGCAAGAATACACAGAAGAACTGTACAAAAAAGATCTTCACGACCCAGATAATCACGATGGTGTGATCACTCATCTAGAGCCAGACATCCTGGAATGTGAAGTCAGGTGGGCCTTAGAAAGCATCACTACGAACAAAGCTAGTGGAGGGGATGGAATTCCAGTTGAGCTGTTTCAAATCCTGAAAGATGATGCTGTGAAAGTGCTGCACTCAATATGCCAGCAAATTTGGAAAACTCAGCAGTGGCCACAGGACTGGAAAAGGTCAGTTTTCATTCCAATCCCAAAGAAAGGCAATGCCAAAGAATGCTCAAACTACTGCACAATTGCACTCATCTCACACGCTAGCAAATGCTCAAAATTCTCCAAGCCAGGCTTCAACAGTACATGAACTATGAACTTCCTGATGTTCAAGCTGGTTTTAGAAAAGGCAGAGGAACCAGAGATCAAACTGCCAACATATGTTGGATCACAGAAAAAGCAAGAGAGTTCCAGAAAAACATCTATTTCTGCTTTATTGACTATGCCAAAGCCTTTGACTATGTGGATCACAACAAACTGTGGAAAATTCTGAACGAGATGGGAATACCAGACTACCTGACCTGCCTCTTGAGAAACCTACATGCAGGTCAAGAAGCAACAGTTAGAACTGGACATGGAATAACAGATTGGTTCCAAAGAGGAAAAGGAGTACGTCAAGGCTGTATATTGTCACCCTGCTTATTTAACTTATATACGGAGTACATCGTGAGAAACACAGGGCTGAAAGAAGCACAAGCTGGAATCAAGATTGCCGGGAGAAATATCAATAACCTCAGATATGCAGATGACACCACCCTTATGGCAGAAAGTGAAGAGGAACTAAAAAGCCTCTTGATGAAAGTGAAAGAGGAGAGTGAAAAAGTTGGCTTAAAGCTCAACATTCAGGAAACTAAGATCATGGCATCTGGTCCCATCACTTCATGGGAAACAGATAGGGAAACAGTGGAAACAGTGTCAGACTTTATTTCTTTGGGCTCCATATCACTGCAGATGGTGATTACAGCCATAAAATTAAAAGATGCTTACTCCTTGGAAAGAAAGTTATGACCAACCTAGATAGCATATTCAAAAGCAGAGACGTTACTCTGCCAACAAAGGTCCGTCTAGTCAAGGCTATGGTCATGTATGGATGGATGTGAGAGTTGGACTGTGAAGAAGGCTGAGTGCCGAAGAACTGATGCTTTTGAACTGTGGTATTGGAGAAGATTCTTGAGAGTCCCATGGACTGCAAGGAGATCTAACCAGTCCATTTTAAGGAGATCGGAGATCAGCCCTGGGATTTCTTTGGAAGGAATGATGCTAAAGCTGAAACTCCAGTACTTTGGCCACCTCATGCGAAGAGTTGACTCATTGGAAAAGACTCTGATGCTGGGAGGGATTGGGGGCGGGAGGAGAAGGGGACGACTGAGGATGAGATGGCTGGATGACATCACCGACTTGATGGATGTGAGTTTGAGTGAACTCTGGGAGTTGGTGATGGACAGGGAGGCCTGGCGTGCTGCAATTCATGGGGTCGCAAAGAGTCAGACATGGCTGAGCGACTGAACTGAACTGATATAATCGTATTCATGAGAGCCACATGTGGCCAATGGCTGCTATATTGGAGTGCTTGGAGCATGTTAGAAACATGGGCATTTGGTATCATCATGATGAGGGGTGCTTCCCAGATGGTGCTAGTAGTAATGAGATGTGGGTTTGATCCCTGGGTCAGGAAGACCCCGTGAATGAGGGCATGGCAACCCACTGCAGTATTCTTATCTGGAGAGTCCCATGGACAGAGCCTGGTGGCCTATAGTCCATAGCGTCCCAAAGAGTCAGACACAACTGAAGGGACTTAGCGCACACACAGCACTTGTGTGTGTACATGAGCAGGGACACCAGTCACTTTGCTCCGTGGTGCCTGTCGGGTCAGGCACTTATAAAAGCCCAGGTGTCTTGACCGGGTTGGCTGATCGTCTCTGGGGGCTCTGGTGGAGCAGTCTGATCTGAGGACACCGTGGTTCCTCAGCTCGACTCTGCAGACCTCGCTGCTGCTCCAGCACTGGGCTGCCCGAGTTGGGGTGCTTTCCCTGGGCTGTCTCCTCAAGCTTCCTGGGTGGTCAGGTGGACTTACACAGGAGCTCCTATACAGCACGAGGGCCCATCATAGGGTGTCTCACTATTGGGCAGGGCTTTGTATGTCCAGCTTGCTTAACCTGAGACATCCCCGTGCTGCTGCCTTGGGCAGCCACCCTGGGCACTGATGCCCTTCTGTGGCCACACCGTGACAGTGCGGACTTTGTGTGCCAAATTCTTGTCGTTAAAAGATTCTCAGGCCCTCCGACTTGTCACTTGCAGCTTGGTGTGACTGCAGTCTAGCAGAGGGGTCAGAGGGGTGGTGGTCAGGGTGCTGACTCACCTCTCACTTCTCCCTCCACCTACTGATCCCCAAGCTAGACCTTGGCTACTTCCTCACTCAGAACCCCTGGAAGGGGCCACAGCTCCCCCCCACCCCCCCACCCCCGCCTCAGACCCGGTGGGTGCAGAGGAAGCAGGGTGATCTGTGTCAGGACCTGAGAGCATAGGGTGCCAGGGACCAAGAATGTCACCCCCACTGACAGGATGAGGGAGCTGAAGAGGTGACAAGCATGCCTCAGGGTGGCCTGGCTGGTACAGGCCCAGGGCCCAGAGACAGACGAGGTGTGGCCCAGCCAGCAGCAGTGGAGCACCCAGTGACTGGGCCAGGGGCCGGGGAGGGTGCAGGCTGCTGGACCGCAGGAGATCTCCCAGGAAAGGGGCTCATGGAAAGGGGACGTTTGTGTGTGTTCTAGGATTTTCTAAGGTGAGCACTTTGATGTGTGAATGTATGACTTTAGGGCAGTTGACTCGGTTTGTCTCAGGAGGTGCGCTCTGTCCCAGGACCTGCGCTGCGCTCTGTCTGCCCCAGGACCCGTGCTGCGCTCTGTCTCAGGATTCGTGCTGCGCTCTTCCTGAGTCTCTTCTGGTACACCAGCCACAGTCTCTGTATCTCATTATTTTCCACTTAACAGTCTGTGAAATCCCGATGTTTCCCTTGAACTTAAGTGGAAAGAAAAAACAAGCACCTACCAATTGTTTACTAATTTTGCAATATTTTTTAGAAAATAATTTTATTTATTTTTGGCCATGCTGGGTCGTCATTGCTGTGCAGGCTTTTGTCAAGCTGTGGCAAGCAGGGGCTGCTCTGCAGTTGCGGGGTAGGCCTCTCATTGCGGTGCTTCTCTTGCTGTGGAGCACAGGCTCTAGCGTGTGCAGGCTTCAGTAGTTGGAGCACATGGACTCAGCAGTTGTGGCTCACGGGCTCTAGAGCACAGTCTCAGTAGTGGCATCCTGACCTAGTTGCTCCAAAGAATGTGGGATCCTCCTGGACTAGGAATCAAACACATGTCTCCTGCATTGGCAAGCAGATTCTTTTTTTTAAATTCATTTTAATTGGAGGCTAATTACTTTGCAACATTGTATTGTTTTTGCCACACACTGACATGAATCAGCCATGGGTGTGCATGTGTTCCCCATCCTGAACCCCCCTCCCACCTCCCTCCCCATCCCATCCCTCTGGGTCATCCCAGTGCACCAGCCCTGAGCACCCTGTCTCATGCATTGAACCTGCACCGGTGATCTATTTCACATATGATAATATACATGTTTCAGTGCTATTCTCTCAAATCATCCCACCCTCGCCCTTTCCCACAGAGTCCAAAAGTCTGTTCTTTGCTTCTTTGTCTCTTTTGCTGTCTCACATATAGGGCCATTGTTACCATCTTTCTAAATTCTGTATATATGCATTAATAATACTGTATTGGTGTTTTTCTTTCTGACTTACGTCGCTCTGTGTAATAGGCTCCAGTTTCATCCACCTCATAAGAACTGATTCAAGTATATTCTTTTTAATGGCTAATACTCCACTGTGTATATGTACCACAGCTTTCTTATCCATTCATCTCCTGATGGACATCTAGGTTGCATCCATGTCCTGGCTATTATTAACAGTGCTGTGATGAACATTGGGGTACACATGTCTCTTTCAATTCTGGTTTCCTCGGTGTGTATGCTGAGCAGTGGGATTGCTGGGTCATATGGCAGTTCTATTTCCAGTTTTTTAAGGAATCACCACACTGTTCTCCATAGCCATCTGTATGTCTGTTTTGGAGAAATGTCTGCTTAGTTCTTTGGCCTATTTTTTTGATTGGGTCATTTATTTTTCTGGTATTGAACTGCATGAGCTGCTTGTATATTTTTGAGATTAGTTCTTGGTCAGTTGCTTCATTTGCTATTTTTGTCTCCATTCTTAAGGCTGCTTTTTCACCTTGCTTAGAGTTTCCTTTGTTGTGCAAAAGCTTTTAAGTTTAATTAGGTCCCATTTGTTTATTTTTGCTTTTATTTCCATTACTCTGGGAGGTGGGTCATAGAGGATCCTGGCAGGTAGAACCACTGAACCAAAAGGGAAGTCAGCTTTAAAAATGTTTGAGTGTTGTCTTGGCCCTGTGCTCCTGGAAGCAGTGACGGTTGAGAAATCCCCAGGTACCGGGGTCCAGCCCCTGCAGGATCCAGGGATACCCTCAAGATGAACAGTGTCAGTGTCAGAGAAGTGAGAGAGAGAAAAAAGAAAAGAGGTTGATATCCCCTGGTTTACACAGAAAGCCAATAAAGCCCCTACATGGGACTTGCTCTGTTTACGAAGGCCTCAGGCACCCCTCGATGTGGCAAAGGCGCAGAGCACCTTCTTGAGAAGGTCTTAGAAGCCTGGGCAGGAAAGTGAACTCAGAGGGCCTCTGTGCTCCAGGGGATCAACCTGAAAAGGAGAGAAAACGAGAGAAAAGGAGAGCGAGAGAAGGAAGAAAAGAATGACACGGGGAGACCAAGCTTCAGTGAGCAAGGCCCACAACTTTATTTTCACAGAGAGCTTTTATACCTTAAGTTGTACATAGAGAGTAATGGAAGATGCAGAGTCATGCAGGGTCAGCAGTCCTTGACCCTTATCGAGACCAGGCTTTCCTTCTGCATACCTATCTGTATACACAGGTCTTAGGTGATTTACATCATCTTCTGGCCAAGAGGCCTGTTAACATTTTATGACCCCATATTGATAAAGGTTCAGTTCAGTTCAGTTCAGTTGCTCAGTTGTGTCCGACTCTTTGCGACCCCATGAATCGCAGCACGCCAGGCCTCCCTGTTCATCACCATCTCCCGGAGTTCACTCAGACTCATGTCCATCAAGTCCGTTATGCCATCCAGCCATCTCATCCTCTGTCGGCCCCTTCTCCTCCTGCCCCCAATCCCTCCCAGCATCAGAGTCTTTGCCAATGAGTCAACTCTTCGCGTGAGGTGGCCAAAGTACTGGAGTTTCAGCTTCAGCATCATTCCTTCCAAAGAAATCCCAGGGTTGATCTCCTTCAGAATGGACTGGTTGGATCTCCTTGAAGTCCAAGGGACTCTCAAGAGTCTTCTCCAACACCACAGTTCAAAAGCATCAATTCTTTGGTGCCCAGCCTTCTTCACAGTCCAACTCTCACATCCATACATGACCACAGGAAAAGCCATAGCCTTGACTAGACGGACCTTAGTCGGCAAAGTAATGTCCCTGCTTTTGAATATGCTATCTAGGTTGGTCATGATAAAGGTTAGTCAACCAGAAAACTTGTTTTCCCTTAAAATGTTTTTTCTGAAATCTGTTTTGTCCTAAGAAAATGATAAAGTTAGATTTTTACATAGCAAGGGCACAGTGATTTATAACAAAGAAAGAATTCATTAACTCAAAAGTCTAATATTGCTAATATCAAGGCTACTATATTTCTTTCTCTACATACCAACTGCATTGATTAATATATTCCCAGGTGCCTAAAAGATAAAGGATATGGAGGCCTGGTGGCAATCATTAACTCAACAATAAAACCCTTCACCACTATAATTTTTTATCCTTAGAAAGCCTCTATGTTAACTAGGACTTTCAGAATGTTCTAAACTCTCTGTGCTTTTTATGGTTGAAAAGTTGTAAACAATCATGTGTGCTAGTTCACAAGAATATGGACAAACCTGCCACGCAGGCTAGACTGCCAGCAAAGAGGCTTGAGTTGAGACACTCTTTTCATGCTCAGGAGACTTATTAACTAGAGCCCTAAGTGATTTTCTTCGGAGAAAGGTGGTCGGGGATAGCCCCCCGTTAATGTCAGGAGAGTTGGTGAAAGGCATAAAATAGTAGGACAGACAGGTTCTGGTTTTGGGGGCAGATGCTCGAGCAGGTCCAGGGGGTCCCTCGAGTCCTGATCCAGCTTGCCCATCAGGTCTCTTCCGCATGACCTTGTCATGAGTGGGATCTCCCGTGCTGGGTCCTGGCACCCAGGTCTCACATCCAGTCTTTGTGTCTGAGACACAGGCCCCTCTACCCCTCATCCCCATTGACCCCTCCTCCACCACTTGCCTCTATAATACCCCAGACCCCTTCCTCTTTGAGACGTTCCTCATTAATGAACAGTTACCCCAGCACAACAGCCCAAGTAAAACTACCTCCTTAGATGTCAGTGCATTTTGTCTTTGAGAGTTTGGGTGCCATGACTTGTTCAGGAGCCGAGCCTGTGTTCAGATCCCTGCTTCCTCCGCCGTCACGAGGAGCCTCTTCACTCCTGACTGTAGATCTGGGATCAGCGTGGGTCTGCCTTCTGCTCCTGTGCTCTGGACTCGGGTCCGTCCCCAGCACAGGGAGGTTTCCATTCTGATTCTTTTTGAGTGCTCACCGGGTTCCTGGTGCTGGATTCATTTGATTGCCTGGTCTGGCCGTTTGGGATATGGAGATCTTGTCTCTGTTGGGTGAAGGGTGGCAGGGAGTCTTGTCTGTTACTCTTTTCTGTTCATCTGCTTTGAGCTTATCAGTTAAAGTTTTATATCCGCTGGGAAGGGAACAGCTCTTTGGTGTGGACTGGTGATTCCTGTTAGTCTGTAATGATTGGTGCCCAGGGCTGAGATGTTAGAGCTCTAAGCTCTCAGTCTCTGTCTGTCATTCAGAAAGGCTGTGAATTCTCATTGTGTGTAATGTTTTCCTGTCTGGGTGGTATTGCCAAGTTATATAATGAAATTGCTTAAATTAAAGGAGCTCTAGTTTGATTGACTTGGAAATAAATAAGCACCTTATAGATGCAATATTCTTAAAATTCCCAGAAGTTAAGGAAACTGAACTTCTAATACTTTCAAAGAGCAGAATGCATTCTTGCTGAAATTAACTCAAATGTTTTAAGAATAAGTTCACACTATTTAGACAATGAGACTAGTTTAATATTTTTGGTTTAATAAAAACAGCTGTGTCTTCTCTGACCATTAAGTGCTTACGTTTTTATTCTACTTGGGTATATATTTCTTAAATTTATATAAGTTTAGTGATCAAATAAGCTAGCATTACTTATGTTAACTGTTTAAGATTATAAAACACATTTTTGTATTTAACCAAATCATTACACTGACAAACTTTATTTCAACAGTAATTATTTTTCTTGAAGATAATTGCCAAGGTGTTTAGGTGACTTAAATCCTTGGACTTAGAGTATATTGTATTAGTTAAGCAAAAATACCTAGATCACCACTTAATAAGAGCATACTGAAACATTGTTACTAAGCATAATTTAAATTGCCTACTCCTCTCATCCTTCCTTCTCTCACAGCTTGCAGGATCTTAGTTCCTGGGGCAGAGACTGAACCCAGGCCCCAGTGGGGAAAGAGCCGTGTCTTAACCACTGGACTGAGAGGGAACTGCCTAGATCTTCCATTCTTTTGCTTCTCGCTTCTCTTTACTGCGGAGGGCTATCTTTGTGTCTGTAGTGAGTGTGCTCACACACGCTCATCTCTCACAACGAGCTGTGCTGTGTGTCCTCGCGGGCTCTGCTTGTCTGCGACAGCTGGTGTGCCTCAGACAGTGTACAGTTGTCCCCGTACTATCTCTGAACTGAAATTAGTTGCTTTGGTAAAAGCTATCATTAATATGTAGTTTAGACCAAGTTGGAGAAACTCATCTGAGTACATACATCTATTTTTCAAGGAAAACAGTAGTTTTATCCTAAAGAAGTATTTGTGTCTTTTTTTTTTAAGTCTCCATCCCCTTTCTGCACTTTTCAAGCCTATTGAGGACCCCAAAACCTTTCTCTGTGCTTGTAACTACTGACATTTCCTGTTTTGGAAATTGAAAAAATGTTGACAGGCTTACTCATTGATTCATTTGACGATAGCAGCAGTGAACACACTGCGCATTAATGATATCTTAGTGATGTTATGAAATTAGTTCTGACCATGTGAATACCCAGTGTTGTGGTCTGAAAATCCAACCCCTAAAATACATATGTTGAAATCCTGTCTTCTAGAGATGATGGTGTTAGCAGGTAGGGCTTTTGATTAGTGCTCTTATAAAAGGGACTCAGGGACTTCCTTCTTGGTTCAGGGGCTAAGACTCTGCATTCTCAGTGCAGGGGACCTGGGTAAGATGCCTGGTCATAGAATTGGATCCTGCATGTTGCAACTAAAGATCCTGTGTGCTGCAATTAAGACCCAGTGGGGTCAAATAAATAAATATTTGTTTGAAAAATGAGGCTCAAGGGATCTCCCGACCCCCTTCAGTTACGTACATGTATAAGAAGTCTGCTGCCTGGAAAAAGGTCCTCATCCCACAACACTGGCACTTAAATCTTGGATTTCCAGCCTCTAGAACTGTGAGAAATACATTCCTGTTGTTGGTAAGTGATGAAGTCTGTGATATTTTGTAATAGCAGCCTGAATGGGCTAGGACATCTTGAGATCGGTCTAGAGTATAGAGCCCGTTTGTCCCAGAATATCAGAGTTCAGTGAAAGAAAAAGTTTGGAAATGAATTTTATTTGCCTTGATTTATAATACCAGAAAGTTAAAATTTTAGCTTTCTCAATTTCATGGGCTTGTTTCCTTAGTTTACTGTTGATTACCTTCACCTAAAACTTAAAGGATGACTTATTCTGTCATTTAATCTAAACAACAAAAATTCTGTATCTTACCAGAATAGCCCTCTTTGGTTTGTATTGATTTATCATGTCTTTGATTAATTAGAAGCCAAAGTTCCTCATTTAAGAATGGGTTAAGATTCTTTGCAGGGCTTCCCAGGTGAAGAATTCACCTGCCAAGGCAGGAGACACAAGAGATGCAGATTCTATTCCTGGGTCAGAAGCATCCCCTGGATGGGGACATGGCAACCCTCTCCAGTATTCTTGTCTGGAAAATCCCATGGACAGAGGAATCTGGCGGACTATACAGTCCATGGGGTCACAGAGTGTCGAGACACTTTCACAACTGAGCATGAGCAAGATTCTTTGCAATCATATTGCCATCTATGTTTATTTTTTTGTCTTACTTATAAAACCTTTGAAATGAATGGCCAAACATTGTTTCTCAGGCACCCATGATTGATTCCTATCGTAAGTGTTCAAATCTGACAACTTTGAGTTTTATGTTCTCAATATTGAATCCTAAATGTATAATGAAATAAAAATTACAAAATTCCAAGATCTCACCGAGAATGTTGTATTTGAGAATGACATTCCTTCAAGATATCTTTTACACCTAAAATTGTCTTTGAATTTCTCCAAGGATACCTGGAAAATCACAAATCATTTGTTTTTGTTTATTCTTCTTCGGAAATAGAGTTAATAATATGTATAATTATTTTATCTAAATTGGGGGGGGGGAGTTTACTTAATTATCTTGTTTTGGTTGCTGCAGAAATTATCAGATTTCCTTGTCAGTTGCACTGTTCTGGTAATGAACTCTCATCCAGTCTTTAACTTTTGAAAATTATCTGATATATAAGGAACTACTTCCTCTGTTCTTCTAAGTTATCTGTAACTCACAACAGTATAGTGGACTATTATTTAATAAGCAGAAACATGTAATTTATAAAATGATAATCTTATTCTTCCTACCTGACCCCTCCAGAATTCAGAAACTCTTACTGAGTTCTCTTATTTTAATAGCAATGTGAGTTATTATAAATTCAATAAGATTCTGTCTTCCTCATACAAAATAGCTGGAAATATTGGTTATAGAACCAAAGTGTTGCTTGAAATATCATGTTTGAGAATGATGATCATTTAACCAGATATGATGAGACACTTTTAAGAAGCTAAGGTTGACTTTATGGAACCAATACTTATAAAACCTTTGAAACACCAGGCTGGTTCCTGGCTTACAGGTCCCCTAGCTTTACCAGTGAGTAAGGAAGGTCACTTTCTGGAAGGCTCAGAAAACTTAAAGATATCTTGGGAGCCTTGAGAAGAGAGGAACTCACCCAAGTCTATAGGTACTGCAGGTGAGGTGGCAAATTCTTCGCTTGGATTTCTAGCCCCAAGAGGCTTTTAAAAGTGCAGTCCTGGTGGCACAATGGATGAGAACCCACCTGCCAGTGCAGGGGACACAAGTTCGATCTCTGGTCCTTGAAGATGACGCATGGCACAGAGCAACTGAAACCCACGCACCACAACTACTGAGTCCGTGCTGTAGAGCCTGTGGGCAGCTACCAAGCACGTGTGCACATCTGCTGACGCCCATGTGCCTAGAGCCGTGCTCCACAGCAAGAGGAGCCACCTCAGCCAGGACCCATGCATCATAAGCCTCTGCTCACCATGACCAGAGAAGGCCTGAAAGTGTAATCTGAGATTCTGTACAAAAACTTCCAATAAACCTAGGAAGGCTTATGGTAGGTGACCAGTCTTGCTGCACCTGTGAAAACACCAGGCCAGATCTAATGAGACTAGACTTATTTCACGGGCAAAATTAGTCTATCTTTGAGACTGGAGACTGAATGGAAAAAAAATGTGCATCAGTAGAAACCTATGCACAGTGCATTCTTCCAGGTATTCAGATTCTAGCCCTGATCATTGGCTCTGAGCCACTTTGCACCTCCTTTGTAAATTGCAGGTAACTGATGGAGGTGCAACCTGGCCTCACCTGGTAGAGATTTAACTGACCTCAACACTGTAAAGAATCAGTTTTGGCACCTACCTGCACACTGAACTGGATCCTGCTTCCTTCCCCAAACTGTCAAACCTTACTACATTTTCAGTGTTCTCAGTTTGCATGAATATCTGGCCACAACCTTCCAAACGAATGTTTCCAGTTTTCCTCTTTTCTGCCTGACTTAACATCACCAATGCTAAAACCTGAACAGCCAGATCTCTGTTGGATCTCTGGGTCACCTGACCATCTCCCCAGGTTCTGGAAAGATCCTGTGCACTGAAGCCTGATGACATGTTACAAATCTGGAAGGACTCACCACTGCAGGAGACCCTTCATGAGCTGGACTTCCCAGGACAGGTGGGCAAAAGGCTTCTGTCACACATGTCCTACATGGAGGCAACCAAGATTGTCAACACCATCACCAAGAACATTGACATCTAGTAAGGGGATTTTAAGAAACTCAATAAGCTGGGCTGCTGCATAGCTGAAAGATTTTCTTCCACTGATTTTTTTGGAATCCACTGTACTAGATACTTTCAGGTTCAACTTGCATCTCTTTAATACAGTTTCTGTATTAATATTCCCCTTTTGCATTTAGGCTTCCCTCTTTTAAGATGTCTGATCTCTAGGACCCCAAAACAATTGACCTTTGCCACCAGCTTCCAACAGATGGTTCAACTGGTTTTACAAAATGACACCAGCAAATGCCTGAGATACAATCACTTGGGCCCCTCTTCACCTACACAGGAGGTTTATGATTGCCTCTGACATTTGAGGGAATAGCCATATTGAACTTTATCTGAAATCTGTCCTCCTGGAGAGCAGTGATGATTGAGAAATTTCTGACCCTCTAGTGTTCCAGGAGTCAGGTAACTATGAAGGACCACCCTGTGCTTGCAGGCTGGATCCCCCCCAACCCTATCTCATGACTCTCTTGTTTATCTGCCTCTGTAAAGTCCCAGACCCCCTTCTACTTTGTTGAGATGTTCCTCATTAATGAACCCTTTTCCTTACTGCAAAAGGCTGAATAGAATCATCTCTTTAATTATCCAGCACATTTTGTCTTCCATAGTGTTAAAGTTTTAATTTGTTATATCTTATGCAGTAGATCAGGTGGCTCAGCTGGTAAAGAATCCTCCTGCAATGCAGGAGACCTGGGTTTGATCCCTGGGTTAGGAAGGTCCCTTGGAAATGGGAATGGCTACCCACTCCAGTATTCTGGCCTGGAGGATTCCAGAGTTGGACACGACTGAGTGACTTTCACTCACTTATGCAGTAGAACATTTTCCAATAGTGCCAGTTAAGTTGCATTATTACTTTCAGACCAACAATTTATTAGAACTTAAAGGAACTGATTGCAGCCATGAAATTAAAAGACGTTTACTCCTTGGAAGGAAAGTTATGACCAACCTAAAGAGCATATTAAAAAGCAGAGACATTACTTTGCCAACAAAGGTCCATCTAGTCAAGGCTATGGTTTTTCCAGTGGTCGTGTATGGATGGGAGAGTTGGACTGTGAAGAAGGCAGAGCGCTGAAGAATTGATGCTTTTGAACTGTGGTGTTGGAGAAGACTCTTGAGAGTCCCATGGACTGCAAGGAGATCCAACCAGTCCATTCTAAGGGAGATCAGTCCTGGGATTTCTTTGGAAGGAATGATGCTAAAGCTGAAACTCCAGTACTTTGGCCACCTCATGCGAAGAGTCGACTCATTGGCAAAGACTCTGATGCTGGGAGGGATTAGGATCAGGAGGAGAAGGGGACGACAGAGGATGAGATGGTTGGATGGCATCACCGACTCAATGGATGTTGAGTTTAAGTGAACTCTGGGAGTTGGTGATGGACAGGGAGGCCTGGTGTGCTGCAATTCATGGGGTCGCAAAGAGTCGGACACAACTGAGCGACTGAAATGAACTGACTGAAAGGAACTGAACGATTTAAATATTTGAAAGACAAATCTTACTTCTCCCAGCTTTTAAAATTAGGTACTAAAAACTATTAGAGCATACACTCAGGTTAGGTTATCAGGCAGCTTTGACTAGAGAAGTACATACTGAGAGACCAATAAAGCCTATGCATTCAATATTGCTGGATGAAAAGTCAATAAAAAAATCACAGAAGTGAATCTATTTCCAGAATGTTGGCGTGAAGGCAGGTGGACTCTCCCCAACAATCATTTAACTGGAAAAATTATTAAAAACAAAAGTCTCTGGAAATTGTCCTAAGGGCATACAGCAAACAGAAACATTCATTCAAGAAAACCTAAATCTCACCAAGATTTCTTTGGCAACTGAGCTAAAACACACTCCCTCCCCTGCAACTCCATCTTATAGAAACTCTACTTCAGGCACCATACTTGGTGCAACCAGGAAGCAGAGGGATTCCCCCCAGACTCTACCTGTGGACCAGAAGATCTACTCTAGATGAGCAGGTGGAGAATCCTGGGGCCTCATTCCCCACTGCCAGTGCACACTCAAAATTGCTTACAGGGGAGAGATTCCGTACCAAGAGAGGCAACCCAAGAAGACCAGGAGCCCACTTTTATAGCAGATGTGTTGATTCTAAGATAAGTGGGTTGCTGTCCCCAAGCCTAGATCCTGTGCAATGGTGCAGAGATTCTGTGCAGGGGAGAGTCAGTCTGTAAGCACTAAGAACTCCCTGCTCTGTCTGAGGGGACTGATTTTATTCAGAGCAGAGAGTGGAAGATTCCATGTTGAGAATGCTGTTGAAAACAAGGGCGATTTTGGTTGAAAGCAATTAAGTGGGGACTCATAGCTCCATGGTACTAATAGCAATAAGCAAAATGGCAGAGCTGCCAGATATATGATAGAGAAAACCAAGGAAAGAGATAAGCAGGAAAAATGCTTCTGGGATTACAGTCAACCATGGGTGTCAGGAATTCTGTTATACAAACATTAGGCTTAGAGTGAAACCACTTAGGAGCAATCACAGCAGGATGTGAGCAGACTTGGAAACACTTTCCAGTCTGGACAAAAACTAAGCAAAATGTGGAAGCCTCACTGGCATGAGGGCCTTAAGCAGAAGTTCTGAAACAACGGTAGCTGTTGTACAATAAGCTACTCTAATGCAGAGGCAGTGCCTAGGAAGTCAAGATTTAACATAATGGAGTTTGGAAGACTGCTTTGCCAAAGCTGAACATTCTGCAGGGGGTAAGAGAGGGACAATCCAAGCTACCGGTCTCTGGCTGAACGTAGGCCAAGAAAAAAATCCTCAAACTGTAATAGCAGCATCCAAACCATACATACATCCAATGGTAAAGTGTAAAAATATTAACTGTTCAAGGGGGCTTAAGTACAAACTTTGACCAATAAGTGGCTTATGCTGACTCAGGGGTGACCCCTGGGAAGCCAGATTAAAATATAAAAGCAAAACAAAATCTGAGTAGGGACTTCAGAAGTTTTACACTGCAGGGAAAGTAGACCTTACAGAGTTAGGTTAGGAAGTCACTGAACAAATAAATGACCAAGCGAACAACAGCATCAATTCCTGAGGGATAAAGAGAATAGTATCCAGGGCTGCATGGTATCTAAAACATCCAGTTTTCAACAGAATCAATTTGACACACAAAAAACAATAATGCATGACACACACAAGAAGCATATAATATAATATAATAGCATATAATATAAATATTCTCAAAGAACTAAAGGAAATCACATTCAAAGAATTTTTAAAAGGTCTTCCCTGGCAGTCTAGTGGTTAAGAAATATGCCTGCCAATCAGGGGACATGAGTCTAGGAAGATCCCACACACCATGGGACAACTAAGCCCATGCTTGGGAACAAGAGAAGTCACTGCAATAAGAAGCCCTTGCACTGCAATGAAGAGTAACCGTTGCTCACTGCAACAAAGAACCAGCACAGCCAAAAATAAATACATCTTTAAAAAAAATTGAAAACTTGGGAATTCCATAGTAGTCTAGTGGTTAGTGCTCAGTGCTGTCACTGCCGTGGACCAGGTTCAGTCCCTGGTTGGGAACTAAGATCTGCAAGCCATGCCTTGTGACAGAAAACAAAAACACTTGATGACATCGCTTCATAAGATAGAGAATATCCAGAAAGAGTAGTTATTTTTAAAAAATTCTGGAGATGAAAATTCTGGTACAATAGTCAAAGTGAAAAAATTCATTGGGGATTTCTACAAATTTGAGTTGGCAGAAGAAAGAACCAGTGAACTCAAAGACAGATTCATTAGAGATTATGTAATCTGAAAGAGGAAGAAAAAGAAGAAAAATAATCAGAGCCCACAAAAAAAATGTGAGACACTATTCAATGCACCAACATATGCATAATGGAGAAAAGGGGGCATAAAATTATTAGGAGTCTTGGCTGAAATTTTCCCAAATTTGTTGGTATAAATTAATCTATATGTCCAAGAAGCATGATGAACTTCAACTACAATTAATATAAAGAGATTCTCACTGAAATATATCACACTTACAACACTGAAAGTCAAAAATAAAGAGAAAATCTTAAAAAGCAGTAAGAGGAAAACAGTTCATTACATATAAGATTAACGGCTGGCATCTCATCAGAAACAATGGAGGCCAACAGTGCTTTAAAAACCTGTCAAGCAAGAATTCTATATTCAGCAAAATTATTTTTCAAAAATAAAGACATTTCAAAATAAAGGGAAGCTGAGAAGATACATTGCTAGTAAGCCTGACTTACAATGCTAAAATAAGTTCTTCAGACTAAAAGCAGATGACACGAGAATAATTCAAATCTATATGAAAAAAAAAGTGTTGGTAAAGATGCATAATTACAAAAGACAATGTAATTGCACATTTTCTCTCCTTTAGTCTCTTGTTTAAAAATTAATTATCGAGGATGTGTGCATATAACTATATTGTTAGGATTTTCACTTATAGAAACATAATATGTGTCAACATTTTATCAAAATGTTATCTGACAATAACAGTACAAAAGCGGGAGGTGGGAGCAAAGCTGTTTTGGGGTAAGGTAGTGATAACTCACATCCACCAGAAGAATCAGACATGATGAAAAAAGAAATTTAGTGTAACAAACTCTATATAATCTCTTCACTTTCGTCTCACAGGTTCTTCAAGACAGAAGATTGTGTAAAGTAGGCCTATAAGAATGTATTGTTGGGTTTATAATATATATGGAGGTAATATATATAGTCTGTGTGTGTGTGTGTATATATATATATATGAACAAAGATCATGGCATCCAGCCCCATCACTTCATGGCAAATAGATGGGGAAGCAATGGAAACAATGACAGGCTTTATTTTCTTGGCCTCCAAAATCACTGCAGATGGTGACTACAGCCATGAAATTAAAAGGCTTGCTCCTTGGAAGAAAAGCTATGACAAACCTAGACAGCGTATTAAAAAGCAGAGACATTACTTTGCCAACAAAGGTTGGTTTAGTCAAACCTGTGGATTTTCCAGTAGTCATATACAGGTGTGAGAGTTGAACCATAAAGAAGGCTGAGTGGTGAAGAATTGATGTTTTTGAACTGTGGTGTTGGAGATGACTCTTGAGAGTCCCTTGACAGCATGGAAATCAAACTAGTCAATCCTAAAGAAAATCAACCCTGAATATTCATTGGAAGGACTGATGCTGAAGCTGAAGCTCCAATACTTTGGCCACCTGATGAGAAGAGCCAACTCGCTGGAAGAGACCCTGATCCTGGGAAAGATTGAAGGCAGGAGGAGAAGGGGACAGAGGATGAGATAGCTGGATGGCATCACTGACTCAATGGACATGATTTTGAGTGAACTCATGGGGATGGTGAAGGACAGGGAAGCCTGGTGTGCTGCAGTCCATGTGGTCGCAAAGAGGTGGACACGACTGAGTGACTGAACAACAATGTATATAACAATAATGATGCAGAAGGGAAGGAGACATCTATAGACCACTCAACCCCAAAGCAGCAAAATATACCTTCTTTGCATGGGCACATGTAACATTCTCCAGGACAGATCATATGCTAGGCCAATAAAACAAATCTCAAAACATGTAAGGTGACTGATATCACACAAAATAAGTTCTCTAACCACAAGGAATGAAATGAGAACTCAATAACAGAAGGAAATTTGGGATATTTACAAATATGTGGAAATAAACATAGTCCTAAAAAACAAAAGGGTCAAAGAATAAATCACAAAGTAAACTAGAAAATATATTGAGATGAATGAAAATGAAGAGAAATAAGCAAAAACTTGTAGGATGAAGAAAAAGTAGTGCTCAGAGGGAAATTTCAGTCAGTTCAGTTGCTCAGTTGTGTCTGACTCTTTGCAACCCCATGGACT